>NC_087474.1:19163623-19827726 GCF_036417665.1 Passer domesticus | reverse complement strand
AGAGAGCCATGTGGGTTTTGCAAGAAAACTGAATTAATGCTGTCAGTGAAAAACACAGCACACAGTTTTTGCCTGCTGGAAAAAAAGTTTCATTTGTTGTTGTACCTAAAGGATAACTTGATGTTTTCTTTGTCTTTTTCATAATGTATAAACTTATGGGAAGCTGGGTTGTCACATGTTTGTTATCATGTTTAGTGACTGCAGAGGATGAATGGGGAATTACCTAAATTTAACAGGAGAGACACTGAGCCTACTGTTGTAGCAGATTTATTCCTGCAGATTGTCCAGTCAAAACAAGCTGCTTCCAACTGTTGCAGGAAACAAGATAACTCGTATTGAATAGGATGACAAGTAGGAGTGGAGTGATAGTTCTGTTTCATGAGAACAACAGAATGACCTCAGCAGTCAGGTGTATTTTAGATCATCTCTGGAGGTTTAATTTTAAAAATTCCTTCTGTCTCAATGAAGACAATGTATGCTAACATGCTTTGCAATTATGTCAGTATAGCATGGTGCTTGTCTGACTCTAGTAAAAGTAACTAAGTTGATAACAATCAGTCACATCAGATAGCTGATTACACTGTTAATAAAATAATTGATTAAAAACATTCTTCATTTCCTATACTGTTTTGGAATATTTGATAATATGATAAAATTTTAAAAAATAATAAATCTTAAAATTCAAATAAAACAAAAAGAAATTGAGATGAGTATTTTCAAGATGGGAAAGATTTAAGAAAGCAACCTAGGTAATTTTCTGAAAATTCCAGAGAAAGGCATGAAGTGAAACTAATTTCTCAGCAAAGCCAAGGTCCCTAATATTTTTCACAAGTTTATTTGCAATGCTGCATTGGAAAAAAAATAAGATGGTTGACAAAAGATTGTGAAAAAAAGTCTTAATTTCTAGTTTTGAATCCTTATTGTTTGGGCCAATATGATTTATGACTCATAAATTCTGGCAAGACTAGTCATTGTTTGATCTCTGTCCTGTACCTCATTCTCTTGTTTATCCTTTTCTTAATTTCTCACCAATCTAAATGAATTATTCTGTAAACATTCCCCAGATTCAGATTCTCCTCATATCATACTTTCAGTCTCTACACAGCACATCATCCACAATTCTTCTCTGTGGTTTTATTTCCTCTAATCATATAATCTTAGATCTTTTCTAGACCAGTTTCTGTCCTTTACACTACAATGAAATTGCTTTCATGAGTCTCCAGAGATCTGTTCTTAGCCAGATGTCAGAGCAACATCCTCTTTGAGCTGACAGGCACTTTCCACAGAATCAGCACTGTTTTTCTTCATAAAACTTTGTCTACTAAGAACATTTGCTCATCCTTATGGTATTACTGTATCCTCTGTTCTGATTCATCCATGAGGATTCAGTGAGATATCTTCTGTCTTGCCCTCCTTATCTCCACATTGGCTCTGTATAATCTCATTTGTGAGGACAGATGCAACTGCTCTCTCTCTGTTGGTGACCCCATAATTTTCCAGTTACTATCTTTAAGATAAACTTTTTCCCATCCTTCCACTGTACCATTCATTCCTCTAGCCTTGACAATATTTCTTCCAAGTACTTCTGGAGAGATCATTTATTTGCCCTGACATTATGAACATATCCCTGGTTCTTTGAATTGCTGCCTGCATTTGCTTTCAAGGCCCTTTGTTATCTATCTGCACTCTATTTATCATCTCTTGACACCATTCAGCATTGATACATTGACCCAAAGTTCACATGATAAGAGCTTCAGTTGTCCTTACACTACATTTTGAAATATGCCTTTGGGTTGTCTCCTTTCCATTTTGAAGAAATTTCTGTCCAGTCTCATTATTGTCCATAAAATCATTTGTTTGATATGATGCTGGCACAAAAACCTTGACCAAATCTGGGCCCCTGACTATCTGATCACTAATATCAATGTCCTCTTTCTAACTCTCTGTCTTTAGCTATAGATTCTGTTTCATTTAGTATTGAGGCAAAACCTGTCTTTTTGTTTAAAGTTAAAATAATGGGTCTTTTTTCACAATAGCAGATTCTGATATAAATGGCAATACAATTAGGAATTACTAAAGTAGAAGCATTACCATGAAACATATCACTGTGTAATATATCAACTAGCTCTGTAGCACAAGATATTGTTTTGAAAGCAAGGAAGTAAAATTCTTTCTCATATATATTCTATTTCAAAATAATCTATTGCTAAACTTGTCTATTTTCTGCATTGCCTAGTAACAGTTGAAAAAGCAGATAGAGCAGACTCCAAAACAAAGCTGTGACCCTACCCCAGATTGCAAAATTGCAGACATGTTTTTTTAAAAAGGAGAAATAAACAAGTTATTAAAACATTTTAGATCAACGTGGTATAAACAAAGCAGTTGTCTTATATGGACAGAGTATAAATATTACAGAATTCTAAAAGCAGATACTGCAGCAAGCCTACATCCATTTTCCCTATTTTCCCATTATTTGGGTCTCTGACTTTATTGTGCATTATACTCACACTTGAAGAATATTACATCCACTTAATAGCTAATAATACATTACTGTCCTAAAAGAGAATTTGTCAGGATGTTCAACTGAATAAATCTAATGGACAAGAAATTGAATGTGATTAATTACTTCTTAGACACTAAGTTCAACAATAAAGACAAATAAGGGTTTTCTACTAATTCTAACGTGATTTTTGTAGACTTTTAATCTTCTGCAGTGATAAGTGTCTTCAATATGCCCTCCCTCCTTTTAGGAGGGAGGGCATGTTGAAGACAATTATCACTGCAGAACCTGGGCTAGGATAACAAACTCACTCTTATTTGTTAGGTTCTTTATAAAATAACCAAACACAACAATGCAACTAGTAGTATAAGAAGCAAATGGCAGCTTATGCAACTTCCTGAAACTGGCAAATCAAAAGAGAGGTTCTATGACCATATTCAATTTGGCACAGGAATAAACATCCTGAACACCACGAGGAAACCACAGAAGCTAAGCCAAACTCCATCCACGGGGTTAATTCTGCCTATGTTTTCCTGCCCAGATCTCAAGTATCTTATGTAAGCCATTGTTTATGGCTTCCTGCAATAGTCAATAGGTAAAAAGAGTGAGAAAGGTTTCCAGAAAGTAATTCACTCCATCTGCACAATATCGTTGGTTCTGAGTTTGTCTCCACCACTAGAAGATAAATCTGGGTGAATGTCTAAATTAGATATTTTCAGGGGCTCAAAGTGAGATAAAAATTGTTCTACCTACCAAGAAGCAGACAGTTTAGATTAAATTTTGATCACAACATCAACAAATGCAGTTTCCCCAAGTTCTCTCTTGCTCTGCTTGTTGCTATATTTAGTGCTAAATACATACTTAATACTTAGTGCATGTGTGTCATGTTCATGTGTGTCATGTTCCAGATACTGACACTGTATCACTGGTGTGGGTTACCAGCCTCAGTCACTCTTTACAATCAGAAGAGGCTTCCCATCATAACTACTATTATGTTTTCAGAAGCAGAGATCTGTGACTAACCCCTTAAGTCATTCCATTTTTTAGCACTGTGTCACTGCACTATAGACTATTAACTTCTGCCTTCTAATTTTCTGGAGAAGATATCTCAATCTCAAGCCAATGAGATATGCATGCTTTACAGGCATTATTTTAAATATTTCATTTCTTTACCTAAAAACTATAGGAAAAAAAATATATTTTTGAGAGGTCAAATAGTTAATAAATTACATTAATTAGACATGCATTACATTAATTAGCCTTTAAAACCCAATCTAGAACATCTGTAACAGCATGGTTAAAATTTTAAAGGCCACTCTCAGCAACAATCTAAGTAGGTGCAATGTTTCCTTGCATATGGAATAGCTAGAAATGTTTTTAACAGATGCTGCCAAACATTGTCTTGCCTTTGCAAAAGAACTAATGGAGCTCACACTAGAAACCCTTAATGTTAGATAATGTGCTAAATATATTCAGCGTGACTGCTGAGTAATTTTTCATTTCTGCAATGATAGTTTTCAAGATGGTGGCTTCAATCTTTACAAATTAAACCCAGGTGATTTTTCTTTACTGCAGGGTTGTATTTTAAGCTTTTGTGAAAAATATTAGTAACCAACTACTGGAGAGTGTCATACTTCCTCTTTGCTACCCAGATGTCCATTAGATTATATCCACAGTTCTTTCATGTGACTAAGGGCTTTTAGTCAGTGTAGCCTAAGGAAGTCTATAAAAATAAAGGAACAAATTGCCCTGCAAGAAACAGAACATTTTTAGTATTTATTTATATCTATGTTTATTATTATGTCTGTGTCACTTATCTCTTTGCTTCAATTTTCTTGAGAATAAAAGCTTGGATCCATTTATAAATTAACTGAATGCACAGACAGAATGCAGATTAGTAAATGTACTCAAAGAGTTCTCAAAATTGGCACCATCTGATTCAACCTAATGTTTAGTGTGTTTGCTGAATAACAATGTCTTCTATGTGAAGAAATTACATAATTACTGTGGTTTATATTTTAATTTAAAAAATTCTTCAAGCGGTGGTTTGTATTAGGGCATGAAAAAAATATTTCAGATAAAATCATAGTCGAAACAAATTTTTATCTCAGATCTAAATTAAGTCTGAACCAGAATACTTTTGAATTCAAAACAGTCTGGAAACTTAAAAAGAAAAGAAAAGAATACTGTTTTTTGTCTTTATTGTTGGGTTTGAAGAAAAATGCAAATCACACAACCCAACTTAGTATCAAATTACTCAATATCTGTTTGACTGGTGACTTCAAGGGAACCAGATTAAGATGGCCTCATGTGATGCCACTCAAGTAGTTTGGATGTACTGGTTCCTCTGTATTATCATGGCATATCCACACACAAAAAAATGATCTTATCAAGGTTGAGAAAGCTTTATGATTCACACCAAAGTGATCAGGATACTAAACTTGTTATTTCTTGGCTGAATGCTGCCAAATTTGATAATCACAAGAGGGACTTTTGTTACTGGTATATACAGGGTAATCACTTTTATGCATTTCCCATTGCTGTAGTCTTTCACCTAATTTCATATTTGTGTGTTCTTACATCCTTGTAAAACATCTGAGTATATTTATATCTATTTTATCAGTTAAGAAACAGATGAACTGAAAAGCAAAACAGCGGGTCTAAGATGAAAAAGACTCTAAGACTCAATGACAAACAAAGAAACAAACAAAAAGGCAGGAACAAAGACCCAGATTAGCCACAATCACTTTTATATTCCAAGAAGCTGGTAAATTCCCAAAATCATTGCTGCAAGATATTCAACAGGTGAAATCTCTCTTCATTCTTCTGAAAGGCTTCAGTGACTCAAAACCTGACCCTGACAACTATAAAGGTTCATCTGTAAAAGATTTTCTGAATGGGCCAGCAACTTGCATCATCAGTGATTTTCAATGATAGAAGACTTGTATGTTTTCAAGTAAGAAATTACACTTCATAATGCTGAAATTATGAAGAAAAAGTTACCTTCCAAGTTAAAAGTCTCAAATTCTAGGATCACCAGTGACTGTGGTCCCTGATCAATAATATAATTGCAGTTCAGGTTGTTATCATACTGACTAGGGTAGTTTGGAGAGACAATAAGACCTTCAGGGCCGGTGAAATTTACTCCACATCCTGCAAACAAATAAATAAAGCACAGTTATAATCCTGGTCATAATACTATCCTGGGTTTGCAGTAAGAAACCCAATAATGTACACAAGGACCTCATGTCACCTGGTGAAAAAAACAGGGAGAGTATCACATAGCATGATGGCAAAATCAGGTCTTACACATACCCAGAGCAGTGGTTTTGGGAGGCATAGGGCCATCCCACCTAGAGTGTCACACTCTTGCATAAGAACAGCCCATAGGCCCACAGCCCCTCACCAGGAGGACACAGCACTGCTGTTCCTGTGGGTGTGGAGCCTGCACATTTCAAAATCCCTTAGTAAATACAAATGTGTCTGAATGGGAGGGGGTGTTACTGGGGCACAGGAGCCTTATTTGAAAATGCCCACATTAGTGTAAGTGGTGCCATTCTTGCTTCATGCCTGACATGCAGGAGAATGCAGTCTGCTGTAAGGCCACCTCTGGATTGCTTTGCTGTATGCAGAGGCAGGAAAGGTTTACCACCCAGAACTTTTCAGGCACACAGAACAGTTTATTTTCATGGAGCTCCTTTGGATCCTAATGACTAGCATGGCCTTTGTTTCTCTTTTTTTTTAAGACAAAAGCTTAAAAGAATGCAGTTCACAGTGAAATTCTGGTAGAAGATTAGGAACAGGCATATGAAGCCTGTGACTGTCTCCACTAAGAGATTGTTAGATGTTTCTGACTATGTTAGTGCAAACATTATAAAAACAAAAGTGGTTTCAATTCAGAATTCTGAATGCTTCAATAGTGTTTCCCTCAAAGCACTTAGTTTCTTGCTGTTTTTATCTGACTGCCACGAAGGGCAAGTGGTTTCCTTTGGAACCATCCTACAAAAAACCCAAGCAACCAACAGCAGCTGAGCCGCATCTTTTCTACTTCTGGTGGGTTTGACCATCACAAAGCACATATCATGGTTAAACAAATGTCTTTTTAAGAAAAGTAAAGTATTAGTTTCCATACAGTTTAACTATGAATTTTTAAAATTTAAAGCCTATTCGTACTTTTCAGCACACTGAAAAGGCAAAGGTGGCTGAGAATAACTACAAAATTAGAGCTGCATGTTGGGCAAGTCCGACACTTGAGTTCATTTCACTCAGTATGGAAACTCTTGGTTTACATATCTGGGCAGAAGCTTCAATGCCTTGTTGGACTGGAGTCGGAATTGCTACACACAGGTCAAACTAATCCAAAATTGACTAATTCAGCAGCCATCTGGCTTTAATATTACTTACTGCTTGTGAAGGATGCTGAGAAACCTGGAGCAGGAGCATCCTGAGACTGAAATACTGCAGTTATCACATTGTTTGGAGCAACAACAGGATCAGGAGCTGAACTTCCACATCCTGTGGCTAACAAAGCTGCTGCTTCTTCATTATTTCCTCTCCACACCTGGCAAGGACAGATTGCAAATGGTTTAGTGCTTTCAAAGTCTAAGTAGTTTGTGGGAACCCAACAGGAATTATGTATGCAGTTTTTCTTTCCACAGAGTAAGGGTAGAATTCATCTCACAGTGAATCTGAGAGTTCTAAATTGGAGTTAATTACTACAGTCAGTGGAGACAAAAAGGTTCCTCCAAGGAGTGAGTCACAGTGAATAACTTAGGCTGCCAGGGACCTCTGAAGGGCATCTGGAGGTCATTTGCTTGAACCCTTGCTGGTAACAGAGCAAATATAGACCAGGTCCAGGGGACAAGAGAAAAGCATTTTATGCATATCACTACCTACTTCCATTTTATCTCTGCTTACTTAACTCCATACAATCTATGAATATGCATATCTGTGTATACAAATAATTATTACAGGTAATCCTTATGTTATTCAGTAAATAAAAATCAAAGCTGTCATGCTAGGTCAATACATAAGCATCAGATAATATCTAGTGTTGCTAATATTTTTTAAAATTTATTTTGCCTTTACTTTTTCAATGACAAGTATCAAATCAAGTAAAGAGTTACTATAATAACTCTTTCTAATAAAGAAAAAAACCATTAAATTTAAAAATATTACTTCCATTGTACCAATAGCCAATTGAGGCTCAATTAAATCATGCATCCTAAAAAGCACATGCAAGTTTACGTAGGTATTTAAGGGAAATCCTCTTCAAGTAATTACTTAAATATGTGCTTGAGGTTCACAGTTTAAGTGCTGAATTTCTAGACAAATGTAAAATGAATCATAGGTATAAATGTTTGATGCTTCTAAACATTTAAATATTTTCCTGAATCAGGGTATTTATTGACAGGATTTAAAATGTCTGTTTAAATAATGAATTGTTTACTCTAATAATAAAATTATTTTTGTTGATGTGTTTGAACAGTTTTTTACTGTAGTTTATACCCAAAAATATATAATATCTGATTTTTAAAGTAATGTGTCTGAAGGAAATTGAGTGAAACTATTACAACCACATGAAACTATGATTTCTCCAAGCAACCATGCCAGAAAGGAAAGGGTTAGCCAAGGGTTAGTCTGCAAGTGTAAGCATATGAATCACCTCATTCATGCGACCAGGTGTTTGAGGCATTGGATGCTCAAAGGATTAATTTATACAGTCTATAGCCCAGAAAAGGTTTTGCAAAGTCACTATTGATTTTGGATTATTCTCTTTTGGCTGCTCAATTTGGAATAAATAGAAGAAACTTACATTGTTCTGCAGCTTTGCAGACACCTTTGTACATTTCAAATTGCACATTTGGAAAAGGAAGTGGACATTAAAAATTTCAGATCTTTCTCTATGGAGAAAATCTCCAATTGACATAGTTCTGCTTATGTCATTCATGGCAGTTTAGGAATTTAAAATTAAACACTTTTACTGAGTAGCATTAAGACTTTCATATTAGTGAAATGTATTGTAACATTGCATCAATTAATTGCTGGAGCAGGTTATGAAAAGACAAATCTAATCCCTTTTTTCACAGCCTTAAAAAATGAGTGCAACTGTAAGTTGGTTGGTATAGATCAGATGTACTGCTGCTCAAGCCTTCCTACATGTTGCAAAATTATGTTTGCCCTTTATTTCAAGTGGGAGTTGTATTGCTGGGGAGAAAATGAGCACAAAACCACTGAACATATGCCAAATGCCTGAGAAAAAAAAATGACACTGAAAAATGCAAGACATGTCCAGTCTCTTCCATTGCTTTGAAAACAATGGTTCTTGACAGCACATGAAAGATCAGATTTCTGTCTTTGTTTCTGGAAATTAAAAAAGTGCAACCTGGACAGTCTAAGTACTTACAAAGGAGTTTGGTAGAATTATAGTGTAAAATTCACAGGTTTTTTTCTTTACTGGAGTAATTGAAAAGAACTTATCTTCATGATTTATTTTCTCATTATTTTCTGGTTCTGATATAATATATGCCTTTTTGATATTTTTCATTTTTGGGGATGCATGTAGGCTGATGGATCCACCTCCCTGCTTGAGGTAGAACCTCAAGAACCAATGAAAATTAAAATTTTATACAGTCCAGTTCACAAAGCATGCAGAAAACGGACTGTATGATACAAGGACTTTAGTTTACATTTTCCAAATGTTGAGCCTTGACAGTCCACACCATAACAAATGCAAAACAGGGATCTGAAATAATTATTTTACCTTCACATAACTGGTCTGGCAGCTTCCATTGCTATCTGGAATCTGGAAGTTCCTGTGGAAGTTCACCTCCAAGTGTTTGCTTTCATGTGTAATGATGGTCCATGTGCATCTGCTGTTCATAGGAAAGTTTTGAGGCCAATGAGGGGATTTGATTGTACCATTATCTGAGTGAATGATTCCACCACAGCCTGGAAAAAATAGCAACAGATGGAAAAAATGTTCAAATATTTTTGAGTGGTGTTCAGCTTTGAATGGTTGTTTGTGTGAGAGAGGAAAACCCTGATACTCACTGAAACTTCATTTACCCCTCTTGATTTGCTTTCTCCCATCCCTGCAGCAGGGAGGGAGTTACACTTTAGAGGTGTCTTTGTACTTCACTTTATTTTCTTCACGAGTTCATTCTTGCCACTTCATAGCCTTTTACAAGGTCCATCTATAAACTCCTGGCAATTTGAAGTGAATATTGCTTTGGAAGAATGCAAGGATCAGCAGTACATCTGACACTGCAGGTCCCCACACCCCACAGCATGCACGTTGTGACAGAGAGCCATTCAGAAAAGCATTCTAGAGACAAAAACCAGTCTAGTGATATACCCTTTTTTCTTCTCACTCTGCAACATACAAATATTGCAGTTCCACATGTGAATCTATTCAAGCCACATCCGTTTACCCAGGGCAAAATGGTGACTTCCCTGGCCTAGGCAGCCCTGTGGATTTCTGTGGAATTATGGGATGGGCTGAAAAACATGCCTTTAAAAATTGCTAACAGATTCATTTGTAAAGGGGGTTAGCTGGTCATGGTTCTGTGTCAGCTCATGATTTTACACAGAATAAGTTTAGTTAATTTGAAACATACTTGCAAATACCATGCCAAGAATAATTTATTAGGGCTATGTGTACAGTACTAGCAACCCCTTTTTATTTCAGATACAGTGTAGTAAAAGAATGAATAAAGGGCAAAAAAAAGTTTTCCAATATCCTCGTTTTTTCCTCTTAATTTAAAAAATACATAATAGCTTTAAAAGGAAGATGTTATTTTTCATTCTCCTCTGTTAGAAATGGCAATTGTGTTTAGAAGGATGTGAAGCCAAGTTTTGGTCACACATACAGGATGCAGACATGGAGATTCTCAGTGAACAAATGAGAAAAAAGCTGAAGAAAGTAAACTAGATATATATGTAAATGAAAACTCTCAGAGAGAATACTGCCTATGCACATGGCATGTGTAGGCTAATGTCTGCTACACCATTGAAGAGTGGGCTTCACCGCACATGACATCTCAGGGAACAGCATCAAAAACTTGCTGAAATGACAGTGTATATTCATGCAAGCACAGACTATTGCTGTGTTTAAGAAGGCACTCCATCAGTTAACTGTGTGAATATATCTGCATCATTAGTGGACAGAAAGATGATCAGGATCAGCCAGAAGGTTTGCAGCTGGAGGTGACACTAGGAAGCATATGCCAGCTCTGTACTGAGCTGGCATTTCTGTCAGCTGTAATTTCTGCTCTAATTTCTGCCCTGCCACCATCTGCCACATCTACACTTACCTTTAGTCCTTTAATGGCCTCCTGAAGTACACTGCACAAATGGTGAGCTACAGAGTGGTGATAGTTTCAAGAGAAGGAAGGTAGCTTTGAGAAATTCAATCCTGTGTGTATACCACTTTCACAAGTGTACCAACATCTCCATCATAGTGCAAGAGTTCTAGGCTGTTGTCACATGTGCTCTTAGAGAAGTTCTGTCTGCCTCTCTGTTTTGGAACTCACTTCTTCCTAGTTTTAAGTGTTTAAACCAAATCAAACTGTGGAACAATTGTTATTCAAGAAGTGAAATGTCTCATAGTCCTTGACAATAGATACCACCGCTGGGAGGGTAATGGTGATGGTTTCAATTTACAGCCATCAAGAAATTGCCAGTAGGAGGTTTAAAAAGTACAAAATCAATCCAAATTTGAATTCATTGTGTAAGATCAGAAAGCACTGGATAAATACTTAAGAACTGGCTTCTTTCAAGGATCCTGAAGAAGATGGCATGTCTTTCTTTTGTTCTTTAATGCAAACTTACCTAAAGATTCTGCTGTCCATGTTGCATAAAAGCCACCTCCTTGAACAGAGTGATCAGAGTTAAAGATGATGACCAGCTTGTTGGAGCCAGACCGAATAGTCCCAGGTGAGTTGTTTCCACAATACGTTCCTATGACAGGAGACCCTGGAGAGCCACCATTCAGGATAGTAACAGAATCCCACTTACAAAGTGCATGATTTTCAACGTGGAAGGCTGTAAAAGTAAGCTGCAACACACAAAGGTGACATTCAGTTGCTAAAACCAGTCACTCTAGGGGAGAGTTTAAAGCAATTCCAGACAGACCCTGAAGCCATTGTGGCACAATGATTTCTGGTACACTCAGAAATCTGACCCTCACTTTATGATGCTTTCCTGCAAGCATGATTGGAATCTTGCCACTATAAGTAACAGCAGCTACTTAGCTTGAAGACAGAAGTGGAAGAGGAATTCATAGGTTCAAAACTGGCATCATTGTGTCTTAACCATATTTTGAAACTAAGTATGTGCATCAAAACGGTGCTGAATATGCACAGGTATTGAACCACTTTCCTGCATGCAAAGTTTCTGCTCATGAAATATAACTAGATATGCAAGCAGAAAGCATTGGATTCTTTTTTTTTTTCTTCCTATTATTTTGAATCAATAATACACTAACAGTTGCAAAAAAACATGTTTGTTTCCACCAAAACAGACACAGTTCTGCGGTTCATTCCCATGGGCTAGGATGCATCACATAAACAGACTGGGATGGACAGGCAGCTCCTGACCCTGTCTCCCTCCCACATTGATGCCATTTGTCCTTGGAGAGATATGCTCACACCTGGGATTTCCAGTTCAAACATTTAGATTGTTGATTCTCTAGACTCCAGGATTTGTTGATGCTGAAATATTGATGTACACTAGTTACTGCCTGGCCCTTTTCCCATCAGTTTTGGGATTTTTTAAGTAAGTTTCAGGAGCAGGATCTTTGTAGAAAACTTTAGTAAACATACAGGATTTTTTCCTGTACCTTTTGTGTAGCTTCACTTCCAAAAAACCTGTCTAAGACTAAATAAAAATTTAGCTGTAATAGTTTAAATTCAGAATTTTGTCAGCAACTGAAACTGGCAGCTTATACTGGAAAAAATTAGTCTGCCTTCACTGAGCATGCTGCTACTCAGTCCTTTCGAAACAGAAATCTGCTTTCATCTGATTAAAATTAGTTCTGCTTTAAACTAGTTTGTAGATTAAATAGAAATCTTGTGTTCTACTAAAATAAGCCTGTATTCCCTGAAATACGTACATAGGTAGGGTTCAGAATATCAAGTAGCAGAAGAATTAGGACTGTGGGTTTGCATTTCTAACCTTTGTAGTTGTAAGCAAGAAAAACATGATAGGGAAATTAATGAAAGACATTACATATGAAAATCTGCAATGTGTTCCCACAAAACTGATTTTCAGATATTTTTCTGACCTGAACCATAAATGTCACTGATTGCATTTGTGTTTGAAAGAATTAGTCAAATAATTCAGTGAATGAAGCTTTGCATTTCTTGATCACAAATGTGCTTAAATTGGTCTGTTAGGAGTTTGACTCAAGAAAGTTGCACCTCTTAAAAGGCAGACTTTTAATACTTATTGGAAAACTGGAGCAACATTTCCTTGCTGCAATTTGTACCACAAATCATATTATGTTTCAGGCTAACCAGTAAGACACAAAAGTAACTTTCTAGTGGCTTGAAATTTTCCTGCAGAGAAGAAAACTTTCCTGAACTTTCCTTCAGTCTCATGTTTATTCTCATGATAGTGAGAATATCCATGAGTATCTAATAAAATGAGTTACTTCAGTTTTGTAAACATAGCAAGTCATTGTTTAAAGAAGTCAGTGCAATGTTTTGAGGTCAAGTAATACTAGGATCTTTCTGTTTTTCAGGAAGGACAATCTTCAAACATTTTGTTGTGTTTTCTTCATTCCCTCTTTTAGTTAAAATCAATGGGAAGATATTTAATTATTCCACGTTTCTTATTTTACAAATTTTCTCAAATCTGTTACTCAAAACTTAGAAGGTACTTCTCACACTGTCTGCTGTGCATCCAGTTGTGGCACATTACTCACAGTGATGGTTTCGCCTTCAGGGGCTTCCAACACCCAGGAGCAGTGATTCAGACTGCTGTAAGGCTCTGGGTAGTTAGGGCTTGAGATAACTCCCCATTCACCTGACTGTACACCACCACAGGCTGCAGAAAAAAAGTAACATTTCAATGCATTTTCAGAACACAACTCTATAATCAAATGAGTGGAAGATTATTCAGCTTGTAATAGTAATAAAATATATTTAGGATGTACTGATAGAGTTAAATATGAACAATTTACCTGGGAAATTCCAAGTTTTAAAATTTTAGTCATTGAATACTGAGGAAAAGGATGCAATGACTTTGAAACTTTGCATTTATTCTGATGCTTAATATAACTCTGCAAAACCTTTGCCAGCTGACACATCTGCTTCTTCCACCTTATCGTCCATTTGTTTATCTCACTCTTAAGCAAACCAGTGCCATCCTTGGAACAACACAATGAAGTAAAAAAGTTTCTGATGTGTCTAGATAAGCCCCAAGGCTAAATTCAGCTGTGACAGGAAGAGTAGTTGTTCTGGCACATAAATGGCAAAGTGGTGTAATTTGCACTGATACAGCTTCAAGTAGATTTCAAAATGAGTGCAAAGGTTCAAGCAGCAGAATGTATTTCAGCTCTGCTAGCACTCCAGAGACCCATCTGAAGTAAGTCAAACTTGGCTGGTATTACCTGTTACATCCCCATTCCCAAGAGCAACCAGCTGCTCTGAGTGTTGCAAAATCTCAAAT
The DNA here is from genome assembly GCF_036417665.1 of Passer domesticus. Lineage (NCBI taxonomy): Eukaryota > Metazoa > Chordata > Aves > Passeriformes > Passeridae > Passer > Passer domesticus. The sequence continues at coordinate 19,813,553 of NC_087474.1, read as the reverse complement.
GTGGTTTGGGGAATGCTAACTGTGAGGCAGAAAATAAATCCCAGAGTTCAACTGCTATGAGAATGCTTGCTTTAGAAGATATAAATAGTGGCTAGCACAGTGTAACTTTTGAGGACCTCTTTGAGAGTTGATCCCATCATGACTACTCTCCATATCACCAAATGACTGGCAATATTCCCCAGAAGTGCCTCAGTCAGCCAAGGCAGCAGTCTATTGAGCCATTTACCTTCAAACGTGTAATAGGCCAAGAATCCTTTATCTTCTGTGTTTTCATCACTGACAAATTGTACCCAGACCCGTGGGGCAGCTATAACTAGTGGCACAGATGGTTCATCCTGACCACAAAGTCTGGCTATTAGCTCTCCATCAGCATCCCCTAAGAAAAGGAAAAAAAAAAAAAGAAACAAAAAACCACAGCATTTTTTGAGTTCTGAAAGAGCTACCATATCATAAAGGAATAGTGCAAACATGCAATTCAGTCTGTTTTGTCAAGAAAATGGAGAAGACCACATATCACACTTAGTAACTGGTTATTTCTTATGGATATGAGAGGAGTGTTGCAGTTCATTGTTGGGATATAAATCTTGGCAACAAGAAAGTTCTCTCCAAAGCTGTATCAGTGACCCTTTTAATACCCTGGGCTCCTCTTCTCCCCTTCCTGCCATCCTGCACACTTTCATGTGTCGTATCAGACATATCAGACACACAAAATCCCCACTGTTCTGCCTCAAAACTACAGACCTTTTGGGGAAGAACAGTGGAAAGAGGTAGCCTAAGGACCGTATCACATGGACATCTATTGAACCTTTGTTTTTGTGACATCCTCATTAAAGTCAACAGGGACTTTGAGTTTTCTACTGTAGAGGGATGTGCACCATCCATGAACTTAATAGTGAGCACCTCTTTCCCAGGGAACTCAACATATTGTTCTCTGTATGGCAAAAAAACTCCCAAAAACAAGCATTTGCTGAAATCTTTGAAGCCTAAAAGGAAAGCATAACACAGGCCACCGTACTTGAGTGACACTGAATGCTTGCTCAAGTTGGTGAGCTCCTATCCACCACATTGCTAAAAGCACCAGTCTGTATTTATTACTGATAATTCTCAGGAGAAAGAAAGTAAGTGAAACAGTGTTCCTCATGACATCCAGGCAATGCCATTCCTGAGTTAATTTCTCTATTAATAGCAGGTTGCTGGTCTTAAAAATCTTCATTCAAAATCAACTCCTAGCTCTGCACTAGGTGGCTGGCCATTCTTGTGAAGAAGGCAGTAGAGCAAGAGGGAAAAATTTTGGGTGCTCTTCAAAGTCTTTTCAGAGTTATTCCAAATCATGGTTGGTTGAGTAACTTCACATTTCCATCATATGCCAGTGACACAGCCACCATTTGAAATGCCTTGAAGCACAAGGAGGAAAAGGGATATATAATAAAATTCTACCATTAGAATTACAAATTACACAGAAAAATGGTACAAACTGTCTTGGTAACATGCACTAAAAATTATATTGAGCTGTACAAGCAGAAAACATTAATGATAAATTGTGTTCAGGAAAAAGTAATAATAACTACTTTTAGCATTGCTATGTGAAATACATTTTCATTTTTGTACATTTTATGAGGTGATTAACTGTGCGACAGATGTCACTCAGTTTACTCAGTCTCTACAGTGTGAAAAGTGATACCAATTATTTCTTTCATGAATGGCCAGCTAGTTGGAGGTCTAGGCTGTTGATAAACAGAAAAAGAAAGCAGAAATATTGTGCTGTAACATTTTATTCAAACTGAAGGGAATGGTCTGAAAGACAAAATGAAGAGTCTTCCACAAAAGCCCAAAGTTAGGAATATATTTCATTGTAGCAATATGCTCAGCTGTATTACCATGTACAATGCACGTGCATGATAATTAAATAACTTAATACCTTACCCTAAAAATTTATTTAGAAATACTTACTTATTTTATCTATTTAGCTTAAATATTAGTCATTGAATTACAGTCAATTCTGCTTTTAAATATTTTTTATTTGAGTGCTATGAAGTGTGCTGTATGAGCATCACAAAAGAATTTTGCACGTTTCAGCTCCATTTGAGGTTTCAGGTAATTAAAGTATAATTGGACGATTCCCTAAGTATGCATCTCCTCTGTCAAGAGTCTTCAACAGCACCTGCCTGAGTTTAGTGGCATTCTGCACTACTGCATCTCAGTGCTCATTAAATGTTACATGTCAGCATACACAGATGAATGAGGGCATTCTGCTTTTGACACCAGGCTAGCTATGAAATTGGAGGTCCATTAGTAGTGCTGGAATGGACACTGGTATTTAGATGACAAAACTGTGTAGAACAAAGCAAGACTACACTTTCATCCTTTTTCTTTGATTGCATTGCCTGGAGGCCTGAGGTTCATGATAAAGTGAGAGTAGCAGGAACGGATGAGTAACAAAGCAAATATATTTTACTGTTTCTTTCTCTGAGTTTTTCTTTTTTTTCTATTATTCCCAGCTCCAGTGCATACATGGGAGAGAACTGCTAGGCTACAGAGCTATGCAGGGTCTGGCTCTACACAGGACAAACCAATGCTATACAACCAAAAGCTTTTGCTCAAATGAGTGCAAATAAGCCTGGGACAGATTCCTGCTCTCACCCTTTTCACATGTTTCAGAAAGCATTTCCTGGTAAATTAAAACCTGCTGTCTCTGGGACTCACAGGTACAGCCCTTCCATGAAGATGACAGCTGCAGCTTTAATACTACATTTGGCATTTGCTGAGCGACTTTCATGTGACATTTCCAGTTGCTTACTCTTGTGGATAAAGTTGCTGAAATATGCAGGGATATCACTAGTGCATTAATCCTGTGATTTTTTTCCATTTAAAATGCTTTAGTCTGTGTTTTGCAGTGTATTCTCACTGGAAATAAGGATTTCTTTATGGAGAATCATCTTATAGAACACAAAAAATGTATGTGGAGTGGGTTGCAGTCCAGAGGCTATGAATAATTCAAACATTCTTTACTCCATTCCTGCTGTCCCTGGAGATATTTCAGAACCAGGGAGAGAATGGGGAGTGTAAAAAAAAAATAAATTATTTTTATCACTTCAAATGCCATCTCTCAAGGCAAATGAAGTGAAATTCATACTGTCCCTTGTAAAGAGAGAGTCAGGTACTGCAAACAGCAAAACTAGTTATCTCTCCAAGATGTCTATCCAGTTTTCCATTTTCTCCCCTGAAAGAACACATGACCAAATCCATGCATCCACTCATCATCATGGATGCAACATGAAAGACAGGATGTGAACATTCTCAAATGGACAGATTCTACAACAGCCACTCCCTGCAGATACATATGAATGAGATTTGTCACAAGCAGAGTTGGACAACCAGAATCCTGATAGGCTTCATTCATTCTCCTGCTGAACATACAAACCTATTCGTAGCTCTAGGTAGTCAAACTGGCAGTTCTGGTGATGCTCCAAGTGGAAATCCTCAAATGATATATAAATGGATGAATTATAGTGAGAGGGATTTTCAATGATCCATTCACAGTTCAGGTTACTTGTGTAATTTCTGATGCCATCATAACCAGGAGAAGAGAAATTCCCATTTGCATGTGCCATTAGGATTCCACCACAAACTGCAGAAACAAAATGTGGTTTATTTAAAAGTAGTAAGAATTCTTGCATGAGGAGAAATCTTGCCCCTCTTCATTCAGATATGCTCATATCAGAAAGCACATACTGATTAGATCTAAACCTTTTCCATCTTCTAATTTTTTTATAATTTACTGTACAAGAGAATTCTTCCCTGTTTCCCTGGAATTTATTGGCAAGCCTTTAAAAACACACATGTAATGGAAAGAACAGTTATTTACAGGATCAAATAAAATATTTCAGCAGTGCTATCAGTATAACAGGCAATATTTAATATTTTGATAAAATCTCACTACAGCTTCAGTTCAGTATTCCTCAGCCTGACTCATTACCCAATTCTAGGCTCAAGAGAAAAAATTTCATGGAAGATACCCTTAATGCTATAGTAGATGCTTGGGGTGGGAGCTGGAAAATAAGTTCAAAAGGCTCAAGGCTGTAGTAGTAAGGCTCTGCCAGCTGCCTCCTCTCTGGAGGCTGAGCTTGCAAAAGTAGGTTAGCTGCACTCTTTCACAAGCTACAGTAAATTAATTGCCCCCCTGAGTAACAAAGAAGCACTTGAATTATTCAATTTATCTATAGCACTATGCTTTTTGAAACTTTTAATGGAATAAGGCTACTTCAGACCATTTCTTACTCAAGACTCTGTACAAAAAAATAAATCAGTAGGGACAGCAGGGACTGTGATCCACATAAAGGCACATGAAGTCCATTGCTCACAGAAATTCTCCATTTTTTTTTTCAAGTTCTTTCAGTTAATTAAAGATAAATACCTATTCCTACACAGAGATGAAAGAGAAAAAAGGTACCAGAGATTTGTTATCTGTTTAGGTAATTTTGTTTATATGTGCCAGTACTCTGGCTATGAAATTACTTACCAGAGATCAATCACTTAAGTCAAAAACATACTCTACCTGCATCTTCACTAGAGGTATATGAGACACTGAAGCCTCTGGCTGCACGGGACATATCTGTCACCAAAATGACTCTCATGGTGTTTCCAGTGGATTTCACCTCAGTGCCTGGATTTACCTCCCCACACAGCTTGGCCAGCCTGGGAGAGTTTTGCCCAAGGCCATTGTAAACCTGTGGAGTCAAAATAAACTCTTATGACACCAATATACAGTCTTATGAGCATCTCCTGTATCATTTAGGAGTGTTTACACTCTTTAATACAAAATTCACTGATGTCCCTCACAAGAGGTTAGTTCTCAAATCTACCCAAACCTTGGAAAAAACTTTCATTGCCTTGAGTGGATGGGGCCCTGAAGTAAACATCAAAATAACTTGCTTATTTTGGTGAAATGCAAACACATTCTCTTCCCCCCTCTCTCTCTCTCCTTTTTCAAACAGAAATTGAATTTTTTTATTGAGAAGTATACTGTGGTTTAGCTCAATACTTATACATTCAATCACTTAATAATGCCAGCTACTGGTCATATTAATTTCATTTCAAATCATCATCTTTCAAAGCCAACAGGAGATTTATCAAAATCTCCAGCATACTGAGTGCTGGTGGGTATTTCTGATTATTTCAAACATTTCACTTTTTGATGATCCAGGGATATTTTGCCCCTTTTCCTTCACACACCCTTTAGCCTAGGAATTAATTTCCTTCTTTCTACTCTGCAGTGCAAGCAAGGCAGAAATTATGTTTCCCACTGAGACTTGGAATATATTAGAGCATTGAAAGCATAAAAGCCAGCAGGAAAAAATTTCCTTTAAGAGATCATTATCTGATAAAAAGCTAGTTGCCAAAGGTTTGTCTAAAGCATTTGTGAAGAAAAACAAGGGAAACATCATCTAGAAACTTCAAGGGATGAATAGCTACTTCAGCCCCCCATGCTTGTACTTGGATTGGCTTCTGATCATCCTACAGTTAATTCCTCTGTTTGCACTGCTTATCTGAACAAGTGGGAAGCTAAACTCTACCTTACATTCCTGCAATTTCAGAGGAATCATATTTTTGAGGAATTTATAAACCTGGCCAGGTCCAGGTCTGTGTGCCAGGCTAGAAATTTTTTTCATTAAATAACCAGAAATCAAAAATAAACATGATAAAGTAACCAATATCTACCTTTTTTTCAAGATGGGGAGTGATATACAAGTAAAGTTTCCTGGGGTTTGTCTATCATTAGTTCAGAGCAGCCATTTGCTACAATCTCTGTCTTTTTCTATGTTTTTTTTTTTTTCAAATGAACAGCAAAAAGTAACAATAGCAGTAGATACTTCCTAAGTCAATAAAACTTGGAACTGACTGATGGATTTTGTCTGCCCAGAAAAGAGACATTGAAAGCTTTCAAAAACCTTTTTTTTTTTTTTTCATAATTGACAAAAAGACAACTCCAGTGATTCCTTTAAGCCTTCTACTCTGTCTGGGTCACAATTTCAACATTTCCATACTCCAACAGAAGGAGATGAGTTTAGATGCTCTACAGAGATAACTTTCACTCATTTATCTGCTTTCCCCATATTAAATTACGATTTTTCTAAAAACCATATGTAGACCTGTAAGTCACTTTTCAGTTTTATTACATCCATTAATTCTTCATAAAGGGATTAGGAAGAGCAGTTTCTGACTCTACACCCAGTACTCACAGCCACATAATCTGATGAGCAGCTCCAGTGCTCTTCAGTTTTCATGTCATTAAAGGTTAGGGTCACACGTCGGCCTTCTTCCACTGTGATCCTCCATTCACACACTCGGGTATGTGGGTACAGGTTGGGATAGTTGGGTGAAGTAAATGTTCCAACAGGTGCAGTAAGATCCCCACCACATTCTGAAATATCCAAATATTGGTACACTTATCAGAGTAAAGCATTGCTTATAGAATTGTAGCAAAAAAAAAAATAAAATCAGTACTGTGAGAAAAAGAGATCCTGAGAGGTTGATTTGATTGCCCTACCCTGTCCATATGTTGTCTAAACAGCCAAGTTCCTGCCAGTCTTTATCACTCACCATAGCAACTCCTTTTAGTCTAATTGTTAATATTTCCTTCTCTGAAGGAAATTAGTATTTCCTTCACTTCAGAAGCCTGGGTGACCCAGAGGCTTTGATGCCATATGATACAAGCCTCATTGTGGCAAGCCTGAGACATTTCTGACTTCCAGAGGACTGAGCAGAGCTTGACAGAACAAGCAGGGTCTTAGAGTGGCTAATGATGGAGGATGTATTTTTCCTATTCAGATTAACAGAGGTAGATAACAAGCTTTTAGGTATTTTAGGCAACATTTTTCAGGACAGTTATTTTTTTGCTTTTCCTATCTTTGTTATGAATATCAAACCATGCTGTGAAGAAGGAACACTGAAGGTCTTGGATATGCACAGAGTGCATTTTTTCTGAAACTTATGGTAGCATTTTACCAGCTTACCCTCAGTTTCCTTTTAAAATAGAGAGATATTGTTTAATGGTGTGTAGTGGAAGTCCCTTCCACACGCACAGATTTTGCAAAATAGTCAGATGTCTGCATCCACCTGTATTAAATTTTTTGGTATTAGTTTGCATAATAGGATCCTAGGAGTGGAATAACATTCTTTTGGAGTTTGTTTTCCCCACTGTTGTTTTATTTCAGAATCAAATATGAAGAAAGCTTTCAGCTGAACTTTTAAATTATCTGGAAGGAGTTAAGAAGGGTTGACAGGAGACTTTTCAACATTGCTATTGCAAAGGATTTCTAAAAAAGTAACTATATTTTGGTAGTACAAGCATTGCATGGACATCGAAGACTGTGAAATAAGTGTGAAGCAGGAGTAGGTCTCAGTCCTGATTAGAACAGCTCTTTGAAGTCATTGTGCTCAGGAAAAGGGGCAATGGGCATGTATTGAAACACATCAAATTTCACCTGAACATATGAAAACACTTTTCCCTGGAGGGTCATTGAATACCAGAATAAGTTGATCTTGCTTATTAAGAGGGATAGGGGGAGGGTATGTTAGGACATCCCTTGACTGACTGTTGAAGAAAAAAGGTGTGGAAGAGTGTGCTTCCTTGTGCCACTAATGGCAACACCCATTATAGCAGGAGATTGCTTGCTTCACCAAGATTCAGCTCAGCTAAGTTGTTGTCAGAGAGCTTTCTCTATTCATACTTCCCCCAAGTTTAAATTTAAGAGCAAACTCCATCACTCCAAGAATAAGTGATCTACACTATATGCTGTATTAGTGCAACTGTGGTCTGTGGTATAAGTTGCTTCCTGAGAGCATATTTCAACCCTTCAAATCCAACCTTCGGTACTGGAATCAAAGCGCAGTCTGAATCCCCGAGCATTGACTGATCCATCAGTGACAAACTTGACATAAGCAAAACTGTCAGAAGTGTCCACAGCACCAGGGAGAGTATTGCCACAGTACCTGCCCAACAAATTTCCTGCAAAAATCACATAGAGAAATTCATATCAATATATTATTTATATTTCTATTGAAGGGTCACTTTACAGTTTAACTGGACAGGCAGGAGTAAACTAGTGGAATCAAGTTATTGCTGGCAAATAGAAGGGTTTTGTTTACCTTACTTTGCGCCATCAAGAAAGGCAGACACAAGAAAATACTGGACATTGAAAAAGCTCACTTTGTACCCAAAGGGAAATGCTTTCAGGAACCTCAGGTGAGGTTTCCTAGTAGTACTAGGGAGGGGAAGACAAACACTGAAATAATTCTCAGACCAGAAGCATTGTATTCTCGGATCTCCACGAAGTCATTTGTGCACTCAGCAGAGCTTTGAATATCTAGGCCTTCTAGTGTGATGGTAAGATAGTGACCCCTGGGACCCTGCAGAAACCATTCACACTGCAGGTTGTCTTGATAATGAAGGTCAGGATACCCCGTGCTTTCGATGATTCCAGTTTGTCCTATCACTGTCCCACCACAGGGAGCTGCAAAAGGAAGAATGTTATTTGATTGACTGAAGAATGTCACAGAGATGATCTTTCTCCTAAATAAGACTTACAGGTAAGGTACAACTGACTTGTTCTCTAACTGTGGTCATAAGACAGGAATTGCCTTCCAATTAAAAATCATCCATGTTCTCAATCTAATTCAATCAGTCCAGGTTGCTGTTATGTTTTATTTTTTTCACACCCCTCATACCCACACACACCCTGCCATTGCAAACATCCTTTCCTCTCTTCCACGTCTCTTATAATCTGAATAATCTCACAGTTTTCAAACTAATTCCTTTCTATGTCCATATTTACCAGAAAAGCTTGCAAAGATGCAACAGGTAAATTAAAAAGAAATGAAACTTTCTAAGGGTGGATCTCAATTTTTTATGACAGACAAAAGTTGACTTCTGGTTTGGGTTAACAGTTGTAGTTCAGACTCCCTTTTCCTTTCATCCCTTCCCATTCACTTCTTGTGATGCCTTAGTGAGTAATCACTGCACAGTGTGTAAAATAGCTATTAATTTTTAATTGTTTCTCTCTGAATACTCATTTCTTTCCTGTACCTGCAAACATAAATTTGTAGTAGTAAGGCATACAGCAAACATATGCTTGCAGGCACATGTCATATATAGGTCCAGGAGCTGGACCTTGATTATCCTTGTGGTTCAGGATACTCTATGATTCTATGAAACAATATTCCCAGGTGGATTTTTTTTAGTGGATTCTGTGTCTGTTAGTTACAATCTTTCCATGGCAGTTACAGTTGTGTGCATACTGTCAATTTGTGAGTCATTAGTGCTTTGTTTCAGGATGACTGGCATTTAGCTAAGATGCTGTAAATCTCTTACAGTTAAATGTAAATTATGACTTCATATACCAATAAATATATGTATATATGCAAGCTTCTTCAGTTTTCGCATTCAGAAATATGACAGCACTCTATTTTGGCTTTAGTGTTTCAGATCTAATGCAATGAGCAAAATCCTGTACAAAACAACAGAGTTCACTACTTTGCCTTTGAGAAATTAACAGACCTAAACTTTCCTATATAAGGGACACTCAGATAATGGCTGTTATTCTTTGAAGATTATTAACCTTATCAAACCCCCCAAAAAATCATAATTCTGGATCTGATCAAGGACTATTTTTTCTCGAATTTAATTTTTTTTCTAGTGCTTTCTAACCCTGTTTTTGCAGCTTGAGAACAAGTGACTACAGTATTTCTTTCCCAGATGGCAAATAATGGTTCTCATAGCTCATTCCTTTTCTAGTCCATTATTATGCTGCCCCTGTTTATTTAGCAGCTTTATTATAAACTGATTTACATTTACATAGAGAAGCTCCTAATTTGTTCTACTGCCAATTCTCAGCTGATCTTCACTTTCCCCTTCAGAACCCTGCTCATGAAAGTGACACTAAGTTTGCAGGCTGAGAAATCAAACCATGTTACATGACTTTATGCACACTGACCTTTCTTCTACTGCTCCTTTGACAACTGGCTTTGACAATTGGTTATCCAGTAGTTGTTTCTGCTACTGCTGGTCTATGAGCTCTTTTCTATTAATATTCATTCCCCTAATTTTCAGCTCTTGCTAGGTGCAGAACATGGTGATATCTGATGCCTTAGCTCTAACAGTAACTGAAAGAGGCATGTTCCCGTCAGCCTGTCCCACAGGTTTGATTTAAGCCCTATTACAGAAGTCTAACACTTGAAACCAAAATCTCTAAAATCATAGAAACTGATAAATGCAAGCATTACCAATGGAGTATTTAGCATTGAATCCCACGCGTGTGGCACTGTTGTCAGACCTGAACCTCAGGTACATGACAGCTCCTGAGGATCTCTGTGAGCCTGGCATCAAACTTCCACAGAGCTTGGCAATGAGGGGGGCACTGGAGTCAGCACCGCTGCGCAGCTCTAGGTAACTGGAAGTGCAGCTGGAAGAGGAGACAATTTTCTTTTCAGTGTATGGCAGTATTGGTTCAAAATCATTCCAGTACGTGCACAGAGCCATGAAACTGTAGTGAATTAGATTGGTTTCCATGCAGTGTAACCAGGACAGAATCAACAAGATCATAATTCATTGCAGTTATGTAATAATTGAATCAAAAGAAGTGCTAGAAACATTGAGAAAGATTCATCTAAGACTCATTCTATGATCAGATCAGATCTTACAAGAGCAAATTCTGGGTAGGGATATGAACAGCAATAGCAAAGTAGTTGTGATCATCTTAAATTTTTTTGGCAGGGTTCAGATTCTGCAGATATTCCCTATTAGTCCCACTTAGAGGTGTTGAATTAACGGACAACAAGAAGAGAGATTAGGGGAACAAAAATTCAGTTCTGGGGTCTGATTAGGCAGGCATACAAAGACCCAAAATATCTTAACTATAAGCTTTGCCTTCAGAATGGTGCAGTGTCCTGGAAGTCAGAAAAGACACCTTTGGGATTCTCCATCCTTCACTATTTTTCCTGGACATGGTTTCACAGGCTCACCTTTGCCTTACAGACCCTATCAATGAAGCTACATCAGCTGGAAAATAACCTTGTTTTATGGTCCAGGCAGGGAGTGCAAAATGTGTAGGCCCATTGCAAACCAGCTGCCAGGCAATGGAGGAGGCAGGCAAAGTGTCATGGTGGCAAAACACTGCCTTTAAAAGCACCCGAGAGTCCAAATTACTGAAAACCTGAATATGAAAGGACTACAGGGCACAGATTTTACAGAAAGCACCTTTCTGTCATGGATGTTTCCACTTTATCTGTGATACTAATTTCGGTTATGCATTGCAACATCCTAGGAATGTAAACCAGTGACCTGATAGCTTCTGTGATGTCTCAAAAATTTCTTAACCCCATTTGATTTTAAATAGAGAAGTCTTTGTTCTCTAGGAAGAATTAGAGAAAGTAACAGAGAAAGAAAAATCAGAATGGAGTCTCTGAAGAAAAATAGGCAAAACAATGTGGATGTATACTTTGGTGAAGGTTCAATGTAAAACTGATCTTCAAATTGCAGCTCCACTGCATGTCCATTGGGAGCAGTTATGGTCCAGACACAGTCAGCGTGTGGAGGGTAATTGCTTGGATAGTTGGGGGAAGATGTATATCCACTGGGGTTGAAATCATTGATATAAATGTTCTCTCCACAGGCTGGGAAAGAAAAGATCACCAGTAAAAAACAACATGAAAACAAAATAGGTGAGGCATCAAAAATATGACTTATCACTGTATTCCAACACAGTTTCCTTCTGATGTCATAAATTCACATCAAAAAACAAATGCATTTTATTGCTTGCTGTGGGAAAGCATTTTAATGCAGTAGAATCTTATACTCCTGTGCTCCTGCTTACCTAATCATCTTCCTTTCCAAATGTTCAGGGTCCTGAATTAAACTGCTATTACTTCTTCCTTGGATTGATTATAAAACAAGCAAAAAACATATTTCTTGCCTTGTTCCTATGCCAATTCCCAAGAGCTAGGAGGTCCACAAGTCAGACCCATCAGCATTTCTGTGAATCATTCCCAACTTCTACTTTCCAAGAATTGAAATGTCTGAGATAATAATGAATGTGTGAGGAATGCCAGTCAGAGCAAACATGAAGGTTTGTTCATGTCCTTTATCTGACAAAAATATATTTATTTTGACCAGAACCTTTCTGTCCCAAACTCCCTCTACATTTTAGCAATACTGATTTAACTTGGGGCTTTACCCAAGTTCCATGAATTGAAATGGTAGAAATGCTATTGTACAGCTTCACCTATTCCCCTCATTAATTCTCTGAAGCAATGCTAATTCTTTGGGGCAGCAGGGAAAATTGGCAGAAATCCAGCACTTACATATTTGAGCTGATTGACAGGTTGCCTTAGTTATTTAGATATTCTGTTTAACAGATCTCCAGGTGCGCCAAGTGGTGTCTGTTATGAAATAACTGCAAAAGCCGTTTGTGATTTCCTCCTGGGACCTGGGTCTCTATTTTATTCATTCTTTTAAAGTTAGCTTTGGCAATTAATGCTATTGTCTCAGTTGGGAATAAAACTTGTGAGAAATGTTGCCACCTTTCTAGAAACACTACCCTGAAAAGTTCCGGACTTCATTTAGCGCTTGTACTGGGTACTAAATGTTCAAAATAAAGTTCTTGTTTCCAGGAGATTTTCCTTTCCTGTATGAATTTTTAACATCTCTTCCGAACTGTAGATGCTACTTCCCTACTAAAGGTTTGGGTTGGTTTTTGTTTGTTTGGTTGGTTGGTTGGGTTTTTTTTTGTTTGGTTGGTTTTTTGGTTTTTTTAATCTGTCTTTAATATTTTCAGGTTCTGTGACCTGAGCCTGGTACTCTTTAAAAGGAGAAATCTAAGTGTCAGATCAGAAGTCATGCAGCACAGGACATTTTTGCAGACATCCGATTTTACCAGCGTGGGGACTTTGAAAAAAAATATCCTTTAAGATGACAAACTCCAAGTTACATATGTATAAGTTGCAGAATTTAAGCTTGCTACCTAGACTTACCTTGACTCTTAGCCTCATATTTCAGTTTGAATCCTTGACCCTCATTGCTACTGTCAGAAATGAAGTGGACAAACAGCTGATTGTCTGTGGTGTACATGGTAGAGATGGGGCTGCTTCCACAAAAACGTTCATTCCCTCTTGCAGACACCAAAGGTGGGGCAGCATTATCTAACCCATTCTTCAGCTAAAACAGAAATTGCTAATGTTACTCAAGCAAACAGCCCTGGAATGTAAATTTTGTGCATGCACCATCTTAATGCTTCCAGTCACAGGGGAAATTAATAAACTAGTGATTAATTAATGCACATTAATAAAAAAAAGTGAAAGAGTGACATAGAGAGAAATATCTTTGATATTTCTCTTTTGGTGGTTGCACCCCATGACATTTTGAGCTGCTCTCCTGACACAGAAATCTGTAAGATTCAGTAGCTTTAATAGCTTTGAGGATTTGGTGACCCAGCCAATAACCTCACCTCTACATAATCTCCAACGATGCAGGAAGTATCCTCGCTCTTAATCTGGAAAGGCTGTTCAAAATGAACAGCAATGATAGATCCAGTGGCTACCACTACATGCCAGGAACAATTTAGATTAGGAGAATAGTTTTGAGGGTAGTTGGGGGATGTTATCACACCGCTGCTTGTGTGCAAATAGCCTCCACAACCTGAAAAAAAAAGCGATAAAAATTGGAGCAAAGAGAAAAACCCAAAAGTGTCAAATATTCACCTATTCATTTTGAGAAAAACACTGTCTCCTAAAAGATGTGATGGGTTAAAGTAAATTTTGGAATGAGTGTATAAAGAGCTATGGGGCATACAGCAATGCACATGATGAATGATCTCTCAAATCACAAGCTTATAGATTTCAAGATGGCACACCAAAATTCCTGACTGTGAGATTGTTCTCAAACTTAGCAGATGAATAAGCAGACAGCAATGTCAAGGACCTCACACAGCATGAGTTTATCATTACCCTGTCTGAGGACATTGCTTCTAGCCATGGACCAAAACACTGCCATCTACTCCAGCTGCCAGTCAGAAGTTCCCCAGCCATCACTGTTGCCCTAACACTTTCTTGGTGCCTCAGCCCATTCAGGAATCTGTCATCATTCCTGAGTTCAAGTGGGAGGACTGTTGCTGGAAATTGCTGACATTCCTGCTAGAATTTATACAGATTCCTGCATTTGTCTCTTTCTGCTTTGAGTCATTTATTTCTTTCTCTTAGTTGAGCATTCTTTCACCCTTCAACTGAGCTGTTATAAACTTAGGCATAGGCTTTTCTTTCTTCTGAGAAGTGACTGGTCAGGTTGAATCATGCTTTGTTGTATTATATTGCTGGGAAAATGGCAAATTTTACTTTTGTAGAGTCAGAAATTTATTAACACATATTCATGAGAGGTGAATAATTAGATATGTGTGTAATTAATTAAATTGTAGACAGCTCTTAACAATGCCAGAGTCTCTTACCCCATTGCTAGCAGCAAGGCAGACATTTATCTGGGGGAGAAGAGAAACGAGTCTTACTTTTGTGATAAGAGGCATTAAACCCAGCTCCAGTGACACTTGCATCTGACATGAAGTGGATAAGCATTGCATCTCCAGTTGATCTTATTGGCCCAGGAGGTTCTCGTCCACACAGAGTAGCCAGTACTGGAGAAAGACTGTTGTCTCCTGGGAATGAAAAGAACACATTAGTGTTAAAACTGAATCTGTCCACATCTGCCTGCCTGTTGCTGTGGTTCACACTTTCAGAGGGTTGCTTTTCAAGACCATTAACCCCTTACAGATTTAGAAATATTTTTATTGATCACTAAATATGTTGCTGGACTTTGCTGATTTTTTTTAAACTAGCAGAATGTCTCAAAATAAGAGGAAGAGTACTGTTTTAGGGCATGTTCCCATTGCTATTTAGATTGCTTAAGCTCAGTGGAGATGAGAATTTGAGGTATTTGGACCTTGGGTCTCTACTGCACCCTGTCAGGGTAGGGCAAGATTGGCTTCTCACCATCTCTGATAATAAGTTTGTCATAGTTGCATGAGCTGTGAGATTCTATGTCTAGTGCCAGGATATTGAACTCCACAGTGGATCCAGGAGCTCTGATAAGCCACATACAGTCCTCAAGATTTCTGTAATTCATTGGCCATCTTGGTGAGAAGAGGAATGAAGGTGTTTCTTCAGTTGTTACAGACCCTCCACATGCACCTGTGATGGACAAGAAGACAAAAAAAGAAAGCATCCTCTTTTTAAACTGAATACATGTACCTCATGTAACATAAGATGACAAGTCCTATAATAAAGCACAATGAGGCCACAGCGTGTGTAGTTACAGTAATACAGGAATTCTTCAATGACAGTTTGGATTAGAAGTATAAAATTTGAAAATCCTCATCCGTAAGGATGTTCTTGTGCCACCTGCTGCAACGATGTTGTGACCTATTTTATCTTGAGGAATATCTAACAAAATACCTAAAAGCATCCACCACAGTTTAACATAAGCTATTGTGCTTGTTTCATATCACAATGGCCAATGATTTAGAATGGTTTTTCAAGAGGAACAATTTTCCATGAAAGCATAACAAATGTTTAGATTTAATTAAATGCCTGTGTAAAGAAAAATTATCCTCTAACAACATGTTTATTTTTAGAACACTATAGATTAGTATATCTAAGAGTCTCTAGAAATTGTTTTTAAAATATAGTAAAATGCTTCATTAAAATATCACTGAAATCTTTCATTAGTAACTTGAGCTTTCTCTAGAGGGGAAGTTTGTTTGGAATTCTTTAAGTAAAGCTGAGTGCATCACTTGCTGTACCACTTGTAGCTGTGGAACTCACTGAAAACCCACCTCTAGCAATGGTCTGTGTAACAGCAGAAGCGTCCACTGCATACCACTCCAAAAGAAAGCCTTTTCCAGTCACAGATGAATCTGACTGGAACTGGATTGTCATTGAACTGCCAGAGGATGCAAAAGAGGCAGGGTCTGCACCACAGTATGTTGCAACAAGTCGAGAATGAACTGTGAACCCATCATACACCTGCAGAGAGAAGAACAGTGCTGTTCCTCACAGAGCCAGATTTTCATCTGCCCCATACTCAGCAAATTTCCAAGGAGAAAATTACAGTCTAAATGAGTGAGGGATCTTTTAACAAATCCAAGTTAGCGAGAAACCTCTCTTACAAAAAGGAAATAAAATCTCTCTTTCTATTATATGCAGTTAAAAGTGAAGCTTTCACAGAAGGAGGATCTGAATGAAAGTCATCAAATTCACCTCATTCCCTATCACAAGGCTGCTCTTTGGAGACATAGAATGACATCCCACTTAAAAAAAGTCCAAAGGTACAATTTTTACCCTTGATGGGAAAAAACCCAAAAAAACATGATATGCAGGGGAAAGTAAAGGAATTTCTTTTCTTTTTTTCCTTTATTTTTTTTCCACCCACTGAGGAACATATGTATTTTGAATTCTATCAGATAAATATATAGAAATATTTTATTTATTGTATGTATTTATAACCCAAAATCTTATCTGATTACAAAAAGTTTCTCCTTTTCCACCTTTCAAGCTTATTTTGTTCTTCTCATCTACCACCCAGTAAAAATTTCCAGTAGAGAAAGCTAGGAATTATTAAATAAATATTAACATTGTATTAATGATCTGATCCTTGAGTCAGATTAAAGGTCAGGCTGATTAACACTCACTAAATGTCTAGCTGGTTTAAGAAACTCATTTTTCTTTCAGAGGGACAAAGAAAGGCAGGCTGAGTTAGGAGAAAAAAATGCTGTTAATATATAACATGAGATGAAAGAAAAAGTTTTGTTTCCTTTTTGAACTAATATTACATTTGAACATCAGTAAATTAGTAATGAACTGAAAATATTGAACTAGTATTAACTTTCTCAAATAGAAAAAAAAAGGATAATTGATTAATTACCTGCTTAAAAATGAAAACAAGAAGAGATTTACCTATTTAAGTGATTATGTTGGCTAAGTTCAGAAAGAAGTTGTATTCTCTATTGTTCATTTTGTTTAGCACTATGAGTGCTGTGTTGAAGATGACTCTGCTTTTTGCTGCTGGGGGGTTGGACCTAGCTAGACTGTATTACAGGGGGTTACAGAAAAACAATCAAACTGGAAGAAAGAGGCACCTTTCTACCACCAGCAGCCAAATTACTGATGCAGAGAGGAAAGAAGGTGCAAGAATTGTTCCTTGTAGGATTTAAAAATAACTTTATTTTTAGAAGCACTGAGATGTTACTATCACTGTTGTCCTTAACTGAATCAGCATGGAGCAAATTTCAGTCTGGTATCTGACCTGAAATTCTTGAATAATAATATTCAGGATTGTACCATTACAGAACTATTTTTAGTAAATTTAAAACTTACAGATGGGAACTATCTGTCAGGGAGCCAAAGAGTATGTAACTCTTCCTATAAATAAAAATTATTGAAAGGACAACACAGCAAAAACAGTAAGCCACACCACACCTTCAGAAATGCTCCCCTTTCATCTTGTAGGTTTCTCTATTTGTCCATTTTACTAAAGTTGATGGCAATAAAATAACTTTTCAGAATGAAATCACCTTTAGATTGTCATACTGGCACCTGTGATGATTTTCAATATCCATCTGCAGGATCCGGCCATGGATAACTTGGGAAGCATTAACGCTTATCCGCCACTGGTAATTGGAATTGTGAGGATAACTTCTGGGCCACTGTGGCGAGGCTATTTGCCCTCTGTCTCCCACAATGTCGTTTCCATACACTGAAAAACAAGAGACAAATAATGCCTCTAATTCAGTGGAGTAAAAGAAACACTGGGGGCCCATCTGACTTAATTTACTTAGGACTAGACAGTGCTGTCAGGCTCTAAGACTTGTCTCAGACAGTTCTAAGATGCACATCTAATTATTATCTTGTTTTGAGAGAGGCAGTGTTCCCTTCCTGAAAGAAATTACCCATTTGAGCCATATGGGTCTACATGTAGGGGAAGCAGGAAAACAGCACACCTGAACTCCTCCCTGACTCTGACTACTTTATATTCATTTCTACCCAAAAGCATTAATTTTTTTTTTTAAATGCCTGTGCACATTCTGGTGAAAATTGGTTTTGACTTCATTGAGGTCTGAACTCTTGATAATTCATTTTGTAAGGAGCTAAATCTTAAAAGAAGGAAAATTATTAGAAGTTTAGCTTGCATAATCAAAATGGCTGTGGATGTTTAGCTTCAGCAGTCTGTTCATGCAGCAAGTCAGACTGATGTTGGCAGTGGTCCCTTGAAATTTTGGATCTATAAATTGGCCTAATTTCCTTTGTTCTAATTCTGCTCCCTGGTTGATGGCATCTAGATCCAAACCAAAAGACTGACACTGTCACACTCAAAAAGCAAAATGTAAAGCTGAGAAAGAAATATTTATTCCTTAATTTTCCAATTGCCTAATAAATGTGTTCTATTTCTGGCATGTTTAAGAGCACTCCTTTACATTCAGTAGGTATTTAAAAAAATATTTTTAAAGTGAATTTACAGACCTTTTGACATCAGCACATATTTTCTAATAGACTTCAGACAGACAAGCAATCACTTTTTAGAATAATTTCAGAAGTACTATGAAAGAACAATAGTTTTCAATCAATTTACATCTACTTACAGTGAGAGAAGGTGGCCCTAAAGCCAACACCCGTGCCTGAGCTGTCCGAGACAAATTTGACCCACAGGATATGTCCAACAGTTGAAGTATAATTTGAAGGGAAGGAGCTCCCACAGAACCGTCCTGTCAGCGTGCCTGTGTCACTCCCTTCACGAATCTCCAGGTAATCCTTGGTACAGTCACTACTATCCTCCAGCTGAAATGCTCTGTTTCAACAGCAGTAGAAGAGCATTAGCACACATAGGAGTGGCACACACTTCAGAGTGTGGCCTGCCAGGCCATTAATCCCACTGTAGATGGTATCCTTCTGTAGGGGTTAGGAAAAGGGCAGCAACAAAACCCTCGGCACCTGCCAAGGCCACCAATACAGGGCACTCACTTTCAGCCCCTTATTTTATAACAGAGTTTCAGTGTGCAGAGTTACACATTTGAAAGAGTTCTCAAATGCTTTTAAAATTTCTTGGTTCTGCAAGAACAACCATGAAACTCAGAAAGCCCTGAGATACAATCCAGATTTTTAATATAAATCCAGTGAGCGTTGGGTGCAGAGAATATTTTAGCCCCTTCATATGTATATTATTTCAGCACACTCTGTGGTGAGAAAACAATTGCTGATTTAGTTGCAGTTAACACCTCAGAGGTTAGAAATCCCTTAGCAGTTTCTCCAGAATTGTAAAATATTACTGTTTCTCTGGCCTCCCTGACTTTTGAATACCTGTGTGCAAAATAATAACAAGGATTGTTATCAACTCTTCTAAAGTACTTTCTACCCTAGAAAAGGAATGAGATACAGTAATTAAATTATAAATTCTTAATTATTGCACCAAGCTGAATGATAAATATATTCTAAAAATCATCTGTTATTCTAAGTGAATGGCTATACAAACCAACATGGTTTTCAGAAGCAGGCTATGAATATATAGCAAAGATTCCAGAGAGTGCCTCTAATAACCAGTGCTTCAAGTATTCATGCTTTCTGATACTCTGGTAACAACTTCTCCCTTTCAGATTTGAATATAGCCATATGTGTTCAGCATATCATGCTGTGAAATGGTTCCAACCACTCATCTGGATATATTTCAGAACAATTTAAAGCTAGCCCTCACATTGCAAGATAGACATTGAGGAAAATTAATGCCTCATGCCAACAAAACTTAATAACCCCCTAACATTAAATTAAATTGAAAAATAGTGCTTTCTAACACAATTACTCCATAATTTCTGGTATTTTCAGCTTGCCTTTCAGCTATTTCTAACTGAAGAAAAAGAATTAACATCTACTCAGTGTCACTTTATATAAGGGAATGTATGTTCTACTGAAAGTTTCTGCTTCACACCAGAATTTTGGGTTGTTTCTGAAAATTATTGCTTATTTTGTGACATTTTGAAAAATGTTCTCAGGCTTTTGGAAAACATTTTGGAAAATGTTTTCAGGCTGTAGTGCTTTTTCTCTGCTTCAGTGAGTAGTGGAGGAATAGAATGTCCTTTTTACTGCATTAGTGAATCAGCACATGCCTAACAAGTTGTGTCTTATGCAGTCAGTGTGTTACCAGAAAAATTTTTCTTTTGTTCTGATTAATTGCAAATGCAGGTTTCAGAGTTAGTTTTCTTTTCCTGCTCATTCTTCGTAAGCTTTGCTAAAGGTCAGTGCTCTCTTTCTTGGCAGCAGCCACTGTTTGATGCCCAGAAATGAGGAGGCTCAGAAATCTACCTTATGGGTAAAGAACAACCTAACAACCCTAGTAAAGGCTCCTCATAATTCTCCACGTGTCTTTCTTTTCAGAAGTGTTTAAAGGAAAGTTAGTTTGCTAAAGGGAAAACAAAATTCCACCACATATTCTTCTGATTTCTGTTGTAGCTCCCCTGCTTTAAATGTTGAAGAAATTTTGAAAAATCTAACATCAATTTTAGAATCTCAGAATATAATCATAGAATGTTTTGAGTTGGAAGGGACCTTAAAGATCAAGTAATTTCAAACCCTCTGCTGTGGACAGGAGCACCTTCCACTAGACCAGATTGCCCAGAATCCCATCCAATCTGGCCTTTGCCAGGTTTGGGGCATGCACAACTTCTCTGGGCAATGTGTTCCAGTGCCTCATCACACTCACAGTGAAGAATTTCTTTCTAACATCTAATCCAAATCTGTCCATTACCAGTTTGAAGCTATTGCCCCTTGTCCTGTCACTGCAGTTCCTGATGAAGAGTCCCTCTCCATCTTCCCTGTATGTCCCCTTCAGATACTAGAAGGTTGCTAAGAGGTCTCCTCTCCTCTCCTCTCCTCTCCTCTCCTCTCCTCTCCTCTCCTCTCCTCTCCTCTCCTCTCCTCTCCTCTCCTCTCCTCTCCTCTCCTCTCCTCTCCTCTCCTCTCCTCTCCTCTCCTCTCCTCTCCTCTCCTCTCCTCTCCTCTCCTCTCCTCTCCTCTCCTCTCCTCTCCTCTCCTCTCCTCTCCTCTCCTCTCCTCTCCTCTCCTCTCCTCTCCTCTCCTCTCCTCTCCTCTCCTCTCCTCTCCTCTCCTCTCCTCTCCTCTCCTCTCCTCTCCTCTCCTCTCCTCTCCTCTCCTCAACAGTCCAAACTTTCTCAGCCCATCTTCACAAGGGAAGTGCTCCAGTCCCCCTTTCAGTTTTGAGGCTTCTATGTCTTTCTTTAACTGGGGGCAACACAACCATATGCAGTGCTCCAGGTGGGACCTCACAAGAGCAGAAGACAGGGGCAGAATCCTCCCCCAGCCTGCTGGCCACACTCCTTTGGATGCAGCCCAGGATTCCTTTGGCTTTCTTGGCTGTGAGTGCACACTGCTGGCTCATGTTGAGTTTTTCATCAACCATCACCCCCAAGTCCTTCTCTAGAGGGCTGTTCTCAATCATTTCTCTGCCCAATCTGTGGGCATATATGGGACTGTCCTAACCCAAGTTTAGGATCTGGCACTTGCCTTTGTTGAATTTCATGAGGTTTACCTCAGCCCACTTCATAAATGTGTCAAGATCCCTCCAGAGGCATAATCATACAATGTGTGGGATATCTAGGCCCTTTATATTAATCAGCTATATAACAAACACTAAAATGAATCTTTACATTGTAGGAATTTCCTTTGTAAAGAAAAGGCAGAGTGATGCTAAATTTCCTCTTCTTGTTTATAAGTGAGTAAGAACTGGTTTCTTCATCATCTCACAATGCTCAAATAATAAACCACTTATTTATATAATGCTGAATATGCATTAACAGAAGCAATGACTAAGACAGGGAAACACTGATTGCAAGCTGCCACTAACCCCTGCTGTGTTCTCTTTCCAAGTTACTCTAAAAATATGTTTCAGCTTTATCATTGAGTAATTACATTTCCTAACAAACACAGAGCATCCTTCCTTCAGGTCTGTTAAAGGCTGAACAATGACCCCTGGCAATGCATTTACATGAAGGACAGCTGGAGCCGGTTGCCAGGGGAGCTGACGATTGTCCAGACACACTCGCTGTTGGGAGGATACGGCTCGGGATAGCCAGGGCTGTTGAAAGCTCCTCTGTCCATGTGGAAAGTACCCCCACAGGCTGCAACAAGAAAGAGACAACACAGGCTTGGAAAGGATGTCATAAACAAAAAACCAACAAAAAAAACCTTGACAGAGACAGAGCACTTGCTAATCAAGAAAGCATTTCTCCTTGTCTCTTTGTTCTTTAGCTTGTTATGTACTTGCTGAGACCTCAGCCAAAAAGAGGAAGGGCAACACGGGAGGTTCAAAAATCGAATAGCAGAGAGAAAAAGAGGTAAAGGATCTGTTATTTTTCTTAATAGTCAGTGGCTTTTAAGAAAAAGAACAGTGGTTACTCATAAGGAAGTAGCACCTGCTGTATGGACTTACATGATGACGATGCAGCATAGGTGGCATGGAAACCCCTGGCAGTAATAGCGTTGTTGGAGATGAAATTCACCACCAAGGCATTACCAAAAGAAGTAATAGGATGTGGCATAGTAGTGCCACAGTAACGGCCTGAAAGAGAGCAGAACAGAGAGAAAAAGACAAGTGTTCAGCATGTAATTGCTACTGTTAATTTAGCATTTGGAGTTAATGCCTGAGAACAAGCAGGAATAATGCTTGTTGCTTACAACTTCAGTTGTCAATTCAATCTACATAAAAAAGTAGTAGTTTTTGCACAAAACTCAACTCTCGTGGCATTTTTTTTAACAGAAAAAGGATCTCCTGCACTCCAGACATCCTGGTCCTTGGCTATTCTGTCATTCAGTTCCCTCAATGAAAATGAAAAAAAAAAAAGAGGAATTACTGCCTAATTGGAAATAGACCCCAAGAGAACCTATCAAATATACCTGAAAGCAATTTCCATTTCACTCAATTGGTTTCTGATGAAAAAAAACCCAAAATCCTGAAAAATAACAGACCATTTCTCCTGTAATGGATTGTAACATGGGGATTAGGAATATGAGTCATGATCTTTCAAAAAGGCATCTGCGAGTTAAAAGAAAGATAGCAGTTAGTATCATAGAACCATTGAATACTTTGGGTTGGAAGGACCCTTTAAAGGTCATCTAGTCCAACCACCCTGCAATGAGCCGGGACATCTTCAACTAGATCTGGTAACTCAGAACCTCATCCAGCCTGACCTTGAATGTTTCCAGGGCATTTACCATTTCTCTGGACAACTTGTTGTAGTATTTCACCACCCTCATAGTCAAAAATGTTTTCTTTATATCTAGTTGAAATCTACTTTCTTTTAGCTTATAAACATGACAATCTCAATATGTCTTTCTAAAATGTTTGTCCCCATCTTTCTTGTCCCTTTTAAATACTAAAAATTCCTTTTGGCAAGCGAAAGCCAAGGATGAGACACAAAATGGATTCTGCTCCTAGTTGCAAACCATTTAAACTGACTGCAGCCCAACTCCTGACAAAGGAGCATGTACAAAAGTAAAGTAAGGGAGAACATAATAAGACAGCAATTTTCTGAATTTTCCAGGAAATAAGTAGAGACAGCCCTAGGGATACAAGGAGATTTGGGACCACCCTGTGACCAGGGCTGGGAATTTTGCTGCTTCAGGCTGCTCCTGGCACTTGAAGGGGATGGTACTGTCCAGAGAAGTCAGAAGAAAGCTATCAAAAACTTAGGAAAGTGCAGAGCTTTCCATGGTTTGACAAAAACCCATTTTCTGTTCCCAGAAGTCTTCAGCTTCCTTACCTGTGTTTAGCAAGGACTGTACTTATTTGCTGTGCTTGTGAGTTATGTTATGTTTTTGTGCAGTTAAGTGGAAATTTGGTTTCAGCTGAATTGCTTGGTTCCCAATATTGTTCCAGTGAGGAGGAAGGAAAAGGCAGCTGGAGTCAACACCATACTGCAGGTTAGTAGGAGCATAGTCAGAGCCTGGGAGGACTCTGCTGTTCACACTGAAGACTTATTCTCCATTCTCAATTTCCTCTGGCCAGAGAGGCCAAGGAGATTCTGTTATCAAATAAAATCCATGGAGCAGGAGACCATGAACAGAAAACCTTCTCCTGCTTAGTCTGGGTGTAGTTCTATATATGTGAAATACATGCAGGAAAGGTACAATACCTTGAAGAGGAGCCTCATAGTTATTCCCATCCAAAATCTCCACAAAATCCGTTGTACAGTTTTGTCCATTTTTTTCAATATCAAAGTCAGTGAACGAAAGTGTGACATGGTTGACTGGCAAGAGCAAAGAGTAAAAAATTAGGAAGAAGTTAGCAACTTCACAGAGAACTATTTACATGTAAACAAATGTTATTTTTTTTCCCCTGAAGTCAATCAGTCCCCATAAAGCGTATCTGAAGTAGTTTTTTTCATTATATATTGAATGAATTTGATTTAAGTGCATTAACTTTTAGTGCAAAGGTCCTGGTAAATGCCTTCAGTACCTTTCAGTACTTTCTAGCTCAATCAACATTAGAAGGAGAGGATTTAGCATATACACATGGATCTGAGTTTCCTTGTTTCTGAACAACTTCATTATACTGAAAAAAATAGCAAATAAAACATGGAAAATCTACAGACTTTCAGAAACAAAACTTATTTCCACACACCCATGACCTGCTGTCCCTTTGCAATCTATACCATAGATCTGCGCAAATGTGCCCTGCTCCAGGCTTAGAAAGAGCCACTTCTGTCATCATATTGCAACATTCCATACTCATCAATTGGACTGGTCAAAGGATCATTAACTACCCTCAGCTGTACTTGTACAGAATTGGATTTTCCACACTCTTGGTCTGCAGGCTATATTATGAAAAAGAGGATTTCTGATTCAGGGTATTTTTGACTCTCCTACTACTCTTGCTTGTCTGATATAAACAAAGGTGAAGTCACAGCTGGCAGAAGAGAAGCTGTCCTTGACACCAGTCTGGGACAGTAGCTATTATTGGCCTTAGGGTTCCATGCAGTTTGAGTGGGTCAGAAAGAGTCTCATGATTTAGATGATAACTAAGTTTTCTCCCACACTGACCAAACTGAATTTGACACAAATATTTAGCTTCTCCCTGGGCCCCACTTAATTGGCTTGAATAAGCTGAAATGACAGCCTAGGCTGCATTCAGCAGGGTGCCCTGACTGGCATTCAGCTGCAGACACATGCCCCACACTCCTTTGTATCCCGCCTGGTCAATCAATTACAGCTATCAATGCAGGTCCTCAGGATACACAGCAAAAAGGAAAAACACAGTGGGTGGCCAGAGCAGGAGACTTGTTGGCCTTCCCAGTAAAAGCAGAGCAGGATCTCTGCTGTGGCCTGCCATTGGATAAATCTATCAGATTTATCCAATGACAATGCAATGTATGCATGCTATTTATTTATGTAATACCATAAATAAATAGCATTACATATGGTGTAATGAAACCACGTGCAGCTGTAACGTGAGGCATGGGCTGGTCCTGCTGGTAAGTGGAGGAAGTCACTGCTTCTCATACAGCATTTTTATGGTCTCTCATACTCATGTAATTCAGGAAACAGCAGTCATGTATGGATTTTCAATATGAATCCAGGGAAAGTTTGTCTTTAAAAATAAATGTTGTATAGGTTATGAACAGCTCAGATGATGTCCTTTTCATGGACATCCTATTTGCATAAGTAACTATGCTTAAAAAAGAATTCCTTATCTTCTGATTTATGTCTTGGTATTTTCTTGGCAAACTGATAATTGTTTTATAAACTCGCAAAATAAACTTAGAAATATGATTAAAACATTCTAGGATTTTAACAACAATGTCTAAATATGATATGTACAACATGAAGTGGAATAGTTGCTATTTAAAATTAGGATATCAGGACACTGTTATGGGATTTAACACATACAAATTATATTTAGGAATCTTATACAATGTAAAGGTAATAGAGGGTAGTAGAGGTAGTAGCAGTATCTGATGGAAAATATTCGATGTTTTATGGTCAATCATAAGTCTGTGTAAAATTATTAATAGCTGAGAGTGTATCTATGCACATAACAACAGTTTATTTATATATTTTTGTTTGTATTTGAAATTGAAATTTCTGTGTACCTTTTCTCATTATTCAATCTAATTTTTTTAATGTTAACAGCACAGATTTCATATAACACAACTCCAGGTTGAAAACTCCTGACCAAAATAAGGTCAGCTAAATACAAGTGCTTTAATTATACATAAACCCTTAGATTTTCTCACAAATTAATCCAACTTCACATAGTATTCAACACCTCATTTATAATTGTAACACTTGGGTCACAGTAAATTGGCTAAGATGACAAAGTTGTGAATTGTTTTCCTCACTATGCACTTAATCTTTTACAGAGAAATCTGACTTGTGACAGATTGGGAGAGCCACACTCACAGCTACCAGGAAGCAGAACTTCCTAAAGAAATAAAGGAGGAATTTTGCATTGTTATTACAGAAAAGAAGATGAGGATGTTAGTCATCCCAACTAACTATAAAAGATGTTTTTACTTACATGGTTCCTGAGCCTGAATAATCCAGCTGCAGTTCTGATTGTTTGGGTATTTGGCAGGATACAGAGGAGAGGAAATTGCTGCCCCAACTGAATCTGACTCTATGAAACTTCCACATGCTTTAGAACGAAACACAAAAACATAGATATATATATATAAATATTTATATATACAAATCACCTTGCTTAGATTCTGTAGTGAAAATGAATGCATTAATTGTAAAAAGGTACATCAGCTTGAAATTAGGATAAAATTTGTAATAGTATTTAATCAGAGGAAGAGACTTAAGGATTAGTTCCCAGCACTGGCTGCACTTTGTTGGCCACATGCCATGCTGCACCTGGCTGAGCATCTGCAAGAAGCCAGAGTGACTTTAGACCCAATAGTTTCCATCTCTTCATAGCCCAGAAGAGACACTTTGGGGCCAAAATAACTTGGTTTAAGGGTAGTGCAATACACCCATTTCTCTGGTTGTTTGTTTATGTTGGCAGCTAAGAAGAAAAACATCATAAGTAACTGTTCACAACTTTCCAGCACCCAAGGGTGGCTCCACATTGCATTGGCAGGATCCTCTTGTGAGCTGTGTCAGCAAAACTGCAATTGTGTGAGGTGTTGCACACACTAGAGCTTAACTGACTGCAGAACTTTGGCTGACAGTGCTGAGTGCTGCCATGCCTCATCTCTAAGCTCACTGAGCTCATAAACTGCCCAGGTCAGAGTTTAACACATGCCTGCTTTAAACTGCTGGGTGAGGAGGTGAGTACTGGAGAGTGAGGCTCATTTATTGTGCTGTGCTGCTTAAAACACCAAACAAAAGATGGGATTTTGTTAACTGAGTTTTCTCAGGAAGAGGGAAGCTGGGTTGATAACATCTTAGGCAGGGAGCACTCACTCACCAGACAAGGTTTGTGCAGTACTGAATCTAGTAAATGTGTACTGAGAAAGATGAACAGTTTAGGCTCTCAGAGCTGTTAGCCAGAAATACCTAATTAGGTACCTAACTAGTACCTCAGTAACTGGGGTTTTTAAGGTTTTTGTTGAAAAATAAAAAATCCTAATTTTCTTTATAATTTTTCACAATATTTTCAAGAAAGAAACATTTCTGGGAAAAGCAATAATTTATAGTGAAAAGAATCCTGAGATGAAAATGAGAGAAACTGATTTTCTCTGCAAAAATTAAATGTCTGTATCTTGGGGGAAAACTGTTTCCCAAATTATTGAGAAAAGTAAAAGCAAATCACCAGGTATCAAATACTATGTAACTTCATGAAAAAAGTCTGCCCAGTTGGCGTCATTTTTCATTAGAAAGGAAACCATGTAAAATACCAATTAGTCTACCACAAATTGGATAGTTGATGTTTGGCAGGGTATGCAGGCATGAATCCATGGACTTCATCAACAGCACCACACAGCACTCTTTTATAGCTTTTCAGATTCATGCGCATGGATGGACATATAAAATGTTATTTTGTCACTAGGTCTGTAGAAACTGCCAGTTGCACATTTTTCTCAGGACAGTTATGGACAGCTAAGCCTCAAGGGAGGAAGAATAAGAGGTAGCTGATGTGTGCTAGATGCCTTGCTATAAAAAGTATGGTTTATTTTTTCCCAGTTTAAGAATCTAAGTTGATCCTTGGACTTTAAAGTCTTTTATCTATAATTTGGAAAATTTTGTTCCTGGTAAAGATACACACTGGTATGCTGCATGAGTAGAAATGACACTTTCCATTATCAACTGTGCTAAAAGACTGTCAGCTATACAGTGGTGATGACATAAATATGCATTAATGTAAATGATGAAATTACCCTCAGTGAAGCGAGCACTGAAGCCCCTGTGCTGGATGCTTGCATCAGAATGCATTCTGATGTACATCAGGTTCTTGGAGGATGTGATAGGAGGAGGATGCTCTGTTCCACAGAGTTTTTTAAGAAGTGGTGCTTCATTGTTAGGACCATCAAATACCTGTTATGAAAAGATCAAATGAAATACTTGGTTTCAATGGGAATAGTGAGAAGACTTTAATTTAATTCCCTCTCTTATGTTTCATAAATTTTGATCATTACGTAGTCTTGCTATGGGCAGTGCAAACAAACTGTACTTTGCCTATCTTAAGTGGCAATTTCCAAAAAATGCATATATTTCAAGTTGAAGTTACTGTGACCCTTGTAACTAAATGTCAAAAAAATGCCCCAAGTAAACACCTTTCACGTGTATTGGGTATTGAAACAACACTCATTTAACAATCCAGATATCCCCATATATTTGCTAATGGTTTTTGTTAATGGCTACCACGAGCTCCTGTGCAGATTTCATTCAGTTAAACCCTACATCTTGTCTCAGTAAAGATTTCTAAACTGGCCCTAACATGCAACTGTATCAGTGACTCTGGATAAAGGATCACTAGGATTATGGTTTTAAGATCCAGCATCAAGGATCAGAGTTCTATATCTATATTTTATAAAAGCTTCAGAGTGCTGAATTACACACATATACATTAAGTGCTATTTAAGAAAAGGGTAAAGAAAAGTTAAAAAAAAAAGGAGGAAGAAAGTAGAAATGTTTACAAAACTTCACTTTTAATTTTACCACAAAAGGCTTCCTTCCCTTTTTTTCCCCCTACAGCTGATAATTTTGTTTCCTTCCTGTTTCACAATCAGGAAGAGAAGGACAGAGAATTTAGAACCAATGAGTTCATAATTTAAGTAACATCAAAATTTTGACAAGAGAAAGTAGAGAGAGAGAAGAATGGCCACAGTCTCAGTCCCTCGTTAATCATTCCTAGCACTCCAGCAGAAGTGATTTGTTGCTGCTGTGTCTGGAGCCATGGGGCAGTCTCAGAAGTGCCTGCTTTCAGCAGTACAGAGCACTGGAGCTCCCCACACTGTTGCATGACCACAGAGCCTTTTGGCTGCAACAGCAGATGAATTCAGTTCCTGTTTCAGCATTAACATCCTGCCCAGCCATAGGCACATCATTCAATACAGTGGAGAAAAATATGGATTAAAATATGCATAGGAGCACCCAAAAATGGAGCCAGGATGCTAAAAGTTATATAAAAGCTATACAAATGCCATCAAATTAGAAGACGTACTTTTTATTGAGAATATCTTCCTTTACTTCAAAATGCCTCACATTCTTGCAAGTCTGTGCAAGGCAGCACCAATGAATTAGAAATTTTTAACTAGACTGTGTAACACAATGCAATGTTTCTGCCTCCAGTATTGAAAGGCTTTTGAACAGACTAGTGAAAAAACCAAAAAACCAGCAGCTGAGAGAAAGATGACCTGTCTCAAATAAACCTCAGAGCTAAGAAACAAGGGACAAAACTGCTGCTTAATCCTCTGACATACCCTACATAGTCAATGCTGTACTCATGAATTAAACATTTGCCTGTGATTCTGTGAACACTAGCTAGCTGTGTGGGATCTTGTGATGGAGCATTAAGTCTGCAACGCCTGTTAAAATGAGTACCTGGTAAAGACACCCAAAAACATCCATCCATTCAACCTTTTCTTCTCTCTTGGCAGCCTGCCACAATCACCCTTTAATACACAGTGTGCAGTGTTTATTCTTCCTCTGCACATATATTCTGTATATAAATCAGATGGCCTGGAGTTCAAAACCACAAACCATGGAATGTGGGGGCAAAAAATAACCCTTAGGAATTAAACAGTGTCTTTCCCCAGGCAGTGGTGAGAGGATTTTTTCTGAGAAGAAGCATTGCATTGACAGGGCATAGAGAGAGGGCCTGACTACTCATGGTAAAATGCTGGCTTTGATCTGCGTGAGCTGCCCATCCAGCTAAGGATACAACCAGGAGGATTTCAGGCTTGCAGTTAGATCAGAAACCACAATATTCACACACTAGTTCAGGAAAGAGTTGAGTCTCTGCAGTTTCACAAAGTTATTTTAAAAACATTTGAGAAATGCATTTTTGTGGCTGCAGAGCTAAGGAAAAACAATGCATCTGCTTACTTAAAAGCCAAGTTTTCAGTTGCATTGTGCATAGCAGCAATTCCCTTTCCACAGTGAACATAACTGAGCGACTCATTGCCTTCTTCTTCAAATGTGTCCTGAATTTTGCACATAGACATGACAAAAAGATGTCAATTTTTGTCTTCTGAGCCAAAAAAACTCCACATTTTTCTGACTGTTCTCTCTTGAAAGATCCTCTTTGCCAGCACCTGGAATAAATGAATTCATACCTCCTCTCTATCTCCCAGAAGCTTACATTTCTATATTCCTGTGTTTTACTTGTTAGACTGCAACAGGAAAGGAAAAAAACCAACATTTACT
This sequence comes from Passer domesticus, assembly GCF_036417665.1. Taxonomy (NCBI): domain Eukaryota; kingdom Metazoa; phylum Chordata; class Aves; order Passeriformes; family Passeridae; genus Passer; species Passer domesticus. The sequence continues at coordinate 19,782,644 of NC_087474.1, read as the reverse complement.
TAATCAAACTCACTGGACGGAATAAGCTATTTCTCACTCCCCTTTTCAGGACATTGTGCTACTGTCTTCTGAGCCATGTTCTCCTCCAGTCTCCAAATACTTGAAACTCTTGCTGACCTGAGCTCCTGGCATAGCATCAGATACATTATTGGCTAAACACAGTCCAAAAATGCAGCAATTGGTGCATTCACAATTTCTTTCTGTCCATTTTCCTTCAAATAAACAAATTTTTTGTGAGTCACACTCTCCCGACAGAAGTACACAGGGGTGGGTACACAGAGAGGAATTGAAAATTTATTCAAGTATGGTGACAATGACAACAAAAGACTCTTCTCAAAGATCTTATGCTTTCTACATAATACAACTGAGTTAGACTTGAGATTAGAGAAAGGCTATACACCCTCATTTAACAGATGAAGAAATGGTCATCTGTTCTCAGAACAAATAAGAAGGAAAACTGAGATGCAGAAGCAGAGGACTCAACTAAATTTAGAATCCTAAACTAAATATGTGCTCTCTGCATTCCCTCCATTGGCTCTAGAGGGAGCTCAGGGCAGTTATCCCATGATTTACCATCACAGGCTCAGAATACATTTGGCTGAACCTAGATCTGTGCTCAGATTCACATCTGAAATCACTGACCTGAACAGAAAAATGCACCAGGCTTTATGGAGTTGCAGCATAGCCAAGAAGCAGCAGACAGAAATATTTTCCCCCCTCCCACTTTGCTCACATAACACACGTGCAATGGAAAACCTTAGAGGAAAAAATATGTTTTCATGTGTTCCCCATAGAGAGGAATTTATGGGAGAAATATTTGAAAAAAAAATCTTGAGTCATAATGCAGGGAAAAATGAGTGGATCTAGAGCGGGGAGGGTGAAGGAAAAGACCATTGGTACACTTGAGGGTGGAGGGAAGCCCAAGAGAACTCACAGAGCAAATAAAATCCCTACAGATAAGTAAAAATTCAAGAAACAGAAAAGGGTGGAACCTCCTGTGCTACTCATACATGGTAGCTGTTCCTCTATTATGGAGAGAAAAACAACCCACCTGCTTCCTTAGCTGCCTGTATTTTCCATTTACACAGCTTTTGGAATGCAATTCCTAAACCATTCACAGTCAGACATCTACTTATATTTTCCAGCCATTCTCTGTCCCCTCACTCTGTTCTCCTATGTGTGAGGCATATAGCAAGTCTCGAAACAAGGTGAACACAAATCACATCTAGGTGTTGGCAACAAGTGATTCTCCCATTATTGGCATACTAGGAGTGAAGGAAACCTCATTTACCCTTTTCTTGCCCTGCTGGTTCCCTTACATGAGCTCTTACTCTTAAGTTCCCTTACTGAAAAACTCTACCTCATACACCAAGACCTCAGATCCCTTTTTGATCTCTTGGCTTCAAACCAGCACTCCCCCTCATCAATTTTCAAACCACACTCTGCTTTTTGGGCAGTGATTGATTTCTGCATCAAATTTGAATCTCCCGTTGTGTTTACATAGCTGGGGCTAATGGGCAATTCCCTTCTTCAGGACCCCCAAACACCCAAAAAGCAGAAGCAAAAAACAGATACTCCTATAGCTTTGGAGGACAAGGGGGTCACTGCACATGGTCTGCAGACTCTTGTTCACACAAAGAGCTCTGGCACAGCCACCTCCTCTGGCCACTGAGGAAATGACTCTTCTCAATTATTCAAAACTCAGTGTCCTATTCAGCCTGTAAAGGTAGTGGGAGATCTGTGCTTGTAGCTGGAAGGAGCTCATGGAACTGAGCAATCCACAAAGTGCTAAGATACGTGCAAGCATCCCTTGGCATCAGGTCTAGAAGAGAAATTAGAATATCAGGCCTTTTCAGAATTTAGCCCTAAATTTGTGAATGGTTTGTTTGCACTAATACAAAAACAACCATAATGTGTTTCTGTCAGGCACTTTGACTTTCTACTCCTGTGTCATAGCACAGAAGATTTGATCCCCTGATGTAGTTAATAATTTAAATGAAAAGACATAACCATATTTCCTTATGCTTCATAACCAGAAGAAAAAAAAAAAGGAACAGTCATTGTACAAAGACGCTTTGTGGGCAAATGAAATCTTCAGTTCTGCTCAGCAAAATGGGGACACATTTCCTTTTTTTCTAGTTCAGTACAAAAAAGCTTTACGAGGCAATGTTGTTAAAACTGATGCTGTTTTCAAAAGAGTCTCAGCTCCTGCCAAATTGAGTTCTTTGTGAATGACAGTTTATCAAGGAGAGGAAAGCTGGATTTTGGGCTACAGTCACTGTGCTTTATCTGACTAGTACTGATCACACATGCCTTTGTGCTGAGTGAAGTGCAATCTGACATCGAGGGCCAGGATTTCATGTCCCTGCTCCCAAAAGGCCAAGAGGAGACTTGGAGAGTTTTTCGTTGTTGTGCACTTATTGAGCAGCAATTTGAGTTTCTGTGACACTAACAAAAGTTCACAAACCAGCAGCAATGTGAAGCTTTAAAGAGAGCAGTGGGTCTAATGAAGTAATTAAACAGACAGCTGCAGAGCCACCTGAATAAACAGTGCATACATAAAGAAAATCAGTCAGCAACAATTCCCTCTGGATGCAGACTCCCTCTCTCCTGAGTTTGTAGCAGAGTGTGGGCAATCTGCTATATATGTCAGCAGTTCATCCTACGGCTTGGAGCAAGCTATGGCAAACTGCACTATAAATGGGAAAGGGTGTAATCATAATAGTTATCTATGTATGAGGTTATTTTGCAAGAATTTAATTAGACTAATTAAGGAAACCTTTGAAATTTCTTATGTTACTTACTTCAACATTGTCATAGTTACATGAATGGTGATTCTCAATGTCAAAATCCGTGAAATTCAATAGGACTCTGTGGCTGTTGTCAACTTGGATAACCCAGGAACAATCAGTGTTGTTATTATAAGGTTGAGGATAGTTTGGAGAATGGATTTCCCCGCTGGTAGCTTGGAAAATACCACCACAGCCTGAAAAAGACACAATCAGTTTTAATCACAAGCTCTTTTCTTTCATACTTAGTGAGAATCCAGCCCTATTTTTAAACTATGAACACCTCCTTCTTTATTTTTCCTACATGAAGCTTTGTAAGATGAGTGCTACAACAGTTGAAGTGTGCAACAAAGCATTGAAATGTGCAACAAAAATCAATGGAAATTGCTTTTAGGAAAGTATAACATCATTATAATTGAATATGTAAAAACACTGCTCAGAGTAATGCAGCCCCAAACTGGAAGTAGATGTTGTAAAGGCTGAAGCATTAGTGCTGGTATTCCTCTATCCTAAATACTGAAAAAGCAATAGAAAATACTGTTCATATGAATGCCAGGGACCTGACATATGGAGGAAGCAATAACTAGGCTTAGATGAGCATAGGGTGAGAAAATGAGTTTACTGAGAGAGTGGAGAGCTCCTCATTGCTCATGAGCAGTGCAGCAATTGCAAACCTCACATTTTTACTTCTCTACCCATGAAGCTGAGGGCTTCTTGAGGACTCCACCCTCAGGTACTTCTAGTCAGAACAGATCTGATGCTCATGAATATCTAAATAGCCCAGAATGATGAATTCTGTGTGGGAAGTACCAGGGATTTCAACAGGACTAACACAAACAGACTTTTATATCTTCAAAAGAGATGGAGGAGGGAAAAAGAAATACAAGGATAAAAAACCTATAATGTTATTGCATTCTGGTGAGTGGGTATTTTAGAGGCAAGAGGGGGTTGGAGTACAGCAGGCAAGACATTGTAAAGGGATAAGAAAGCTTCAGGGGGCCTAAGTAGAAAAAATAAGCCGCCAGATCTCAAAAGGGATTAATTCAAAGGACTATTGTAGACTCCTTTTACTGAGAAAAAAATCTTGTTCCTTTCTCATAAAACTTGTGAGAGGGGAGAAGTATAAACCTTGACAAACCAATGAAGCAGTGTGCTTAATCAAGCAAAATTGCAAGAATTAAAATTTGTCTCTCATCACTTTTCATTGCAATTATTTTCCAATAATTGGCTTTTTTATAAGAACTCCCATGTAGAGACATGGTGGAGTCTTTTAAGCATATCTCTTCTTCTTGTGGTTACCAGTAAGGCTATGAACTAATAATCACACTGGGGGATGTATAAACCTTATGGAGATCAAGTATTTGCTAATCACTCCAAATATTTTTGGGCTCCAGTCCACTGAGTCCTTCAAGCTAGTGTTCTCAGCTATTTTTCAGTTTAACATTTAAAATCAAAAGCACCATTCAGTGAATAAAAGACTCTGTATGGATAAGTGGGTGGGAAGAAGTGGTAGCAAGTAAAATCCTTTGCTCGTTGCAGGAATGTCTTCATTAATTATGTAGAGAAGAAACAAAAACAAAATACATCAATAGGCCTAGATTTCACATAATTAGACAATTTTTAACTCTGTGTGTTTTTCAGCAACTCTTAGTGTTACCAAATTCAGTACCACCCAAATTCTCTTTCAGCTTTCAGTCCTCTGCTGTTTGACTACTTTGACTGCTTGCATGGCTGATCCTCAATTCTCAGACTTCCTGAATTTCTCCTGATAATAATCAGTATACTCACCACCTGGATTTTCTTGCCAGGAGGCATTAAAACCTTTCCCTGTCCCTGCTGCATCTGTCTCGAAACGGACAATGGCTGAATTGCCAGTGGTGGAGACTCGCAGTGGGTTCTGTGCTGATCTTGAAACACACAGCTGGGCTAGCCTTGGAGAGTGGAAATCTGGGCCACCAAAGACCTAAAAGTGGAAGAAATATTGTCAAAGTTTTCCAAAGAGAGTACCTGTCACAGAGAGTACATAAGAACTGTTTAGTTTTCAGGAGGAAACGCCCCCCCACCCCCCATCTATAAGTATTAAAAATAATTCAACATTTTAAAATGTAAATCAGCTAATAGTGTTTTTCTCTGCAGACTTTGTTGGTACCTGAACCACCTGTACAAACCAAGTATAAAATTCTAGATGATTTGAGAACAGCCTTGCATTAAATAGAATTTTCTGTTTTGGGGGACTTGGCCAGATTCTTCTTCCCTTTCCCTCCAGAATTAGCACCTTGTTTCTTTGGGCATACAAACCTTTTTTTTTTCTTTTTTTTTCTTTTTCTTTTTTTTTTTTTATGCTTGTGCAAAAAAACTGCTTCTTTTTGCAGAAACCTGTGCTGATGACTTGTACCACTGATATCTAGAGGCATAGTTAAAGACGATTTTTAAACTGGGGACAGATTTCATAATTCCTTCTGATAAAAAACATTGCAACTTTATTTACTTCAAGGTAGCATAAATATCCAAAATACTGGATTTGGGTCAAGTAAGCTACATTTTAATAATGTTCTTTGGAAGCAAGGATATATAGCATACATATTTGCCACAAAAGATGGGTTTTGGCCTTTAAGAGTAATTGTTTCCTACTTAGAAGAGTGTTCCTCAGGCAGTCATAAACTTAAGCATCAGCAGTATTATGTACTTACAATGCATTTTTAAACCAAGTGAAGTGAATTATGTGGCAGTGCTGAAGCCCTGTTAACCCTGTTTCTTGTTTTCCAGAAGGGATGTAGGATTTTAGTTTGAACCTGTTTGTAACTGGTGGAACTGGCTCACCTTCCCTAGTCTTCCCTGTCAAAGCTGAAGAAAACACACATGCTCAGGGCAATTTCCAATTGACAATGTGATTTTGATGCCTGAAGCCCTCAATGATTGGATTTTCTTGGCTTCGTCATGCTAATGAAATGGCACCTGATACTAACAGCCTACAACCTTCACTGTACGTGCCTGGCAGGACTGCAGCTGCAAAAGTCAGCTTGGCAGTAACCTTGGATGTGAAAACTATAAAAGAGATACATCAAATAAAGAATGTCCTCCTGTCTTTCAGCAATTGAACAATTAACAGAAAAATTCTAATTCTATAAGTATGCTTATTGTTATGTATAAATCCTAAAATTAAACTAGGTAACATCAAGTTCTAACAACAAAAAAACCCCAGCAAAGCAAAACAACAACAAAAGCAAACAAACAAACAAAACCCACCCAAAAGCAGAGAAAAGTAATATAAGGAAACAAATCCCATCAGAATTTTCCAACAGTAGCACCTCAAGTCCACTCCAAAAATTAATAATTTGGTAAACATCAAAAAAGTTTAAAAAAATAGTCTATGCATCTTTCTCAGAAAGTGACAGTAAGACAGTTAGAAACAGCTTTATATGTGTCTTTTTTTCCTATGATCACTTCAAGATGAGAGGAAACTCAATATTTTAATAAGCTCTGTCAGACACTTTTAAACCCCAGAAGTAGTTTGGGTTCTCTCCAAGGTAAATATCTGAGCAAGTCTAACAAAGAGCTGAGCTAGTCCCCCCACATTCAGGGCTAAGTGTACTGTGTTGTTACATAATTTGATTAATTGTGTGCTCACTAACTACTTAGGGGGCCTGACACTGCTGTGATGTTAGAGACATAAGAGAAATTTGTTTTAACCGGAAAAAAATTTCAGTGACTCCAGGTTAATGTGAGACCTCAGGAACCGAAGCTTGCTTCTCCAGAAGAAATAAGGAATTAATTTTTCTATAAACATCATAGTCAGTTAGATGTTCAAAAGGCAGTATTTTGCTTTGGTGGCTGATAACACAGGCTTAATAGGTTTAACATTTTTATTTTGACTGAGATAGCACTTTTTTGCATTCTGCAGAGAGGCTGCATGACTTGAATGGATAATGGCTGCTCTGTCCAATCGATCGTCTCAAGGCATTCAAAAGAAGTCAGTATGGATGAAATCACAGCTCAGATTCAGAATCTATAATGAAGCTGTCAGGATCTGGGGAAGAAGCCTGTTTGTCTGCTGGAAGCTCAGTGTCTTCAGAAAAATCTTACTGCTTGGCTGCTTGTGAGGCCCAGTGACTGCTGCATTTGTCAGAAGTCTGTTCAAATATGAATTTTAAAATGTGTTTGTGGTACATTCCCTGAGTCAGAGCCACAGCACGAGCTCTAGCAGGAACAGATGCTCTTAATCATCTAAACCAGCCTGGGGAAGCTATGTGGCAAGGAAACGGCAGGAGTTTCTAATATGCATCTAATAAGTCTCACGGTCCATCCTCTCATATCATCCCTGGTGCTCCTGGGGCTGTCTGCCCCATGGGCAAGGGAACCAAACCCAGCTCTGACAGAAACCCTGCTGATTTCTGCAGCATTTCCTCAGAAATTAACTTCACCAAGCCAAACACTTCAAACTGACCTATTGGGAAAGAATTAAGGATGGGGGAGAAATACTGATGGAAATCTGAAGTTTGTGGGTCTCCTTTACATTGTTAACTGTTCAGCAACAGCTTCTGCACAGTTTCAAAATAAAAGGCATGCTCCTCATAGTTATGAGTGTATTTTCTTGTCTCCTTTAGGCCAGTTCAATTAATCAGATGCTTTCATAAAGGCTGGAATAAAAACAAGTTTGAGTGTTTCCATGACAAAAAACAATAAAATATTACATTTGGCTACAAAGAGAAAAACCAATAGTTACCACATGAAAAAAAGAAGAGGGAAAAGAGAATGGATGGAAAGAATGAATTCAAGGGTGTGGTTCATAAAGAGTGATAGGATGTCTAAGCTGAAAAAAAAAAAAAACATCTAGTCTGACCAGAGTATCTGATCCAAAGATAAAGTGATATTGGATCTCATAGCAGGGCTGCAGGACACTGCCATAAAGCCCATGGGTTTAATCTGTTCTTATCATTTGCTTCTGCCCCATTAGCTCCATTAAATGTTAACAGTCAGCATTCCAGAGTTATGAGCAACAGAAAACTGTTTTTATGCGGTTGGTCACCCTCATGACACAGATTTTCTGGGAATAACACTGATGCCTGCCCAAATATAACTTCCAGCAAAGAGAGAACCTGGCTTCGACAGAGAATTAAGAATAGTGGTAATACCTGGTGTTTCTATTTAAATGAAAACACCAGAGCATCTGACTTGGAAGTGAAATAGATTGACAGTCTTCCCTCCTTTTCTGCTCAGGGCTACATCTTGCTGAGGCAGAATATATTTATAGTTTGTAAAAATCTGGTCCATGATAAAGGAGAAGATGTCATCATTTATGTGTCATAATTTATTCAAAGCAGGCATGGTAATTTTTTCTCTATGAATGTAACGTCAATAGAAGCCATTAAAAAATTATTTCAATTATTGTATTGTGTCCAAAATAATGTCTTCTATTTCCATGAAACATTTCTAGAAATATCTTTAAGAACAATTTAAATTTCCTTTCTAGATGTTTATAAAGGGAACAGAATTTCATGGGGAAGAAAAAAAGACAGACTGCAACAGTGCCATAAGAGAAACAAGGAGAAAGGTTAAAGGAGAATGCATCAAACCTTGAGCCATGGGGATAATCTGAAGGTTTCGCATAAAAAAAAATAAAAATAATGTAACTATTATTGCACAGTTTTGGTGAAACATATGGCAGTCCTGCGATACTGACATGGAAATGACAGCTTGTTTAAGAGGCATTGTCAAAGGAAAGGGAAGGGAGATGCTGCCTTTTACAAGAGCAAGTATGCTTCAGACAAATGTGCAAGGGTGAAATATTCAAGAAACTTTGGTATAAAAATGAAGTTAGCAACAAAGGTGTTGCAATGAGAAATATCTCAGCATTTTCCTAAATTCACTGCCAGGTCAAAGGGATGAGGGTGTTCCTAAGCAAAAGCTAAATGCCTCCAGGAGAGGAAGTTTTGCGGTTGCTGGGAAATATTCATTACAGGACATCTTATTTCAGGTACCAGACTGAATGGGACATGGAGGGACAGCAGACCTACTTCAGTACTGATTTTGACTTCCTATTAAAACTGGAAAATTGTCTGATGTCAAAGAAAGCAGGAAGCAGTAGAACTTAGTACTCAGAGATAAGGGAAATGTGAAATCAGGAGAATAACCATGAGAAAAATTAGACTTCAAACCCCAAAGATACACAGGATACTTTTGGGAAGATAATGTGAGAGTGAAAGATCTTTGGAACCTTAGTGATCATGGTATCAAAAGCACACCCATAACCTTTTTTTTTAACATCCTGCAAACTTAAATGCATGCTTGGTTTTCTGCTTGGACAGACATAGAAACCACAGGAAAGAAGGTGGCAAGATAAAGCAGCTTCTGAAAATGGCTAGCCATGTTCCTTTTTTCCCCCCACTAAATCTGAGTCATGCTTGCTCTGCTCAGTCTATGTCAATCATGGTATGAATGAATTTTATAACAAAAGCAAGAAAATATCTATGTGGCAAGGTACACAAAGCTCCACTGCGTGCCTGCAGCTTGGCAAGGGAAGTTCTATGCTGCCACACAGGACCTTTGATCAGGCACTAAGACATGAACCAATTTTCCCCTGTAAGTTGATTTATGTTAGATTATCTGCCAGCAGATCAGAGGCAGGTGTTGGGAACTGGATGAACCAAGATCAGGAGACAAGTAACTCAAAGCATGCCAATTCTGAGGGCAGGAAGGCAGGGGAGTTCAAGCAGCAAGGTGAGCATCTGTGCAGATGAATCAGTATGGTTGGAATGAAGCAAAACATAGCAACTAAGCTGCAAATGGCAAAAAAAGATACCTGAAACCTAAGGTGAATACCTTGCTCAGGAACACAGAGCAGTAAACTGCAGGGTCCTGTTAAACAATGTCTTTAAGCAGTCGGTGTCTGGCAACCCACTCAACTGGTTTTAGGCCTTCCCCGTCAAAAAGTTCTCAAACAAATGCTTGCCAGCCATCTGTACTCTTGCTGGATCATGATAGCTCCTGAGCAACCATCTGCAGATGTAGGTATTGCCCTTGGACTATTCAAGAAATGGTCATCCACAGCAAATTTGGATTTGGAGGCTGTTTAATGGATTCCTCTGGGCAACAGAGGCATAATGGAAGTTTATAGGCAGATTACCTTCAGTCAGGTAATTCTGGGCACAAAGAACAATGAAGATGCAATACAACAGACTTCATCAATACCCAAACCAGCCAGTACAGGTCACCTACTCACAGTCCCTGGTGTCAGCAATGTGGCATACAGGTATACTTGCCAATGCTACTGATGGAGAATGCATGGAACAACTTCCTTACACTCAGATCCTACAGAAGTTAGAATGTGGGAATGGGAAGCAGAGCATAAGTGTGGGTGCTGGACAGACAGTTGTCTAAATGTATGCTGTATCACATCACCCAGAAGAGGAGAAGAAAGGCTAGAGCAGAGCGGTACAAGTTCTCTTAATCAGTCTTTTGCATTCATTACAAAAACATTGACAAAAAGTCACAACAAGTGTACCTCCACTGGTGATCTCAAATGTCTCCAGTGAGAGCAGTTTAAAAGTCTATAATTCTAAAGTTCTTCCCTAAATTATTTTTCTGTCCTTTCTTCCTGTACTGGAAATCTATTCAACTCTGTTAGTGAGAATGGTCACCGGGTTGCTTACCAACATGAGTGAAAAGAAGTCATATATAAAGGGTCATTCAGTCTTATGAATCTGTTAAAGGTCAGAACATCCTTAGATAGGCCCCTTTTCTCCTTTTTCCACCACCCTAAGGTGACTAGGATATTGCCTCTTTGAGTTTGGAGTTTTTTTTTTGTTTTTGTGGTTTTGTTTTGAATTGGTTTTGTTGGGGGGTTTTTTGGTTGTTGTTTTTGTTGGGTTTTTAGTTGTGGTGTTTTTTTTTTTTTTAGTGTAAAGATTCTTCATAATTTTCATCACTCAGGGTTATAAATCTCCCCACATCCTTGGAAGGCCCTACACAAGATCTCACCTGAGTTTTCCCTTGTAGTGATCCATCATCTTCCTTTACATCAGGAAATTATCTTCATGGTACAGCACCCTGCCCTTAGTTCTTTATAAAAGGTGGAGTTTTAAGACTATTTTTGAAAGCAGTTTTGTCTTTTGTTAGGAAGCATACAGTGCACAACATTATAATTAATTAAGGTATACAGTCACCAAAAATATAAAAACCAAAAGATAATAAGAACATTATGGCTTCTGTGACAATACCTGTTGAACAAAACTGTAGCCTCAGCAGAAACAGGAAATTGTGGTAGAATTGTTTGTTCTGCATCTACAGTTCTAGGGATTATCTGTTCCAGACAGAAATTAATATAACTTGTGTATTTTAGAGGAGTAAAACTAATGCTCTTACCTCCAAAACATCATAGCTGCAGTTTGGGTGATACTCAATGTCGAATTCCTGAATGGTGAGTTGAATGCTGCTACCAGGAGCTGTGTGGATGTACCAGATGCATTCCCTATTGCTTGGGTATGTGCTGGGGAATCCAGGGCTGTGAAATGAACCAGAAGGGCCAGAGAGCTCTTCTCCACAACCTGACAACAAAGCACAGCAGCCTGTCAGTGAGGAGGTCTGGAAAAACTCCCTGGCAGCTCTGGTAAGGACAGGCAGTAGCACCCATTTCATTGACAAATGTGTACTCTGGGCTGGAAGGTCTGCTCTGCCACAGAGAACCCAGGAACAGAATGGCAGGCTGGAGATGTTTGCACTGCCTGTGTAGGAAATACTCCACCTCCTGTTTTGGTACACTTTGTACCAAACCTCAGCATCTGCTCTGACTGCTGAGACACAGAGAAAAAAAGAGATTTTTTTAAATTAGCTTCTAACTTTATCATTTCAAGAAAGCTAAATCACATCCATTCTCAGCTCTTAGTGACTTCAAATAATGCACAAGTTAAGTTATCATAGGGAGGTCTTTCCATTGTAAAAATGCCATTTCCCACTGCTTTAGAAATCATAAAATTAAAGACAATGCAATTTGCCTCAGCCTACTGAGCATGATTACAAGCTGCCAGGTCACAGTGGATAAACCAACTTTCTGACACTTGGTGTGTTTAATGTTCTTTTTTTTATTCAATTGTAACAGTGCAATTGTAAAACAAGCTGTGTTTGAAAGGCTATGTATTTTCTTTTCAGATAAGAAAGTATTGTCCTAACACCACTCCCCACACCCTGGGGTTACTAAATTCTTACACGCTGTGAGCTAGATTGAAAAAAAAAAAAACAGTAGCAAAACAATGGATGAAATGCATGCTCTGGTTTAACAGGACAAAGCAGCTGAACATCTGAGACTGGTTTTATCATTGCATTATGGAGATGTGCTAAGTGTAGCACTAGCCTCTCTTTAATGAATTCCTGGGAAGATGCTATTCCTGACTCAGTCCCCATGTTCAGGCATAAATAGGGCAGGAAGGCACAGCAGCCCTCCCAGTATCAGGGCAGATTTAGATCAGTTACATTCATAGTGAAACCTTACCTTTAGAAAAACCAGTAGGTGGCTATGAACCTGTCACATGCAGAAAGAAAAAGAATTCTGTGTTTGATCTGATTTTGTGTGTGCCACTCTGCCTTCCAGCAGCAATTTTTCTTTGCTCTTTACATTACAAGCCCCCCAAGTGTTTCATTTAGGCACTAATATTTTGCTTACACAGAATTTATAGGGTCACTTGAGCTTTGTAATGCCTACACTCCATCAATCTCTTTGGCTTCATCTCCAGAGGAAAGGTTCTGTCACATTGCAAAGCCCCAAAATACTTAATAAAACCATCTAACAAACTGTGAGCTCTATATTCCCGGAGGCAAATACTGTGGTATGTCAGAAGTGATAAATAGCATCTGTATCAGAGCCTTTATTTATAGGAGATATTTTATAACATAAACCAAATAAAATACTCCTTTGATCTGCTCAACATATACATACAGATGTGTAAAACTCCTCTAATCTCTATTAAATCTAAGAATAATTTTCAATTTGAATAAGCTGTCTTTGGCCATTGCTCTGCTTTACACCACATTTTAGGAAGCTGTAGATCAAGATCTTCAATTAAGTGCAAATATTTTCCTTTTCATCTTTTATGCCAAACTTGTGGCTGCTAAGTCTCAGAAGTATTTACCATCATTTCTACCATCGAGTCTTTCAGCTTCACACAGAAAACCTGACTTTGACTTCCTCATAGTTGGCTATAGGACTTCTAGGACTGCAAACCACAAATCTATGAGGGGAAAGAGCAGCAGGTCGGAAAGGGAGCAAAGCTATAAGAATCTATTTTAAGCTAAAAAAGGAGACATCTAAATACCGATGTGAGGCCATGCCAGCTATGTAACACTGATCTCAGTCCATCACACAGTATCCACCAGAAAAACACCTTTTAAACAAAAGAATTCCCACTAATCCAGGTAAACCTTTAGCTGAAGTTGTCTTGCAGGTGAATTGGCACAAGCTTAGCTCTTCTCCCTTTTCCCCACCGTGCTGCACATGGAGCAGCCAAAGGTGGCTTGCCCTGCAGTCACAAAGCTACACTGTCAAGCTACTGGGCATCTCAATTTAGGAACTGAAGGAGCTTTTAAGTGTATTTTAAACCAATCTTGCCTTTGATCCCTATGGAGAAAAAGGCAGTGCACTTCTTCCCCTAAGGCTGTCAGCACAGGTAAATGTTAAGCCCCCTGAAACTTTGATATCCATGAAGGTTTCATCAGTGAGATGGAGAGGAAGAAAGCTTCAGGTAAACCACCACCCCCTTTTCTCTCAGCGTCATTAGAAGATGGCCTGGTTTTCCTCTAAAGAAACCAGGCTGCTGAGGTTTTACAACTGGAGGAAAAAAGGTGTCATCATCGGGGAAGCCTTACAGTGGAATTTGCAGCCTTTCTTTCCCCTCTGCATCCAGAATTACACAGCCAATAAGGACAGAGCTCAGGAGGAAAAAGCTGCTTTGCCAGCTTGGGAAACAAAGATTTCCCAACAACCAGACTCAATGTCTCGGCTCCTGAGGGGGTGGGAACAGGGATCAGGGGAGTTTCAGCAGGCAAAACAAAGCAAATTGCTATTTATCGCAGCTCCAAGAAAGCTGGGAACATTTTAAAACCTAACAGGCAGTTATGACTCAGCTTCTCCTTCTAAGGGTTTCCTGATAGCCACAAAAGACGTTTTTTATTTAAACCAGAAATGGCTCACAGGAGAGGAAAGCTTGTGTGCTCTTCTTTGAGGCCCAGACCTTTCTTCCATGCAACCCTTGCAGGTAGCATTCAGATTACTCACACTCCCTCTCCAGAGAGGTTTATATTTCCTCTTAGCTCAATCAACATTCTCTGGAAGCACATGAGTAAGAAGGTCAAACTGTTTTTAATGTCCCATTTCTTTTCTTCCAACTAAAAATGTTCCCAGAAAACACTTTTTTTAAAAAATAGAATGATTCTTTTAAAGTGCTCCAGTAAAACAGAGGTAAAGTTTAGGTCTCTGAGATTAATTTCTTATAAAATGCTTGCAAAAAGATCAGACTTACTTGTGTTTATGCCTAAGAACTCACTGACTAATAGTAGAAAAAAGAGCTCACTGGTCTTTGCAAATATGTGAACTTCACACCTGAATTTTTTTGACTGACCAGCATATGCCACAAGAAACCTCCGCATCAGAGCAGAAGCACTATCTCTGATGTCTCTGGCCAACTGCCAGGAAGTCTGGTGCATGGTGTTTCTGTTCTTTATAAGGATGAGGTAAGTGTCAATTTGCTGAAAATACAGATGCTAGTTGAATTTTTAAAAATATTTACGTAAATACTTAAGAGATTAAAACATATGTTCCCAATTTAAACTCACTTGCTCACTTGTACAATTGTTCTACAATGCCAAAATGAGAAAACTCAAATAATGAACCTTTGGAAATGCTTATGAAACTTTGATTACAAAATTACATGAATACAAACCTTCTCCCAATGTTTGTGTTTGTATGCAAACATCAAATAAAATTTTGATTCTACTGAAAAAAATTGAATTTTTGCTGTTTATAGCAATAAAGTAAAAAACATTGATCTTTAGGGATAAATAAAAATGCAGAAGCAAAAGGTAAAAATAGCAGCATTACTTCATCTATCACTGAAATAATGGTGATTAATACCAAGTCATTCTGCTCCTAGTGAAACATCTTTAAAAGTTTTCCTCAGCACAGAAATACATGGTCTTGCTGTGTGCTGTGAAATGCAGACAGCTGCACTGTGGAAAAGTTGCTTGCAGCTGAACTGTAAGCATACAGCATATGATCAGTTTGTGCCAACCTCCTTGCAGTAATTTTGGACATTTCAGCCCTGCAGTTAAACAGAGGAAAAAAAATAAGAAAGGGGAGGTACTCTTTTAGTAGTGTAAAGGTCCTGGAATTCCCCTGAAAATGCTGAAAACTACTACCTACTCTGGTGTTAGTTGCTAGGAAATCAGACAACAAACACAAAACTTAGGAAACATATATTTGGTGGTTTTGCTTTACTCTGACTAAAATTTACGTATTCATTGAAGATTGTGCAAGCAATGACTTACAGATCTTTCCATATTACTGCCTGTCTGGTTAGCAGATGGTGTTCATTAACCAAAGAAGAATCCCTATTCTCATAAATAATTACAGCTGAACAGAAATGTTGTAATCTGTGGAAACTCTATTATTTGCTAGGTTTTCAGATTTATTCACGGGTGTGTTTTTAGCCACATGTTAGAAAAATCCCATCCATAAAGGTTAAAGAGAACTGGCACTGTTCCTGCAAAACCAAATTTAGGGAAATGAAAGGAAACAGAATTTTCCAGTTGTGGTACTCATGGTGAAACTTTTCAGTAAGCATAAGCTGACTCTAACTGCAAGGAGCATGTACTATAAACATTTGCCTGTACTATAATAATACTTGTGTGAAGTATAATTTGGATTTGATTCTGAAAACTTTTGCTCTCTTGGGTAGGTTTGGTTATAGAATATTATCCAATGGATGAAGTAGAATAATTTATGTGATAAGGGTTTATGCAAGAGAGTAAAAATTCAAGTGAGATATGTTTTGGGTTTTTCTCTGCTTTCTGATTTGTTAATTGCAGACCTTGTTCATCCTTAGACTTAATGTGACAGAAAGACACTGAAAAGGAATAGCTATTTTTGGAAACTGAAAAAAAATGGCAATTTGTTAAAGCTTACACAAGAAATAAACAACAAAGCTGTGAGTCAGGCTTAGAAAATCTGGACCTCATTTTCCTTGCTGACCTGCAGGGTGATATTCTGTTCAGCAATCCTAATGGATGCCTGAAAAATGTCTCCAGAGCATGGCTTCTGCATCTTCATCCAACCTCTGTTTCTGTAGTGCTTCTCTGAAGAACTAACAAACTTTTAACATTTGACCTGACACATATACTGACACTGTGGAACAGAAAGCAGAATCATTGGTGCAAATTCGGACTGAGAAATGCTTAGAAGAGACAATTAAACTTAAAAGGTCTATTGACAATGAAGCAGCCAAATGAGTGAGCTTCCAATGCAATGCAGATGTATCTATGAAGCAGTGAGGTCCTACATGCACATTGCTTAATAAGGTAAGTGACTGGTGTAGGAAATATGTGTCTCCTCAGATATGACAGTTGTCACTGGTGTAATTTTGCACTGAGACACCTTTGCCCTCTTGGCCTCCTGATTTTTTTTAGGGAAAGCAATTTGATTGGCATTCCATCTTTGCAATATCCAGACTGTTAGCACAAGTTTGTTCTTTCTCAAAGGGCCAATATATGTCCCATATATATTTGCCAATATTAAACTTCCTAAAACAGAGTGAAAGTAGAATAAGCACCTTGCAGATTCAAGCTTTCCACTGGCATATAATCCTTTTGAGGTCTTGACTGCAGAAGAAAACATTAGTGATTTAGCCAAATAATTTCTAAATCCATCCTCATCAATGAAACTCCCTTAGATAAACAATGTTATTTCAGAACCAAAATAATTTTTAAATTTAGTTCTCTGCACTAGAACTTTCTATCCAAGTTAAAATTACATAGGACACTTTTAAGCATAAATAACAGCCTTCTCTTAAGATTAGTCTTTGCAAAAGACTTTAGGTTTTCAAATAATGCACTTTTTAAAGTAGGTTTCCTCAGCAGCTGGAAAGATCAGATGAAAATGTTTTAAATCAAAACAGTTTTGTTTCATTTATGGCAGGAGGGGCTATTCAGATCAGCTAAAAATGAGGTAAGCTTTTGTCTTTTTTTGACCACCTCACAACAGTGAAAAAGCTGCTGGGAAGAGTATCTGAAGCAAACTCTATCAGACACATGGAAAATATAAGTGCTGCTCTCTTTGCCATCAAAACATGTGAATCTCCTTGATATATATCTCATAGAGGCTTCACAACTGCCAGTTAAGGAGCACACGGACAGCCTGAAAAATAGTTCACAGCAGCTTGAACTCTAGAGCACACATTTGTCACTTGAGCAGAAATAAAAGTCCTTCTCTCAGCAATATATGTAGCTCTGTTATTTTCTTGTCAGGTGAGATGTTACCAGATCTGGATGTAGACTGCCCTAGGAATTTGCCCTCAGGGAAGAAGGGATCCAAATGCTTCACTCTGAAATACCCAACTCAAAGGCTGCATCTCCTGATCAGTTCCCCTAGACAAGGAGAATTTTTCCAGTAAATTTTTTTATGAACTTGAAAGACTCTCAGAAGGGAGAGGTAAATATGGTACCTCAGCCACAGGGACATATCTAATTTAGTTACTCTAGGGCTACCAGGCAATGTAGCCACCAAGAGTAAGAGGAATAGCTGCATTTTTGCATGACACCAACAGAGAACAGAAAAAGAAATTTTTGGAATGAACAAAAAGATGACAACTGTGGCCAGCTCTGGAGGAACTTGCACTCACATTGCAAGCTGTCAGAAGTCACAGCTGTGACGTTCTGAGCCAGCAATGACATTCCCTGAGAGCCAGGTCTATCTGACCCCACAGATCCTGGTCTGTGTTCAGACACAGCTCATATTAGCAGTCTGGGCCCCGTGCAGCATCAGGGTGGAGCTCCGTGTACGGGAATTAACAGAAGGGCAGTGCTGCCTGACAGAGAAATGAATGTCAGTGCAGCAAAGGACTGCAGAGGGGTGGGAAAGCACAAGAGTGTTTACCATGCAGGCAGATTCTGGAAAGCTTTGAGATCTTTAGAAAAGCAAGTTAACCCAGCACCATGGCTACTGTATGGAACTGATGTCATCTGGCTGTGCATAAAAGCCTCTGCTTTTTCTTCTTTTGTGCAGCTCCAGAATGACGTCAGCCCAAAGCACAAGAAGGCACCTTTGTGCTGGGGCCCTTCCCCTGCTGGCTCCTGCTACACGTCCCACTCCCAGCGTGTGTCCCTCCCCTACCCAGAAATGCTCCCTCATTCCCCACTGAATGCAAGGCACCTCTGTGCTGCCAGAGTCCCTTGGGAGCCTGCAAGCTCCAGCAGTGTGTGATAGAGCAAGGAGCGGCCATCCAAACCGTGTTCAGCAGCCTTGCACCTCAGCAACCTGCAGTAGGGCCCCTGCAGCCTATTCATCTGCTTCAAATGCAGTCAAACCTGAATGCTGCTGACTGATGAGACAGACAGGGCAACTGGGGCAACTTAATTATTTTCAAGGCTGGAACCCCTTTGGCAGGATGTACAATGGCACACGATTCAACCATGTCACAGTACACAACTGCTGTTAAATAAGCAGAGTGAAAAAAGATGCATGAAGAAACTGCAAACGTAGTTTGCTGTTTTACAAGCTTTAACAGATTTGTTTATAGTTCGCTGGCATCTGTTTAATAAGGCCTGTGACAGTTTTCATGACATGCAAGAACAACAGCACAGACACCCCATGCACATCCTGGTCAATGTTATTTCATGCAGAGAAATGGGGCAGGGCAGCTGCAAGTGGACACTACCACAGAAAGCAAGTACCACTAAATTAAACTTGAGAGAAGCCTGCACAAAAAACAGAAGTCTATAGAAATTGGGAAAACTAAGGGCTGAATGCTCCCCTTAAAAAGCTCAAGTCACTCACAGTTACCCGTGACAGCATCTGTCTCCTGCTCATTACAGAAATTCTGGACACACCCCTCATCCCTGTGCCTACTCCTGGAAATGAAAGCATATTTCAGTAATAGCTCTCAATCTCTAATCAGCTGATCTTTGATGGTGTACATGTGCAGAAACATCCACTGGGAAAGTATGTGTAGAATTATGAGGAAATGCAATGGATTTAGAGCTGCAATGGGTTATTTCTATTTAGATGGCATAGAAGGGCATAAGCTGGAACTCCATTACACATCCAGGGAAGGAAATTTTCCCAGAGGAAACCTGGCTCACTTACCATCAACATGCCATAGCATCTGGAACCCACTTCTAGCATTCAGTCCATCTGAGTAAAACTCCACATGAAGGCTGGTCCCTGTAGTGCTCCCTGCCAGTGGAAGAGACTGTCCACAGAAGGTGCCTATCAGGTTGGAATATGCATCAGGCCCATCATAGAGCTGAAATTAAATTTAAAAAAAATACTAATGAGTAAAAAGAAGTTCCCCAGTTAATCAGCTTCTCAATGTCTTGTACAGGATTAAAAAAAAAAACCAAACCAAACCAGTGACACTTCTCCCACTGGCCACCCTTGCACAGCAATATGAGCCCAGGGAGTGTGGAAAGATTTGGGCAAAATGATGAGTAAATACAATGTCAATATGTCTTTAAACCTGGCTGCACACTGTGTGCAGTAGGAAGGGTTTGCTGTTTCTGTTTTGGTGTGTATTGGGGGTTGCTGGGGAAGAAGATAAAGGGCAAGTGGCAATGAACCGAAATAGAAAGAAAAAGAGGATGTCATGGGTCTGATTTGCCCATGCACCTAACACGCTGAGTGCCTCCAAACCCCTTGGTGACAACTCTGTTTACATCTTCATCTGTTTAATGCTGCAGCCAGGTGATATGAGGACTGCCTGGGCTTCTGATGGAGAAAATCAAGCAATCAACATCACGATGGCCTCCCAGAGTAGTAAGGACATACTGAAAACCCAAAGTAAAGCAAATCTTCAAAAACACAAGGAAATTTCATATGTGTTATTTATGGCTTCATAATCTCATGCTAAAGCCTTCCTCCTTTGGAAGAAAACTGGACTGAGCCATGCTAGTGAAATTTGATTTTCTTGTCATACTCTATGTGCCAGTATTTTGACAATCAATGATCAGTCAGATATAGCCAGCCCGAAAACCTTTCTGTTCTCTAAACACAGCTGAGGAATCCTTCATCCCACTCTTAAAACATTGCCACTCTTAAAACAAATCCAAAATCAACCAAACAATCAAAACAACAAACTGCTATTGAAATATTTCTGTATTTAAATATTTAAATGATGTCTGAAGGCAGTCATATACTCACAATTAAATGAAAACACTTAATACATATTTTGATGGGGTGATAGTAGATGCTTAGAGATTTTGAACTTTACATTTGTTGTCTCCAGACAGGTTTAAATGGTATTTCAAATTCTAGTTTTGGAAGTTTTTTCAAATCCAGCAAATCACACTGAACATACCTCTGTGTTCTCACCAAATACCCCATACCCCAGTGTCATTTTTCAGGCATGAGGAATGTAATTTTTTACAAAGCTAGTAAAAATGAAACACTTTAGCTAGATTGCCTTTGGTTTACAGTATCAGATGGCTGGTCATTTTCAAGTTAGGACTTGCTTTATTATTTCTACCTTGGTTACTATGATTCTTAAGGTCTAGGAAAACAGGAACCCTTGTCCTTTATTATTATTTTGTGACAGTTCATCTGATCTTTTGTCTTACAAAGCATATCTTCCTAACACAACCCAGCAAATTACTGGCACAGAAACCATGTCTGAACATTCTCATTGTGCATTTTTGGCATGCTTCCTTACAGAATTTCAACGAAAACTTTTCTCTTTTCTGAAGCCATTACCGTAAAGTTGTCTCTGTGCAAAGAATAAAATCTAGGATCTCTAGAAAAACAGCAAAGGTTTATTTATCTTTTCTCTCCATTCAAATATCTTTTCCAAATATCTTTGATTCCACTCAGAATTCTGCTACGTTCAGTACATATAACTCATACTATGGAAATACATTTCAGCAAATATTGATTGACCATGCTAGCTACTAATTTTCATGCATATTTTCTGGCAGACTTGCATATAAGTCATTAAGTCATTAACCCCCAGGCTTTCTGTTAAAGATGCTGGTCTTGCAGAATCTTCAGAAATCTCATTACTTATTTTAAGCAGATTTGGGGCAAATAAATCAACTTGAATGGTTTCAAGTCCTCTAGCAGACAGTCCAGTTGAAATGGTTTTGTTTGGTTGGTTGGTTTTGGGGTTTTTTTGGGTTTTTTGTGGGGTTTTTTTGTTTTGGTTTTTTTGTTTGTTTGTTTGTTTGGGGTTTTTTTGTTGGTTTTTTTTTGTTTTGTTTTTGTTTTTTGTTGTTGTTTTTTGTTTGTTTTGTTTGTTTTTTAATTTTTTTTAAATTAAAAAAATAAAATTGGAGTTAGTTCTGCCAGAAGTTAGGGCCAAATTGCAGGAACAATTCTATGATAATATTCCCTGGCCTATTTAATGACTTGTGACCATCAGTCTAATACAATGAAAAGCTCAAAGCAAGCTAAATGTATTGCTAATTGAGAACTATCACTCTATTTGGTATGGTTTCTCTTGGTGAAATCAGAAAAGACTGAAAGTTTCTAATTGCAGACACATTTCTAGTAGTGATCAGATGTTTGAAAATAAATATGAAATTGTCCTAAAGATTAAATGGCAATATGTTGACTATCAATCTGTATTGTTTCCACATATAAAATTTGAAGTAACACCTGATAGACAGATGAGCTGTCCCATGCCCAGCATTACAGTTATGACCTTCTTCCAAGCCAGGGTGAGAGCTTTATGCATTCTTTGAAGGCATAAGTTCAGAAAAATGAAATAATGTCAAATCCAATTAGATTTTTTAATAGTCCTTCCTTTGATAAATTTGTGGTGTATGCTACTCATATTTCTGTGGCTTCAAGCCATGGAAATTTTACACCAGAAAAATATGAATGGTGAAGAATGAATCAATATGGAGATCACTCTGAATAGTAGCTAAAACTATGTCAAGATACATATTTACAATGTACTGTTAGCTCTATTGATTACAAATGAAAACCCCCATTCTAAAGAATGATGGACTAAATCATACATAGCAACTTCCAAATCCAAACAACAAAAAAGCTTCATGCATCTCCTGCAGTTTGATTCATCAAGAGTGTATTATTTTTATCTAAGACAGAGAATACCACATTTCTATGTCATTTCCTCTGAAAACAGTCCATCAGTTTTTCTAGCCACAAAGCATGGTTACTATGGCAATCCCTTCATGCCGTGCTGCCCTGTGGGTTTGAGTTCATAGCAGCATTTCACAGGGAATTTGAGTGCCTGGCCAGCTGTAACTCATTGAGAGAGGCAGAACCACGACTGCTAGAATTACAGCTGGGTTTTTTGAGCTGTCTTTCATTTCTAAATGAAGGGAACAGCTGTGCATTTTCACAGGGCATTTTGAACTTCTCAAACCACCTTTTGCTCTCACACAAACACAGGCAAGGGAAACTGAAGCTGAACACAGCTCTCATGAGTTATAACTTCTCTGCTGATATCTGAGATAATGTTTCTTGTGTCAGGTCCTGCTTTGTCAGCTGTGTTATCTTAAACTGCTGCAAATAGAGGGAAGGTTCTTCTGCAGTCTATATGAGACAAGACACTTCTTATGATTGTGCAAGACAATTGGATTTTGGAGCAGTGTATTAGTCACTCCTGCACCATAGTGACTCCAGGAACTGGTAATTTGAGTCCCTTCCAGCTCCCCATTGGGAAGAAAGTGCTTGTTCCCCTCGTGTGTATATATTGGTTTTGTAATCTATTTATTTGTTCAGACCTTTTAGCCTCTACCAGAAAATCCAAGTGCTTCATAATGATTTTGGCAGACAATTCAACCAGCAAAACAGGCAAACACCTACAACACACGTTCAGATCCTTAGCCTCTCCTTTTTAGCAAAGCAATTGCCCAGCAGCAAACAGAATGCTGCATTTCACCAGCCTGCACCCCAGCACTGGGTCCAGGAGGGATGGGCTACATGCAAATGAATTATTTAGCATGGCTCAATAACTGTTAGAAGAAACTCCTTACCAGGCTCCCTAGGAGCAAGTGTATAGGTTGACATGAAGGTAAAAAGGGGAGGTACCAGCTCTCTAAGGGAGGAATCAAGCTGTGTGACTGCCCCACAGTGAAGTGGCAGCTGAAAACCATCTGCTGTACATTAGAACAGGGTTGGGGAAGCAGGACTAGCAAAAACTGCAGGAAGGGTTTGGCTTGGGTAGCTCTACTGGGGGACACCATGGTCACCAGTATTGCATTTTGGCTCTTCTGACTCTTCAGCCTGGAAAAATGTCACTAACACCAATAATGATGCCCTGGAGGCCACAGCTGTTCGCTTCTCTTTGGAGGAGCAAAGCAAAAGGGCATGACCTGTGTCACAGAAATGCTCATTACCAGAACTGGAGCAGGGGCTCAAGGACTGAGCTGATTGGAAAATGAGGTTTCCTCTACTTGGAAGAAATAAAGATCTATAAAAATGGGGGAAATAACCTTGGAATGTGTTCCATTTGGACATACTTGAGGTAGGGACAATTTTCTAGCCGACTGCCTTGTCAAGCTTACTCTGTCTTGCAAAAGTGAGCCTTTCAGACTGGTAGTAAGACTCCATCTGTTCAGTTTTCCTGGCAGAAAACTAGGGGGTAGGGGGAGGGATTAAGGCAAAATATCAGTGTTCTCCTGGAGAATGTTATTTCTATGAAAAGGCATGGGGGTTTTTTCACTAGGAAAAACATTGCAGAGGAAAAGCCCATGCCTAATCAGCTCTGGAAAAAAGCTGCTTATATACACTAGTTAGTAATAACATATAGTCTTGATCAAGAGGTGATAGTCTCCAAAAATAAACTTTCTGGTTTTTATTAGGGGAAAATCTATTCTATGAATACTGACAGTTCTCTTTCATTGTACTGTAAATAATACTGTCATCAGATGTCATGAATTCATCATAATAATGAACAATTATAATAATAATTGTCTCCAACTGAGTCTTGAAACAAACTATTTGTCAGAATACAAGTCAGAAAACCTTTATACAGGGAGCAGCAGTAACAATCCTGGGCTGTATTTGCAGAACTCAGGAAAGGAGGCATTGCCTTGGATCAAACTGTCAGAGCCATAAGTGCCCCACCCATGCTCAGAGCTTTAGGGCAGTCTGACACAAGCAAGTATCCCCTTCCTCTTAGAAGTGGGAAAGCTGATATGGGATTGTTTGGATCTAAACACCAGAGGCAATGATTACAGGTTTCTGAGTAGCTCTTCCTGAAAGGAAATGAAAGGAAAAGAAATACTGGAAAGGAAATTTCGATGGCATTGCCACAAATATATTACCGGAAAACAAAAAGAAGCAAAAACCAGACAATATAATCCTCATCCAAGTAACAGAATGCACTCTAAGGGGAGATCACCATTAATGATTAAAACAAGAATTAACACAAACAAAAATAATCAATTTCCAAGCAACACATTTCCTTCCAGAAGGGTAGAGTGCAAACTTAAGGACCTGCAGGTCTGTCAGCCAGAGGAAAATCCAAACAAATTAAAACTCCAGGATGTAGCCCAATGTGCTAGCTGAGCACCACAATGACATTGTTTCACAGAAACAAAGGCAGTTTAAGACTTTGAGTGACTGACTGCATAGAGCCTTGACACTTCTGCACAAACAGGAGAACAAAATCAGGTTATGTTTGTGCTTGGATGATGATAAGAGTTTGCAATTGCCACTAGAAAAAGCCCCTCCTTAAGAACTCGTTCTAACTAATATTTTAATATGATTATTTAAATATGTTTATGTCCTAGATGACTATGATAAAAGTTCTTGCTCTGACCACCATATGTACATTTCTTGTCACCACACAATGACACACTTTCACTAATGAACCATTTTATTCCATACTACAGTGGATTTGACATCAGACATTACTTAGACATGGAGGCATACTAGTTAATCTTGCTGGGACTTATCTAGCATATGGAAATAAATGTCTATTTTTTTTTAACAGTAAGTGAGTCTATGTTTTGTCTTGTAACCTGAACCTGAAATAATTGGAGCCCTTTGAAAATTTTGAGCTAGGTTGAAGTCCACATTACACTGGAGTGATTTTTATAAAACAGTTTTTCACCTCTTGAATTAGCACTTACTTTCTTCTCAAAGAAAACAAAAGCTTTTAACTACAGTCATATCTATTAATTCCCATCTTTCTAGGGAAGGTTTATTTCTTGCAATTACATGAAACCAGTATTTTGTTAGCGATTAATGAATTATAAAGATGTAAGAAATGCAGGGTGTATCTTTGGATTAAATTTTAAAATTGTTTTGGATACAGGAGTAGAAAATAACTGCTGCTGAAGAAAGGAATGCCTAGGAGACATCCACCTAGTCAATACATCCCAAAGTCTGCACTCAAAAAATTATTTGTTCAGCATGCCATTCTAAATCTCCAAAGCTCTATGGGGAAGGCACCTCCTCCCAGCCAGCATGCTGTGGTGGACAGAATCCAGATGGGTCCCTAAAGTGTCTCTGCAGCTTTTGCTGACCAAGGGACTGCCTGGGGATCCACGCCTTTGTGGCAGTGGGATCACATTCCTGGTGATGAAGCTGTTGCTATTTTGGTCGAGTGACTGCTGTCCTCAAAGCAGAAATTGAGGCAGTTCCTCTGCAACGAGAATTCACTCCTGGTGGAGGGAACAGGACTGCTTTTAAGCTTGGGACCATAATATTCCCAAAGTTACTCCTCAGCAGAAATCTGTGTGAAAAGCTCCCTACAAAGGGAGGGGCTGTGCCTAAGGGGGTGGAGAAGTGTTCCTGCTCTGAAAAACCCAGAGTGGCCTGAGCAGTTTGCAGTGCTGCTGATTTGTTCCCAGGGCTCTGCTTCTCCTCCTGTGCTTTGCCAGCCCAGATGAACTGAACTGTAAGTGGAAGGAACATCACACTGATACCATAAAGGGCCAGAGAGGACAGGAAGGGCTCTGGGAATTCCCCCTTATTTGAGAAAATTTGCATCATGTATCTCTATGGACACTAGGGAGAGTTGCTACTTGGTGTCAGCAAATGGAGACAGAAAAAAAGGGAAATATTCCTGCCTCTTAGGCTTTCAGACTGGCTTATGGGAATAGTTCAGGGGGTGCACATGACCTTCCACAAAGTCCACTGTGGTTTTTTCTGAGCTGTCTGGGGTTTTCCCTTTGATTAGTGGAATCTTTGACTGATTTAAATGGAGTTTCTCCAGCCACAATGTAACTTTTTTAATGCAACGCCTGTGCTGAGTGTGATAAACAGACAGTCTCACAGATAATGGCCAGGCTTTCCAGCAAAGTCTAGCATACAGAAGAAGAACATAGGCAACAAGAATCCAGCTGAAACTAGACAAGTCTCAAATATTCTTTCTCCAACAAGGGGCATGCACACTACCATCATGTGGTGGTATGTCACAGGCATTTCATTGTAGTATGCATTTTTCTGAAGGAACAGACTAAGTCACATTGCTGTGAGCTGGCAGGGTGTGGAAAATGCCAAGTCCATGAAGGTCTGACTCATTTTGAGAGTCCAAAAGAGGAGTCTGTGCTGGCTTCACTTGTGCTTGTCATCTGAGGTTTCTGTAGGCACCAGGCAACCCTGTCATCACTACAAATTTAGCTGTTGTGAGGGGTTGGGGGTTTTGTGTGCATTTGTAATTTTGCTTCTATGCAACCTTTCAAAGAACAGAGCCAAAGTGTACTTTGATTCTGGCAATGCAAGCAATTAGAAAACCAAAAAATTGGAGTGCTGAACTGGTCCTGTTTAGGGTGGGCAGCTTTTTGGCCTGACACTCTCCTTTTAAATATCCAGATCTCTCACTTAAAATCGGTGCATGGACTAATATGTCATTGTATACAATGGTGAAGCCTGGAAAAGAAACCTGAGAACTGTCACTTTTATCCTTACAGTCTTACACTGAAGGATTTCTTGTGGAGGCCCATAACCCCCTAAAGGAATTCAGGGATGTGCTGTTGTGCTGCCTGATAAAATGTTAATGGATATGGCTGCAGCATGGCCAGCAGGCTGTGATTTGATGTCTGGGTACAGGACCTGGGTGGGTATATTTCATACATCATCTGCTTCTCCAGGGAGACATACTACCAGTGACATTTTGTAAATTAATGCATGGCCATAAGAAAAGCCATTCCTTGTGCTTGAGGAATTCCTGCAGCACTTTAGAAAGACACACTCATAAATAAAATGTAATAATGGTAATCTCCTAATATAGTTTAAGCATATTTACTAATTGAAAGAGGGAGTAAAACTAGAAACAGGGTAAGATATTTTTATGTTAAGCTAATAAATAAAGAGGATGACCAGATGAGTGTGAGCAACAATTATCTAATGCAGTATTCCCAGATGGAGAAAAAGGATATTATGGTACATCCCTGGAATGCTACTGTGGTTTAAAAAAGGAGGGAAAAAAGACATATCCTGCTACCACCAGAAGGAAATGAAACAGTTCTCAGGAGCAGATGCCATATTAATTACTGTATTCATTAGATAATATTCCTCATATAATCATGCAATGGTATTTTAACCACTTTGAGCCCAGTTGCTGAAAGAGTCTGGGCTGCTTAAGCACACTGACAGTAAGCAAGCAAGGCAGTGCTCTGGTCCAAAGTGGAACTCTGTCTTGGCTTGCAGCAGAAGAAAGGCATTTGTTGTTATCAGGCAGTTGTTTGCCCTCATAGGATGTTCTTTTGCATTAACCCAATGACAATTCCAACACTGACAGTAGATGCACAAACCAAAGGGGTGAAACTTGGACAGAGAGCTCTGAAATTTGTCTTTCTGCCTGACACAATTTTTCTATCTGTTTATCAGGCTGCTGGCATCTTGCAAAAGGCTGGGCAAGGTCTGCTCTTGTCCTGGTTCTGGCCAGGACAGGGTTAATTTTTTGCAGTAGGTGGGAGGGGGCATGGCCAGGACACAGGGGTTGTTCTGTACCATGTCATTTCATTGCCAGGGGCAGGGGACAGTGCCAGGAAGAAGGGGCTCCTTCTGTCCTAGAAAACCTGGCAGAGAGAGCTGTCTGGTATTTTCTGTTACAGTTTGGGGTCTTTTTTGCCTGTATGAATAATTTCTTTTCTTATACCCTCTGTCATTAGTCTTGTTGCTGATACTTTTAATTTTCTTATCTCAACTCTTGATCTTTGCCTTTTGTTCCTCCAGTTGGAGGGGGAGAGGGGAGAAGTGCATGGCTTTTGTGGGAGTACTAAATTGGAGACTTTAATTCCTAATCCATGACATCCCTGTAATTAATAAAAGCAGATGCTAAACAGACTGCACATTAAGGGACAGTAGTACTTTCTCAGCAGAAGAACATAGAGGGACATTGTCACTGAAGGACACAATGATCAGTGGTTTTCAAATAATATTTTTCTTCTATAAGGAAGGAGTATTTGTCAGTTCTATAGCAGGACTCTAATCTTCAGGGCAAAACCATGATATACTTCCTACTTTGCCTCCCCAGAGATTATGTTCTGCCATATCAAATAAGAAGGTAATTCATCATTAAAGATGGGGAATTAAATATATGCTTGTTCAGCTAATAATCTGATGCATGTAGAGGAAAGAATGACATTTCTATGTCATTGCCTGCAGTATCTCACTAGTTACATCCCCATGACTCCTCTAGAAAGACGAATGTCAGGTTATTTAGCCAAGGCACAGCAAGCAATATAAGTTAAAGACCATCCACTCTAATTACAGTTAGTGTAGCATCACCAGTAAACATTCTGCTATTTGATATGTCTTGTATCTTATTATTGTCACTTCTGTACATGTCTTTATCAGAAGCAATTAATCTCATATTCTTGCAACTTCACTGCAAAACTCCTTCCAAAATGTCACACATCCTATGAGCATTACCAGTGATGAGCCAACATCCTCTGACAGGACATGAAACACTGCACAGTGCTCCTTTGCTGGGTAAGTGCTCATATGATATTCATCCTAGAGACTGACATAATAGAAACCTGCACTTTTGCTTCCCTCCCACATTGCCCCTTCTCAGTTTCTGGCACCTACACACAGAGGCAGAGAATTGCCCTAAAGTCAGAAGAACAGAGTTTTTTCCTTCCTACTTGACAGATGTATAAATAGTTTTATATGCTAAAGTGGTGGAGATGCAGGTCCTGCCCAGAGCAGACCAAGCTGGAGTCACCCAATGCTCCCTGCAGAAAGAGAATGGTGCCCACCATGAGTAACACCTGCCAGATGGTGGAATGGTGGCCTAGCTGACAAGAAGCCTCCCATGATCAAAAGAGAAAAGGAAATAGGTAACACAATACACAGCTGACTTCTTATTGCACAGATGTGACTGAATTTCAGTCTGGAACAACCATGCACTGTACTTGTACTTACTCGTACTCACTGGACAGCTGACTATATTTTTCCTGCCCCTAATGTGAAACAGTTATTTGCTCTATGGCATGATAATATCTTTGGTAACTGAAAATCACTAGGAATACCCATGTGTAGAAAATTTTGGTTTTGACATTACACGTATAACTTCTGACTCACAAGTGGACTAAGCCAGGGAGCAAATAGATAATTAACTGTGTATATCTGACTGAATTAGTCATGAGGCAAAATGCTCTTTTTATGTGGGTTTGGGTCAGATTGTCAGCCATAATTAAACAAAAAGCTGAGGAACATGCCCTTTCCCAGTATAAAGACTGGGACCAAAAGCATTTTGTTCAGCAAGTAAGGTTCAGCAGTACTCAGGAAAACAGCTTGCTCAGTCTAGTTGTCCCCACCCCACCAAGCACCATGATTTTTCCCTTCAGAATTCAGCAAGACTTCAAAAAAATTAAAGTTTTAGTTTGAGACTATAAAAATATGTCCACATGTCCATAAATCTGTTTCTCACACTAACTTTTAAAAACAGCTTTACTACTTCTGGGGTGTTTTTTGCAACTGCCATTTCTTGACTGTAGTTTGCTAAGGCGGGTCATATTTCTGCCATAACACCTCTGCAACATTTAGTCTTGTCCTTGCATCATATACCACTTTTCCTTACTCCTTCCACCACTACAGCTGTGGTCATCAGCTAATCCAACCTAACATCTAACTCTTGTCCTTCCTGTCCCCAGCCTTCCAGCAAGTAGGAGGAGATATTGTCACTGAGCCTACCATCTGCTAGCTGTCACGGAGCAGCATGCTGCTACTGTCAGAGCTGCCACAGAGCTAAGAAGACAAAGAGAGTGTTGCTGTCTGCTCAGGTAAGTGCCTGAGGTGGGAGAGCTGCTGCCACAAACCCAAAACAAGATGGGGGAAGGGACCCTTAATAGCTCCCAGGGAAAAGAGCACTTGATCAGCACCAGCAGCCACTCTGGTTCATGAGTGTAGCTACATGCAAAGTGTCTGAGCATCAGGTTCCCATTTCCTTCAAGAAAATGGTGAGGGACTCTGGTCCCTGCATCACCTGCTTAGACTACAGTGAACAGGTTTATGTCTCTGTTATACTCAGCAAGAGCATCAGATATTTCCCCTCTCAGACCTTGCTGAGATAAAGGAATCTCTAAATTGACATGTGGCAGAAAAGTAATTTAGTTTCGCTGAATGGCTATGAGGTTTCTTTTAATCATCCTTTTTTTCCTATTTGCAACAGTGTCAGACTCCACATGGATTTCAAAGAGAAAAGCCCCAAATATCTGCATTCTGTTTCGATAGTGAACTGTACACTTGTTTCAGATGATTCCCCCTTTCCCCTACACCACAGCACATTCCCAGCCTTGCCAATAAGTTCCCCTTTCGCAAGATGCAGGGTGGGAGCAAACACTATTCAATTCCCTGGCTGGTTCAACCTTGTTCTCTTTTTACACTATGGCACATATTTGTGCAGCATGCAACAACCCAATGAGAACATCTTTTCCAAGTGGTATTTCTTAATGGCATTTGGAGAAAGATTTGTAAGTAAAGTTACATGAATTGCAAATAAAAGCCTCCTTAACACACTTCCATGACTTTATTTTTCCCTTGTTTTCTCTTTTTTATACCTCCTTCAGTCTGTATTTTCTTTGATTGAAAGCACTGAAAAATTGTTAAGCAAAAGAGTGCTTCTGTCTCCTTACTCTCTCCAATATGTTTTATTTCTGTTCTTTTAAGTGCTTTGGATCAGATCCTTGCCCCTGGCACTATTCCTCCACCCTTGACTTATGACTACAATAGTGAATCTGGCAAGTTTCTTGCTCCTCACAGGCTGGCTACTGTGTGCAGGGCTCCTGCTTTCCACGGGTCAAGGCTTTGGGCATCTTGAGACTAGCACTGGCCTCTCCACTTGGCTCCAATGTTTCTTTTTCAGCCTCCTCACAAAAACAAACCAGGGCTTAATAGTTAGTTCTCAATACAATGCTCCCTTGTTTGTTTTCTTCACATGTCTATTCTTTCTTTCCATTCCTGGCCACAAACAGAGGAAAGCTGGAAGAACATCACTTTTGCCAATTTACTACTAATTTTGAGCTGTGAAAGCTGCCATAGTAACGAGGTAGAGGGAGTGAGGGAGGACATCTAGAAGGAACAGATTAGGCCATCAACCAGTCTATTGCTGAACCTTCTGCAATACCTGGGTGTCAATATCCCCAGAAATACAGGTACTATTCCATAGTCCTCCCCCTGGCTGTAAGCAGTCTTCTCTGAGATTTCTCTAAATTACAGTTCCTCTTGTGCAAAACCCTAAGTAGAGCACAGGGGCTGCGTGCTGGCATCCTGTACAAGGGTGAGATCTGAAGGATGAATCAGTCCAGCAAAACAGCAAAATTGTAGGCAGGAAATTATAATTCACAGTATAGAGTGATCATTACTACCCTCTATATCCTACAGTACTAAGTACAAAATTTAGAGGAAGTAACTTTTCAGTTTTCCTAGAAAATTTTGAGAAATTAAAATAAAGGTTACTTGGTTTTAGATTGACTCTATGGTTTCATTTGCCTAAAAATGTCACATTTTGTTTGTGGGTGCATTCATTTTCTTTTAGTCCCTTTAAAGATGCAGATGAATTATGTAAAATACGAACAGGAGACACAGGAACTCTCCCTTTAAAAATGTAGACATTTATAAAGTTTTTGAACATTCCTCATTCCTTCTCAGATAAAAACAAGAGGAAAATAATTGGGCTCTCTGCCTTATTGCAATCCATTGACTAATCTCAGGATTCTCCCTTCTTTGCACGAAGCTAGAATAATGACATCTCATTTTGCCCATAAAAGCCAGTGCATCTAATCTAAGGTGGAAGTTAAACTGTAGAAACCTAGGCACCTGCAGAGTGATTCCTGCTCTCACAGGCACACACTTGTCTTGAGGTAGCAATGCTTCACTCCCTACTCATCACTGAGGAAACAGGGTTAAATAGTTTGGATTTAACACTTAAGCTTTAATGGTTAAATTTAGATAAGATAAATTTCCCCTTGCCCTTCTGCAATCTTATTATTTTTCATTTTTGTTGAAGACTTGATTTTTCTTGTTCCTAGAATCTGGGCACATACCTTCAAGAAGTCACGATCACAGTCAGATCCATCTTCTAAATCAAAGGCTGTGAAGCTATAGTTGAGAGTGTTCCCCTTGGTGGTTTGGATAGTCCAGTTGCAGTGCTCACTTAATGGGTAATTATTTGGATAATTTAAACTTTCCAATATGCCTTGGCTACGATTAACAGTCAGAACTTCATGGCAAACTGAAAAAAAAAAGTGGTTATAGATAATTTTGCTCAGTGTTATTAATCCAATATCTCAAAAATTACTAATTGAAGTTACTGATAGCATTACAATGTGAGAAATTTTTTTTTTCAGATCAGAGACGCCATGCAGAAAGAGAATGGTGACCTCTTGAAAATATATTGTATATGTTTCAGCCAAAACTCCAGCTATTCAAACTTGTATCTTTCAGCATTATTATGACCTTCTTTTCTGACACTTGCAGACCCATCAGTACATATTTTTGAACATACATATTTTTGGGCAGTCTTCTTTAAGTCTGAATACATGGGTATTCATGAAACACATTTTCTATTTTTTTTAACTAATCATAAAATGTACTCTGTCATTTGAAACAATTTGGGGAGGTGCTCAACAAATATTGACTTATCAATAAAAGTGGTTTATTTCAGCTGACTAGGAAAAAATTATGATCGCTGCATAAAGCAACCAATGGAAATTACACTACCAGCATTGGGCTTTCTAGCCCCAGGAAGAGAATGTGATAATGAAATTTTTAAAAAGAAGCCATTATTTTCCTTGTGAGACATTCAATAGCATCCTAGCATAAGGACTGGACTCACCTTGAATAATAAGAGCTTTCCTTAAGTGCAGAAAAAATGAAAATAAACTAAACTAGATAAAGAACAAAATTACAATTATGGCACTGGGTCAGTGAGTCTCATTTTCCAGTATCCACCTTTCCCTAAAGGCAAAAAAATATCAGTGTGGGCATTCCCTTGTCTGGAGAGAGCATACAATGTGTATTGGGAGCAGAGCAGTGTAATTAATGCACAGGCAAGTGGGCAGGGGGCAGGGAGCAGACCAGGCTAGTTGGTTTGTGCAGCAAATCTGCAGTGTTTGAGCAGCAGAAATAGCTGAGATTCACTTGCATGACTGTTCTATTGTCTGTCACCACGGAGAGTACACCTACCTCCTGCACATTTTTTAAATTCTAACCAAACGATTTAAAGGTCTGTCTTTTCAATACTTCAAAATGCTTGGGATACAGCTGAAGGTCAGGGTCAGGTGGAGTGGAGTGGAGCTTGCCTGCAAAGCTACTCTGAAGCATATGACTTTTTGAAAGGGCAGGACAAAGAGCACTAAATGGGTTTTGAAGAATGCAAAATGGGTAAAATCTGCTCCCCCCTGCCAAAGAGATTTTATTAGAAACATATCAGGCACAGAGGTGCCTTTGAATGGTAACTTGATACTGTGTTTTCCTTTGCAACATTTTCCAATTAATCATTTAATTTCTTTCATGTACATGTAAATGTATCTGGTATCTAAGCATCCTTATTTTACAACATACTGCCTACATAATTCTAGCTTTTGGGCAAGCCATTAAAAGCTTTCTCTGATGCATCTTCAGGAATTAAATATGAATGCAAATCACTTTATCTGATAGCTCAGGTTCTACATCTGAGTGCTCTGAAAGTGCTCTTTCTGTTTAATTAATGAAAGGCAGGGGGAACCTTCTCCAATATATCCTCTTGACATTGCAGTCTGAAAAATACATGGTAGTGATATCTGTAAGGAATGAGGGAGCCAAGGCTTTCTACCTCTTCTAAGGTAATTACTGCACGTGTCACACATGGAAAAATAGCTCTGTTTTTTTGTAATCCATTTACTATTGCCCAAACCCAAGACAACTTCACATCTATAAATCTACAACAATCCTTGTCACTTGGGCATGTCATATTTAGAGGACACAAAGATGCTTGCAAATCACTTTGTATGTGATAAAATTACATATTTTCCAATGTGCATTTAACTGTTAAAAAATATAAAGTGTATAAAGAGAAAAGTAAACACTGGGACTATACTCACATTATGAGTGGGAATAAAATAACTTTGTCATGTGTCTTCTTATGTTTTCTCCAAATGCTATTATTCTGATATTTCTGGTCTATTTTACAAAACCATGTTTGCAAGAAAAGTATTACCCTTACCACAAGATATTAAAAATGAAACTTTTTAAAATATTCCCGATAGTCTAATTTATCCCAAGCACCCACAATGATGCAGTCTGGCTGACAGAAACTCAGTTATCCTTTGTCATCCTTCCTCAAAAGCAGCTCTAAAATCAGAGAATCTTGCTATACCTGCCTTCTCTTTTAAAAATTCAGGAGCCTGAAGGAGCAAAAGAGCAAGAACTGTCAAATCTACCCAGTTATGGACATCCAACATTTGTTATTCTTAGTAAATCTGGAGTGACATATGCCACTGGTGCAGGTAATAGAAATAGAGCCACCTTACTAGCTTTCTCCTAAGGAGGAGATAATCTCCATCACAGGTAAATGGGTAGGTAATTTTTAGATCTCTCTGTTCTGTAACTGCACCAGAATAGAAAACTGGGTTGTTGGTATGCTCTACAGATTTTACTGTGCTGATAAATGTGTATGATCATGGGCTGCAAGCAGCTGCACAGACAACATGAGCTGTAGAAACATCTCGTCTTCCTTTACTTACCCTGTTTGTATTTGGCTAAGAAACCTCCACCTTGCAGACTGTTGTCTGTCCTTAGTTTTATGTACACGCTGTCTCCACTGGAATGGATGGTTTGTGGTATCTGATCCCCACAAAATTTACCTAGCTGTCTAGCATTGCTGCTGTTGCCATCGTATATCTAAAAAAACCAAACCAAAACCAAAAAAGATAATAAAACTCATGACATTACAAGTCTGATTAATTTGCCCCTGACAAATGTCTGCTTAGGGAAATGTTACTGGGTATACAAGAGGTTAAATTCTATTTCTGCTCAGAGGAAGCCTGGCAGGCATTTCAGAAACAAGCAAAAACAGGAAGCCAGTAACTGAATACTAGTGAGATTTTAGAGGCTTGGTCACCAAGAGGGGAACACAGAACTCCATTTCAATTTCATTAGAAATATTCAAATAATTGATGCAACAATTCCAATGAAATACCAATGAAATTCGGTATTAACAATATGGTTATTGACAGCATTGTGCTTTGTTCCACATAACTTACTAATAAAGCATACTAAGGCCTTGGTTCAAAACACAGAAAGTTTAAAACATACAGACAGATTCTTATTTTATTTATCAAATTCTTTCTATCTAGACATAAATGCCTTTCTAACCAGCAGCTACACAAACACTGCTACCTTGCCTCTCATGCCTCCATGAGATGAAGGAGCACATCAGCATGGAGCTTTCCTATTCTGAGTCTGTTCACTTAGGACCATTTGAAAACCAAGGCCCTGTGTTTTTCCTGGCCTTTGTATTCAGCATACTCATGTGCCTCCTGTGGAGCAGAGTGTCCCAGGGCACCTACCGCGAGGTAATCAAAGCTGCACTTCGGGTGATGCTCGAGATGGAACTGCTCAAACTGGATTTCAAATGGACTTCCTCGGTTTCCTTTGAGCAGCCAGTAGCACTCTGAATTGTGGTAATATGGCATAGGGTAGTTGGGAGACATGAAGATTCCAGAAGCTGTTATGAAAGTCCCACCACAACCTGAAAATAGCAGAGAAAGCAAAGCAACATTTAACAACTAGAAGAGGAGAGAATTAAACCTGGTGTGTGCAATTCTCACTGGTGTCCTCCTTCACATGTCCTGAACCACTTCACTAATGCCCCAAAAATCTGCATCCAGCCACCAATGTTGTAAGCAGAAGACAGCCCATAGCAAACAGAAGTATTAACTATCTAATTTGAAGGATGCTTCTGATAGAGAAGAATTAGAAAGTACAAACCTCTTCACTAAATTTTTAATTACTGCTTTCCCAAACCTAAGAGAAAATTGAAGCTACTTTATATCTAGGGAATAGTATGCTCTTTTCTGTGGTAAAAAAACAAAGCCCAAGGATCAAGAAATATCTTTGTTCTTAACAACATGCATACATGTCACTGTATAATTAGCAAACAGACTTTAGAATATTGGAAGCAGAAAAAATAAGGAGGAAAAGGTGAGAAATTAAATAAAAATATCAAAAATAAGATGTGTAAAATAGTTTATACTTGATGTAGTCATTTTACCTGCTGAGGTACCATCCCACTCTGCTGAAAATCCCTTTCTTGTGCCAAACACATCACTCACAAACTTTATCCACAGCTTGTTACCATGAGAGATTATAATGGGAGGCAGGTCTGTACCACAGTATTTTCCAAGAGGAGGAGAAGTTTCATAGCCTCCATCTCTAGAATGGTAAAGAAGAAAAACCTTTGGTCAAAGAGAGATACCATGAGAAATGCTAGCAAATAAAAAATCTTGTGATTCTTTCAGGCCTGGGAAGGACTAATCCTAGCTCTTCATCTTCAACAAAAATACTGCTACCAAATATTGAGTCTTGCTACTTGCAGAAATAAGCCCTACCACAACCACCTGCTTGCTGGGTACATCATTCTCTCATCTCAGCAGCCTGAGTGTGTCAACACAATGACAAGCTTGAGAAGTGTCTCAGACTATATGCTCTGTATTCTATAAGGTGACAGTCACTGGGGTAACCAAAGGTAATCTTCAAATTTGAAGTAGTAATTTTCTCATTCCTCACTCTTTAGCCTGGCGCAAACCTAGATGAGTTGACTTATTTAAAAAAATATGTTTATTTGCCACCATACAAATGGTAATTAATTTCTGAATTAATTTCACTGATGTGGTGCATGTTTTGTAATATTTTCTTAGTCTTCAGAATTAGTTCTACAGCCACTTACTTTCCTGTTTTTAAATTAAGTAATGTTTCCAGTAACATTTTTTTCATACTGTAATCAGGATTCACAGCTAATGTTCTGTTTTGACTCCTGCACATGCCTTATGGAAATAAAAAGAGTGTGACAACCTGCTTATCAATTGCTTCCTGACCTTGTTTTTAAGCACTTTCATACTACAATCAACCTACAGGTCAGTAGGAAAATGACAGATGATTTATACCTATATATGGTGTGATCTTCCTATGATGCTTTTTAAGTGGGCAGTGATACTTTCAATTGCATATTCACAGGTTTACAGCTGCTTTTGAGAAAAAAAAAATCTACTTAGCCTTTGCCACTCTGTTTTCCTGTCATCCTCCTAGCTTAAACTGCTCGCTGCTGTCTCGTGTTACTGGCAGTTGAAGAAATGTGCCAAAACCTCCTCTCAATTGCATCTTGGCCTCTGCAGCTGTGGTCAGATGAACAATTTTCTTAGTTGACTGACTGCATTCTATCAGAGGACACCTCAGGACAAGAAATGAGAGTGGCACTTCACCTAAGACCTGTGTAGCTACCCCATTTAATAGTATCAAGGTTGAAGAGGCATTCTAAAAATCCAGTTATGGCAGTAGCAATGTGCTGAGTTGCACTTAGAATGTTCTGTCCATATCTTGGAACCTGTTTAAAGCTGCTGAACTCTTCACAGTGAAAACTGAGTTAGATTTATGCTATAAATAAATGTTTTCAGTTCCTAAGGTGAAAAGGTGAAAAAATCACTTTTGGGTCACCCCAGATTAAAGTGTTAATTGTTAAAGTAAAGTTAGATTAAATTTAATCTCAGATTGTTTTTCTAAAAAGAAAAAAAATTGAAATGCTTTACTTAGAAAATATTGAGAAAGCTTTTCAGGTTTTTATAACTTTCTCCAGTTGGTATGTACAGCTGAAAAAACCCAGCTAATTCAGATGGAATTCAGAATCTCAATACTTCCACTTCAGCAAGCAGATTTTTGTTTGGTTTAAAAAAGAAGATACTATTTACCAAGGAATAACCCATACAGAATATCTGGTATAACGTTCAGGATGAGCTCTATCATAGTGCTCAGTGAGGTAATGGAAACTCTTAGCATGCTCATACTGAAAAAACACACTGCATTCTTTAGATATGGTTCACCCAGAGACCTGGCTCACGAGGACAGGAATGGGTGCACCAACACTGCAAATCCATCTGCAGCCACACAGCAGAAAGGATATGCATTTTGTGCTGCTGTGAGCAGGTAACCTTCCTGCAAATATTCTTTTCTTCTATTTATCTCTGCCCTGTAAAATTTCCTAGAAATCACTAGGTTAGTATCCTAAGTTTAATGGTGATGCCAGTATAGAAAAATATAACAGATTACTTACAGGATCCTCTTGTTATCTCCTAGAGTAGCTGCTGTCTAAATACTATAAACATAAACCAGAATATAGAATATAGAATATAGAATATAGAATATAGAATATAGAATATAGAATATAGAATATAGAATAGATTGGGTTGGAAGGGGCATTAAGGGTCATCTATGCCACCCAACTGTGCAAGGAACAGGGACATCTTCAAATAGATCAGGTTGCCCAGAGCCTCATCCAGGCTGACCTTGAACATTTCCAAGGATAGGCCATTAGCTACTTCTGTGGGCAATCTGTTCCAGTGCCTTACTACTGTCATTGTAAAAAGTTTCTTCCAAAAAATCCAAACTCTCTCAGCTTGTCTTGATATGAGAGTGCTCCAGCCCTCTGATTGTCTTCATGGTCCTCCTTTGAACTTGCTCCAAGAGGTCCATGTCCTTATGCTGGAGACCCCAGAGCTGGATGCAGCATTTCAGGGGGTGTTTCTCTCACCAGGGCAGAGCAGAGGGGCAGAATCACCTCCCTTGGCCTGCTGCCCATTCTGCTTTTGACACAGCCTAGGATACAGTGGCTTTCTGGGCTGCAAGTGCGCATTGCCAGATCCTCTGAGTTTTCATCCACCAGCACCCTCACTACTCTCACCTCACCTCTCCCCTGGGCTGCTCTTGATCTGTTCCCTCCCCAGCCTGTATTGATACTGAGAGTTGCTCCAAACCAGGAGCAGGACCTTGTACTTGGCCTAATTGAAACTCATGAGGTTCACATGGGCCAATTTGTCAAGCTTGTCCAGGCATTTTGTCCTTCAGGTGTGTCAGTTGCACCACTCAGCCTGATGTCACTCACAAACTTGCTGAGGGTACACTTGATCTCACTGTCTGTGTTATTAATGAAGATGTTAAATAACTCTGATCTCAGAACAGACCCCTGAGGGATCACTTGTCAGAGTTCTCATATGCACATCAAGCCATAGACCACTACCCTCTGGATGTGACAATCCAATCAACTCCTCATCTTCCAAACCATCCACCCATCCAATCTATCTCTCTCCAATTTAGTGAGAAGAATGTTGTGGGGGACTGTGTCAAAAGTTTTATAGAAGTCCACAAAAATGACATCTGTAGCTGCTCATTCATCCTCTGATGCAGTCATTCCATCACAGAAGGCCACTGGGCTGGTCAAGAATGCCCGTGGTGAAGTCAGCTGGCTGTCTACAGCCACCTCCTTGTCTTCCATGTGCCTTAGCAGAGCTTCTAGGAGGATCTGTTCCATGATATTCCCAGGCAGAAAGATGAGGCAGACAAGTCAATAGTTCCCAGGGTCCTCTTTTCTATGCTTCTTAAGAATGGGTACAATGGTTTCCCCTTTTCCAGTCACCTGGAACTTCACCTGACTGACACAACTTTTCAAATATCATGGAGAATATGTCACAAAACAGACAATAAAACTCCTTGTTTCTGCACTAAGGAAAACAACCCAAACGCAGTTCATGAGAACATAGTCCACACACTCCACATGCTCTCAGAACTGGAATTTATCAAGTGGGAAACAGAGCAACAGAGCAGGATGAGAGCAGGAAAAGGTAGCCTTTAAAGCTCTCTGGTAAGTCCTTTTCCCACAATGACACCAAGATGTATAGTTAAGAATAAAGATTCTGAACATGCTTAAGTGGGTTTGGACAACGTACAAATCAGTACTGAGGACAAGAGAAATAATTAGCCTTGCCTGATTTCTACATAGTCTTCTGTGCAGCGTTTATTCCCTTCCAAGGTGAAGTCGGTGAAGTTCAGCACGATCTGTCTGTTTATTCCCACGGAGATGATGTAGGTACACTCAGTCCGGACAGGGTAGTTACTGGGGTAGTTTGGAGATGTCAGCACGCCAGTTTCAGCAGTGTAGTTGTGCGAGCAAACTTGAAAAAGAAAAGAAACAAAGATGAATTAATGTCATATGTCTGTTAAATTAACAGGAAATTTCTATTTTCAACAGGCAGAGGAGCAAACATCCTCTGTTCCTGTGCATTATAACTCTTCCTGGACAAATCTTGCTGCTGAATGTCAACAGTATAAACTAAAACCAGGATACAGCTGTTTCATGGGATTTCTTACATTTGAGTTGATTTGTTCAGTTTTTACCAGAACATTGTGTCTGTAATAAATAGGCAAGATAAAAGCAGCTTCACCTGCCCAGATGGCTTTGTCCTAAAGCCAAGGTAAGCTGAGAATGGAAACTGAAAGGCATGTCTTGCTGAATATGAAAGGTAGGATTCCTGAATTTCTGAAAAGCAAAAACTAAATAGAGTTTCAAGCTATGAGGAGAAGCTACATTGTTTTCAAGCATTCCCCATAGCCAAAACTGTTAGAGGAGATTTTATATCTAAATTTCTTTTCCCATTTTCTGGGCTATAAGGGACAATAAGTTAGAAAGTGGTATAATCCCTAGAATTTCAGGACACAAGAGTTTTACTTTAGGTGTTATATTTAAATGAACAACTTTTTGTTTGGTTGGTTGGTTTTTTATTTGTTTATTTTGTGAGCAATGTATAAGCTGGGAAGAAGAAAATAGTATGAACTAACGGTGAGGTAGAATGTAAGCAATAATTAAAAAGAAGCTCTTTTCGAAGCGCAACAAAGTCTAGGAATAAAAATATTTGTTATAAAATAGTATGAAACTTTGTTTGGAAAGAAGAATTTTTGTCTATTAGTTGATCACAGTCAATGAGTAAAGTTTGTGATATAGCTGCAAAAAGGGCAAGAAGAAATGTGAACTGTGCCAGGTGTTTTCCGGCAAAACAGGAAATCCTGATGCCACTGCACAAGGCAATGGTGACATATCACCTGGGAAAAATGTGGATAACCATGAGCACTGAGGTTCTGAAAATAAAATAGGAACAAGTAAGACAGAGATTGTGGAGATAGCAGGAAATCAGCAGATTGGTAGGCAAGAGACACTAGAAGAGCTTAACTTGTTTGGCTTAGCAAGTGCAGATAAACATCAAAAAGCATGAAGAAAGGAATAGTAGAACACATTCTCAACAATAGGACAAATTCAGAAGTTAA
This sequence comes from Passer domesticus, assembly GCF_036417665.1. Lineage (NCBI taxonomy): Eukaryota > Metazoa > Chordata > Aves > Passeriformes > Passeridae > Passer > Passer domesticus. Next base: position 19,740,890 of record NC_087474.1, on the reverse strand, counting down.
AAAATGTCCACGTGTACAGATACATAGAAGTTAGGAGAAAGTCTTATTAGGAACTAAGTTTCTAGAGCAATGATCCAATCAGCAAAACAGCTGAAGAAAGGAGAAAACAGTCCACTGCCTTTTAAGATACAGTTTGATTAATTTAAGGAGGCATCCACATTATGTAGCTTTTAGTTAAAAAAAAAAAAAGGACATAAGGATAAAAAAAGGAGGAGTGACAAAAAATTGTGGACTGGATTTGATGAGCCTGGGGACACGTTGTGGTCCTCCATTTCCCCATTTCAGGTCCTACAGGTAGCAAATATAAGAAATTAAATAGTTCCTACCAAATAGGCAGGTTTAGACTAATTATAAATAGAACCGAGAGAGCAAGCAAAATAATCATTAAAGCTGGTTGCCACAGTTCTCTGAGATCTGCTTTCTAGCACAGCACAGCTGCAGTGTAGCAATGTTTATGCTTAACTCTTTAATTGCATAACAATTTAGGGGGAAGGGAAGGAGTGTCAGGTCATTTCCATGTCTGTTCTCTAGCCATTCTAACTACTAAAACACTTTTGCTTTTAACGGTGCATTTTTTAATAGTAGTTTTTTTGCATTCTGGGTCTCCTGGAAGGCCTCTGTTGCAAACATTTTCTGTGGGATAAATACTCCCTAAGCTAGCTCCAGACTCATGTTCCTAATTCATGATGGGGAGAACAGAGAAATAGGATACAGAAAAAGGTCAATAATTCTCTGCCATTGGCTTGTGCTTTGGTATTGACAAATCAAAAAGGTTTCATGCACTTGTTTACCTAAAATCATTATCTGTGAAAGTCTTTATTTAGAATTTTAATAATTTATGTGTTCCATCACCAATATGCTTTAATGTATGCATATAACAAACAGCTTCATCCTGGTCAACATAAGAGCTTTGGGCTGCTTTGAAAATCCTTGTAATGGATTGTTGGCTGTGCTGCCAGCTCCCATGGTGTTCTGTGATATGTAGGGCTTATCATCAAACCCCAGATCCTCAAGTCATATGTTTTCTTGAGGGTGCTGAAGAAGGGTTAGAAATCTGACTTGGGAATGTGACCCAAGTTTTCCTAACAGACCACTAGAGAAAAAGCAGTAAAAAATTAAAAAGGATATGTGTGTATATTCATTAGGTTACTTATTTTTAACTAATTATTTCCTCCTGCTTTTGGAGGGATATGTGTCTAACTTGTGTATACTTGATGATTAGAGCTCTTGCTCTACTGCCATTACTTGCTCTCTCAGAGACTAAGACTACCAGCTTTCAACCTGTAGAATATTAAAACTGGTGTACTAGATAAGAACCCTTACAATAAAATTAGTACTAGAGAAGCCAATTTTTTTTTATCAGACCTTTTAATAATTTCCACAGAATTGTCCAGGTTCCCTCCCTCACCAAAGTTTTTCTCCTGGGAGGAAACCAGACAAAACTTATATCCCAAGAGTGCTGTTTTGAACTGGATGCTCTGTACTGCTTTATATTTCACTTAATATATCTTCTTTCTGAGCTCAGGGATAATAAATACAGAAGATGGAACAGTGACTGCCTTATAAATGTTAGACTTCTGGTGACAGTGAAATAAATCCAAGTATAGATGGAATATGCTGGCTGCTATGAGTATTTAGAAAAGCATAGATGAACCCATGTTTTTTGACAGCCAACTCTTTTCTGGTAACTGAATTACTTTATGGTGTTCTACTGTCAGCAGGAGAGCTGGCATTCCCCTTTAGCACTCACCTCACTAACAACATTTGGGGGTGTGCTTGGGCAATAGCAGAACCTTCCATGAATACTTAGCAAAGTGAGCAGGGAAAAAAAAGTACTTTGACTCCTTTGCCAAAGTTCAGAATGCAGTCTAATAGTATATGTGATTATTATAAGTCTGGAAAAAAAACATTAATTCAATTTAGTTGGAAGACACTTATTACAGCTCATGAAAAACAGGAGGCAATTGTTGAGGACAATCACACATCTTGCTTTGCCCAGTGTATGAGGTTTTGAAAGCTATTCAATCTGCCTTCTGATTTTCATACTGAATATGTTTTCTGGAAAAAATGCCATAAATGGCAGTACCCCACTGTAATAGCCAATAGCAGAGGAAAATGCCAGCTTTTGTACTACTCATTCATGCAATCACGCATAATGTAGAAAATTATATCCAGATTTTTTTCCGCCCTAAAGAGATACCAATCAGTTGCCACAATCCTAATTAATCAAAAATCAAGCAATAGTGCAGTAAGTAACATGGGATTTTTCTTTCAATCTCACTGTACCAAAGGAAAACTGAGATGCCTAAATATTCCCTCTTTGTGTAGTACCATGCATGTTTAGGAAAAAAACCCAAGAAACTATCACAAGAAGTATATGCCTCTCCACAGGAAAAGTGAAAGCACATCTGCATTTCAGGGCCTTGTTACTGCTGCTGGCAGATGCAGGGAAGTGAGGAGTTGATTTTTACCTAGGAGGCACATAAAGGTCTTTTGTAGCGTGTTAGACCCAAATTCCCTCAAAATACTGGGTGTGATGGTTCAAACAGAACCTCTGTCTGCCTTCTGCTGATTTACACCTAAACACTGTGGAGTTGTACTGACATATTTTGGCTTTTATAGGCAGAGTAACACCCTGGTCAAACACTGCCAAGTTACAGCAGCCTAAAAAGTTGTCAGGTGCCAGCCAGCTGAGCCTTTTTCCTGAGACTTGGGGTGAGCTGAGCAGTTGCCCAAGACACATTTAGGAACATCAGTTTTATTTTCTGTCTTAGGTCAACCTCATTCAACCATTCTTTGCACACACCTATTTGTCAGACATTACTTTCCATTCTCATCATTGCTCATTCAGCTGAAGACCAGAGCCAGGCATCACACCCTAATAATTGCTGGGTTAAGTCAGGAAGATGGGAATGAAGATCTCAACTTGTTCTCAGCTATCAAGGAAGAAGACACACAAATCTATACCATACTTTCAGGAACACTTTTAAGTTCATGGGTTCACAGATGTTTTTCTCTTTCCTTATCCTTCTCAAAATCTGGCTTCTCCAAACACTGTAAGTAACATATAATCCACAATGAAGCATGAAGCTTTTTAAAACCAGATTACCTATCCTGATAAATAATATTCACAATTCAGGATGATAATGAGGAAAATTTACTTTCACCAAAGCCAGAGAAGGCAAGGAATAAAAAGTATATCAGGAAGACAATCTGCTAAAAATCTTGTTATGCTTAACTTTTCTCAGCAGAAAGACTGAAATGAAGCATCTCTAAAAAATAAACAAATTTTTAAAACCCCAAACAAACAGAAAATCAACCAACAAACCAAAAAAACACACTGCCAAAACCCCAATTCAAAGTAAAACAGATGAATTCCCACTTATTTGTGAAGAAGTTGAGGGGAAAAAAACCCCAATTCAACTGACTCCGCTACTAATCCTATGGGAAAATTGTGGCCTGTGTCTATCAAGACCCTGCAGAAAAGCTCCAGGAAAGATTAAACTCTTTCAAAGTTTGTGTTTTTTTAATATTTGTGATGTGGTCAGCCAAAACTGGAAGAAGAAACCCCTAAAATCTACTATAACACTTACATGGCTTTTGTGACATTCATCTATTTGTTAGCTGAGACCTGGACTCTTTGAAACAAATCAAAGTATTACCTTGCATTCCATGTGACTTTCCCTTTTAAGTGACAGAAGGAGGGCAAAGAACTAAGAGTCCAAGGTATCCAAAGTTGAAGTGGGTGATACACATTTTAAAATGAGTACCATGAGGGCATGTCTGACTGAAGGATTTCCATCTGTATTGCTGCTACATGAGCTATTCACAGCTACTGGCTGGCAGACTGCTAAAACAATTGTTTGCACTTTATGGGCCATGGCTGCATCTTGTGACATTCAATTTTTTTTTTTTTTTGACAGGAAATATAGCTTTGCCTTTTATTCTTTTCAGGCTACTTTTCAAGTATTTAATATATCACAGATAAGCCATGCTAAAAAAACCACTGTTTACCAAGATACATGGAGAAGAAAATTAGTTCCATTGTGCATTAAAAAAAAATCACCCCTACATATCCTTCTTTTTTTAACTCAAATCTATTTGGCAGGGGCAGGAGGGATAATCTTGTCTATGTTTTCAATAGCTCATTCTCTCTGAAATAACTCCAGGCAAAAGACTATTGAACTGTGCAATATGAACCAGAACATCTTTGACAAGTTCTGATATTGGTTATGCTCTAGCTGGCTAAAAAACAACTGAAAAATATGAAGAATTCTTATTGCACAAGAAACATTATTAGAACCATATTTTCTTTAGCAGAAAAAAAAAGTCTAAATTAGCAGCAGATGTAAAGAAAAAAACCCTATAGTTTTGGTATATCTCTCAGACATTATTATGCTTAGCAATTTGCTACCTTAGTGTAACGGGATATACATGAGATGAAGATCAGACCTAAACATCTCGCAGTGGGAAAACTAAACTTTATATGATTGCAGAGAAGTGAGGACTTGCAAAATCCACATACACATAGGTGTTTGCCGTCTCTCAGGCCACAGAAATTTCAAAACACTTTATTCTTAATAAAAATTACTTTAGCTCTCTGGTATTTATGAAAACTTTATGGTACTGCTATGCTTGTACTGGACCAAAAGAAAAAAAATTTTGTAAAAAAACCAAATCATAGTTTCAGCCTCTCTGTAAGTTTATTACTCTCAGTTTCAGCAGCTGTCTCCCACTTTGCCATATTTATACAAGATGGAGTGGTTGAAATTAAAAAGCATTTATTCAAGCCATCGTTCCAAGAGTGAGAATAAATTGAGAGTTGGTGCAGATTGGCTGAAGAGTTGCAAAGATATTTGTGTTCATTATGGGAAAAGAAAATCCTAGGTGTTATATAGAATTCGGATTAAGATATTACACAGCACTCATTTCATATATTATATAGTTGTTAAAAGAATTGAAGAGACAGCAGATGTGCATTTTTAAGGCATTGTTTGAAAACATTCCAGGGACAGCATTGATGCAGTTGGAACTCCACATGACACATATTGCAGTGCTTTGGATGAAAGATGAGAAAACTAATCACATGATGGTGGTAAAGGAGGGGAATACAGGAGAGAGGAGGCAGAACTGTGAAACTGGACAGCATTGTAATGACAGAAACAGATATGGTTACAACAGCAACAGACATACAGATTGATGTTGCGTAAAGAATACTATCTTGATGGACTCTGAGAAAAGTTGCTATATGAATATTTAGGAAGGAATCAATCCACCCAAGATTGAGTGAGTTAAAAAGAAAAAATACCAGATTAAAAAGCAACAATGATATTTACAGAAGGTTTAGTTTGCAGTTGCAAACAAAGGCTAAAAAAAGTCTTTATAAGGATGAGAATTTCCCAATTTCTCACTAGTAAGAATTCAGATTTCAGACTACAGAGTTTTCCAGGAAAGAGTTTTAAAAGTAGAACTTATTTTATTGCCTATTACTTTCTAAGAAATAGAAATTACCTCCTTGAAATAGTTCTCATTAAATCTTAATTGTTTGTACTGGCTTTTTGGTTTTGATGCCAGATAACACAAATACAAATGAAGGCAGCTGAGAAAATTGTTTCTTTGGATTTGTAAGTTATCTTGTAGTGAATAGAACCACAGTAGCAAGATCTGTACTGGTTTCACATACACACATGTTGAGAGACAAAAAATAGCCAATTTTCCCAAGATGCCACCAAGAAAGCAGTTAGGAATTGGGAAATTTGCTGCTTTTAAACAGATTTAATAAATTCAGGAATTAGGAAAAATAAAGAAACTAAGAGCAAACAATGAACAGTAGTTTACGGCTGCATGTATGAGTACTGTGAATATCTGGTAATCATCTAACAAGTCCTTTGTAGTCTGCACTCACAAACAGAAACGTTATAAACTGGTTAGTGATGGATAACAAACATCCCAGCTACAAGCACATTCTCATTTTTACTTTTTTTTTGCCTTGTGCCTCTCTACCTCTTCTGTGGTTTAGTTCTGCTAGGCAGACCCTGTCCCTCTACCTTCTATAACACTAAGTGCCATGTCCAGTCATTTCTTGAACACATAGACTCCACCACCTCCCTGGGCACTCCATTCCAATGTTTAACCACCCTTTCTGTGAAAAAATTCCTCCTAATGTCCAAAAGAGAAGAGGACGGAGAGAATGAGCAGCCATTCTTCCTTTACCTCACTGATGTAAGTGTTGGCCTTTTAGAATACACTTAAAGAAGGGATTTAATGCATAACAGGAGCTTTGAACTCTGGCGGAGACAGAAATGTTGCACTGGGTTGTAATGAAAAAATCTCTTGTGCCTTCAGGTTATTTTGCTGCTTTTTCAGATTTCATCCTAATTGTCCTTTCCCTACCCACCATCAATATTGAACCTTACAGAGACTAAATTAATTTTTTATGGCACCCAAGTCTCCCATCCAAGTGAGTTGTCCATGATCACTAAGTTTCCGAGATCACACGTACTCAGTTCAGAATGGACAAAGAAAATTCAGAAAATACTTTTCCTAAATAATTCATGCAGTTCTGCCATGTCAGCTCTTACTGACTTTTTAAAGAAAGCAACAATGCTGCTTACAGAAATTGCTTTCCGCTTTCCTAGGGAGTAAAAAAAGCTTTTGAATAAAGCAGAATGAATAAGAAGGAGTAGAAGAGGCACCAGGAAGTCTTCTGGCAACACAGAAAATAATGTTTCTGTTTCTTGTAGCGGTTATTTACAGTGACAGCTGAAAACATTTAATTTGCATAATGAACAGACTGACATATTACCTTTGGATGCATCCAGGGAGATATAATTAGCTGAGAAGCATTCAGATGCAATGCTGTGATCTGTCATGAAGGACAACGTCATCATATTGCCACCACTAGTGAGAGATGGTGGAATTGATCTTCCACAATATCTGCAGCAAAAAGATACCCCAAACTGAATGGCAGTACTTTATAAAGCATCTGTATCACTGGAAGAGAACTCAGCTTTGCTGTGAAGTTTGAATAGCTGCACATACACAATTGTCTCCTTTGGATGATACAGATCCCAGGCATATATGCTGTATCATGGGATTAAACAGCACACTCCATGTACAAAGGTACAAATCTGAAGCATGGCAAAATCAGAGAAGAAATTCTGACTTACATCAAGTTGTCAAATTCTTATTGAATTTATACTTGAATTTATATGCAGTACCTACAAAATACTGTGCTCTTTTGTAGGAGTCAGAGTGGCTGGCCAAACACTAAGATTGCAAAATGTTCTTCATTATGAGAGTCATTTGCTCCTTATTTTCCAAAATACTACCCTGTCAGCCAAGTAACTATTTTACAGTCTATAGCTGCAGCTGGATACTGTTCCCAAGTAATTGAAATGTTCTTGAGTTCTAGGGCAGCAAGAAAACCTTGTGTATACACCAACTGGAGAAGTGAAATAAAAGAAAATATTCTTCCTTAAGATAAAATCATGTATCAGAAGAAAATGAAAACTAAATCTCATAAAAATGCAGGTTGTGGTCTAGTTTTTGCAGATATCCAAATGTACAGCCTTTTAAGTAATCTTTCACTTCTGCAAGTCTTTAAAATCCTGTCTTTTCTAGGCAAAGACATATAAATGCTTTTCAATTTATTTTCCATAAATCAAAATGTTAATGGAGCAGGACAAAGCTAGCTATTGAAACCTGCCCTTAAAGAGCTATCCTTTAGACACAACTTAGTTTCTCCCAATATATTATTTATTAAATGTGCTTCTCCTTCCATGGTCAAGTAGCAAACTGCCTTTGCTATCCTAGCAGAGAAATTGCTGCTATTGTTTCTTGTGATGAAAAGAAAATAATCTATACACAAAACTTAAGGAAACAAATTGAATGTCAAGACTTACAGAGCAGTGCTCACTCCACAGAAACACAGGTCTGTAGGCTAATGGACATATTTACCTTCCCAATTTTTGCACAGTGCTGTTGTCATATATTTCAAGATAATCCTTTCTGCAGCTATAATCAAATGCCAAGTTAAATGAAGTGAATGTCAGGCGGATAAAGTAGCCGGGTTGAACGTTGATAGTCCAGGTACAGTTAATCCCATGTGGGTACACATCTGGATAACCAGGACTTGTAATGGTTCCTGATGGTGCAGTGAGAGTCTCTCCACATACTGCAGAGATTTAAAACATCAGGTTAAATGATATGTTTATAAAAAAACAGACGCTTATAAAATGGGTTAATTTTCTTTCTGAAATTTCATAGTCCTTTTTTCTTGATGCATACTACATAGTTACTGATTCAGAATTTACTTCCCATCACACTATCTTAAAACTTGATTGACAGTTGTTTTCAGTTTGTGGGAAAATGTGGTAAGTCCCAACAGTCTACACAGACAACAGCAAAACAATCCTTACCTGTATCTAATGGCCAATACTGAGCTCTGAAGCCAAGGTTGGTAAGTGAGGAAGCTCTGAATTTGATATAGAGATTGTTCCGTGTGGATTGCACTCTAGAGGGTACAGCTGTACCACAATATTTCTCCAAAACAGGAGAGTCTCCGTTGTTGCCGTCTCTGACCTAAAGAACAGTGTATTCAAAATATCCTATAGAATTTTTATTACATTCAAGTATTAAACATAAATTAATTAATAAGAACTATATAAAAGAGATCCTTAGGAAGTCAACCCTATCCTTTCTTCATTTGGCTTCTACTACAGGCACATAAAATAAAACCTTATGCCTATCAGAGAAGGAGAGAAAAGATGAGATCTTACACCCTCAGCAGTAAATGGCACAAAAACCTTCCAAACCTGATACTTGTCTTTGATTATCAAAATAGTCATGACATCTGTGGAGAACCAAGAAAAGCTTTGGGACCCCATTATGAACCTGGAAAAGTTTTTGTGACTGCTGGAAGGAGTGCTCACCTGTCAAGAACTTCCACTTAGGTGGAGATGAGTATTAGAAGGAGCTTGCAGATACGTATCTACTATCCACAGTGCAAGTGTATGGTTCCTTACCTCAATGTAGTCCGAATCACAAGTGGTTGTATTTCTAATGTCAAAGTCGGTGAAGTTAAGAATCACTGCTTTGGTAGCTGGCTGGGAGATGATCCACTCACAGGTCCTTGGGTGAGGGGACATCCTGGGGTAATAAGGTGAATGGATTGTGCCTGCTCCAGACAAGAAACCTCCACAGGCTGCCAAGAGACACCAAGAAAGAGTATTTGTGATGAATGATTTCAGGGAAGGTATCGTAATGATGATGTGTGATATGTATCAAGTAACTCTATGAAATTAGAAGAAAACCAACCCTAAACTACCCTTATTACAGCAGTTTTTACAGATATCTCAAGTAGTATTAATAACATATTTAAAAGAACAACTTACTATAGGTATAGCATGAACATGCTTGCACAGAAGACCAAACTGTGCCCATTAAAATTAATGGATTTGACTCATTTGTTTCACAGACACAGATAGGCTTGTTGGTGGTTAAGAACTTAAAGACAGGCAAAATGAAAGCAAAAAGATTTAGGCAGAATTGAAGCTATAACATCTTTGGTATATCAGCATCAATCATTAGTAACATATCATAGAATCATTAATATCATATCATAGAATATTCTGTTGGAAGGGACCCACAAGGATTATCGAGTCCAGCTCTTAAATGAATGGCCCATATGATGATCAAATCCACAACCTTGCTGTTTTAGCACCATGCTCTAACCATCTGAGGTAATCTCCAGGTCAGAAGCAAGAAAGGGCCTGTTTCCAAGCATGCTAGGATTGCCTACAGCAAACCTACTGCAGAAATATTTTAAAATAAATAAATTGACTCTGTTCTGTTCATTCCTTTCTTTTCAAGTTTGTCTTTAACCTATTATATGAATACTATATAATGGAAATTACTGAAAGTGTCCAAATTACAGGGAAGTTCACTGTGCAAATAACCAGTTCCACTTACCAACTTGATAAATAGCCCTGAAGCTAGTTCTCTGCACAGAAGCATCAGATTTGAATTTGATCCAGAGACCATTGCTGGTAGAAGTGATTGCAGACATGAGTGTATTATGACAGATTTTTCTAATAAGAGGAGACATCTCACTGTCACCATCTCGAACCTAGTCATCAAAAAGAGGAAAGTGCTAGATCATAAAAACACTGGGATCTGATATCCAGATAAAACTATCATCTCCCAAGAGCTGCCACATAACAAAAGGAGTAGCTATTTTACATATTTATGAGAGGGGCAAAGAGCCATCACTGTGAGTAGCACGAGCACAGGACTTATGAGAGCTCAAAGGAACAATCTGATGATCAGTACAGAAGACACTAACACATGCTGCTGACACAGGATATTAGGATTAAATGATCTCTATGAACCACAGTTTTAGCTCTATTTGGGCTTGTGCTTCCAAAAGTGACACCTTTAGGATGAAAGAGACAGGTAGGGAGCTCACCAGTGATAGCTGTGAAATTTTTGCCAGCACTAATATCTGGTGGGGAAAGAAAATGGTATTTTTTATTTTCTTGCTCTGGCCGTGAAGTTTCCAGTAATTTTTCAATGGCACTTCTCCAGAACAAGCCTCTGCATCCATACATTGATGCAGGCAGACAGCTCACTAACAGGAGATGCAACTCCACGTTCCTAAAGCAGTAAAGAGGCACACTGACATCTTTTCACTCTTTTAGCTGAAGGGTTCAATGCATGATAATGGCAATGAGTCTACATCACAGAATCCAGCTTTTATCTTCTGCCCTGCCTTTCTACTGACCTCAGTCAATTTGCTAATCAAAGGAGAAATGTATCTTTTATATTTTCACTAAAGTTGATTATTAATCCTGGTTATCAAGGGGAGTAGATGGGAAAGTACCTCAAGATTTCAGACCCTGGATCCATATTCCATGAGTAAGAATACCTACATCCAGCGATCCAGGCAGAGTGCTGGTATATCTCTGAGATGCCCATCTCATTTCAAGTGGGCAACAACAACCTGAGGTTCAAAAGATGGATCCTCTGCTCTCTGCTCAAGCAAAAAAATGCAACTTTTGTCCCAAAGATTCTCCCCAAAACAAAATGCCTCTTTTCTGCTGCAAAAGTGGTGGTAGTTCATGAAGATGGAACTGCTTTTAAATGCATCTACATGCTGTCAAAGCCAAAAAATCATTCCAGTGAGTTCACTGGCAAACTAGGGACATTGAGATTTCTGGTCCTCTCTCATCACCAATTCTTTCTTCCTCAGCTGTATTCATCCATGGGCTGAGAAAGAAGGTAAAAGGAACCCTCATGAGTGAACAAGAAGTGGCTGGCCTGCTTGCCCAGCTTTGCAGTCTCAAGATGGTGAGATGGCTTTCTGACTAACAGATATTTCCAATTTGCCTGGAATTGGAGTTTAAGGTGACAGAATTATTCTGGATTTATGTCAGAGCAGCTGACATCAGAATCTGTGCCAAAATATTTAGTAAATGTTTGGAAAGCAGTGAAAACTTCCAGAGTGGTAATTCACAGGAGTTCACATGTTTTTCTTGAGCTGGTTCTCCTTACATTTTTTGTTTATATAGTCAAGTGAGTAGTGATAAAAATAATAGGTTTTCTAAACCATGTATGTGAGTAATGTCTCCTATTGCCAGCTAGAAAGACAGCATGGAAAAGTGGCTTCCTTGGCTAGCGTCTTAGCTCTGTATTATCATGTCACAGTTTTTATCAAATAAGTTTTATTGTCTCTATTTTCTTATTGCAGATGCCTTCCTTAATAAGAAACTAAACATCCCTCCCTGAGCAAGTGCTGTGAGCTGTGTCTGGTCCCTGTACAAAGTCTACAGATTTCCTGATTTAGCCAGGGAATGGAATAATCTGCACCTTTCCAAAGTGACAAAAGAGTTGTTGGAGAGTGACTTTTAAAGTAACTTAAACACCCAAAAGTTATCTCCCTAGATGAACCAGTGAGAGAGTATTTTATAAAAGAACACATGAAAAAATCAGGCCTTAATAACAGAGCGCGGTACTTTGGTTTTACTGACTGTCCCAGCCCGAAAATGTCGGTCTGATTTCTCTGCTCTGGGCTGAGCCACAGAGTGAGGGGGCAGGAAGAAGAGGAGGATGGAAGCACATGGAAACTGAAGGGTTTGTGACTGATCAGAAAACTGTGAGGTAAATGCCTTGCTGAACTAATACAAACCGATGGTGTTCAACAGAAATGGTTTTGTTTTTGTGGCTGCTGTGAATTTAGCTGCTGTTTTGCCAGCAATTAGGCAAGAGGAGTAGCAGGCCAAACAAACAAAAGCTGTCTGTTTTCATTAAACACACTTCCCCTCTCATTTCAGAAACTAATTACACTTCATTCCAACCTAGGTCTTTGAATTACAGGAGGAGAGAGGGGAATGACGACAACACAATAACATCTTTTAAAAATAGACCAACAGCATAGAGCTCAGAGGGGCCTGTTCCTCACTGGTCAAGAAGAGATTAAATACAAAACCCAACCTGTGCAGCCACTGAGCTGCATGGCTGGCAGCGCTGGACCCTGCTCTGGGGCCGCAGGGATGGCTCCCACCTGCTTCAGCTGCGGCAGCACCTTCACAAATCAACCACTGACTGTGCCCAGCTTGTTTTCCTGCCATTTAGCTCTGCACAGCACAGGCACAGTTTTACACAGGCAGCAGTCCCCAGCAGCCATCCCACGTGGGATGAGGTGGTTGTGACTGTACAGAGAAATACAGGCTGGGGATGACAGCAGAGGCCTTGAGACATGGCGAGTCGGGGCACAACGTAGAGAGCAGGGATGCCGTGATAGAAGGGGCAGAGGCCATCAACACCGAGAGCTTGTCAGGCTCTGAGGGCACCACCATGACTCACTGGGGCCAGCCTTGCCCCCTCCAGGGCCCTGCACCTGCCTCCATCCAGGAGCCATGTCAGCCCTGCAGGGCTGTCAGTCCCTGCCAGCAAACCTGCAGCCCAGTCTCCGTGTGCCCACAGCGCTACCCTGCCTGGCCATGGGCTCTGCTGAGCCAGGTTCCCCCCTGTGGCTCACATCCTGGCCTGCCTCTGCCCCATGCTGTCCCTGTCCAGCCCAGCAGGTGCCCGTGGCCCAGGGCTGCCCTGCTCCCTGGCCATGGCGCTGGGGCAGGCGCTGCCCCGGCCTGCACAGCGCTGCACCGGCCCTCACCCACAGCCAGCTCCGGGGGGGCAGAACAAAGCTGGACAAAACTGGGCTTAGGGGTAACAAAAAAAGTTAATACCATGGTTTTCATGTACTCATATCGTTAAAAGGCACCATACAGCTGTAAATTTTTATGTAAAACAACATTGCAAACCAATGAAGAGAGAGCTAGGAGTAAAAGTCACCTCAAGTGGATCACACTAAGTACTGACATTAGTATTGCATTATTATTACATTTTCCATATAGAAATATTCCAACTGTACCATTTTGTTTTCCTTGCCAGTTAGATTTAGACTAAGAACAATTCTTGAATTGGACTTGTAAGATTTCAGTTATGGTAACAATAAACTCCCAGCTTTATATATATATATATATAGAATCATAGAATCCTTAAGGTTGGAAAGGACTTCTGAATCTTTGAATCCAACTGCAAACCAAGCTTGGCAAAGCCCACCACTAAATCATGTCCCTAAGTGCCACTTCTATACATCTTCTAAATACCTCCATGAATTTTCAACCACTTTCCCTAGAAATATGTGTATAAATATTTATATGGTGTGTTTCCTTTTAGTGTCAGATCAAAATCTTCCATATAACACTTTGACTCCAGAAAATGCTGCATAGCAGCTATGGCAATAATTTTTTTTCTTCTTGCAGTTGACATTCATTTACCAAATGTTCAAACTCCCCCTTAATCATGTACAGACTATTAAGAATTAGTATTAAGCTAGATAGATTTTCTCATTCTCTTATCTTTGCTTCATCCAAATGCACCATCCTGCGCTTTCAGCCCCTGTGACTTTTGGACCCTAGTAAATTCATAAACTTAGTTGTTTAATTAACACCTATTTCTGCTGTGGCCCTTGGGACAGAAGTTATACATGCTCTTGTACACAAATGCAATCAAACTTTCATATCAACTGATTAAGGGAATCACCTCTATATAATTTGCTGAACAACTGCTATGACTCTCCAGCTCCATATGGGTGAAGTTGAGGAATATTTTTTCATTCTCTGGCTGTCGGATAATGTAAACACATTGACGATTGTTGATGTAAGGGTTTGGCCAGAAAGGAGATGTGATAACCCCTTCACTCTCTGTGAAATTTCCTCCACAACTTGGATCTGCTATATTAAGAAGAATAAGAAAACAAAAAGAGATATTAGTAAGTAGAGTAACTCCTTCTGAGGCTGCTTCTGTACAATGTCTGCAAATCAAAAAGAATTACTATATTGCTGAAAAGCAAGTGTTAATCACATCCATTCATGTGTTATCTCTGTCTCGAGAATGTCACAGACCGACCTTTAATCCTGAGTATTTTACTTACCAGGAGATGTTGTATACACAATATGGAAGCCTTTATCAGTAATTGAGTCATCAGAGTGAAAGTGAATAAATGCATATGGACCAGTGGTTTGGAGTGGGGGTGGAGATCCAGTGCTACAGTATCTACCAAGGACAGGGTCTTGTGGAAGAAGACCATCTCGAATCTAGACAGAATGACAGATCAACATTTAGGATTATCATATGTCTGCCAGTAGTAAACAGTACCAACACTCCTGAAGTTATCTCTGAGGCCCCAGAGGTATTATGGATGGTGGGTGGAGGCAAAGCTCATAGGAAATTTCCTCCAAACACAGAGTAACCAAGAAACAGATCCACCAGCATAGCTGTGGTGCTGCTACCAGGAGTCATCAAGGGTTTTGTGAAAGGGAAAGTGTCAGGAGATCTACTGTTGAACTGCTTTCTTGGAATCATGCTCTGTATTGCACACAACATGCTGTTCCAAACTGGCTTCTCATTTCCATGAGAAGGAATTGCTGAATTCTGTAAGCATTATGTCACACTTAATAAAAAGCCCTAAGCTCATACATCAAGTTGTGAATGGCTGTGTGAGCTATGATATGAATCTATTACAATATGAATCTTAGTTCCTTTTCCTGAATAGTTTCCAATAGGCTCATGAATTCTCTGTGGGTTGACATTTGACAAGGAGTTTGGAGACTGAACTTTGTAAGAAAGTGAAAGCTTCCCATCAAGTATTTGGCCTGAATCCCATCCTTTTTGTCACAGGACTTCCACCAACTTCAGTGAAGCAGATTCTCATCCCCTTTCTGTCCTATTGTCTCTGATTGTGCATGGATGGCTGGCATATGTAAATAAAAAAGAGCATTTCAACCCAGGATTAAATTTTCAAACAGTCCCCTTCTGTACATAAAAAAGTTTTGAAATATCTTGTTTTGCAATAACATATCCACAAAATGTCATAATTCACAACTAGACTTTACCTCTAAATAGTCATAATTGCAGCTTTCATGGTGTTCCAAGCTCAGTGTGCCAAAAGCAAATGTGATGAGGAGGCCAGGACTGGTTGAGATGGTCCAGAAACAATTTCTGTTTAGAGGATAATTACCAGGATACCCTGGAGAGCTTATCGAGCCGTAAGTACCTGTCAGCTCACCACCACATTCTAACAGAAAGAGACATGAAACAGCAGAGTATTTATCACCACATGTCGGGTCAGAAGATGAACTGTCCTGTAGTGTCAAAACTACCTACCACTTTGGGGTCAGAATAAATTAAAAAACAAAGACCAAGCCAAACAAACCAGCAAGTTTCTTCTGTCTTTAAATTTTGCAGTTAATTCTGCAACTCAATTTTAAAAGGAGAACTCCAAATATTTCCTGATTTGCACAGTAAAAGAAAGATTCTTAACCAGTTGTGATGAACACGCCTTAAGAATAATCAGAAGCACTGTGTATGAATTAGATTTACAAAATTAATCTGAATTTCTGTACTTTGTAAATAGCCTCCATTTTTTATCCTATCACAAGACTAGTTCCATTAAAAAGAAAAAAAAAGGAAAACTTAATTACAGGTAAGGCTGTTTTATATACCTGTAATAAAATAACATCAGTACAACGGTTGGGAATGTGAGGGTACATCATGTGTTATACCTCAGGAATAGCTAGTTTGATCTCATCTATACTGCTCTCTTTTTGTTGTTGTTTTTTTTTTTTTTGTTTGTTTGTTTGTTTTTTTGTCAGTGCTATTTTTCCTCCAAAATATCTGCTTTCACTTTTCAGTACTCAAAGTATTAATCAAATATTTCTCAAGTAGTCATTATCAATCTAATAATGACAATTAAAAGAAAAAAAACCCACCAAAAATCATATTAAAAGCACTTCAATAAATATTTCTAGAAATAAGGGAATGGCATTTTTTACTCTATGATTCATTCGAGACACAACCCAATGCACTATTTTGTTTCTAGATAATACACAGAACATTGAAGTGACCTTGATGTTATGTGAGATGATTTCAAATTTATCTCTGGGAGTGCATTGCCAGACCATCTGGAACAATCACCCAATTAGCATTACCAAGAATTCAGGCAGAAATGTACAACAAAACACACCAGAAACCTCACAAATTCTTTAAAATCCAGTTTCCCTATAATCTATCATGTTTGGAACATTTAGGCTGTTGTAAATTGTCAGTGGCAAAACAAACCATTGGCTTGCTTGCTCAAAGTACCAGATATTTCTGTGACAAAAGAGAACTGACTAAACAAATGTTATCCCCAGAAACACATGCTCTTTGGGGGATTCCTCACAGAAGGTGTAAAGCAGCCTTAAAAAATAGCAGAAAGCCATTCACACAGAGGCCTAGAGCTACAGTTTGAAAGTATCTTCAAGTGATATATATTTCAGCCTCAGTCTCTTGAAAAATACTGTCCTTCTGTTCCTATAGTTTCCTAATCAAAGGAAATAAGTAATTCATTTTACTCCAAAGCCATGAAGATACTTTACATTTCATCAACTTACCAGGATCCTGAGATTCCCAATGAACAGTAAAACCTCCAGTAATGGTGTGGTTTGAGTATAACAAAAAATACAGAGAGTTGTGGGAACTGAGAAGCTCTGTAGGACCTGGGAAGCCACAGTATTTTCCAAGCATGTGCATTGATACTGAAGGCCCATCGTGGATTTGAAGGAATTCAGAGTTACACTGATTACTTGTCTCCAGTTGGAAGAATGGGAAAGTAACACGCAGAATCTAATAGAAAAGAGAAAACAAAATATCTGTTTTCTCCATTGCTGAGACACTATCTATGCATAAACTTTATAGAGCAGATATGCAACTGTGAGAATATACAAGCTTTTATGTCATTTCCAGGACAGAAAAGAATATCAAAGAACTTTAAGGGTCAAAAGGAAAGAAAGTAGACAGACAGATAAGAATTTAGTCAGTGAAGTTTTCTGGAAAGAGCATTATTTCTATAAACTAATAATTGAGACCATTTGCCTGCGTGTGTTATATGTGCAAAATATATATATGTGTAAATTTCAAGCCACGTGAAAAGCTTGAAACACAGCATAATATACTTTATTCCAGGTTTCCCTTGGAAGTTTTTTTCATCAGATAATTAGTATTTTTCAGCCTTGCTATGGTTCAAAGGGTTGTAATGGGAGTTAAAAGGTTCAATGATTTTGTTCTGCACAAATAAAATCAGTGTTTCTAAATCCCATTCTGGATACTTAGTGACATGCACAGCCTTAAGTTTGTTCAGATTCTTCACTGGTATGCTGTAATATGAAAGACAGTAGTGGTCCCTAGCTTAAGGCTGAGGACATGTCACATACAAACATACATACATACATATATATATATATATATATATATATATATATATATATATATATATATATGTATGTGTGTGTATGTGTGTGTGTGTAATGCTGTATAAACCACTGTTAAGCACTGGTTTATAAAATGACTTAAGTCATTCCACAAAATGTCAAAAATACATCAAATATTTAGATCCCAGGTAAGAAATTTAATGCTAAATTATGGAGTAGCATATTTTGTAGTTGTTATTTATAACACAAGTGGCATTGTTAGTTGCAGATCAGAATCAGAATATACATTTATGTGCAACAGTTAAAAATCAATCCTTTACAAAAAATCAGATGCTGTTACTACACAAAGGCATTGACAATATGAAGCATTCTACATTTCTGTACTCAGATATCAGTAACATGAAAGTGTTTTTGGGTCACAGAATCACAGAATAGTCTGAGCTGGAAGGGACCCAGAAGGATCATAGAGTCAAACTCATAAGTGAAGATTTGGCCCGTGTGGGGATCAAAGCCATAGCCTTGGTGTTGTCAGCACCAGGCTCTGACCAACTCACTTAGCTCAGGAGCCACCTGTGGAGCCCATCAGAGCAGAGCTTTTCTCATCCATCCATTCACAGATCACCTTCTAAAGCAATGTAGAGCATTGTCGCTGGAGTAGGTTAATAAACTATAACTTTCAGCTGCTTAGGAAAAGCTTGGAAAATCTAACCCAAGCAAATCCTTAGGCTAAGGAGCCTGAAGGCTTGTAAGGATCTAAAATCCTTATTCTTTTGAAAAACTATTTATTCTGAGGGGATTGGATCACAACATAGGAACACATGTAGCATGAAGGCAGTCATGTCTGCTCTGATAAGCTGAGGGATCCTACAGACTGAGGGTTTCTTTAACCTGAGCTCTACTTTACCTTGTTGGGAGTAGTTTCAATAACCCAAGCACAGCTGACCCCACTGCTGTACCACTGGCTGTTTGGGTTGTTAGGGTAACTGAAAGACCCGCTCAAGCCTGAGAGGTATCCTCCACAAACTGCAAAAAGGGAGACAGAAAATTAAACAGATTTTGTGCTATTACTCTACAGACTAAAACAAGACCTGACCTTTTTCTGCATAGCTTTTTCCTCTTAAGACATTTAAAACAATGTTGAAAAATACTTCTATAAAAGGATCTTTAGGACTTTCTCTCAAGTGAAATGACATCTCAGAAAAGCATAAATTCCCTGAAAGAAAAATAGTTCCTGGAAAAAGAACAAAGAATGTCAGTTGGAACACGTGGATACTGCCAAAAGATATTGATTCTGTATCATTGTAGTGTCCATAAACTGCTTTCCTTCCAAAAGGATACCTCCAGATTGAATCTCTAGATTTTCCCATTCAATGAAATAACATTTTGCACTTTGAAGTTAATATGATGTAAAATTGTCTTTCTCAGAAGTGGTACATCATAGAAGATATCCCCTGGAGATTTTATTGTTCCATTTATTCTTTTTGCTCAGATTTCTGGGCCTGATAATCCTTCTCATGATACACCATGGTCTCTTCTCTCACTGAACCATTCAATGAGAGGGAACTGAGAACTCCAAACAGCTAGAGAAAAATAAGTCTGTAAAGCAGCCAAAATACAATATATATGCACATATAGCTAAAATGTGCATCAAGCTCCTGTAGTTTAACATTGAACTGATTCTAAAGAAATAGCCAATTCTCACCAAACTGTTTTGTTTCAAGAAGGGGTAAAAAGAATATAGTTTTATTTCAAATGTCTGTCTAAAACATCTTACCCTTTTTCAACACAATTCAAAATGACCATATAAGAAAATACATTTTTTCCTTGATTAAAAACTAAAAGAACAGGTGGTACAGTATGATTTCTTACTACATAAAATCTGGGTTTCTATCCCTTCATTATAAATGGCTAAAAAGATATTTTCCCCCCTGTGGACTTAATAATAAAATATTAATAATTAATCATGATAAAACATTACTAGTTAGATACTTCAGGAAAATAGAAAAAAGCCTAAAATAGTTCTAAAACAGAGTGGATTTCACAGGGGATCAGTGGAAGTTTAACATACTTTCTTACATTAAAATGTAATTTGCTTTCTTCTTAGCAATCTACAGTAAAAATGAGCCACTGTTATCACAGGGACACTGGACTCACTGGAATGTATCCTGACCTTGTTTAATTAAAATCAATGGCAAAAAAAAAGTTCTCAAACAAACAGAAGAAATTATATTAGGAGGAAAAGGGAAAACCTTGAAGGTGGTATAAAACTGACATTTCCCCATTTTCATGCTTAACATTTCTTTCATTACATTTCTGTTTGAAAACCTTTTCTAGCTTTTCCTCTTGACTAAGGACATCAGGATCTTTCGGCTTCATAACAGATGAAACAATATGCACAAAAAGAAACATCAATATAGTATTTTGTTCTCCTTATACTGCATCCTCTTTCCAACCAGCTTTCCAGACAACTTTCTCTGGAACAGAGATCTGATTTTAGGATGTCTGGCATCTAGCCAAGGCCTGTACTGTTTACAACTGGCAACTTCATTGTTGCGTTCCTACTGCGAAACAAAACAGCCGTAAACAAAGCTCATGGAAAACTCTGACTTGGAGGGAATTTGGGTTGGGACCTCTAATCCACCAAACACAGGGCTGTTTTTCACATCATAACTCAGTTCTTATTCACATGTTAATGCCAGGCACCAAGCATCTACTCGCTTAAGCCCGCTGTCCCATTTCCCAGGAGGGAAGGAGGGGAGGAGTTCTGCTGTACCTTGCTGGGCAGTCTGGCACTGTGGTCCTGTCCAGGCACTGGTGCACTCGCAGGAGTAGCCATTGACCCCATCGGTGCAAGTGCCCCCATTCTGACACGGGTTGCTGATACATTCATTGATGTTCTCTGTGCAATTAGGGCCTGTCCAGCCTGCATTACACAGGCAGAAATAGCCAGAGATCATTGCCTACAGATATAAAGAAATCAAATAAAACAATGAGTATGAATCACCTAAAGAAATCAATGGAGTCAGCAGAAAGACTGATGCTTACACTTATTTTATGAGGAAATATTGGAGTAAAGAAATAAAACCTTTGAATTTTTTTGACCTTGGTAGTCACTGGTGCATACCAAAATAAACATAAAGCCTAATTAGATTAGGGTTTTTCTGTTTTCTCTTTGGGTTTTTCTATTAAGTTATTTCTTAGCAGGGCTCTTTCAAATTACTTTCTTAAAAATCAAAATCTGTACACTTTGAGCTATTCAGAAAACTTGATCGTGCTAGAATCAAGTCAATCATATTACCTAAACCTTATAAATAGCAAGGCAAGATAACTGGTTTATAAGTAATTTCTCTCAAGACCTTTCTCCAGGAAGTCTGTGCTGCAGCTATGTGGGCTATTAACCTTCACTTTCATCCTGAGGAATGTTGAAGGGGAACAATTTCATCGCCTTTTCAGCTTTATTCCTTATTCTGTATGTTTCTTTTCCATTTCCATTGTTGCAACCCGTACTGCTTCTCCATATAATCAAGTCTTTCCATATCTGTAACTGTTTTAATTTCATATGTTCTCTTACCTTCTATCTCTTGTTTTACAGGCACAATCTTTAAAGGTAAAGCAAAACATGATCCCAGGTACCAGCTACAATCCCATCTTTGATGGCAGTGTATTGCATTCTCTATTTGCTTTTCTATTATCTATTCACGTTCTTTGTGTCCCAAAGAGATTTTCAGTATGATGGAAGAGGGGTTTGATGTGTATTTAGGGCTCTGAATGTTACTTTAGAAGGTGTTTTATGATCCACATTGTTTGATATTTAATTGAAATTTTATTTCCTCTGTCATTATGCTGGCCAAATGTAGCTCTGCAGTTTCTCTATTTTATTAGATTCTTATGTAGTCACATTACTTAAATATCTATGTTATTATCTTCAGGTACTAGCTTGTAGCCATGATTGCCCACTGTTGTATGTTAGAATATATTTAGGGGAAGATGTCATACCTTTTAATAGACCAAGGAATGCTGGTAAGTAGTGGAGTGTAAGAGGACCATCACATTTCACACAGAAAATTGAAAAAGCAAGAGGAAATATACTACAGAGTCATAGAAACATTTAGCTTGGGAAAGACCCTCAAGATCATCAAATCCAGCTGTTAACCTAACACTTCTAAATCCATATCTTATGTCTCATTTTCCCTGTGCCTCCAGGGACAACCAAAATGAGGACATCTGCAGCCTAATGGAGATAAATGGGAAAAAAATCTACTGGAATAAAAGAATTAGCATTTGTGAATATTTCGGCAAAATCGCCATCATAAATATCCTCCACAAGAAAAACTCCAGGTCTGCAGCATGGACTTTCCAGGGCACAGCACACCTCACTCAGGAAGCCATAAAAGCCTTCATAGGATCCATGAGGTTAAATCAAATGTTCACAGTGCATGAGAATGAATTCATACCACCAATCAGTTTAGGTCCAAAAGACTTGTTACCATCAGTGCAACCAATTCCTTTGAAAAACCCTTTCCATCTTCATATAAACAACCTGAGACTCCAGGAGTGCTCTCGCAAGATCAGACTAGGAACTCGTAACTAACTCTGCTGGATATGAACAGTCTGAAGGTCAGCAGAGGTGCTGGTTCTGTTATCATGGGTAATTCCTCCATGATCCAGGCTGGTAAATTACTTTCTTGTGCCACCAAGAACAGTTCTCTCCCATCAGCATTCCACTGGCTAGCACGTGCTACCAAAAACAATTTCTCAGGCCATTAGTGCCAAGATTGCTACCTCTACTTCACACACAAAGCAATGGTTTGTGTGCCCTGAAACTCACTTTGCTTTCCTCAGGTATATCCTTTGACCTTGCAGTCCCTATGCAGTCCCTACTGACTTTGCCCCATTCCCAGTAGTATGTCTCAGCCTTCAGTCTCACCAAGGCTCCCTGGCTGGTTATAACGACACAATGCTGTCACCACGTGTGAGGAGCCCAGCACTTACCAAGCACTGCCCATTGGCACAAGGGTTTTGCAGCTGACAGATATCACTGAGAGGAGAGCACCCATTCGGCCCATATCCACTCCCAGTGAACCCAGATGTGCAGGAACAAAATGCCATGGGCCCTTGGGAGATAAGACAAGATACAGAACATAATTCTGTTACAATGACAATACCAATGTCTGTAAATGTCCTTGACATTTTGAAGGAGAATCTTAATGTAATTCTAACTTACTTGTCAGTGTCCAGTTTGAACATGAAAAGAGCCCTAGTGTTGTTTTGCTATGTGTACCTGAGAGTCCAAGGTCACCTTCATGGGAGGTGGTGGGGTAGTCAAAGGGTGTTTATTGGAAGTGGAATAGTAAAAGCAGCTATATAATTGGAAAACTGCATCAAAGAGAAATGGTGAACATCTCCCAGTTGTAGCATAAAGTCTTCTTTTTGGTGGAGCCTAAATCTACTTCTGTCAGTGTTTGTGAAAAAGTCTGCTGGCTTTTGCTAACCTGCCTGTAAAATCCTTTGCATGAGGCAGAGCTGACTGTGGTAAAGGGGCTGCAGTCTAGAGATGTTTCTATAAAGTGGATTTATCCTAACCAGCTCCTCCCTGAGATTCATGCTGATATTACCTTACAGTCTTTAAGAAAGCATCATACCTGGAGCTGAGGTACAAGTAGCCAAAGGATGGCATCCTCCATTATTTATTGAGCAGATATCAACTTGGGTACATGTTTGTCCATCTCCCTCATAACCTGTTCAGAGGTAAATCTCAGTTAGTCTGTAACAAACCATTTTCTTTGAGAATTGACAGTAAAACAATCAACTGGTGAGAAAAACATTAATTCATGGTGTAAAATCATAGTCTGCAGTTAAAAAGAAATAATTGAGATAGCTGCTGAAGTAAAACATGGCATATTTATTGTGGCTCCTTCATGCAAGGATGGATTCTGTTGCAGAAAAAAAAGATATATTAGTGTATGTCAAATATAGGTAAAGTCAGTGAGGCCATAGAAGCCCATGTCTCTCAGCCACCATGTGTTGCCCTCCCTGCACATCTGCACCCAGTCAGCCCTAACCACATCCAGACTTTTTCCTTCTGCACGCCAGAGCAGCCCTTGGATCTCAAACACAACACCCAGATCCTCTCAGGACATTCAGGAGGACCAAAGCCCTGCAGCACTACTCCTTATGGCCAGAGCTGACATCATCAAAACTTGTCTGAGGCCACATTTCCAGCATGGTGATACCCCTTCAGCACTCAGTAACTGAGAGTCTTCCTTACCTAAACAGCAATCAAAAAGTCAATAAGAAAGACTTTTTCCTGCTATATTTCCAGTATTGACCCCATACATTTCAGAAAGCATTTTAAATCATAAAGCATAAATTATAAAGACCTAAGTTGAAACTTCCACTGCTTGAGCTGTACTGCAGTGGAAACACTGCCTCGTCAGACAGCATTCAGAGCGTGACAATTATCAAGGCTTTTTTTTAATGCAGACAATACAGTCTGTGATTTATGGCACACAGGACACTCCTTCAATTAATACAGACAATGAAATTACTACCGTAATTATGCAATCCCTGTTTCCCATTAATGATCTTGTAAAGGAAGTACTTCACCAAATCCAGGCTATAACACTGAAAACAGCTACCTAGTACAAGAGAAACCCATTTCAGAGGATCCTCTTTAGAGGCATACTCTATACAATGTTCATTAATAGCTGAAGCAATTTGAATATACTTGGACTCTGCATTCTGTATTACAGTATTGTGTAAGTGATATTTCTATAAAACAAATTTTCAGCTTCTTAAATGTACACCAAAAGAGGCTTGTATTTGTTGAATCTTCATCTTTTAAGCCCTTCCATAGTATTATCAGAAAGAAATCCATTTTACCTGGTGGACAGAGCCCACAGCGGAATGATCCAACCGTGTTGATGCATTGGACCATCGGTGCAGTTGAGCAGCCTCCATTATTACTTGCACATTCATCAATGTCTTGGCAAGTGTAGCCATTTCCTTGCCAGCCTAAAAAGCAGCACAGAAAAGACATCAGAAAGAAAATGCCTGGCCTTTTTGGTTTCTTCTTTGACAAATATTTTCATAGAGTACAACTGAATGGCACTTCATTAGCACAAGAGTAGACCTGTCTCCCTTGTAACTGATTTAAATTAATATCGGTCTGAAAATTAGGTTTCAAACACAACAGGGTGGAGATGTGAGTACAAGAATGTTTTATTTTAATTGTATTCTGGATATTTCCATTTCAAACACACTTTTACCTAAAGAAGATGCAGTTCTGGTCTAGTGCATGTACATACATTTTGCAGCAAAGCTTTACTGCAACTTCAGTTAAATACTTTAAAAACTTCTCCTACAGAAGTTTTTAAAGTATTTAAAATGCATTTATTATGGGTGACCTCCCCAGCTCAGGAAGAGTAATCATAGGTTATATGGTCTGAGGGAACAATCAGATTTTTATATTGCCTTAGGGCAGGAAATATACAGGTATGAAAGTACTACAGACATATTATGTGAAGGTGACAAGACAGGATGGACATAAAGGACTTATTTAGATGCTCAGTTTAGGATGAGATAAATCATGCATTAGACTCCACTGCCTGTGTTACCTATAGAAAACACAACCTGCATTTATTGCCTAGAACACAGACCAAAGCATTTCATGGAGTTACGCTCATCTGCATCCTGTGTCAGTGCTTATGATACTCGGGCAGTAGTACCTCTGCCACCCCACCCAACCTGAGAGCATGGAAGGACAAGATACCTGTGGGGCAGGAACCACATCTGTAGGAGCCTAGAGTGTTGTAGCACTGCACAGGTGGATTCTGTGAACACGGAGGATTAGGGAGGCTGCATTCATCTATATCAGCACTGCAGGCAGGGCTGCCAGGAGGGGACATCCAGCCAGCATCACAGATACAGTGGTACTTGGGCTGCCACAGAAAACATCACATTGCATGTTTAAGGCATTTGCAATAGTCAAGAAAAAGGCAGGAGTTAATTTCATAAAATGACTTTGAAACTATAGCAAGAAAGCTTTCAGAGCATTACATGACTTGTATGTTTTGTTTTGTATGTTGCTTCAGCAGTTTTCTCAGTCTATTTCTTCCTCTGGATTTACATTTTCAGATTATGGAAGCAACTCAGGTTCATTCATTATGTTCATAAAAGAAATCTATAATTTACCCCAAAGTTCCCAGAGAAAATAGGATCAATTATGAGCTATACATAACCATAATTAAAAGTCATCAACTTGCTTTTTAACCAGGGCAAAGAGATCATTGTAAGCAAACTGAAATCATCTTGGCTGTTTTATTTTAATCAAATTATGCAGTAGTCCATGCAATGTGCAGCACTGACATTAAAATGCAAATACATGTTTTCTTTTAGGAAAACAATTTTCTCTCTAGTAAACTTTACTAATGGCCAGATTTCAGCATTTATCTAGCTTTGGTCCAATTAAAGCTAATGGGAGCTTTATTGTTGATTGTCACAGGAGCAGACACTGTTAAACCAACACTGAATCCTTTTGAAAAGGTTTCTCAACAAAAAGTGGGCAGAAAATAAGTTATGAGTTTTGAAACTTCTAAAAATTAAGCAAAGAAATTATTTGATAGCAAAGCACAAAAAATATGTGCTGTGACTGGAATGGTGCATGGGCATACAGGAATATTAAGGAGCTGAGCTTGGCTGTGTGGTTTTGGAGGGCTGCTCTCAATGGAAATAGCCAAACCTGGCATGCTCCATCTGTCCCTTTGGAATGGACACCCTGTACCCAGATTCTCACCCAAATGGAATGAGCTGGCTTGCTCCATAAGAACACTCAAGTGTGTGCTAGCATCCATCCACTGCAGATCCTTGGAAAGATTGGGCCTGGAGTCAGAGTCCACATCCCACTAACACTGAGAAGCACCAAAGATGAGCAGCAGCCACACAGTCACCATGCAGCCCCGGCAGCTTCCAGGCCTCTGGCACTAATGTGCCACTTTTCCCAGGAAAAATAAGATTCATGATGTTTGTCCTTCTCAGTCATCTAAGCAGTAAAATACTCTAGCAACTTAGAACTCCCAGTAAGAATATTATATTTCAAATAAGACTTCAACTTAGAAAAAAATTATTCCCAACCCCCTATGGATGTAGGAGTAGATCTAATACTGTGACAAGTACCTCTAACAAGACATAAGACATTTCTGATTCTTTCTGCCACCCTCGGTACAACAGAGAGGCTGTTATGTTGTGCAGTGGCCTTTCTTGTTGTTTTCAGCAGCAGTTTGTGCTATGCAGTTTTGTGATGCTCAGCAGAATTTGCTGCTTATTCATGCTGCGCTGTATGCTGAGGGTTATACATTGCTCCTTACCCTGTTGGGCTGATCCCTTTCTTCATCTACACAGAGGCCATGCTCACAGAGTCTCTCAGATCCTTCCTGGCAGTCATCATACTTCGAGGCACAGTGATGCCCATAGGTTTCTGGAGTACAGGAGCAGCTAATAGTGAAAGTGGAAAGAAAAATCAAAATTTTGTCTTTCTACCACTGTTAAAGTTTGTTCATTTCCATTCTCCACTTTATGGGGTGTTCCTTACAAAATACATCTATTTATCTATTATGACAATTCTGCTAATAGTCATGCAGAGAGGCAAATCTCCTGTTCTGCAGAAACTCAAGAATCATTTAAGACTTGTGTATATTCATGACTGTCTGGCCATATGGAAGAATCTACAGCCTTTTGTTACATTCATAAGCACAAATCCAAAAAAAAAAAAGAAAAGTCTAATACAAGACTTAAATAGAACATGAGCATGGAAACCCCACTTCAGTCACAGAGCACCTAAACTTCCTTTTGCAGTTACGACCATCATATGATGCCATGGGCAGAAATGCCATGTCTGGTCTGCCCTAGAGAGCAGGGTACTTTCACCCCCACACCACAGACATGGGCAGCTACGGTCTCAGCAGCACCTCAGCTTTTAGGGATGTGTGGTGGGCAAGAGGTGGCATTTGGAGTTGGTGGGGTAGGAGGAACAAAGCAGTGGGTTGAAAGAAGGTATTCTACTGGGAGGATCTGGTTTAAAAACTGCCACATGCATCAATCACATTGTTATTTATAGGCAGAGCTTAGTTACAGCATTATACATATGCAGTGGAACTCAAATTGGGAACTTCTAAGCCATGGGATAATGTTTCCCTTTTCTCTGCCTCTCTATTTCCACATAGACAAAATGTGAGGCTCTGAAATACAACTGAAACAGATATAAATGTACAGAAAACCTCCTGTCAGACCACTAGCTTCTCAATAAAATGACAGTGAGACTCTTATTTGGATTCAAGTTATGTGCTGCGATGTCTGCAGCTTGCAGAGACATATGGCAGGTACACACCCTTCTTGGATTGCTTTTAAGCTGCCTAATGAAAATTGCTCTGTAAAAGCATTTCTCTGCAGAATTGGAATCAGGGTATTCCAGTGCAGCCGACCTGGACCTTGAAGCAATTTATATAAAATAAGCTGCTGCTGTCCCTTCCACCGTGTCACATGCTCAGCTGAAATTGCAGTTTGATAAGCCAATTGCAGGTAACTAAGGAGTGCACCTAGGACAAGCAACCCACATGAACTTAGGCTTCAAAATCCCACAACAGCTTAATGCTTAACTGCAGTCTGCAGTGCAAGACAGCGTGTTCATTATTGTAAGAGACAGTAAGCAGAACAGCACCTTCCCATCAGTGCAGCAGCTCAGCCTGGCAAGCACAGAAGCAACAGGTCAGGGAACCAGATGACTTTTATATGTCTAAAGTACATTCAGAGCTTCATGCTCATCTTCAAAGGACACAACAAGGCAATGTGACCATCTCCAAAGGAAGAGAACAATGGCACTGTCTCCTGTCTACTCTGGCAAAGATTAATCTGCTACCCCTCTGAAGTTTCTCAGAGAAGAGCTTCCAGAAGTAGGTCACCCTGCAAGGCACTTCAGCCAAAGTGTGATGCACTGCTGCTTGGCACTGCTGTGGCTCCATCACATGACTCATGGCATGTTGTGATGAGGCCCCTGTTATTTTGGTTGTGGCACAGAAGTCTGATAGACTTAGGGACTTTCACAGCCTTTCATCCAACTGATACAATGTTCCCTTAAGATTCTGATTGAGGAAGATGTTTCTGGATACCTGCTCTTTTCCCTCATATTTCAGCTTTCCTAAGTTACAGGAAAACCATGCAGATAAATAATATAAACAAGGGGTGAAGACTGCATTATGCTCCATTTCATGGTACCTAATCCAGTATTTCCAATCACCTGGTATTATCTCTGCAGGCTATGGAAAGTCAGATATTACCCTTTTCTTTCCCTGCAGCCCACAATGGTGTATACAACTATGCCAGAACATTAGTGGGGTAGCCTGGGTTTTTGAGCCCCAGAAATCTTAGCAGAAATGTCCTCACAGTTGCTGAAAAGAGATGTCATGTTCTGCCTGGGGATGGATTTAGCATCTGGGGAGCACTCAGAAATAAGACAATAAGGTAGACTAAAAATAGTACAATGGACTTGGGAAGGGACTATGTAATAATCCTGAGTGTGTGATGCAAAAGCAGTAATATTAAGGTTTCAATGACTTATGAAGAGGTCTTAGTTCATTCCATGAAGCACTGATTCAGCAAGTACCAAAGAGGGCAAGCAGTACACCAGGGAAGAACCTGTGGAATTGTGACTGTATTAACACAATGACAATGCTTGCAAGAATAGCAGATTTAAACCTTAATTTAGTCACACACCTGTACCTCTCTGAGCACAATAAGAAACAAATAAAGGCAGAGTGCTTTGTTGTTTTCTTGACAAATATGTGTTGCAGACAAGCTAGAAACATCCTTTAAAATAAAATTAAAGCTTACAGGAAGCATCACACAGCAGTGACACCTCAGCAGACTCTGTGTTAATGCTGAAGCATGAGGAGCACTACAGGAGAACTTCCTTTGTTTGAGGTTCTTCCAAGAACTGACAAAGCACTACAAACCAGTGTTACATTAAGCAAGTATTTGTGGGGGCTAAGATTTCTATGCTGAAGCAGGAGACAAAATAGTTTGCAGAAAACTGTGGCATGCTCTCCAGCGTGTGTGTTCCCATTGCACAGGGGTAGCTTTGTATTATATGTGAGAGTTATTTATTTAGCAGATTATTTGACATTTTGGAGAATGAGACACAAAATGTTCAGGCTGGCTTGCCCTGTAAGCAAAAGCATGTTTCCTAAGGAGCTGGGCACAGCCAGAGAAGAATATGCTCCAGAAGCCTTATGTGTGTGGGGCCCAGCACACAGGCAGCCCAGGCACTCCTTGGTTGCAGACAGCACTTCTCCCTTTCTGCCTGGCAGCACTGTGCATTCCTTGCTCTGCTGCTGTCTCAGCAGTGCCTTTGTTTTTGGAGGGGATGAAGGCATTTCACAGAACTGTTTCTGATTTCACAGAATATTCTGAGCCAGAAGGGACCCACAAGGATCATCAAGTCCAAGCCTTAGTGAATGGGCTGCATGGGGATTGGACCCATTATCTTGATGTTATTAGCACCCTGCTCTGACCAAAGGAGTGTGCTGGGAATGCCAGTGATCAAGGGTGATCACCTCCTTCATCTCCCTTTGATCTCAAGGGGTAGGTGATAGCAGAGGGGTGATAAGGTGGGTCTGCTCTGTGGGCATGTTGATGAGTGCTGGTTACAGCCCAGCATGGGCCTCTCACT
Source organism: Passer domesticus (assembly GCF_036417665.1). Classification (NCBI taxonomy): domain Eukaryota; kingdom Metazoa; phylum Chordata; class Aves; order Passeriformes; family Passeridae; genus Passer; species Passer domesticus. Next base: position 19,710,356 of record NC_087474.1, on the reverse strand, counting down.
GCCCCAGCTACACCCCATGGTGCAGGAAATTTTCATTAAAGCAGCTGCACCTACAGCAGGGGGCTGGGTCACTGGAGCCAGTCCTCAATTTGCAGCCTTCTCCCCAGCATGGCTGTGTGATGGATCTGGTTCCTGCTGCTCCTCTGGTGCCAAAGCAGGCAAAGGCTTTGGAGGCCTTTCTGTGTCTGCAGTGGGCTCAGTGTACAGTGCAGTAAGGATTTTACTTGTTCCCAGACTGCAAGGAATTATGGTGCAGAGATATTAACACTTAATTCTAGAGCCTGTGCTGCAGGCATGATATGGGGTACAAAAATAGCAGAGTATTCTACACGGGATATTTGTGGCTAGTTTTGAGAAGTTACCTGTAGCTGCCTGGCGTGTTCACACAAGTGGCTCCATTCTGGCAGCCTAATGCTGTTCCAGCAAAAATCTGGCATTCATTAACATCCTCTGAGCACAGGGGGCCCTAAGATGAAATGGAAAACCAGTTTATTTTCCAAATAACTGAAAAATGAAGCAAACCATTGACCCAATGTTTAATATAGTTTTCAAAGATATACAAACCATCGGCTGTTATCAACACAGATTCTCTTATGAAACACAATAACAAAACTTCATTTTTCAGCTGTGTTTCTGTGACCCTTGCTATCAGTCAGATGGAGATAAAACATCTCAGATGTAGAAAACATGTGAACAGCACATTTTTGCCAACCCCTCACTTTCTAACTAGAAAAAGACTCAGAAAATTTTCTTATAAACTGTTTCTATCAGAAAGCCCATAGATTTTGACCCAAATCTTGCTGGGATAACTTTTAAGTTTAAATCCTTTGAGAAGAAGATATAACATTCCCATCTCTGGTGCACATAATAGCACCATTAAAGTATTTTCTAGTCTCTGGATTTAAAAAATTCAGAATGGCACTGATTATTTACACCCCCCAGTTTGTCATACTTAAGACTGAATAACTATCCATCCCTTCCCCCAGCCTGTCGCTATCCTTGTGTAAGGTCAACAGCAAGGCATGCAGTCCAGTTCAGTGCTCAGCAAAATCCAGACTAATTCTCTGCTGTGGGAACTGCCAAGAATCACTGACTTCATGGGCCACTGCCTGCATGTCACAGTGCAGGGTATGGCCCAATGCTTTGGGCTTCTTTTTTTACACATATATATTGGTATTGTTGAAAAGCAAACAACCAATGAGTGATACTGCTGCTCTGCTGCTCAGTGTACCTCACTCTGCCCTGAGCAGCCCAAAATGCTGTGCTGCAAGGCAGTCACACTGAGCTAGATGCAGACTGACAGCTGAAATGCACACTCTGAAGTCCAGGCTAAAGACTCACCTGCCAGTTGTTGGGACAGAGGCAAAAGAAACCATCCAGTGAGTTTACACAGGTCCCTGAGTTCTTACAGGGGTTACTACTGCAGGCTCTCCTCTGGATGTTCTGAAATGCCAGGAAAGAGTAGAAAATGAGATTTCTGTTTAGCTGGTGCTCCATTAGCATTAATTTTCAAGACAAACCTTCTTTTTTCTCTTCCCCCAAATTCTTTCTTGAACTGCCCTCCAATTTTTTTCAGCAAGGTTGAGTTGTAAATGTTTTGAGCTATTTCAGTTATCCCTGTACAAAATAATGATGCTGTGATTGCTCATAGACAGAATGGCCAAGCACTAGGATGAGAAAAGACCTGTAAAAATTAAATATTAATAGAGACTGTTCTTCAGCAGCAGACTGAGAGTCTAGATGGAAGGTTATCTTGTCTTTTTGATTCCATGGATATTTCATCTGACAACAAAAACAATTTCATCAATTGTTTTTACTGGCACTTGTAAGTGAGGCTTGTCACAAGTTCAGTGGAGAAGCAGGTGACAGCAGAAACTCAGTTCCAGTACAATAAAAATCCAGTTTGAGTTTCTGGTCTTTATCTTGACAGACCAGTGAAGGAAAAGTTTACTTCTCCTTGGTATCTACTTGTTGTTCTTGAATGCACAACTGTTTTTCTGATAAGAAATGCAGTCTCCTACACAGCTTATATTTTGTAAGGAAGCATATCACCTCCTCCACAAATCTTGGTGCTTTTTTTTACCTTCTGTTACCAAAAAAAAGTTTTCCTGAGGAATGCATGAGAGGAAAGAAATAATTTAGCTGTTTAATCATTGAAACCTCACTTTATTTACTTGGGGCTGAGATTTTCTTTTCTGATCTCTAGTTTGCTTCCCATTTACTTACTTGCTGTAAGCTTTGAAGTTTGTTATCAAGAGTCAGGATCTGCAAAAGAAATGTGAATTACATTGTGCTTAGTATGAGAGTAACCACAGAGGTATTTGCTGGATACTGGTAAACTCACAAAATACTTTCCTCTGAGAAAAGAGAATAGCTGGTATGTGAAACCAGGTGACAGTCACATCCAAATGAGGCCCCATTCACTGAGATTTTGGTGGGTTTGGCTGTTCAGAAAATGGCAGCTTAAATATGTCCCAGCTTGGATCCACAAGGCAAGACTCTGACTTGAAAAGATTATTCAGATGCTGAAAACTGAGAATGTGAATATTCCTGTGGGACTGCTCAGGTCCTCATATGTGTGACGAGGATGGAGGTCTGGGACAGAGCACTGAAAGCCAGGAAAAGGGTCTCCACATCTCAGTGGGTTGTAACAACAAACAGCAAGCTGACACTGAATCTGAATGTGATGGATACATATTGGCCCAATTTCCCTACAGGAAGGTCTCTTACACTATAAAAATATTTTCCTATAAGGAACTTGTGGAAACACTGTAACAAAAGACACTTAAATCAGGCAATCATTTAAAAACTTGTTCATGGAAAAAAAAAATAATTCAGGAGCAGGGAAGTGACAAAACTATTGCATTGGTCTTATCTTTCCACTGCAAACCCCTATAGTCCATTTCCCTATGGAATGGGATGTCTGTGTAACAACTATGAAAACATATATGGTCCATCTCCAGAATTTATTCACAAATATTAGAGGACATAGTCAATACAGATGCTGACAGTGAACAAAGAAGAATCGGTGACTGGAAATTTTGGAGGGATTTACAGAAATATTTCCATTGTCTACAGAGTTACTGAATAAGTATCGCAAAATTAAACACAGACTCCAGGCTGATATTAAATAGGGACTCTGCTCCAGTTCCCTAAACTGGGTGCAGAAATACTAAAATTAATCAGATCATTTAATATTAGTGTGAGGAATGGAAATGTGGGAATGCTGGGGGAGGATAACATGAAGGTGTGGCTCACCTTGGAGGTCAGCAGAGTAATCTGCTGGGATACATTCTGCAAAGCACCACTGGCTTTTTTAAGTTCTTGAATCTCTGTGCTACTCTCTCTAACCTAAAGTTAAACAACAGAGATAATGTGAAACAAACTTTGACTTTTCAAAAGCTTAGGAAAGTTTAGTCCTTGCATAACGTTACTATTATAAAGTCCATTTAAATACAGAGAGTTCTACTACATACACAATTTAACCTTTTCATTATTTTTAGTGATGACACGATTACTTTACAAGTCTGCAATGGCTTACTTTCATATTAGACTGCTGAAATAGATAATATAAAATAAAATAAAATACAGAATGCATCAAACACTTGTGAAAACAATTTAACTATTAATATGTAGAAAATGAAAATATATTAAGGGAAAATAACTACATCACCTGACTAAAAAGTTCTGAAAGGTCTTCTTCATTAATTTTTACTTTCCCCAGTGGTCCAGTTCTAAATTCAATATTTTTGCTGGAGCCAGCATAGAACACTAAATTACCCTGCTCAGAGGATAAACGAGGCCTGTTGTGTATTGGAAAAAGAAGAAAAAAAAAAAGATAATTTAGTCACGCATATCTGCCAAAGAGTAAGTAAAATAGAGCTGTAGTAAAGCCATTCCATATCCATTACCAGCACTTATGGGCCATCATACCAACAAACGCATTTGCAAGCAATGGTACTTACTGCTCATCATAAGTGGCTCTTTTCTGCCTCTTTTTTTCATGGTGGTTTGGGTCACAGCTCAGTCCAGTAAGTAATAACAGCACAACCACGAGCAGAGGAGCCGGAGGAGCCCAAAGCATTGCTCTCCTCCAGCTGTCCTGTGCTTGAAGTGAAACTCCAGTGCTGTTGTGGGCTGTTGTGAGCCCAGGTGCCCTTTGCTCTCACACAGCTCCTTGTTCACAAGGTGCCCATTCTGCTGCCTTGTCTTGCAAGGGTGAACTTTATCTTGGATACCTTAATTAAAGATTGACAACATGCAAATCCCCTAGACATTAAATGCATTTTTCTCCTTTTGTCTTTTGGTTTCAGCAGCTTTGAGAGATCATTAAATGGAATCTGCCTGTACTTTATCACTCTGTCTTTGCCCTTTGTACAGCTGAGCACCCCTGTGTCCCTGAGCACCTTGTAATCTGCAGAAAGTGCTCTCCCACGTGCTGCATCACAGGAGCGAAGGAGAGATTATTTGGCAGCACTAAAGGACCTAAATTGTTCCCAAAAAAATCTCCTACCCCAGATGTAAAACCCACAGTGGCTGGCAAGGAATATTTGTATTGAAAGAAAAGCTTCCAGTCAGTAATTTACTGGGCAGATGACACAAACAAGTCAGCAGTACTGAACAGCATGCCATGGATTACAACAGCAAGTACAATTTTAACCAAATACGGTTGCTCTGACTCAAGGGTGATTCAATCCCCAGAAGCTGAAGCTCAGGCTGTTGCTGCTGAAAGCCATGAGAGATTCCATGTCCCATCTCCCATTTGCTTTTGCCAGAGTCTCCATGTTTCCTTTGCACAAGACTTTGCTGTGCTTTGTTTTTCCTGCTTAGAGGAGCTCTGTGTGTGTTTTCTTTCCTCATGCTAGGAGCTTCCTGACATCCAGGTCCACCACCATTTTCCTTTTTGCTTAGTAGACATCTTATTCAGGTGCTCACATTTCAAAACTCTACTGAGAAGAATAGCAACAGTTGTAGCTGCTCTTGCTTGTAGGTAACACCAGCATCCCTTAAGCACCAGACCCTCCTGGAAGCCATGGAACTCCTGCACTCCCTACCCAGTCTTTCTTTCTGCTCCAGTTTGTACTTGTCACCTACAGATGTCCCACACATATATGGAGCCTTCCCTGGAGCTGGGGCATTGAATGAACTCTACAACTTTCACAGATGGAAGCATTATGAGCTCAAAACAACCTGGTAAGAAATTGAATGTGGTGACAAAAATATTAATGTCATCTCAAAAAGAAACAGATACACACTAAGGAAATGGATGTGAAGTCAAGGCAGCTGGTGTTTGTGGTGCTGCCACAGATCATGGGATCTTCACTGTGAATACCACATGTCTTAGGCTGTATCAGCTGTATCCCACCATTTCCCCAAAAACTAGATTTGTATTATATTTTATTATCTGTGTTTTCATGAACTCACCTTGGAATTCAGAACAGCACCAGCCTGCTGACCATGTCTCTTGTGCTCCCACTGGCTGTGATGCAGGAAACCCAGCAGTCACTGCTGCTGCTGAGGGATCTGGAAGGGCAGTGGTGAAGCTCCTCCTGAGCCCACGGGACACAGCCCATCCCATGTACCTACTGGTGAGGAAGGAGAAGGGCAGCTCTGTGTATGTTCACCTGCTCTGCAGCAGGGAGTCTATCAGCTGTTCCTGCCAGAACAGAGAAACATAAGGAAAATTTTCCATGTGATGTCCTTTACCAACATGAGGGACAATATTTCCATAAAAATGCAGAATTGTGTTGTAGGAAATATGACTGCTCCATTCAACCCACATGAGCTATGGCTTTTTATATCAACTGAGAATCTGTCCCTCCACCTTTTTTCTATTTACCATTATGCTTTTTGCTCTGAAACCTCTGTTCATGAATAGGACAGTATAGACAAATTATCAATATTTCTGTCTAGTTGACCGGACACCTTCTGCCTCTGGGTATCCTGGCACTGTCCATTAAACTGGTGCTCATTAACATTCTTCCTGTCGATTTTGAAGTCTGTCTGGTGGGGATTTTTTTTCTCTTCTTGTTTTGATTTTCTTTTTGTTTTAACAGTTTACTGTCAGTTGGATGTCAGCTTGAATAAACTCCAGTCCAACTACAGCTGCACTCTGTAGCAGGCTGGCTGGATGTCTGAATCCTGCAACTCCAGGAACTTGCTTTCCCAAAGTCCATTGTATGCTGACAGTTTCCATCCTAGCCTTCAGCTGTGGCTCACAAAATCCTTCCTTTCCTTCCTTCATTTCTTTTGCATGCTGAGCATGCACTGCTCCTGTCTGCTGCCTGTCAGCCTTTGATTCAGGCTTCTCTTTCCAACCAACTCCAATAAACCAATAATCAGTGAGCAGTAAACCATTAAGGATGAAGACAAGACTGGGTAATGCAAGGAACAAGAAGAAATTCACCTTCTCTTCCTGCAGGCTTTATAGCTTAGAAAATGGTTGGCCTGAGGACCAGCTGATTTTGACTAGCACTGATTATAGGATGGAAAGAGAGGGCTGGATACCCACCTATTTGCATGACACTCTATTTTCCATTTCATTAGACCTTCCAGATTTTAGTTAATTTAGTCTTTATTCCTAGTGAATGCACCTCAGGCTGGCCAAATTGAGAAATCTATAAACCTTCTTGAGGACAGAAGTAGGTCCACACCTTCTAATTTTACTGTAATATATTGAATTGAGACATCATTTTTGGAGGAACATGATGGAAAACATACAAAATTCTGGCACAAGAATAGGGGCTGTTCTTTCTAATAAGAAGAGCTGGCATGAACCTCTCCTCCTGGGACAGGTCATTCATTACCTCCCTAAGATGAAGGCTCAGAAAACAGCTCTAAAGAGCATAGGTTGTGTGCAGATTTGGCAAGAGCAATGGAGTGTTTGTCTCTAATTCTGGTTGAAGTTCATCCTGTACTAGCAGGGACTACAATTTACCACCATCTTGTGTAGCTGTGTGAAATGAAATGGTGGTGTTCCTCCATTTCTCCAGCAGTACGTGCCTGCAATGCAAAGATGTTGGTGTAAAAGACAAGAGTTTATACAAATCATGGCAAAAAATTCAACACACATTAATTGCTCCTAGGAAGTAACTCAAATGCATGGACATGATGAGAGTTTTTGACAATGTTACCTGTTTAAATGAAGGAAGAGCAGCCACGGGTGTGAATTCAAACCTGTTTAATTTTTTTTAATGGAACACTAAAAACTAATCCTTTTTTTTTCTCCCTACAGATGCAAAACAGAAGAAAATCCCTGCTATTCAATGTTATCACTTAAATATTTGCAAATAATTATAAATCCAGCCCATTGCTGGTTAAGTAACAAGTGCAGCACATTTACAGAAGTCTTCCCCCAGCTGTCCTCATATCTCCCAGTACTTCTGTCTTCACTTCCCTGGATCCTCCTTCATCTTTCCTCCCTCTAATAATACTCACACTCTAGAGTCCAAAAGTGACACACAACATATGAAGTCATACTGTTGCCTCCATAAAACTGTGCAAATTTATGGTGTAAACCCAGCTCCATATTGAACTCAGCATTTCCCATGTGTCCCTACAGCTCTCAGACAGCCAAGCACAAAGTTGGCAGCAGGCCCTGATCAGCAACCATGGGGTTTACATCAAACATGGGTGACTCTGAAAAGTAACATTCCCCTTGCTGTTCCTTACCTATAAGCACCTAGCATCAATCTTTCCCTCTCTTCATGAGTGTCTTGAGAGTTTTATGGCCACAGCACGTTCCCCAGGGGCTGCAGCAGCTGCAAGCCTCCATTTCTCACACCCCTCCTTAAGGATTTCTTTTTCTTTTCAGCATTCTGCCCTCTGCCACCTGTTTAAGATTCTGCTTCCTCAACACAGTTGATGAACTTCATAAGTTAACTGCTAATGAAGTTAAACTACCCAGCCAGGAAATTGAGTTTTGCAGTTTTTAATAACAAATGACAAAGATAAGAGTCTTGATTTAGTTAAGTACTTAAGCTGAAATTGATCTACTGTCCAAATTCTCCCTGGATTCCTTTATCACAAGTAAGATTTAACACATTAGTTTTTTACTTTCCTTATGAGACTTTTATTTTAGTTCTTCTATCTTTCTGGTTTTTCTTCCTGAATACTGTTGTTTCTATAAACCACTTTGATGCTTCCTATTCTCCACTTAATTCTTTTTTGCAATTAGGTTATTGAAAAGCTTCCAGTCGGTTGTATTGGCTTTATTCTTTTCTATTGATTATTCCAGTCCTTTTAACACATTCCAATTGCTTTAACATCCACTAGAATTAGTTTTAGGGACTTCCATTTGCATAGCCACCCTTCTTCACTAATAACCCTAAAGCCATGAATGCACCTGGCTGCACAACCTCCCTCAGATTCATTTTGTTCCATACTGCTGGTTTTCACCAGGCAGCTCAGCCCAAGCTATGTCTGTAAAGCATTTGCTGTGTCCTGAGGCTGTGCTTACAAGTACTGGCAATCTATCACCATACAAAATAAGCAATAAGAGTCATCATCCTGGGTTAGAAAAGATCTCTCCAGGTCAGTGGATCATCCAGGTCACTCTCCAACAGTGGCCAAAAGCAGATAGGAAATGTAGGGTACACAAAGGGGGGAGCATATACAGTACCTCCCTATGTGCTCTCTTGGCCTCCAGTTATTTGCAGCTCAGAACTTCTTCAGTCCGAAATCTGCTTAGTCAGTACTCTCAGAGGATTTTTCTTACATGAACTTGTCCAATCTTCTCCTTCTCCACAAGCTTCACCTTATAACACATGTGCAAAGAATGAGTAATGCCATATATTACTTGTGGTCAATATACAGTGAAAATGCCTATAAAAATATTAATTCTGAGAAAAATCCCATTTTAAGTGTATTATTTATAAACAGAATGAGATTTGTTTATTTTTAAAAATATATATGGGCAAACATTGAACTAATCAAAACTATTTATTGCTATCTACATATGAGAAAATATATCAGTACCATCAACATTCTTTGCTTCCAAGTGCCAGGTGGCAATTTAAAAATATTTGAATTAAAACAGCCCAGCGTATGGACAAAAGCAAAAGACAAACATGTTCTCACTGAAGCTGGGATTTCAGAATGCATGCCTGCATCTAAAATCAGAGACACTCCTCCCTGGAGGAGATTTCAGGAACTTTTTTTCTACAATTTCCCAAATCCTAGTGAAGAGCATCCAACCAGAGTGGCTATCTGACATCCAACAACTCTCTCACTAAAAGTGTTGTGTTCCAGTTCATTTAAACCCCTCCTACTCTGTTTCTTGTTTCACCAGAGCTCTTACCTGAGAAGTGTTCCTCATCCAGCCTCCTCCCACTGTCAATAGGACCAGCTGGAGGAAAGTCAAAGAGAACAATCCAGTTGTCTTGCCTTCACAGATGGCTACCTGGCCCTCTTGGGCCCCTATTTATTTTCTTTAATGGCTATATAAATTGCCCAGAATTTACAATCTACTAAAGACAAAAATAACACAAATCTTATCCTGCTCTTCACAATAACATTTAAATTGACACACTATCAATATTCAGTATTTCATAAACTTCCCCTAATGAGGTTGTAACATACAATACTCATATTTGCACAGGCAAAGGGAAAATGGCTACTGGAATTAATTTTAGGCTCTATGTCTACTTTTTCATGGTTTCACATTATTTTTCCTTGGGTATTTCTTTGATCAGTTCAATTTTATATAATATTTACATAAGACTGCTCAGAAATGCTAGTGCTCTGAAACAATTATTACTTAATTGCCTCTAAATCCTTACTCATATGTCATATTCTTTAAATAACATGCAGAAAAAATATAACACTTAAGTGGTTATAAACACATAGAAGACAAAATATATTAAACTGCTAAGGAAAAGAAATATAATTCAGTATTTATGCAAGAATTCGTGTTAAACTTTAGTATGAACAGCAAGAAGAGGAGCCAAAGGACGAGCTGAGAATTGAATAATTCATCCTTGAGATGCAACAAATATTTTCTAAATTTTCCACTTATTTTGGAAATGTGTGACTACTGCTAAAACACATTGTAGTCATTGAAGCATTGGGCCTGCTCAGATTTCTATTGAAATGTCTCTGTCAAAATCAACATGGCTTTCCCCTTGTTTAAATTTAAGAAATAGCTATCACCAATCAGTGTTTTCCCAGACTGTAATACAGAGATTCCTGAAAATCCTTATAATTCTCCTATCAGTCAAAAGTGACATAAAAAAGGCTCTGGGCAGGAGCCTTACATTCACTGCATGGAAGGATGCACCTCCACTTTAAGCATCAAAAACTATCAAATTCACTGTGTTAAAAAAATTGTATTTTATTATTTTTGCCACTAGACAGGTTTCTTCATGAGTATAGGGAAACCCCAGACTAACTCAGTTAAAAACTAGCTGGTATAGGTTAGATTTCTGTACATCAATCTGCAAGCTTCAAAAATTACCACATAAACAGAACACCACCAAATAGAACAGCCTTTTTCTCAGTGGAAATGCTCAAATTTAAGAGAACTCAGATAATTAAATGTAATTGAGATGTGCAAATGAATGAGGCACAAAATGAAAAATCAGATTCTGGGAATTTCCCTCCCTTTCCAAAGCTGTTTTTCAGATTTTACTTCTTTCAGTTGCTTTTGTAATCACATTTCATTGCTGTGAAAATGCTTAAGCCGTAAGTTGCAAAGTACAGCAATGATGTACACTGCAAAGTACCTAGGATTAGAAGACTGCTTGGAAAAGGAAGCAACATGATCATCAAGTGAGGTCAAGCAGGTACAACCCAACAGAACTCAGTAAATCAGTCTATTAATAACAAACCAAGGGGATAAGCAGCAGTCACTCAATTTAGCTGCACCAGTATTACAGGGTTAGCAGGGGTAAAATACACAAATATGTATTTACAACTCTGAATTATTTTTTTTTTCCTTCAGAAACAGCTCAAATTCGCAAACAGATTCAGTCTTCACAATCACATTGAATTAAAATTCACTATTCATTTATGTAACAGGCTCTGTATTACTGCATCAGTTTTAGGTGAAGCTAGGTACATTTCAACTTAGACTTCACCACTGCTAACTTACAAGTGGCATATAAAACATTAATTGATGTTCTACACATAAAGGAATTGAAGATTAATTGTTAATAGTAATATTTTCCAAATATTACTACAGTGAAGCAGAATGAATAGACTACATGAATTAGCAGAAGGAAATTCCAATTTATATACCAGATTTATATCCTTTGTTTTCATATCAATGTTTGGAACATATTAGATAGCAATGGATCTTCAAACTACCATATTTCTCCCAAGAACAAGACCATACAGCTATTAGTTATTGATCTGGCTGATAAATCTACACAATAACCATTGTGGGTATAGGTAACCATGGTTCACTGTCAAAACAACACCTGCTCTTTGCAGTATAGTAGCCAGCACAGCATTACTTTTTTGCCATTTCAGTACTACAAGTGACCAGGTGAGAACAGAGGCCAACCTCATCCTTCTCTAAGGCTTTATCCAGAGCACTTTCAGGAGAAACCATTTCCATATCTCTTTCACAGCTGGAACAGCCCAGGTGGTCAATATGCTCCTGGAGAATCAGACAGGCTGAAGCAGGTCAACCCAAGCTTTTCCTGGTTTAACAGTCCACAAGCAACATGCAAATCAAGACTGAAGAAGAAATGCAGGACCTAGCAGAAGATAAAGCTGTGTGAATTTATCTACATAAATTTCTTTTTAAATTGTTTTCAGGACTACAGCAGATGAAAATAGTTATACTATCTCTACAGCAGCTTTGCTCTCTGTGGTCTTCACTTTCTACTGCACTACCAAACCCAGATGGAACATACCAAGACTGTTCCTGTGTCATCCCATGGGTGGGGGGAAAAGGAGGAAGAAAACTCATTCATTTTTAGGAGTGGCAACTTTAGCTCACTGCTTAGGTGCACAGGAACTATGATCAGCTACAAAATCTTTCTGTCTTCTGGCACATAATCTCCCTAAGGATGCTTACTAAATATCATCTCATCTCTTCCTCATTCAAGCTGTTTTTCACCAAGATAGCAATGGGAAAATCCCAAGGGAAGAGGAGTACATGCTCCTTTAGAAGGCTTTCAGTTTTCCCATAATTTTCTCTATTATTTCAGAGGTACTGAACCCACAAGACTTGATTACAAACCCACCGAGTCCAGCTCTATGAGGCACTGTGCAGCAGTGGCTTCACCTCAACATAAACTCCTAACCCCAGTACTACCAACAAGATTTGTGAAGAAATTTTCAGAAGAAGCCCATATAGTTTTTCTCCAGTTCTTATGTCACAGGAACCTAAACATGGAACTTAATTTTTTTTTATGTCTTTTACATGTAGGTCTTTGGTAAGGGGCAATGATCTTATCCTGAATAATATGAGAAGAGAAACAGGGAAGTTATTGTCAGGCCTGTGATAATCTAGAAATATTTTCATTCAGCTGCAACTAAATAAATAATTCCAGACAAATACAGTTGGGTTTTAGAATCCTACAAGTATTTAAAGAAGATGAGACAACCATAAATAACAACACTACATCTTAAAAATTGTATATAAAATACTGAATTTATTAGTTTCATGAGCTACAAAGCACATAAAAATTTCAGATCATATATACAGTAAGTCTTCTCAGAATGGATCACTTATGTTTAAAGACGAAGACATTTTACACATAGAACTTGATCTCTGCAGCTAACTGAAACAGCTTTGACACAGTTTCACACAGTACTGAGAAAATGGTTTTAAGATAAAAAATTAAATAAAGTAAAATAAAATAAAATAATCTTATTGTTCTCATTGAAGTATTCGCATGTGCTGCTATTTTTCATTCTACACACGAAAAATGACATTTAAATAAAGCAATTAAGTCCTGCAAACTGCCATTTAAATAAAACACCTATACAGTTTAAATCCATCATGAATTCAAGTTATTAAAATATATCAAAATTGTTCAGCAAAATGTCTGGACAAGTATCTTGATAAGCTCTGGTATTTGTCCAGGTTCCATCAGCTTTCTCCTAAAAGATGGAAGTATTTTCTGTCAGCAGTCCATATGCATTAGTTTCAGGTTCTAAATTATTCAAGAAGAATGGAGATCAATTTTGCCACCACGTGTACGTTGAGGCTGTTTCCCAGAAGACGATAGCATTGCTTGACTGTTACCTTTTCAGGAAAACCTAAAACAAAAACATATAGTGCAACATCACTAGTCTGGGTTTGTTCCTACTTTTTAGTCTTATTTTTTTTTTCAGTGAACGTTTCTTAGTGCAGTTATCACAGATTGCAGCTGGATTCACCCTCCCTCCAGATCCCCCCACAATTCACGAGGTTACAAAACTAATTCACAACCAATTCATTGGATTTGTATCAGTTCCTCTATTATCAATACTGCCATCTCTAAGGTTTCACAAGAAGCTTCAAAACATTCCTCTGTTGTGTAACTACTGCTGATCTACCATCCCTTCAGAGAGCCCAAAACATCCAGCAGTCTCAGGGAGGGGCAGCAGCACTAAATCCCTGCACAACTGCTACTCTAGATAATATCCACAGAAGAACACAACCACAGCAGAAAGAAAATGTGACATTTCTGCAGATGGACTAAACTGCATTTCTCCATAAGCTTTATATTGTATTTCCCACATGATGCCCTCTAACAGCTCAGGCAAATCCCAAGTCTCTCAGTGCAATATACCACCCATTAACGATGGGTGATTAAACGATGAGCAACACTTATTCAGTGAGTGACCAAACATTTGAACAATTTTCCATGTAATTCAATGCTGACCCCATTAAACACACTCAGATATACAGACAGCAACAGAAATGTCCTTCCCATAGTAAGTGCATGGTCTGGCAGAAAGGAGAGGCAGTAAAAATGACACCAGCCCAGGTATTGTGAAAGGGCTGTGCTGTGTACTGACTAGCAAGCTCCTGAGAGTGAAGCAGTTTCAAGCAGCCAGTTGGTGTGGTCTGTCCCTGTTTGCACTCTTACCTTACTCCAACTGTGAGGTAAAGTACATTTGCTTCATCCTGAGTGAAAGATGAACAGCAGTGGTGACTTAACTGTTAGGGTCATATAGTAAACTGCTGAAGCCTGGCCACATTCAATTATTTCATCATTCCCTAAGAAGAAACACCTAACTTTGACTCAGAGGTCATCACCACCCCAATTAGCTCAGATACACAAGCACACTGTGAGTATAAGTAGTGATATGTATGCTCTGAAGTTTTCACAGCTCTTCAGAAAAAATTCTGTTCCAGAGAGAGCTCAGGAGAGAATGTGGCTGGACAGTTACTGAGCCAAAGGAGGCTCTGAGGAGGAGGTGGTGTCTGGGAGGAGTTGTTCCATCCCTCTCTGCCAGAATGTGGACTAATGCCTCGAATGTGGACTGCTTTGGTAAACACATCTTCTGCCAGCTCCATCCACTCTGCCCAGCTTCCTGGCACATTTGGGCAACTGTTCTTCTGTCTTTGGAACAATCACTTGCACTCCCACACACACTTCCTTAGATGGAGTTTTCACATTCCATCGATGGATAAGGTAAAGAATAAAGGCATTTTAAAAGCATACATGAAAATAAGTATGTATTTATGCACACACACACACGCACTTACAGCCCAAGAAGCCTATCTGAATCTTGAAAATGTCAGAATTTCTCCTTCTACCTTTTGGCAACCAAAAGCCAAGAATTAATTTCCAGAACTCATGATTTCCTTTATCCCAAGCCTCCTCCCTCTGACTGTTAATATTGTTTTGCACTTTCTATCTTCTTGGCTCCAGGGTAGCCTACATCAGAAGGTCAGATTCAACAACTTCCAGGATGCTGGCACTTGCTGCACAGCTCTCACTGCAGCATTTATGTCACACACAGTACCTGAGGACACTGAGATCATAACAGCACGTACTTCCCCACCATGCTGGCTTTTGTTTCCTAAAAGCTTGCATGCATTGCTAATAAGAAAAATGGAAAACACATCCTGACATCAGTCTCATGAAAGCAGGTCACAGGTGCAAGAACGCTCTGTTCACTTTTAATGATATTGCTGTGGGACCCACCAGAGTGACTATGACAAATGACTGCAGTATTTCATTGAACTATAATGCAATTACTATTTATACATTTTGATGTTAAAAGCACAAATAAATCTGGTCATGTTAAGAATGAACAATGACTTTAACTCTGGACCTCACATATTAGAAAAGGCCATCAACTTCTTAAAATGCAGAACCATTTAGACAATCACATTTCTTCTGATGATACTGTAGCTGCACTAGTAGCAGCATCTGTTACAAAGCTGCTGACAGTCTGTTCACATAGTTTTCAGCTTATAGTTTCCTCAGTTTCTTCAGTTTCTTGGACCAATAACATATTTACAGTGGGTACAATTCCAAGCTTCCAGGTTTTGAAAATTTCAGCCTAAATGTTGCTGTCACTACAGAACACAGTAGCAGAGAACTTATAACACATTTTGCTCTGAAAATACCATATTTCACAATAATTACTTGAAGTTTGGCATGGCAGAAATGCTGTCAGGGCAACACCCTTTGCTGAAGCAATAAATATATCCACATTCCAAAAAAAAATTAAATCCAGAGTTTGCAAATTCTCAAAGGAAACTGAGATTACAGTACCTAAATTCATTAAAGATTTCTATCAGCCTAGAGTCAAGTAACACTTTTTAAAGCAAAAAGTGGGAGAAGTTCTAAACACAAAGAAATGTCAGACTTGTGACTCAGTGCAGGGGAAATGCATGTTTTGCCTATGACTCAGGAGTATATGGCAGAGGAAACCACTGAATGAGAGAGAGGCTTGCTTTATGTGTCATCAAAGTTGGAAAAGCAGTGGAAGGGAACTGCAAGAAATGTAAAACAGTTATAATACTAACTGCCATAATTATGACAAAAGGGTACTCTCCTCTGAGAGGCAGAATCCCAAATGACAAGACAGGTCTGCTAAATGAACACATTGTACATGGTGATGATCTGGATGATCCTCAACTTCAGAAGCCTGACTTGTCTTTAGAGTTCAGTTATGGTTTGCAAAAATATTGGACCTCACAGGTGTCTCTGAAGATGAGCTCTGAACAGAAAGCACGGCATCACTCCAAGCACTATGAAATTATAAAAGTCAGGTTTCGTGAACTGCTCACCCCAAAGTAATGGAGTCTTCCAAGCATAAATCTCTCCATTGTCTCTGTTCTCCCTTTGTAAAATACAAGCAACATTAACCCTATTGCACCTCTCAGTAATGTTGCAGAGCTAACAGTGGAAAAACTCCAGGTGAATTTAAAAAAAGAGAAAATGGGCAATTTTGTGCTCAAAAGAGACCTTGAGCAGCATGATAAGCCTATACAAACCCAATCCAGCTCTGTTAAGTTCAAGTATCTTGACATCAGCCTACATGAATATGAAACAGAGCTGTGCTAAGAGGCAAATAGAACAGATCCATTGAAGAAGAGAGGCAATGAAAAAACATTGTATGTTGATATGTAACACAGCACACACTTGCAAATACTCATGAACATGTAAGCTTAGTGCTGGCAATTCTAGTTTCACAGTGCAACCTTGATAATGTTCTCCAAATGTAGCAATTTTGAATAGAACAAGTAATAAATGAAAAAAAACCCAAACTAAAACTGTGAAAGAAAGAAATACATAGAAACAAGGCACATTTCTCAGAACTCTAAGTCACTGAGGAAGTCAAAGCAAAATATAACAAATTAGTCAAGGTCAGTGATGTCTTATTTTTTGAGCAATCTGGTCTAGTGGAAGGGGGTTGGAAATAGATCATCTTTAAGGTCTCTTCAAACACAAACCCTTCCATGATTCCCTGGATGCTTTTGTTGCTGAGTGACAATAAATTGATCTGATGTGACATCAGTAGGACAGTTTCTTAGCAGATAGTAACAGCTACATTTTCACGCTTGCCCTTTTTTACAAGGAGAATTATGATGACTTTACTTCAGGTTTAATTCTTGTTGATGTGTATCCAGTGTACTGATACTGCTGAGTCTTGTTCCTTGACTCCTTCTTCAAAAAAACAACCACGTAGAAAGTACCTGACTAAAGGCTGCCCTTTCTAGAAAACAGAGATAGCTTAATAGATTTGTTACTCCTCAACAAAGAACTATCTGTACCATCTGAAATTCCCTGTCAGCAGCTGTAAATGTGTGGAAGGGAGAGCAAGCAGCTCAAACACTGAGAACCACAACAGACTTCCTAAGCTAGCAGGATATGTTGATTTACCACAGTTGTGAGTAACACTGGCTGTTGAATAAATAGTTTCAACTTTAAACAAAGGTATTCCTTCATTGCACTTCACTAACAGAGCATTTTGCAAGACAAAACCTTCTTCTTAGCTTAGGAAGATAAACCTCATCACAGAAGCTGCCTCTTACAAAACATGAAAAAAAAACCTTGTGGAAATGTAGAGAAATTCAGTTAGCCAAACAACAAGAATCAATCAATCATAAGAACTGAGTGGTCTGAAAAGAACGCAAAATAAAAAGATTAGATTAGTACCATGAAAAAAACACATTGGCATTTCTGAAGAATAATGCAGAAGTGTGTATTTTGCAGCACATACCAAATTCCAAAGGGAATCCATGAAGATTTGCTATTTCTCTTGGAGTAAAATACCTCAGTTTTAATGTTGACAATTTCATAAGCTTCTCTTCTTCTGATAACTCGTCAATGTGTTTAAACACAGATTCAAGCTATGAAGAATAGCAAAACCAAGAAATGTGACTGATGCAGGCCAAATATGTAAAATTTACAGGCACATCTTAATGGAATATTTCCTTAATCATCAAAGTGACAAAGACAATAGCATGTTTTGCTTGAAAGGGTCATTTGCATTCTGGTTTTGCAGCAAACATCTCAACACATGGATTTGCAAGAAAGAAATCAATGTTGCCATGAGGACATTCATAATTTCCTCCTCCAGTTCCAAGCTATACCTACACTTAATGGGGCAATCAAAGAGCATACATTTGTTAAAGACAAAGGACAGTGACTCAGTATAACTCAATAACAGACCATTCATACAAATTAAGTTGTGTGGATGCAGCTGTTTTAATACTCTTGCTCTGAGATTATCCTGAATTCCAGAGCTGCATTCCTCTTATGCTTAGAAATGCCCTGTAATATTAGTGAACAGCACAGAAGTGCAGGAGGAAGGGCTTGTGTACAACACAGGCTTTGTGAAAAGTATCTCTGAATGCTGATTAACCAGTACATTTATTACCTTCCCCAATGCCCAAATACTACTTGGTCATGAACTTATTCTACTATTCTATCAATAGCAGAACTTTTCAAAATACTCTTTGCAAATAAATAATAATTTTGAAATTCAAAAATGTTAAGCATCTGACAATATTTACTGAATTATATGCATACAAAAAAGAGCCCTTGATTCATAACACTGTACTTTAGGTTCTCCATAGAACTAGTATTTTTTAAGGTTTTCACATACCTCTGTGAAACCTCTGTATGACATGACAGATAAAAATAATAGCAAGTTATGTTCTCCTTACAGAGAGACACAGATATTTTGGTCTAAACAAACTCCTGTCTAGGAACACAAACTGGAAACTCAGTTGCCATAAGATGTACATTTAAAGTATTATTTTTTTATAACATTCAGAATAACAAATGAGAAGACAGAAAAAAACTCAAGCTTTGAAACAAGTCTCAAGTTTTAAAACAAGTCATTCCAAAATGTTAGACTACACACTTACCTGTACATCTACTGCTGTCTGCAGAACTGAGCCGGTCCCTTCTACATAGTGTCCATACCTTAAAAACAACAACAATCTTAAATTAACATTTTCACTGTATTTCATGGCATTGACAATTGCAAAGGTGCAGGGAGGTTACTTAGGTTTCTTTCCCTTGATGAACAAACAGCCTCTTGGACAGATAAAGCAGAAAGCCTTGTTATAAATGCTGTTAACCCCTGGAGTGCAGTACCCTCTGAATGTGCTCTCTGGGGATGGGTCTGTCCTCACTGCTCAAGAGTTTAGCCACACTAGTGTCTTATACATGGCAAATACAAAGGCAAGGAATTCAAGCATAGGACCACCAAAAAAACCCCCATCGATATTGCCTAAACCAATTTTACATTAGGGCAAAATGTGTTAAAAGTCAAATGGTCCCACAGCTTCAAATTAGTGATCCTTATTAAAAGGAGGACCACTAGTGTGAGCCTCCAGTTTTCATGTCAAAGCATTAGGAACAAAGTGCTTCAGTCAGGTTTAACTTCTGGTTGCTTGTGGATTTTCCACTGAAGGAAGGGTGATGGCCAGGCATCTATGCAGAGCAGTAGAAGAAAGAAAGAAGAAAAAAATTTAAATCCAAGTAAACCGTAAGTAAACTTGCATACTGAAACCTATGATAGCTGTTCTGCATGCTTTGTAGTTGATTGCTTAACAACATGTTTACTCAGTAGCCTCTTCAATGCTATCATTTAAATATAATTATGGGCTTTCAGAAACATGCTCTGTTGGTCTAACTATGGCAGTTTGAACATTCTGAACAGAAAGAGAGTGAGTCAAGACAACAGATGGCTTTGCCCTGTGGAAGAACTTCAGAAGATTCCCTGCATTAGAGGGATGTGGTCTGCATCAATTGTTAACAGACACTATTCTCTAGTTTTATCTGTACAACTGTAAAGACAATTATAAAGGTCTTTTGTTCCACTTGGGACCCATTCCTAAAGCATGGCACAAGTTATGTTTCAAGCCTCTCTAATCCCACAGTGAATAAAAGAACACTTTCCGTTCAGCACAGACACAATGACCCAGCATGGCTCAATCTTCAGTACTCCATTCTCGGCTGAAAAAGACACAATTAGTTCTGCCAGAGCAGCACTCATTCAAAAAAGTGGTTACAAATCTTCCTCAGGATCAGAACACCTAAACACTGTTACAGATTAAATACACATGGAATCTGTTTTGTAAATACATCATCTTTAATTGGTTTAATCTTTAATTCTGCAAATTCCCCAACACAAAGTTTAACAATGTAACACACACACTGAGGAATCTTCATACTTTTCCTCTCATAAAGCATCTGGTAATGTTTCAGCTTAATATGACTGAGCCAAAATGAATAAATGGGGTAAAATTCAGAGTGGTATTGAAGTGTTTTATTGGGAAAAATAAATATTCCTGTCTAAATAACTGGCACTAGGGTACAGAACTCCTCCCCCACCCAAAAAAAATCCAGTTGGTGTCTGTGTGCATTGAAGTCTGTGTGTGTGAGTGTGTGTGTGAGTGTGTGTGTTGGTTTTTTAATACAAATGTGGGCATACGGCTAATGTAGTGTTAGCCGGATTGTTATTTATAGTTATTGAAGGTGCTGACTACAGAAAAGTTAACATTCCTACCTTAGACCTGGAACATAATTAAATTTTGTCACAGTAAAAAAAATGATGTATTGATTTTCTGACAAGATTCATTACAAGTTACAATGAAAGAAGCTGGCTTAAGAAATTACAGTCTTCAATTTTCATCTGATTCAAGATTCCCTGCCTCTTTTATTTCTGTAAGGTTTAAAAAAAATCTTTTCATTTCATACATGTATTTTTTCTGGGTATATTGTGTCGTATATTATGACTGGCAAAAAGTAATTTACACAAAGTGAGAAATCTCTACTGTAATTGATATTTGCACTATTTTGAAATGTATTGCTTCTCTTGTCAACAGCATATCAAAATTTAAAGTATGTCCGGAACAACTACATCTAGAGAAGTTAGATATGTTTTTCATTTTCTCTGTCCTTTAAAATACTCAACTTCCTTTCAAAACTTCAGCCACCACAAACACACTCCAAAGAGAAAGCATGGTGTTGGTAGTCTCACAGAACTCAGCAATCATTCACTAAGTGCCCAAGAAATCAGTGTCAGAAGGGCACACAGAATTACCTGCTTGATCTCTCAAGCATTACATTTTGTTTTAACTCCACCAAAGCTTTTCAAAAGACATACTGGTATAGCAAAAATCACTGAGGAACTATCTGTGTTTGAGGTCCCTGAATTAGAAAGGACTAGAGAAGGCATACCCAGATTATTTCCATCACGTGAATGTTGCTAGAAATACCTGAAAACCAAAGAGAAAAGAGGGAGATTTTTCTGCCACTCTCAAAACTGATGGTCAGTGCAATTTATACGACAGACACCAGACAGGCCCAGCAGCAGAGGGATTCTCTGTACTACCAGGAGTGCTGTTCCACCCTATTCAGGGGTCTTTTTCCTAGATCTCATGCTTCAGAGAAATATAAAAACAAGAACATCTGGAACAGATACAGCAGGGACTTATTTTTGGCCTCAGAAAGTGACTTTAATGAGATGTAATTATAAACCTTCTCTTAATGCAGAGCTGTTATTGAGATGATTACACTGAGAAGCATGTTGGCAATCTACCTTCCCAAAGGCTCTTGAAAAACAGACCAAAGATGGTAAATCAGACAGAACTACCACCACAACTACCTCCATAGGAGCAGAGGGATAAGAGTCACCTTCCCTGGTGTCAGATTTCCCACCCTAGGTACAGAGACTTGATCTTAACTACCCAGGAGCCTCCTTCAGTGTGATTTTGATAAACATGACCACAAACTACTATGACATATTCTAGTGTAACCACAAGTGGCCAATTACTTTCAATGACACTTAAGGCATACAGAAAACACATCAGACACCATTCTGGCTAAGGGGTTTTTTGACTATTCTAGTTTAGAAAGATATTCCACAAGATGCTGACTCAAAAGAGTGAGGGCAGCAAAGGCGCATACATATAGACCAATGAGAGCTGAGGGAAGACCTGTCCCATCGCACAAATTTCAAACTTTTGAAATTCTTTTTCTTCTTCTTTATTGTCTAAACCTTGAAAATAATAAAAAAAATTAAAAACCCGCAGGAATTCTATTAATCTGGAAGTCTAATTTCTCCTAATTAAAATAAAATTTACACTTTTATTTTAACTCATCATCCAAGACATCTTATTGAAACACTCAGCAAACTCAAAAAACCAATCCAATTAGAAAAATTTATCAGTATTAAAAATTCCCACAAATTTGCAGGCTCCAACTGGAATGTTTCAATACAAATGCATTCAGTGGAAAAGTCTCTGACCAGTTGTCCACAGAGTTTCAGAACACTCACCAACTTCTAGAAGTCAAACTTAAAATTGCAAGGTACAAATCAGAAAACTACTAGACAGAAAAGCACTGATGTTCTGCTCCATCAAATATGATTTGTAATGCAGCAACCTAACTGGTTTCATGACAATCCACAGCTATTCTGATCTATATAGCTGAAAAATCCAAGAAATCAATAAAATGTACAGTGGAGACAGATTTAATGAGGAATGGATCCGTCATGCATGACACTTTTGTAACTTCATTGAGCAATATAAAGAAATTCATTAATGAATCAGCACTATACCAGTCTACTGGAACCATATTTCCGCAGGGGTAATTAAGCTTCTGTGAAGGTCAACAACAAATGGCAACTGTCTTTTGTGAATGCCTTTTTGGAGTGGGCACATGATGTTCTGCCAGACAGATTCTCATGCAGGCATTCCACTGGACCAGCAATCACACTATATAAGGAGATTTCTTTTAAAGGCCTAGGATTTTTTGATGAAACACCTCTCTGTGATTTTACAGGACACAAGCGAGAAAATACACTTAAAATTTCAGGCCATGATTTAGCAAGGCATTTTCTTGGCACCTTACCCTTTAGTAAAGCACGTGGATCTCCGGCAGGTGGGTTTAACAATGTCTAACAAGAGAGCATAGCGCAGCAAGGACTTTGGTGGTAAGAAATATTGACTCATTTCTTCAGTTTCCTCTTCCAAGAAGTCTTTTAGCATTTGAATAGAGGAATCATTATCCTGATTATGTTTCCTTTCCATCTCTTCTACTGTTTCAAGCTTAAATAGAAAGGCCCCTTTTGGTAAACTCTTCTTGCTGCTGCAATCTGGACCAATGTTTGGATCCAGGTTCTTCTCCTCAGAGGACAAAGAAGAACTAGTTTCACCCACTTTGTCAGCACCTTTTTCCTTGAGTAAATCCTGATCTGGGAATCTTGTCAATATCTAAGAGGAAATTATGACAAAAATAAAATTAAAGAACTGTATTTAATAAACAACTTGACAGCCAACCATACAGAGAATAAGAATTCCTTCTGAGATGCTCACAATAACTTTTATATGTTATTTTGATGAAGATTTCAAAAGCAGTAGCATCAAGATTAGCAGACCTATTGGCAATGATGTCAGAACAGCCTAAAATAATTGCCTTTGCAAAAAGACCTTTCCAAGTGTGTAAAAAATGTAGCAATATGATATGTTTTCTAGCCCACTATCAGGCTAGAAAACACATCTCCCAACTGTTTAAAGCCATCTAAGCCACAGGCATGAACATCAGTCCTTACAAAGATCCAGGCTGAAAAAAGGAGACAGAATTTAACTCTTCTGTTGGAATCACTCGTTCTTCTCCATTCATCAACACACACCACTAAACTGAAAATTTAACCCTCAATCTTCATGAAATGAAACAAATTCAAGTATTATAAATAGACTCACTTGTCCAGGAGCTTGAAAGGAAAATGGTTCTTGGTGAAGCTTTGCAATTAGAAAATACCGCAGCCTAGAATTGGGAATGCCAAGCTGTAATCAAAATTCAGAAGCCTTTAGTCCATGTGATAGTAAAGAAAAAGTGGTCTGTTGCATCATACAAGTTATCTGCCATTACATGCAATAACAGAACTATGACACACTAATATATTTTATTACTTCAGAGATATCAGTATTTAAAGAATCAGAGATTCATAAAATGGTTTGTGTCATCTAGTTCCAAGCTCCCTGCTGTGGGTAAGGACACCTTTCACTAGCCCAGGCTGCTCAGAGCCCCATCCAACCTGGCCTTGAACACTTCCAGGGATGAGGCATCCAGAGCTTCTCTGTGCAACCCCTTTCAGTGCCTCACCATCCTCATCATAAAGAACTTCCTCCTGATTCTACTCTAATACTACTCTTCAAGTTTGAATCCATTCCCCCTTGTCCTGTAACTGCAGACTCTGGTAAACAGTCTCTCTCTGTCTTTCTTGTAGTTTCCCATCAGGTACTAGAAGGCTGCAATTAGGTCACCCTGAAGCCTCCTTTTTTCCAGGGTATTCTCTTGGTATTAGTTGATAATACCTGCACACACTTGTAACTTCCATACCTAGGGACTTCCAAAGATCCAAATGATCCAATTATTCTCTCTATCTCATAGTTTTGACTTTCTCTGTAAATGAATATGAATGTAAACAAAATTTTATGTGATTCAAGAAGAAAAATTTACATGCCTTACGATTACTTGGGACAGGTACTATCTGTTTTCTGTTAAAAGCAAAAAAGTCTCTCTTTGCCTTTTTAAACAAGGAACTATAAAACACCTAACAATTAAATAAATCTACCACAATTGGTTTTCAAGCTACATTCTATTAGCTTCTCTCAAATATTTATGGTACTTCACTGATTCCAGTTAGTCTTGCATAATCTGGAATTTCTCTCAAACTTTTTTCAGTTGCCAGGGTAACACAGAAACAAAGCTCCTCCTCCCACAAGAAACAGTCACATTTTCTGTGCTGGGAAATCCAGAGGAACAGCACTTCTGAAGCAGTGAGGCTCCTGCAGGGAAAACCACCTTCCTGGTTACAGTGGAAATTCATGCCTTCTTAAAAAAATCAAATGGCAGCAAAGCAATATGGGATTATGATTTGAACACAAACAGCAATATAATTATGTCAGTATGAGAAATTAGAAGTCATGTTAGTTGGTTTTCTCATTCAAGTGTATGCTTTGAGCATGACTCTCTTTTCTAACACAGAAGAGAATTTTCAAATGTTCTTGGACTCAGTGCACTTTGACCTATTAAATAATATTAGAGCAATTTTAGTACTCACACAGGTTGGAGACAAGAGAAATTCTTGATATTTAAATCCACATGTTGCTAGTGTTTGCAAAAGTTCATTTCTGAAAGGAATCAAAAAGCAATTATTCCCTTCACGTAGTCTTTAGCCCCTTTTTTAATCCTAAATAAATGCAGATTAAATTCAGTATCATATTTACCAAAGCATTCATTGAAATAATTGGACAGCAAATTACTGATATGTCATCCATTGCTGAATTTGAGAGACATCATACGAAGTTCAGTGTTAGAGTCTATTACACATTCAAAGGCACCTCACTCTTACTACAGTGCAAATGCCTCTTCAAAAATGCTCCATCTCTAGGAAAGTAATTGTGGTGTGTCAACAAGGAAACTAATCGGAGGGCAAGATACTCTCTTAACTGGGAATCATAAAACAGGAGATTAAAGCCACTACAAATAGGTCACTACTTCCTTCTGCTCAAATACACAGCACTGGCTAAGCCTAACAAAAAGGCTGAATTGAGGGATGACAAAAATCAGTGGCTTTGATTATAAAAATGAGGTGGGCCTGTGCTTTATAAACAATGGAAAGAGACTGTAATGGAAATAATCTCAAAAAGACTTCTGTATTCCATGCAGACTGCAGTAGGCTGGAACTATACAACAGGCAGGAGCTGGGACCTGTACCCAGCATTGTATGTGAGACTGCATCCCAAGTGTCTTAAGAGAAAACAAGTGTCCTAACCAAGGTGTTTTCTGAAGCACAGCTTGTCCCAAGCACTGGCCAGCAAGGCACAGCTTAGGGAATCCTGGGGGCTACAAGAGAAGACCATGAACACTGAACCAGCTGAGCATGTCTCCCAGCTGCCTGCCATATTGATTAAGAGCAGGATATGCAGGGTGGCAGCTGGTGCTTTAAGGAGTGCACAGGAAGATCCCACTCCACTCCAGTGAGAACTGAGAAGGAAGATGGCAACTCTCTCTCTCTTGCTTTGGTCACAAGAGAGGAGAGTGCTCCTGCTGTCATTAGGTAACTGTAGTGACATCTTTCCTCTTCCACATTTCAGATCAGGACTAAATACTTCTTACTGCATCTCTGGACCATTTGATAGCAGCCCTGAACCAACAGAGGCACTCAAGAGAGCCCCAGGCTATTCTGTGACCTTAACACAAGATACCATAGGATCCTGTCATGAATAAGCCCTTGAAACCTTTGATTGTAACATCTATTACTATTTTTCTTTGAAAACTAATTCTGACCTTTTCTAAAGCAAACATATCATCAAATCAAATCAAATACTCACCAAATAAAATTAAAAATAAAATACTCTTGTGTTTTATCCACACAGAGATATAACCACTTATCTAGCAAGTTCTTTTCACAACCTAAGATTTTAATTCCTGTCCCATCTCAAGCTATTTTGTTAACTCCAATTCTAGGAAATAAAAATCCCTTCTAAAGAATAAATCCCTTCTCCTTCTAAAGAACATACCCTTTTTGCAAGCTAATACCTGCATATGTTAATTACAGTTTACCTTGCAGAAGAGGATTCAAATCCTTTAACATTTTCTAAAAGTAGGTATTTTGGAAGCTTCTGAAGCCTACAGGGAAAAAAAAAAAGCAAATCAGTGCAACAAGATGTAAAGTACATTATATTCATCCACAGATCTGTTTAGCTAGCAGAAAGATCAAAGTATTTCCACATCATGCTAGCTGTTAAAATTTAGCATCGTTAAAAAACAACTGAATTAAAAATGTGGACTGCTGGTAAATACCACAAAACCCCCCCATGTTTGGATGAACAGCTGTACCCTCTTGTACTCCATGAATGTACTTTTGAAAATGTTTATCACTTTTCATTTCCTAAAGCACAATAATATTATTAAACAGATTCAGTGTGTAATAGGAAATATAATTGTTGGGGAAAAACCAATTGCTACTTAGCCATAAAACAGTTGTTTTCAAGTGCTTGTACCTGAAATCAGTGTCAAAATGTCACATGAACCTTACTGATAACACATCAGAAACATTATTCATTTAACTGGTTTAAGAAACACAACATATTTAGAGTTCAAACTGCAGATATTCTCATTTTTCTAAACTTGACTCTTTTATTTTGATAGGGGGAAGGAGGTGTCTTAGCTTTAGCAGGATCAGTGCAAAGGTCTGGAAATAGGCACATTCCAAAAACAGCGTATTAAATCTCTGGAGAAATGAGCATGCCCAAACTGTGCCAAGGACTGTTCCAGCAATTTAGAAGCGTAGATGATTCAGATTCAAGTCTCTGGGAACATTCTGTAGCACTGATTAATTCTCTAATAAGGCTAATGTAGACACACAATGTCTGTCACACACTGGGATCTCAGAACAACATACAGAAGTCGGATATTAATGCCCCCAGACAGCAGCTTTGTGCTTATTGAAGTTAGTGACTTTGGACTTCCATTGGAACAAATCACAGCAGAATTTGTTTCAGCACATTTTTAATTACCACCAAATAAAGAATGAATTAAAAGCACCAATGCATATCACAAGAAACTGGAAAATGTACAAAAAACTATGTCAAATTTAAAAATACTGAAAATAATAGGGAAATACTAAAAGTAATAGGGAAAAAGTAATACTAGGCTAAAAAAAAAGCAGCATCAGCCAAATTCCTAGCAGAGGAATGGAGAATATTCTGCTGGCATGTCTACCCACACTCTTCATCATTGACTACTATGAAACTTCTTTTTCAGCAGTGAATCCAGAGCACAGCCTGAAATGCAAGCACTCATAGGGGATTGACAGATCACAAGGCAAGTAATCACTGTACAAAAAGGAAGTGTTAAGTACTTGGCAGGTATTAACATTAAAAATGTTTCTGTAAAAGCAGCACTTGGATGTTTTAGCATTGGATTTCACTGGGTTATGGCTTGGACACGATAAACAGATCAGCATCTGGACCATTTGGGTTGGACTTTGCTGGGTGGGTGTTCCAAGGATTTCCCATGTCTTTCCAGATCTTGAAATTTTTCTTTCCATTATCTCTAATATTTGCCATCCTAGGCTACCTCTGTGTCTCATTTCAGCAGTATTTCATTATAAAAGACTGAACAAAAGCTAAGTACATCCAAGGGATGATAAATTTTTTTACACTTTTCATAAACTGCATGTGTACCATAGCAATTTAAAATGTAAAAGGATAATTCCTACAGTAAGAGTTTCCTTTTTTGAGGCTGAAGTACTCCATACTCAATGTCTCACAAATGTATCATATTCAAAAAACACGTAAGTGCTATCTTAGTAAAACACAAATCCACTGGAATTGAGAAACTCTACAGAAGCCATCATGTTGAACCTTCTAGTGACTACTTAGAGCAAGTGCTGCTTCAAGAACCCTCCCCGAGGAGATAAGGGACATTAGCAGTGTCTCCTGGGGTGCTGAGATAAAAGCAAGACAGCCAAGCCCAGGTCCTTTGCATCGTCATGATAAAAATACAGGTCTTGGAGTGTCTAAAGCTTTGGTTTTGAGAAGGAAAAGCTTCTGCTGTTTATCCAGCTAAGTCCACAGCAAGTGGGAAGCAGTATTTCCATATTAATGCACTATAATGTCCAAAAGCAGCCAGCCTCTTAACCATGTTTCAATTTAATGGAAAGGAATCCCCAGGTCAGGAGATGCCTTTAAGGATATGGAAGACACTATTATTCTGACAAATTAACTTACTCAGTATCTGCCAGGTTTCATTTTTCATTTTAACAGATCAGTTGGAAACCTGTGTTACATTTCTCATTCAACAAAAGACATCTTCTGCAATTTCTAAACAACCCCCATTCTCTCCCTAATTGTGTGTCTCTGACAGAAGCAGGGGAGTAGTAATACCCATTCTTTTTTACCTAGGAATTGTCCAACTTACTGGGCTACAGAATCTGTGTTTTGTTCTGTATTGTCTGCCACAGATTTCTTATGTATGACCCTGCCAAGCCACTCAGCCCTTCTGTGTCATTGCTCTCTCTCTGCTCATGACAAGGACAAAGACACAGCTCCATTTAATGTTGTTGGCTGCATAAAGTTTCTAGAACAAGGATGAAGACTCTTTTCTCTCAGTGCTAACAGCAGTTTGAAAGAAAGTCTTTTTGGTACTGACTTCCTTCTGTTTTGAAAGCATTCATTAAAAAAAAAGGAAAAAAAAAGCAAAAGAGACACCAAACATTCATCTGTTCTCCAATCCTGACAGCAAGATGAACTAGTGGAGGAATACATAGGGAACAGCTGTCCTAGTCTCCAGGTGAAGCAAGATTGCCACCAATACAAATAATTATGGCTGTTTTATTAGGAACTGGGATCTGACCAGGCAAAAAACAACAGATGAATTCAACGACACTGTCCAGACAATGCAGTGCTATTCAAATTATTTAGTATTAGTACTCCAAACAAGAGATTGTACTACAAAACAAAAATATACACTCTGCCCCAAGATATTGAGGCAGCACCAAAAAGAACAGAGACATTAAGAAAGAACAGAAGTGGCTGCAAGATGAATGGCATTTTAGTCAACAGCATACTTAAACCAATTTTCAAATGGTAACACTTCAAAAGATGACTGTATGTTTAACCTAAGCTTTTGTAACCCAATATTTTAAAAACTTTTCATGTTTCCATGAGTCCAATAGACAAACGATTATATTACCTACTCCTGTTTCTATATAAAATCAATGCAAATTTGATGTTGAACTGAAAATAACTCTTTCCTTTCATTTATTGTGTAGGCATAGTTTAAACAGACAAGCAATGAAAAGGAAACCAGATGATGAAAGTATATACAGCAACAATGAAGTGATTAGAGCATTAGTAAAATACAAGTATTTGTAAGTTACATATGATTATGTGAAAACAAACACAGAATACAACACAACACTAATAGTATCCCTCTAAAACATTACAGATATCTTGTCTCACTGAAATATAGTAGACCTAGTTGTAACAAAGTCTAGTTACAAAAGGGGCTTTACAATGGAGGTAGAAGCTTATACCTTGGGAGAATATCAAGGATATAGAGAAAGCTCTTAGTCCGTGGATCAGACACATCACCTTGCAGACCAATTCTAAGAAAGAATAAAGAAACAGCAGTGTATTACTCAGAGCAGACTGACATTGGAGCTATATTTTTCTACAGAATGCTGACACTTTGCTTTGAGTTTCAAAAGGAGATTCTGCAAAAGCCTCACGTACAGACAGGAGGACCTGCTCACAGAGGCCGTGTCCTGAGAGATGCTCTAAGGAATGAAAGTCTGCCTCTGGAATCCATCAGCTCACAGCAAGGTTAAAATTGAAGCATTCAGTAATGAAATCCACTCCCCAGTCTGCAAAGGCTTTGGCATTCTGGTCTTGTCCTGCAAAGTCTTTGAACATACTTGGCTCTGAATGAACAAAAAACCCCCACTGGGTTTCTGGGAATACCCTGCTATTTTGCACTGAATATATTAAATTATTTCTATGAATTAAAGCCTCATTGTTCACCATTTAGCAGGATTGAGCCCCACATGAACAACTTTGGAATCAATTTTGTAACACTAAACTGGAAAGATTATGTAGGTTACAAAAATGGTAATGATTCCAGGCCTGTGTTTCCCTAGCTTATACTTGTATTAGCTCATAAAAAAGAATAAAAGCTTTGTAGAAGAGCTTTAACATGTATCTAAATTAATCAGATACATGATCATACACAGATTTTTCTTTTCATCATATTATAAAGAAAAAATTCTGAAATCTTTCCTATATACATCATAGGTTTGCACTAATTAATTTTTTACAGATCAGCAACACTTTACAGGGATTTCTTTTCAATCTTAGAACATTCAATGAGATATATTTTCTTACACAACCATTATTATCACCATCAACAGACTTTTTTCATTAAGCTACTACTTTGCATGTATGCAGTTACTAGAATCTTACCCCACTGGTCACTGCTGTCAAATGAATTACATTTTTTTAATAATTACAAATTAATCTGAAAAATAACATCTCAATAAACTCAGTCCTTAATCAGCAAGATACTTCTCTTTATCAGCCACAAAATAATTTCAAAGCCATTATCCTTCTGGTCTTGGCTAAAATAGAAATATTCTTCAGAATAAACTGTCTGTGTGCATGTGCCATTTCCAAAGTACAAATAAAAGCAGATTACACTCTTAAGTCTCAGGCAGAACCAAGAAATTCCAATCCACCTTCTGGAGTTGCCCCAGGAAAATATTAGATTGATATCCAAAAGGAAAGGCAGGACTCCTAAACACTAAATTTTACTATTAGAGGAATAACACAGTTCACAAAATTGGTGCTGTAAGAGGCTTACTTAAACTGAATTAATATATACATAAGCAAGAAATGTGATCAACAATTAAGATGCAAATTGCTGCAAATTTCTTTCTTTCTTTTTTAAGATGCAAATTTCTTTCACTTCAGTAAACATCATGGTAAACAGAGCTACAACACATTTGCTTAGGAAGAGAAAGATACACAGATCACCCACACAGAGTGTCACTACGTTGTGATAACATTTCTCCTTTGACCACATATAGTGCCATAACTGCACTTTTTTTCCAAGTGTGCTGTACCTACCTTGTAAAAGGCTGACAGGGAGGGCTCATCAAAATCATATCAAAAGATAATCTGTCGAATTCTTCCAGTGTTATGCCCTGAAAACAGAAAAAAATAGAATAATGCTGAGTGTTGTGAATTGTATGAAATTTTCAAGTCATCTTTCAGACCAAACTACCCCTCTTACTTCCAGTATGCTTCATTTAGCAAAAAACTACCTAATCACTCACCTGACATAGTAATTTCAAAATCTTTTCTACTCTGGCAAACCATAAAATGTAAATATGCACTCACTGCTCTTCATATGAAACAAAACACAAATACTAATTAAGTACATTATGTAATTTATGCAAAATCTTGAGGTTTGTATCTGCTCATTCTTTGAGGTGTGCAGTGGTTCTTTCAGTAGATACTCACCTATCTACCTATTTCAGTAGGTAGAAAATAAAGTATTAAGTCTTTGTACATCAAAACCAGTCTTTACATACTCAAAATATGTGTAAACAACATATGAGAAGTAAAGGAGCTCAAGTGTAAATATGATAATTTTTACAGATCCAAACTATGGGTTTTAGCTCTTAGGAGCTCACTGGTAATGCACCCTGTAAAGTTTATTTCATAGTTTTTCCCCTATAAAAATTAGTCAAAGATATTGTATGGCTGAAAGTCTCCTCTACAAAGCCAATCTTTTGGCACAGAATTAGGTCTGTGGTAGGAATTAATTATACAGGTAGAAATTCCTCTAAACTAAGTTTTCACCAGCACTAAAAGATCAACACAT
The DNA here is from genome assembly GCF_036417665.1 of Passer domesticus. Taxonomy (NCBI): domain Eukaryota; kingdom Metazoa; phylum Chordata; class Aves; order Passeriformes; family Passeridae; genus Passer; species Passer domesticus. Next base: position 19,678,038 of record NC_087474.1, on the reverse strand, counting down.
TAAGGGGCTGGGAGGAAAGAATGATCAAATAACTATGACTTGGACAAAGAAACCACTCCTTACATATTCTGAGGGATACATATACAGCAAATGCAATGTAGCTACCCAGAAAACTAGACAAAAGTTGCTATTTTTTTCCATTATATTTGAAGAAGGTGTCACTGACTCTAATAATCTGCTCTTGTCTACTACACAATGATACAGGCAAAGATTAATCTTCTTTTTCCATTATAAAACTATCATTTAGGCAGTTATTATTGAGTGCTGAATAAGCATTTAACCTTTAGCCACCTATTTAACTCTTACTTAAGCTGGCGTCTTAAAACAGACACAGTATCTTTTACTGTCGTGTTGTAAAACCGTAAAAGCAGATTAAGAAGCATACAGTAATTTCTAACTCAATCCAAGCAAAACCATGCCTAGCTTGCCTCTCATCTATTAAAACAGATTATTTTAATCCAATTTTACTTATTTTTCAAATAATTTGGCAAGTGACAGAATTCCTAAAACATTTTATCTATTGACCCTATTTGAAAAGATTCAAGAGTGCTCAGTCCAGTATATTTTGTTGTGTTTCTCTGAGCTCAACTATAACTTCAAAACAAAGGCATGCCAAGTAATTTAATTAAATTTTTTCAAAGTGAATGAAAATATTTTTTTAATCTAAAAATATGATTTTTGACATTCCTTTACTGATGGTAAGTGCTCCCCTTGACATTTATATAACCTCTCTTCATGCAAAAGGCAAGAATTTCAGGAAAAGCCTGCAGCATGAAATCCCTCTTACTTCAACAAGCAAATAGCACAAGCAATCAAAGTTATTGTAAAACTGCTTTATTCATAATAACATAAATATTTCTGTTTCTCTTGTTACTAATAAAGACAGTGAAAGCAACTCACATCTTACAAATGCCAGACTACAGTAAAAAACACATTAATTACTCACCTCAATAGTCTTTGCCCATAACGGCGTGCTGGGAAAGTTGTGCTTATAAACATCATTGGCAAGAGTGTTCACATCAACAGCAGCTACCACTTCTGCATATGTGCAGCTTTCTAAAATTAAAAAAATAATTTGAAAACTCTAGCTTCTCTTTATTACTCTTAGAAAAATGTATTTGCTCAGCTGTGTTACAGCATTGCTCAAAAACAAAAGCAAATTACACAAATTCTACTATGTTGTCTTCTGAAACTTTGTATGAAAAACATACTCTTATTCTAATCATCTGGGCAATACTTCCCTTCTTTATATATGCAAAAATGGAAGTTAAAGGAGATTTAAAAAGTAGATAAGTAAAGCAGATTTAAAAATTCCAAACAGGGTGCACCTCTACAATATTTTCACTTCTGTGCAGGTCTCTGTGGCCAGCAAGTTCCTGGCTACAGGAATCCTAAATCAATCCTGCCAAGCCTCACTGCTACTGCCTTATCCTCTGGCAACCTACAAGAAATAAGTGTGTTATTTTAGAGGTGTACTACTTCTCATTATGAAAAAATAGCACCAATATGTTTGACATATGTCTACTCTTCCAATAAAAATTTAAGCTGTCTGAAAAACATTTGTGCTTACATTTGAGGCTTAGGCCTCAAACTCAACTGCTGCCTCCTTTGAGTTAAAGGTCCCAAAATACCAAACTTGGCAGCTCCTCCTCTCTTGGACAGAGGTGTATTGAAGAGAGGACAGTGTAACAAACTCACAGCTAAAACCCTGAAATAAAAATACACCAAAAAGAATGCAAATAAACAACTGTTAATTTATAAATTAAGAGAGTAATAGGTTTAAAAGAAGCTAAAGAGATAAAAAGAGCAGTGTTCACTCCATTGCTCATCATGTCACACTATTTGTTATTATTAAACACAATACCTTCAGTGAGGCTTTTTATCCAAGAAGATGGGCTGTGGTTACTGTCACAGCTGCAGGCAGAGAAGTGACCCTACCTCCTGATACCCGAGATCAGTATCAACCACCAGGATATTTACATTATGGTCGGCATTACAAAGCCTCAGATGAAACACAGGCAACTTTAAAAAAACTTTTGTAAACCAAAAGAAACAAGGCAAATAGCCACATGCCTTTGAATAATCTCACAATATGCTCAAGTAACACATTAACAAATGACCTTATGAGACACCATATGAATTACTACTAGTCAGCTAATTATTTACAGTTTGAGAGGATGAAAGCCCAGCTAGGATGATCCCAGTGGATTTAATTTTGAATAATGCAGTTTCCATCCACCCACTATCTTTCAGGTCTTCAAGGCTGTCCTAGTCTAAACTAAGATGAAAGAGAAATCTGAATATTGAAAAGACTGTAGCAGACATTTTAACAAGGACCAAGCTGGCTCTTCCAGGTTTACTTGATGCAATCAAGGGCAAAAAGATAAGTCTTTTCACAAGATAAATACTTACAGACCACTAAGGGTCAACATACAAATCATTATTTGCCACCACTATCTTGACCTTTTGACCAGAAGTTGTAACTGAGAACTAAATACAGGTGTATCCACAAGGACAATAGCATGACTACACCTGAGATTACAGAACAGGTAAGTTAACACTGACACCTAGCGTGAAAAGAAAGCTGGATGAATGTCTTAATTTACAAACATATTCAAGAACCAACACTCCATCTTCCTAAAACAAAGCTGCAGCATCTAAGTAACAGGAACAAACTTCCAATACTGTTAAAGAGACTGCTTTTCTCACTCACTCCTTCAGTTCTTAAAACACATTGTCCTAACAAGCTAACCCTTACTATGTTTTCCAAGTACTCCAGAAGAAAAATAAAATTTAAAAAATCAAGATCCTCAAATTATTATCTCAATTAACACATAGTTTTAAAGGGGCAATGGGGAAGGCAAGCTGTGTGCTTTCTTTCACAACTCATGATTCAGACACTTGGTTTTTTACTGCCATCCATTCAATATCTCCCTGCATACCTACAGGAAAAAATAGCAGCTGAGGACTTCACAGGCCCAAAAGCCTGGAGATAGAGGAAGAGAGCACACATCTAACAGGAACCTATTGAATCCTCTTGCAATACAATGTTCAGTCTAAACCAGAGACATAGGCCAGCACGGAAAAAGGACACAAACTTTTCCTGAAGTATTCCACCTGAGATCCTCTCTTCCTCATTCAAAGACCTGATAACTTTTTCAAGGCCTCTCCTCCTTTTCATTTCAAAGTTGCAGCTCACTTGGGAATTCCTGTTGCAGAACAGACTCCCTCTAAAAGCTGATTAAGCATGTTTGTGTGGAAATGCCCTGGAAACGCATGAAGGAGCTCGAGCAGACAAGCGGCTCTCACACATCCAACCTAACAAAGAGAAGCTTGTCTAAATTTCAAACAATGTGAAAATGCAACATTTTTAAAGAACTTCTCCTGAAAGTTAAATAACTTTATGTCAAACTGTGATAGTCTGCTTTCCTATAGCAATTACATTTACTACTTGAAAATTACTATAAGGAATGCATCATAAAAAAGCCTGAAAGCAGAATCTAAGATAAACAGAATCAAGACTGTGTTTAACTATCCCTACTGACAAAAGGCACAAAACCAACTCAGGAATCGCTGACTTGGTGGGATGTTAAATTAACTCCCCAAAATACATAGCAAAACTTCAATACAGAAACGGACACAGCTCTGGAGATCTTTTTATCCCCCTCAAAAAAGTACATCCAATTTTCAAAACACAGATATTTAAGAGAATTACAAATGCAGGAAACAGATAGTTTTATTCAGACTAGAGAAAAAATAATACACATTTCCTAAGTGAAACTAACTGGCTGCTGGAATACATGATTTGTAGGATTCCTCCACACCAGTTTTTCAACTGACGCTTCATTTCTGAGCAAGATCACATGGTTCAAATGGAAGCCACAGATATGACAGGGAAGTTACTGAGGGAGGTGTTATGACCTATTTTCAGGCAGACTAGATTGTAGTATTTTCTCTTGGCTGAAAGCAGGTGAAATCAAATTTGTACCATCCCATTAGTAATGTACTGATTTCACACTTAAAGCTTAAAACCTCTTGGACACAGACAGCAGAAACTCTTTGACTGTTACTTAAACTGCCTAAGATGCAGCAATCAAACTCTGGGTCCCAGTTCTCTACTTTATTGAATACACAATGCTTACAAGCCCTCTCAGGTATGGAGTAGTCATTCTTGAGGAAAAGGGACACTGCTGTAAGGATTGGAAGAAGATGCATTGGAAACAAAGAAAGACAGGATGTGTGCATTAGCTTCTGATTTGAAAAAGTAAACCCAAAGAGTGTCACCTTCAAATGCCAGAAATAAAATTTCTGACATTACAATATCTGTCCTTTTCCTCTTTAGAATTGATTCCTTTGTCATGTGTTTCTGCAGACCTTAAAATTAACATAGATCTGTTTATATTCACTACTGTACTTTTGCAATAGAGTCATCAATGTCAACAGAACACATGAAATACACTGTGTTACAGCAAGGGCAGTTTGGTGGATTTCAGCATATTGGAAAATAGAAGCCAGAAAAATTATCTTTTCTGACAGGTATATGGAAACAGATGGAAAAGGGAAGATTAGTCACAAGTTTTGTCAGTCCTGTTTCCTTTTAAAACAGAGAGCAAAGATTTAATTTCTGAGTTGTCAGCTCTTGGCTGAAATGATTAGGCAGAACTGTCCATGGCTACAGTCAACACGACCATCAGTAAACTTGATACTGGGTTCCTGCAGGATACTTAGCAACTCCTTTCACTGCTCTGTTTGTAAAGGATTCGATCATGTTAAGCCATATAAACTTGGTAAACTTACATTATAGCACAACTAGTACCATCCCGTGCTACAAAGAGCTGTATTTTGGAGAAGCACTAAATTGAGTTTAGGTGTAAAAACTTGCTCAAACCAGCAATATTTTTGTTTTGCATTGTGCTGGAAGCCAAAGCCAGTTTTGTCTTCTTTGCTTCTCCTGGTGGGATAGCTTTGCCCAGCGTAAACATACACACCAATTTTCTGTGCTGTGCAATTCACAGAGACAATCAAATAAAATTTAAAAACATGCATAACAGAGTACAAAGTTGTTACTCTGTAAAACTGAAATATAACAATTGCAGAGGAAAAATATCACCAACTTCATCACTGCAAACTTACAGAATTTTTAGAATATGTCCTTTAGTATTTCATGCAAGAGGACTTTTTTTCAGGGACCTGCCAGATTACAAATGCTTGTGGCAGAGACATGGAACCCATTTTTCATGGGAAAACTGCCTAAATTAATAAGCCAGGTTTGTTTTGGTTGGGAAGGAGGAAGAGCGGGTGTTTGTTTCATGGAAAGTTGCTAAGGAAATGAATATGTAGCCATAGATTTTCTGAAAATAAAACAATGTTTTTCACTGAAGAAACTCTGCACTTTATAAAGAACAAATTCACTCGCACACACACAAAAATTATCATAGATTTAGATGTATTTGACTTAAACATCAATCTTTATAAATCCCAAAAGGTTTGGGAAACAGGGTGGGAAGAAGAAAGAAATGCACTTTCATCCCTTAGCTGCCTCAATCTTTCAAGAGTGTGAATATGAACAGACTCACTGATTTCTGACTTTAGCTAAGCTCAACTTTACCATCTTTTGATGGTATCTTTATCAAAAGATACCATCAAAAGATGGTATCTTTTTGCAGATCTTTAGTGTTAAAATATTGTTATAAAGCATTCAAAATCTAAAACCAGAAATTCTACCTGTGCTGAGATATCTACAGCTAAAGTACCAACACAGAGCTAAACAATCCCAAAGATTTTTCTTTTTCAGCTTTAGACTGAAACCTAAGTTCAGAAACAGCCTTCTCTCCATTGTCAAAAAGAATGTGATTCAACTATGAAACTATGCACTCACAACTTCCATGTACTCTTGAAACACTTACAAGAGACTATAAACTTCCATCAATATGTGAAAATTCAATTTTTTTTTACTGTAGGCAAGGACAACCTCAAAACCAATTGTATACGATTTGGTGCCAAATGCATTCTATGTTAATGACAGCTGCCAAAACAACAAACATCTTCATCCTGCAAGCTATGCTATAACTAAGTTTTTGAAAGATCACAGCCAAGAAGGGCATCAAGGTAGAAAAGTCAACATCAGATTTCCTGAGAAATACCTATTTGCCAGTTGAAACACTGGCAATTTCACAGAATAGCAGAAAGTTGGACCGGCTGAATTAACCATAATTGACCCCATTACACGGCCAGGTACTACCCTGCAAGAACTGCAGAATCCCTTTTCTAGAACAAAAGCTTTCCTGGGATGCTGCCACTGAAATACTACATGCTCCCTCTGTTTTCTACATATTCCTACTATTTTTCTTGGCTTATAGATTCACTAGAAACCATACTAAGATAATATATTATTATACATAATCTTCATCTGTTGTGCATCTGGCTTACGGAAGTACTGGAACAATGGAGGCCTTTCTTTCAAAATTCTTATTTATATGGAAAAAAACCCCACAACCCTTCTAATATTTCTATACACAATTTAAGAGAAGATGCTGAACAATCTGCCACTTGCTAAATGGAGAACAGGATCAGGACCTTTCCAAACAGCATGGTTTCATGTACACATATAGGCCAAATACATATAAGAAACACATCATTAAAGTACTTACAGAGGAACATTCTGTTTTATTTGCACGTAAAAGCAAATACTTCAATGCCCCTTGACTTTACTTTGTGCCTTCATAGAACTGTGTAAGAAAACTGAATCCAGATGTCCAAAGGACTTTAAAAACTAGCAGAAATCATCACATGCCCAAGTATATCTCTGCTCCCAAATGAAATCCAGTTCATCAAAAACAGTTTTATATAATAACCTATTATTAAATACTTAGTGCAAATTTTGTAGGACATCTTTTAATTAAATTGCTGACTATTACTTTTAACAAGACTCTGAACAAGATTTTCATCTAGAAGTGTACAGTTTAGACCCCTCCTGAGACAACACAATGCTTATGGGCTGAACTTTCATATGCTTCCAGAAACATAAGCACCCAAACTGAAAAATATTATACCAACTGTAATGCAAACAGCTTTGTGTCTATTCACTTTGCAAATTTCAATTGGTACCTGACCACTCTGAACTAGTTAGGGTCATTTACACAAATAATAAATTAAATGTCCTTACTTACAGTCCCTCTATCTGCTTTGACTGATACCACTACAGAAAAATCTCAGTCCCACTGTTCATACCTATTGCAACTTCTTCAGTCAAATGCAAACCCGTAAGAACAGAAATTACACCAAAGAGTGACAATGAATCAGTTGTGTTCAGCAAGTTCAGAAAAGTAAACATGGAAGTAAATTTACCTTTTCAGGAAATAATACATGAGGTTTAGTTAAGTCCTTCAAATTGCACCATTAGGTGACATGATTTCAAGGCTTCATATTTGTAGTAACTATCCACTGGGTTATCACTAATTCTGTGTATCTTTTGGATAAAAGTTTACAGTCTTCTGATAATCTAATGAGGCATTTCCAGTATTTCCACCCTTTTAAGTATTCACTGAGTTGCAAGTGATGTTTTTTGCAGGTGGAAACTCACAGGACATCACATCTAGCATTATAACTTAATAAACATTGCAGCACATTACTGACCTGCCCCTACACATCCATTCTTATGGCAAGAACACAGCTAGGTAATTCAGTAAAAAGTGAAGGAACCATGGTGTAGGCTAACTTTCAGGAACCAGTCCACTTTCTATGGAAATATGGAAATTGTCTACAACAAACATGGATAGCTTGCCATCACTTCAGGAATCTGGTTACCAAAATAGCAGCATGTTACCATTACTATGCACACTATACACAAGGCCTAACACGCTGTTTTCACTCTACCAAAACTCCAAAATGTGCAGTTCCAGACAAAGCTATACTTGCCTCTTAATACTCTAAGAATGTCTCTGGAAATAAGGAAAATACATCCTCAAAACAGGAGGTTAGGAACAATATAGGAACCTATTTTGTTGTGTATTTATATATACATAATAAAGACATGAAAATATATTTTATATATTTATGTTCCCAAATAAAGCACTTAAGACAGATTCAAGCAAAAACAGGATGAAGGAAGAACGCAACTCTGACAACTGTGAGTGTGTTTTAAGCAAATAAGTGATGCTAAACAGATTTCACTCTGTAAGCATACTCTTAATATTCCATAGCTCCCTGGAAAAATGGCAAGATAAGGCAAGTTTCCACCTGATGTTTTTATGGCAATGCTCCCTGCTAATGCTCCTGAAGACTGAAAGATTTGAAGGATTGTTATTACAGTTAAAATTATTATGGTGATTATCATAAGTTATACTAATGTGTATTGAAACATGGACTTCAAAGTAATAAGGTCCAGGGTACTTTACAATGGAAATCAATAGCCCTAATTTTTAATTTGGGGAAGCCAATTCACAGACTCTACAGGACCTGCTGAAGGTCACCCAGGCCGTGCCTTAACAATTCAGCAAATTGAGCTCCAGGGTTCCTTGTGCCAGATCAAAAACTCACCTGGGAACATGGGCTGGTGTGAACTCTCTACAGCAGCTCAAATTGCACATTTCATTTTCATGTTTATAAAATGTTACACCAGCCTCGGATGGTCAGGCTTGCTCATATTGGAACATGGCTCAGCTGTTCACCTAACTATGGCCTGTGAAAGCCAAGTCCAAGTGCAAGCCCGTGGGAAAGCCTGGCTCACGTGGTTATCATCCCGGGCATCTCAGCTACTGCCATCCCATCTGCAGCAGGGCTGCCCGTCTTACACAGAGCACACAAAAACAAACGCAAAATCACGGCCTCTCCAGAAGCAGCTGCCTGCGCCAAACAAGGAGCAGGGATCCCTAATTTCTGTGCCAGCGTGCCCCGGGGTACCTGGTGCCACACACCAGGCTGGACAAGGGGCTACGGGAGAACAGGGGCCACCTTCGCCCGCCCCATCGAGAAGAGGGCACCGTGCACTGTCCCCCCTCGAGAAGACGGAGCGGGGCAGGGGCAGGCAGCACGGGGCCCCGCGGGACGCGCCGGTACCTCTGAGGGCCTGGTGCATGCCCCCGATGCCGCTGTACAGCTCCAGCACCCGCAGCGCCGCCATGCTCGGCCGGCGCGCCCGCCCGGCGCCTCCCCGAGCGCCGCCCGCCCGTTCCGCCGCTCTTTCGTTCCCCCCGCCCGCCCCGGAGCGGCGGCGGCTTGCGTTCCCCTCGCTCGGGGAAGCACGGGCGGGATCGGCCCCGCAGGACGAGGCCACCACGGCTCAGCCGGCCCTGCCGCCCCCTGAGGTGTGCGGGGGCGTCCTGCTGGCACTGAGGGCGGGAGGGGAGCCGCTGCCCGCCGTGACCCCCGGACGGGTCGGTCCGGCCGAACCGGTGCGGGCGGCGCAGGCAGAGAATGGCCGAGCAGGGGGCAGGGGCTTCTCCTCATGAGGGGGACGTGTGTGCCAGTGGCCTCGGCGGTGCCCTGGGCCCGGGCGTGCCGGGAGTGCGGTGATGTTTTCGAGAAGTCCTCTCAAAGCCCGCACAGGAAAGAAGGAAATAAGTGATGAAAGTGCCCTTATTTACCCCAACGCTTCTTGCTAAATTGAGAAGGAAGAGACTTCTCAATGGCACTGTTGCCCCACAAAGTGTTCGGTTTTTTAAACAAATAGTTTATATATATATAAATATATATATATGTGTGTGTGTGTGGTGTATGTGTGCGCACATGTGTGTATATATATATATATATATATATATATATATATATCTCAGCCAAAGTAAATGTGTCACAGACTATTACATGGGTTACTCACCACAGTCAAGCAGACACCTACGCTTCAGTTTGAAGATTCAGATTGTAAAGTGAAGATGAAACAAACAAACAAAACAAACAAAAAAAAATCACTCAAACCAAACCAGAACATGTTTCTCCACTAGTTTCTTGATTTAATTATATTGTTGTAGAGCCTTTAAGAAACCTGTCAAAAACAGGGTGGGTTTAAGGAATAGTTCTTTTTCCCATAGAAGCTGCCTCACAGCATGTCATAGTAGCTCCCATCTCTTGACTTACAGTGGGGGAAGAATTTTTAGCTGAAACTGGAGGGCAAAGAAGTGGTAAACCTGCTGCCTTTCAATGCACTCCTCTAAAATACAGGATGCATGACCTGTGGAAAACAGTGGAATTAGAAACAAAATTTCAAAATAAAAATATCAGTCCTTGCCAGTTTTTTTTCAAAACAGTACTGTCATTCACCTGGATCTTCATTATCAGACTCTGGGGCTGCTTCTTTATTTGTCAGCCATGAAAGGTGAATAAAACAAGAAGTCCAAGTCTTTGTTATGTGAAAGAAAGTGCAGCACCAGAGGAGAGCAGCAGGCATTGCAACCGGCTGTGTGCAGGTTTCCTGCATTGGTGGTTGATGGAGAATTGAGAAAGTGGAATCACATGGTGCAACAAAACTAGAAATGTGCTTGCTGAAGAAAAGAGTCATGGGACAAAGATGGTGAAGGCCTGAAGAAAATTGATCAAGATGATGAAGATGGGTTACAAAGAGCAAGGTTATCAGTTAAAAAGATACACTTTAGTAGAACCCCTTCAATATATAGATGCAAGGTGAAAATTAAAAAAAATCAAAAAGGCATCTTTTAGACTACTGAAATCAGTAAAGCTGAGGAATGAGTTTGAGTTTCTTGTCCTACTATTCCTGTAATCTACAGATCACAGCAATGCTAGATACTGTGATGAGTGAGAGCTGTAGTCAGCCAGAAACAGTTCATTTATTTGGAGCTGCCTGGTACCTGGAGTGATTAATATCAGACAGGAAGACAAGGCTGAGACCTATTTTTCCTTCTCCTTTCCCTGACTCCAAGGTATTTTTGCCATTCATGCATAGGAAAAGTGGAGTCAGCTGGAAAAAGCAGCAGAGATGTCTCTGCTGTGCTGGTTGGTGGCAGTAGAACATTCCCAGCTCAGGGGAAATCCTCCACCTACTTCCTCTTCCAGTGTAGTAAACTGGAGAATATGATCAACATGCCTCCACTCTGGCAACAAAGAAATTAATAAGCTAGATAGGGATTTTATTGGCTTCCTCTTGTAAAGAATGGGAAGCACCAAAACTTCCCTAGCACTCATTTTTTAACAACTGGCAGCAGTCACTTTTATAATTCTGTATAACTGTGTCTGCCCTAACCTGGTTCTCATTATTAATTGACAGCTGTATAAAGAACTGAAATGAAAACAGGGAATCTGGAAGCAGTTATTTGTAGTGTTCTTCACTTTAAAAATGTAAAGTCAACATAATAACAACCATACTTTCTGGATCCAAACTTAGATAATAGTATTTAAGGCATGCTGCTTATTTCAGACAGGAGCAATGGCTCAGAAGTGCTGAGATCCATGGCCACTCATATCTTGCTTCTCACAGGAAAACTCAGAATGATGGCAGAGGGAGGGTGAGCCCTGTCAAAGCAATTGTTCATACTTGCACTCAGAAAATCTTGCTAACATGTGTTGCCATTGCCATGGAGCAAGCTAAATGTTGCTGACACTTTGTCTTGTGACCCCAAAGCAGCCACATGTCTGCAAAATTTCCCAATTGGAGCTCTCTGACTTACTAAAATTTGGGTATTGTGACAGCCCTTTTTACTCTTTTCCATGCATATTGGATGGATAGAATTCCTGTAAAAGTCCATGAACACTAAATTTTTTTAACAGAGAAGATTAATAGCAGAGTTGAATCCAAAGTCCAACTCTGGACTCTGCATTTTTAGGACACAAGTATGGGCTGTTTCATGTAGCAATTATGGCTCCACAATGTAGTTGGTTTTAAATAACAAATGAAAGGCTTTTCTAAAATGATGTTATTTTATTCTAAATGGGCACATCTACAGAATAATGCATTGATGAAACAGCTATTTGCTTGACTCTAATATATTTATAGTAAAATATATTTTAAGCAAACTGATCTTTTAATGATATTTTTAAAATTGTTGACATAAGCCTGTGATATCAGCATTTTCACTGAGACAGCTTTGAAAACTCCTGCCTCCTACCAACTAGAATCATTTCCTCAATGCAGAAGTTTCAGGAGTTTGCCCACATCTCTGATGAGTGGTATGATACAGATAATCATGCCAGGTCTGAAATTGTTGCCTTGGTAATCAACAAACATCCAGTGAAACAGCTACATGTGGTTAGAGGAACATGAAACCGCTGCAATATTTTCTCTTCCTAAAATGCTTTAGAATTGTTAAACGTTACAATTAGCAATGCTGCACAAGAGCATCACAGAAATATGCCCCCTTCCTTCAGATTCTGCATTGTACTTGGCAACTGAAAAGCAAAATTACAAAATATGACTGGACCATGTAATCTTGCCCTCAAAGTGAGAAGGAAAGATTTTCACTGCTCTGTTTCTATAATTCAAAAAATGCACACGAAACTCCGTAAGCAGTTACATGTAAGTCTCCTCCCTGCCCTCCCTCCCCTCTGCAGCAGAGCAGAGCCAGCAGGGCCTCTGCTCGCCCCAGCTGTGACAGAGGCTGCCGGTCTGCAGTGCCTGTCACTGGGCTTTGAGGCCATGAATGTAACCCTCAGCGTAAGGCTGGGCGATGAAAGGTAGTGGACTTGAAGCTGGGAAGTGTTTGTGAGCATTTCCTCTATATTCAAAAAATGGAGAGAGGGCAGGGAAAACCTCCCTCTGCTCGTACACCAGATGTTTCAAAGTGCCTTCACAGTGATCAGCCAAAACTTTGTACAAGCAAATATCAATGTCGATGGCTGAACAACAAAAAATGCTTCTTCTCTCCAAAGGTCTGATATAACCTACTAAATACCCAAGTGAGGATCAGGAGGAGTATACAAACATCTCTGCTGTCTGGAAGAGAAGCTCATATTCTGGGTAAGAAATCATTGTGGCCAGGAAAGAATGTGAAGCATGTCATACCCTAGCAATGCAACCAGTGAATTGAAAAAATCACTGAGAGCATATGGCATCAATTATTGTTTCCATAGCCATTGGTCCAGTAGGTTGCAAATAAAACTGAAAACCTTTTGCAGTTTATCAGAGTCGATCTTTATCGGATGTTATGTTTCAGAAGGGTATTTATCAAAGTTGATTTCTGCTGAAGTGCTGCTCAGTAAAAGCTGTCAACCACAGAGGCAGTGCTTCCAGGAAGCGACTGGGCTGTGCCTTTGTGGCTAAGGAAGCCTATGATTTTCATTTATAATGCCACGCATCTGCAAGACTAGAAATGAAAACCACATCAAACCAGGTTTGTCAGCCTCTCTCATGCATTTTCTAAGAACTCTATACCAGGGAAATTTATGTAGCTGAAATTATTTGGAAGAGTGATCAGACAGAAATATTTTTAACCTTTTGCTTTTCAAATATATTAATAGCTCCATTTCAGGATTTTATTTTCAGGTTTTGTGGCTAGGTATATACTCTGTAGGGAGTAAGGAATAAAAAGACATTGCTTCTCTAATTAAATCTTTACTTTTCTGGTTTAAATACATTTAAATCTAAATAAATCTGGCTTGTTTGTTGCATTTGGCCTGCAGTGGTTACCCGGGCTGGATGAGAGGCATATGTTTAGATTATGTTCTTGACTTTCTTGAACTTACACATTCCAGTGCTTGACAAAAAAAATTACTTAAAAACTATATAGTCATTGGATTGAACAAAACAGACTCAGAACTCTTTAAGGCCCCTGCAGTCAGGCAAAAGATTGCTGGTGCAATGAATGCGTTTTGACTCAGTCCTTTGAAGGGTGACAGCAGGCAGGAGCCAGGCATTTGTTAAAGGGGGATCAGTTCGGGATGAGGTAATGGCGTGGGAGATCCCCGCTCGATTGCAAGGGCAGGAGGAGCCTGCTGCTCTCTCAAAGGGAGGGGAGGGGAGATGAGGGAAAGAAAGGAAATTCAGCTGGTGAGGCTGTATACGCCTCTTAACTTCTTGCTTAAGGCAAGAATTTTCATCCCTGGTATCCCTGTATGATTTGCACAACTTACACTGTGCAAACTGAAAAAGACTTGTACCTGTATGTCAGTGTTGGTCACACCTTCTGATCACAAGGCCATCTAGTAACACCTTCAGCTTTTGTACACTGCAGTTTTGTCTTTTAAGGAGTTCAGCCCCTGCCCAAACTGTTGGGGTTTTTGGGTGGTTTTTTAAAATTTTTTTATTCAGTCCATGTGGTGAGTTTAATCTCTGACTGTGGGTAGCATTAGTTAGCACAGGAAATTAGATCTGCCATCGTGGTAGGATTTCAGCAGAAGGGTATTTTCTCTACAGAGAAAGAAAACCTTTAATGCAGCCATAGCAGAGCTGAAACTGTGGCCCTTCTCAGTGACTTCAGATTAGATTAAACCAAAATTGTATGTAAGTACTGTAAGATCTGCCCAAGAAGCTGAGCACTTGGTGCCTAGGCTGCACACAGATGTCTTCCACCCTGCCTCTATGGCTAGCATTTGCAAATGAGTTACTTTAAAGCTAATATAAAACTATGTGATATGAGTTATGGATTGCAATTGCAAAAGTTACTGTACTTAAGAGATTCTCTTTCTGGCATTGGAAATGTCTACAGATATCTGTCAAACACACCAATATAATATCTACCCAAAGGTCTCTTGGAAAATAGTCTATAATAAACAACAGTTGAAAAAGTTGTGAGATTTTGTAAGGATAAACTGAAATAACAGAAAAAATTGAAAAGTTATTGCAAAAGAAATCTAGAAAAAATATAGCAGTGTAATTTTTGGCTGCTTTTGGGGCCCCTTCCCCTTTCCTCTTTGCCTCAACTAAGAACAAAAGCTTTAGGTTTTTCTAAAGTTGAAACAAACTCTTTTTAGTAAAAGGACTGTGACATTTAAATGTTATTTTTTACCAAGACAGCTTGGAGAGAGAAGCCCCAAAAAGCCTAGCCTAAAAGAGCCAAAAAACTGTAAATAGTTATTTCTGAAGAAGAGAAATCTCCTTGCACAAGACATGTGCCAAAATGGACTGGCAGTGTCAAAATTCAGCGGTAGGGAGTTGGGCTTACTTAAAACTCCAGCAAATATGTTTCACATAATTCATCAGAAAAATACAATGGGAGATTGTTGGAATTGTCCATTGGGAACCCTGCGTGTCAGATGAAGTCCCTGAGGATGATTTTATCACAGTTTTGGTGCCATGTCAGATGTAGCACTCATCTCCAACAGTATAGGACACGGTTGTTCAAAACCTAACAATATGGAACTTAGGTAATTAATTAATCTAAACTGTGAATAATTCATATTATCATTGGCAGTCCAGGCATCATGTACATTGTAGTACAATAGTATTGTGTCCTCAACTGTGGGATAGCTCTCAAGATTCCTCTTGATATAACAGAAGTTGATTATTTTCAGAATACAACTGCAGGTCAGTGGCATTACCATTTCAGGGAAAACCATGCCTCTCCCTGTGAAATATCCTGACATCTGACCTGTGTGTTCTTTCATCCTGATGTGCTGGATTTACATGGTAGGCCTAGGTAAATTTTGTCATAGAGTTTATAAAAATGCCTGATCTATGTCAAATAAACAGCTACAAACCCTGGCAAAAGTCTGAGTTAGCAAAACTGAAACATCTACAAGGCTCCTGAATAGTTGTCAGGTCCTTCCTCCTGTCATCCTACACATGCTCTCTCCTGCCTATTATGTGTATTGGAGCATATACAAGATCAAATTCCTAAGGAAAATTTTCGGACAGACAGTGAATTGTCTTTGTATTGGGAAACAGGACACTCTTCCACCAGAAAAGACATGAACACCTCTACTCTTCCAGACATTTGCTCTCTTCCTTCTCCAGCCATATGCATCATCTCCTCTGTATTTAACTAATTTTCAATTCCTCATGGCCCACAATATATTATGCATCTGAAATCTGGATCATCTTCCCTCCTTAATCCCAACTGGGCAGAGTATATTTATTCTTGAAAATTAGGCATAGAGCTGCCATGCAAAAACAGAATATCTTTTTAGAAACTCAGTCTTCTCAGCTTTGGGGTGTGTGCAGCACTGCCTCTTCCCTTTGAAAGGAGCCAATTAATCCCAGAATGGCTAACACAATGTATGCTCAGTTTATGAGTCTCATTGGAACCAAGGATTTGGCACAAGAACTTGGACTCAGGAATCCACGAAAAACTTGGCCTTCAAGGAGCCAGTACTGTTCTGCTTGTCCTGGGCATCTCAGAGGAAGAATGGAACAATTGCTGCACGCAATTAATGTTCCATTGCTGTGTCCTGCCTCTTCCTCAGAAAGATCATCATTTCCTGGTATATCATGGCAAGAAAACATTATGCTATTTATGCTTTGTGTAAGTGATGGAACTGGGGAAGAGAAAAGAATTAAATCACTTCTCAGATTTAATTGTTTTTTGGCTAGAGGAGCTCTTTAAGCAGTTTGAGTTGAAAAAACTTGGCCAAAAAGAAGTAGTAAGTGTTTAACTGACAGGGTTCTTTAATAGTGTACAAGAATCAGTTCCTTTCAATTTTGTTAAAGAGAGGATGGATGGATGGATGGATGGATGGATGGATGGATGGATGGATGGATGGATGGATGGATGGATGACTCATCCTTGAAAAAGTTTGCAACCTCAAAATTTAAAACTGAACCAAGACAGTGCTTCCCATTGTAATGTGACAACTAACTGTTCATCCACACTGTTGACTTCTACCCGAACCAACATTTTGCTGCAGGAATTGCAACCTAGTGCTGAGCAAGGCCAAGATGGCCAGATCAGCAGTGTGGCAAAGGACATAAAAAAGCTAAACTATGCATTTTGCATAGATTCTTCTGAAAACTTGAGCTGCTTAATTAAAATATTTTATCTGATATTTAAGTTAAATGGTCCTTATACAGTGCCTATAATGATCCTTGAACAATTTCTTGGTCTTTGACAATATACATATTTCATTAAACAAAGATGTGGAGAGAGAAAATTTCAAATTATCTATTTTGGGGCACCCAAAATCAAGACTGAGAGACTTTGTGTATTCTGAAAATTTATTCTGCTTAAAGAGTTTCAGGTTGAGCATTGAGCCTTAAGCCATGCCAAATCTCTTGTCAGTTTGGAAAACCTCATTCTATATGTCCCAGTCATTGCTAACTGTATTGCTGCCATTCAGCAGTCAGTGCTATTGCTGTTAAATAAAGTGAGACGGGGTCATTCTTAATTTGGGGTTTTTTTTTATTTTTTAAGGGATGGATTATATAAATTGCTCTACTTGTGATAGAGCTTAAAAACTCTTCTCCTTCTCTTCTCCTTCTCTTCTCCTTCTCTTCTCTTCTCTTCTCTTCTCTTCTCTTCTCTTCTCTTCTCTTCTCATCTTCTCTTCTCTTCTCTGTTCCTAGAGGTGTGCATAGTGTTTGAGACAACCTCAGGGCCCAGGACTGTAGTGGCTTTGAAAATGAGCACCTGATTTGGTACAGAAATGTTCTATTTTGATTCTAAACACTTCCTATTCTGGCAATTAGAAACCATAGTAGAGAGGCACCTCATGCACGACAGTAATAATTTTTTGGAAATGTAAATCATGCAGCAGGGTGGCTTGACTCATGTTCAAATCACTTCCTTAATGATGAAACCCCTGCCAGCTTCATATAGTTATTATACATTAAAATAGAATATTTTAGACAGACTTGGTTAGTTTTGAGTATAGAGCCTAGTCATTTACTTGAAAAAATCAGCAGCTAGTCATACCAATTTGATATGCTTTGCAATGCTGGCAATGACAATAGGCAACATAATTTTAAAAATAAATTTGCCAGTTTCTTTATCAATACAAAAATTAGTCAAGGAAGTTACTCACAAGGGGAGAATTCAATGCTGGAACATTTAGATGTTCTGCAGCCTGGTTATATTCAGAAATCCAAATCAGCTTCTCCTAGTCAGAATGCAGGGAGATGCATTATCAAGGTTCAGAAAAACCATCACTTCCCTGGATGCAGTGGCCTTTTTTGGGGGCTCCTCCTTACACTTGGCTCTCAGCTAAAGGGAGGGACTTCTCCCAGCTGAAGATTAGAGCCAGAATCCTTTTTTTTTTCTTTTTAACAGGGACCTTTCTGTTTTCAAAATCATAACAGTCTTTGTGTTTTTAGGCCATGGCTGAAGATGTTCTTAGACAGTGAAAGCCACAGCAGTCACTCAAGTGATAGGCCACAGCACTTACTATGGCTGAGCACTACAGAGTGCTCCTCCAGTCTGTAGAGTGTTAAGGCTCTCTTATTTCCTCATATTAAAATGTGTCCCTATTGCCCAGAGTTTGTTTAATAGTTGTGGTGCAGGGGATGTGTGAAGGAATGGCTCTACAGCCCCATGCATGCCTGGGCTTATGGTTGCTGTATGGTACTGACACAAAATTATTGTATTTGCATGGCAGGATGTTTTTTCATGGGTATTTAATCTTTATGTGTCTTTCTACAGCTCCTGTAAGCAGAAACTTTAGAAAAAGGCCATAAATCTGATTAAGAAAAGCATTCACATCTGTTTAGTCCAGGTTTATGTAAATGGAAAGCACATTCAATATTTGGACTAAATTGCTCTCATTTCTTACTGTTTAAATTAAATGGTAAATTTAAAAAATAAAAACAATAAGTGAATGCCAGTCTTTTCAATGATGTTTTAAGACCAACAGATATTTTTGCAAGCAAATAGTAGAAATTCTGTTATATGGACGTTTTAATTTTTAGTACAACTGATATGTAGTATAAAGCCATTCAGGCATCCGTACCTTCTCTCTATGCATATCCACTTTCCCCATTAATCAAAGTTACACACAATACAGGAGGCTTTTTGCTAAATTTCTAGGACTTGATTCTGTATTTCATTCTTGGCAGTAAACCCATACATAATTATCTGGGGAAAAAAAGGCCGCAAAAAAAAGGCATAAAAGAAAATTTCAGTCTGAAGTGAAACTCTTGTGATAAAAATACCTGTTTGTTTTTTCAAGAGTGCCATTACCTCTGATCTACTTCTGTAAAGGTAGTACAGTGCAGTACACAACAGTGTACTTCTGTTGTGAGCTGATCAGGCAGTGCATGACTGCACACTGGAATTGCAAGGGAAGGCATTGCAGTAAACAGCACAGATGACAACCAGTAGTTTATGAATAATCCCCAACGTGGTGCTGAGTGATGCTCTTAGCTGTCTGTTCTTCATGTCAGAAGTGGTCAAGATCTCCATCAGCCGCCATCTCTGAGAGTCCCATAGCATTTTCCATTTAACTAGACATTACTGTGATTTCATTTCCATTCAAAATACACTGTCCGTGATGTTTATGGCTACACTGAGACAGAGTCTCTTCTGAGAAGGACAGCAGAGATCTTTTTGAATTTCAAGGGACATGTTTTCATCCCCTTGGGGGTTTGTGATGCAAATGTGTGTTAAATTTATTGCAGCTTACAAGAAACTTACAGCTTCTTCCATTTGTGCATCTGTGTAAGTGCCAACAAGCAAAAGGCACTTAAAGGTTTACTGTAGTTCCAACAGCCAACAATATCTGAACATTTCATAGTGAGACACAGAAATAAAGCAGGTGGCCAAGAGCACATATGGCAGCAGTGCCATAAACATATGGAAATTACACTTGAAACATGAAGTGGGTGGGTCATATTTACTAAAACAAATACCTTGGATTTTAGGGGCAAAGCATTTTCTGAATGAGGAGGATTCTTGCGTATGTGTGCCATTGAAGATTTTGTGAAGTGTAAGTTGTGCTCTATTAGGAAGAGCAGATGGGGCACCAACACACCTTAAAAAAAAAACAAAGGTCTACCAAAGCTATCAGTATTTCTGAGTACAGCATCTTTAATCCGTGCAATTGTTGGTTATGTGCTGTTTTGCTTTTTGCCCACTCACAGAACGGGTATGTACTTCTGTGCCAGGGCTCTCAAAGGCTTAGAGCTCATACTTGATGGCTTAAATAGAGCTCTGAGAGGGCTGGGCAGTGCAACAGCGTCCAGGCTGGGCTTTGGGAACCCTTAGCCTCAGGAATGCTGTGTGACCTCTGCCTCTTATTCAGTGGGTGAATGGAATAAGCTGTAGCCTGGCACTTACACTGAAAGCACTTCAGTAGCTCAACCTTGTCAGCTTCCTTGGACTAAGCTTCAGTGAACAAAAGAAATTAAAACCTCAAGGACTTACATTTAGATACAAACTGCATTCCTACATTTCTGGTTGCCAACAAAATGAAAGCAAAGCAGAATTTCCTTCAAAAAAACTAGATCTTTAATAAAATACATAGGTTCACATTCTTCCTTGTAAAGTACATTACCTGAAGTACAATAGTTGACTAGTGTGAATTGGGGTGTGAAGATTACCTTTTTCTCTACCCACTGTTCATGTTCAGGTTTATCAGAACTTCCAGTGAAGATATTTCTTCCTGCAGGACTGCAAGCTAAAAAGAATGAAAAATCAATGGTAGTTTTGCATCCCCTAAGTGCTGAAGCAATGCATTACAGATAATATGTCTACAATGTATCACTAACTTCCAATAGCAGAGAGAAAAAAGATGTCCCTTACCTGATGCATCAGTGCAGAATTTCAGAATGTGAGTCGTGCTTTGGCCACTCAAGTTTAAAGTTATCTAAATGACAGAGCTTCTGTCATCTTCCTTAAGCAACCTCTGCATTCATGTTAAAACAATCTGCTGCTACTCAAAGTTTTTCTCTGTTAACTTTTATGTCATTGCTATTGCTCTGTACTACCTACATCACTCTTTTCCATTGCTAGTAGTCCCATTTTGATAGTGAAATTGCTCTGAAAACACTGGGAGTTTTGTCTGGCCTTTTATTTTACACACATATTTCCAGGTCACAGTTAATGAACAATTATCATTTTTCTGGCTGCCCTCCTAAGACTCTGACCATACGCCTACCAAATTATAGCAAAGTCTGTTGGGTACAACAGTGGAGAAGCAATCCTTTGTTAAAATCAAGCCTGCTACTATCCTAGGTATTTTCCAGGAGCAAGATCCTGAATGCAGCAATTTCAATAATGTACTGTACACACAAAAAACCCCCCATAACTATTCCTGGGATCACTGTTGCAATAATGGCAGAATTAAGCCTTAGGCATGTAACTGCTTAGCCAGGTACAAGGAAAGCATATTTAACCTATAAAGTTCATGTCTTAATCATAGGACCTGAGAGTGCTATCATGGGAGGCAGCTAAAGAAAACACATACATTATTTTTCTGGCTGTTTATTTTGAACACTTGGCAGCCCTTTGTGAATAGTTAGCGTAATTTTCCCCTGATCTTACTCTTTCAGAAAGCTCAAAAGGAAAGGAAAGCTTCTTAGAAAGACATATAGATAAATATACACCATACGTATAGAGGGGTCTTAATAGTTTATTCGGAGTATTTTGCCAGGCCTGTGACATTAAACTTGCCAACCCCTTCTTGCAGCCACCGCGCTCACTCTGGAGTGGGACAACGAGATTGAGAGGGGGAAACCCAGCGCCCATTTCCGCGACGCCGAAGATGCCGCTACTGTCAGCCCGTTCTGCCCGGGCGCGCCGTGCCGGGGATCCCCGCGAGAGACACCGCCCTGCCACGTCCCGCAGCTCCGGCGGAAACCTGCCAGCCTCTGGGGACCTCAGTCACAGCACAGACCACCGCCCACCCTCCGCTGAGCTGCCCCGCTCGCCTTTGTGTCCGCGGCCGCCGCCCCTTCCCCGCGGGCGGGGCGGAGCGGGGCGGGCCCGGCGGGGCGGGTTCGCGGCGCCCATAAGAAGGAGCCCTGGCCGCAGCCACCGCCCTTCTTCGCCGCACACCCCGGCCGTCCCGCTCCGCTCCCGGATTACAAAGCCCGCGCTGCCGTCGCTATGAGCATCAGCACGAAAAACTCCTCGTACCGGCGCATGTTCGGCGGGGGCAGCCGGCCCAGCACCGGCACCCGCTACATCACGTCCAGCAGCCGGTACTCGCTGGGCAGCGCCCTGCGGCCCAGCAGCGCCCGGTACGTGTCCGCCTCGCCCGGCGGCATGTACGCCAGCAAGACCACGTCGGTGCGGCTGCGGAGCAGCATGCCGCCCATGCGGCTCCACGACTCCGTGGACTTCTCCCTGGCCGACGCCATCAACACAGAGTTCAAGGCGAACCGCACCAACGAGAAGGTTGAGCTGCAGGAGCTTAATGACCGCTTCGCCAACTACATCGACAAGGTGCGCTTTCTGGAGCAGCAAAACAAGATCTTGCTGGCCGAGCTGGAGCAGCTCAAGGGCAAGGGCACGTCCCGCTTGGGCGACCTGTACGAGGAGGAGATGCGGGAGCTGCGGCGACAGGTGGACCAGCTCACCAACGACAAGGCACGCGTGGAAGTGGAGCGGGACAACCTCGCCGACGACATCATGCGGCTGCGGGAGAAGTGAGTGTGCCTGGGGAAGGGGGGCTCGGGCTGCCGCCGCATCCCGCTGCCGCCCCGCCGCCCTGTCCCCTGGCGCGGAGGCAGCCCCTGAGCATCCCGAGCGGTACCGGGCGGGCCGGAGGCTGGGCGGGGGGATTTGGGGGACCCCCGCTCCTTCCTCACCGCCGTCTTGCCCCTTCCAGGCTGCAAGAGGAGATGCTTCAGAGGGAGGAGGCCGAGAGCACCCTGCAGTCCTTCAGACAGGTTAGCGGTGGTGGAGCAGGGAGGGGCCCGAGGAGGTGGTGGCTGTGCCTGGGGCGGAGGGTGGGAGTGCAGGAGTTTGCTTTCCTTGCACAAAGAGGTTCCGTCAGTTCTCACGCAAGCCCTCCGTGTTTTCTTTAGGGGGATGCTGCAGTCTGAGGGGAGGGGAGGTAAACTATTGTCCTGCTTTATCCAAGTCTAGCCCGTTTTACAAAAACCATCCCAACGTGGAATCACTTTCCGATCCAATAAAAGTGAAAGGGGGCCATCTGCTCGCTTGGCTGAAGGGTATTAATGGTTTCTATGGGATTCACCGTGGAATGCAGATACAGGCATTATGGCAAGTGTGGTGGCAGCAGATTGAAATAATAGATCCCTTTGTGTCGGAGGGGAGGGCGCAGTGGGCTGCATTCTTAGTAAATGTGTAATGGTGCGGGAATATTTCTAGCGAAATGTCTCTTATGGGCCAGTTTTTCTACAAAACAGAACTCCTTTTTGATGAATCACTGGTCAATGCATTACTGGGCAACAGTTTCAAATTTAAGGTTTTTTATGTGGGTGTTGTCTGCTAACAAGAAGTAGACAGTATGTTCCTTGGGACGAGGTCACAGGCTTGAGCTTGCCTCCTCTGGGTGTCCACTAAGAACGTGGAATTTATCCACTGTAAAACAAAGATGTTAACCTAGGAAACAAGTTATATTAGAGTTTAGTCTTTGTAGGATGCTGTGATGTTATCCAGACAAAGTAAATCTACATGACAACCAGAAACAATTGTGCAAACAGTGTTCTAAAATTCTTAAGCTCAAGTTTTCACTTGTGCAAAACCAGCTTTCAACTTAGATTAAGCCTTGTTTGGACTAAGAGATATTTAGGAATGTGCCTTCTCAAAACAAGGTCTCTTCCCTAAAACTCCTGGTGTAAAACAGCATTGCTAGCATTCTTTCAGACTGGAAGTGACGGCCCTTATCACCAGGCAGCTGGGTACAGGCTGACTTTGTCTCAGAGCTCTTCATAGGCAGTAACAGAAGTCACTGTTCAGGAAATCAGCACTTGATTGTTAGCATTTCCCTGGGAAAGGCTTTTGTCTGCAGTATATTTACAGTCCTTGAAGGACAGCAGGTGTGTTTAAGAGATAGTGTGGGAAAACTGAAACACCTACTCCCATTCAGAGCCTGGGAATTCAGTCTCCACTGGCATTCTGGAGACAGAAGTTTTAAACAACAGTCTGAGATATTGCCTTAATTTAAGTTTATGGGTTTGTTGGTTTTTTTTGGTTTTTTTTGAGTGCTAAGACAATTTAATGTAGTGTGAAGTTCTATGAAACTTAAGTTTTAGAGAATCTCATCTACTCTGGTTCATTGCTGAATTCAGTTGAAGGATCAATTGACTTAAGGTTGGCTTTTACATGATGTTTCATGATTAATTGGTGCACTTTAGACATGTCTGTGTTTCAATCCAGTGGAATCTTAAAGTGAGCTTGGCTTGGTGTGCATACCCTACACTCATCCTGCTATTCCCTGTATTTGGAAAGGGGTCACTCAGATGCTCAGCCTCCAGCAGATGTGTGCGTACAGGACAGTCAGAATTGGATCCATTTAACCTCCTAAGTGGTAGCTTGTGCATAAGAAATACAAATCATTGTCTGTGGAAACTACACTAAATCCACTCATGACATAACTGGTGCGTGCTGGTTTGCTTGATTTGACCATCAGTCATACCTAATTTTTCCTTACTGGCAAGGAGGAAGTCAACATCGGTTTTGAAACCTAAATCTGTTTCAGTGCAAGTTTTGTTCTTCTGAAAGTGAAATTAAATTCCCAGAACACTGACACTGAAATATCCTGTTGTGCTTTCCATTTTAAAGCAATGCACAGCTTTCTATTAAATCATTATATTTTTCCACTGGAAAGTTATATAGTTGTATAGATTTGCATCACTTCAGCAGGTGTTTTGCTGCTCTGATGTATCATTAAAGACACTTTTTACTTGATGGAGCAGTTGTGTACTTCAGTATTTTAAAATAAAGAACGAACTTTTGAACTTAAGCTTTTATTTCCAAAAGCTGCCTGTTTCAGAGACTGTTCAGCTCATATGTACTGAATTTTAATTTATGTATTCTGAACAAAGATATGATTTTACTCATGTGCTGAGGGATGTACTGCAGAAAGTACATGTGAAAGTTCAGTGAGGACTTTCCTTTAGGGGCAGGACAGGCATCACAGTGAGAAAGTTACTGTAGCTCTGCCAGCTACTCTAGCAGCAAGGAACAGGTCCTGAACCTGTGACAAGCCTAACAGGTCAGGTCCTGGCTAACATGAGGTTTGTATAAAGTAAACATGGATGCTCATCCCTGCAAAGAGTGTGGCTTGCATTGAAGAATCTCCTAGGATAAAATCCATGTGTTCTCCATCTGCATGTATATATGACTTCTACTTGTTTGTTCAGGCTGCAAGTAGCCAATTCATTTATGTGGTTCTCCACACATCTGGGAACTACTGAAACACTGAATTTTAGTGATAGGGAATACATAAGTGATAGCATACAGTGAAGTACATAGCACATATTGTAAATGTCTTCAGTTTAAATTGCTTTCAATTTATTGTAAGGTCCTAAAATCCTGTAGCTATTCAGTTGTTTTTTAAAAAATAGCCTTCAGGGTGAAGATTTCTGCAAAATCCTCTGGAAAATCTTTGGATGTCTGGCCAGTTATGTAAACATGTTGGGTCATAGCCATGTAATTTTCTGCCAGAATGATCATGAGGGGTTTTGGGGGGAGGAGAACAAATTAATTAGGAAATTCTTTTCCCTGAACTGAACTGAAAAACAGAGCTGATATGAACTGTTGGTGTAAAACTGGAATTGATAGAAAAGTTATGGAATGATGCATAAAGGGGATATTTTGCTGGATGAAGTAAACAAAATAATTCTTCTGGAGCAAGGACCTTGCCCCAGAGTAGGAGTGATCCAAGGAAAGGCTTTCTAGGAGTCTAAAGAAAACACTCCTTATTTCAAAGGTGCCATAATAAAGAGAGCTGCTGATTAAGAATGCTTATGCCTCGGGCAATCCAAAATAGCTTTAGAGTAAGCTGTGAGAACCTGATATGTTAATACCCTGTGAGCACAAGCATGTGGCTGTGTATGTAACTAGTGTGAAAGGAGCAATCTTCCCCTTTGCAAACGAAATGCCTTACACATTCAAAATGTAAGAAGTTGCCAATCAATGTTTAGCCCTATGTTTTTGAACTAATTCAAGTTGTTCCTTATAACATTCGTGACATGTCTTCTGTTATGCTCTAAATGAATTTTTGCTGTTGATTAAGACTATCTCTGTCCAGCAAAAGGTGGAGCCTTTGCCAGCAACTGCGAAGGGTGTAGGCAATGATGAGTGGCTCAGTTTGTGTTTATTGCTCACACCTTCTTTTTCTCAAGGGAGATCTCTTGACCTGCATTGTGAATACTGCAGTTCTTATACATCCCTCACCAGCTTCACAAGTATGCTTTAAAAGTGTGGTCTGTGGACCTAAGGGGCTCTGTGCTTTTTCACCAAGGAGTCCATAAGTTAAACCCACTGATAGGCCTGACAGCACATGTATTGCACTTTTAATCCCCACTGAAAAGAGTGGAAGTTGGCAAAGTGCAACTCTGTCGGTGTAGTCAAGCTAGAAGCATTTAGTGCAGACTTCTGACTCAAGTACTTGAAGGATTTACACCCACTATGATCTCTGTGCTCTTGATCATGCTTAGCAGCAGTTCAGCAAAGATGTAATCAACATATGTGGTATAGTTTTCAAATTCACAATAAAGGTGCATATCTAAGGTTGAAGGCTATGGTAGGAGGTGGCAGGAAGGTTTTTTTTACAGCTTTTGATTTCTTATCTTGCCAACAAGCTCCGCTGTAGCATCAGCCTGTATGCTGCTGAACTTGCTGTAAGAGACTTCTCTACATCAGTTTTGTAAGATTATTAATTGCTCTTCTCTCTGTTCAGGATGTTGACAATGCCTCTTTGGCACGTCTTGATCTCGAGCGCAAAGTTGAGTCCTTGCAAGAGGAGATTGTCTTCTTGAAGAAACTTCATGATGAGGTAAGCTGAGAAATGAGGTCTGTGTTTAGATGCAGACTAGACTGTCTAGCAAGGAAGCTCTTTGCTGGCTCTATCCCAGAGTCCCCACCTGCGTATGATCTGGGTGCTTTTGTGCAATAATGTTGAGTGTCTGCTTCTCTCTAAGGAAATCCGAGAATTGCAGGCCCAACTTCAGGAACAGCACATCCAAATTGATATGGATGTTTCTAAGCCTGACCTTACTGCTGCCCTGCGTGATGTTCGCCAACAGTATGAAAGTGTTGCTGCTAAGAATCTTCAGGAAGCTGAAGAGTGGTACAAGTCCAAAGTAAGTAAAATGCATCAGGCACTGGAACTAATTCTGTTTAACAGCTTTGCTGTAGCACTTGCTGTTCCCTCTGTCTCTCTAATGGACATGAACATAACCATGACACAAAGTCTTTTTTTAAATCCTAGTCTGGGAAGGGTGCAACTGAAAACATTTTGTGCCATAACTATAGCAGCAAAGTAATGGGAGGGTCACTGGGAGTCTTCCCTGTGCTTGTACGTGAAAGCAGATGTTGGATGAAGTACTGGAGAAATTAGTGAAAAAATGGTGAAAAGATGGGAAACATACAGGGCAGAAAAACAAGTATGAAAGTTTGCTATGAATTCTAATATAATGTTTAGAAATAGAGAGGCACTTCAAGAGTAATACTAATATTTAAGCATGTCAGGTGCTAACCCTTGTAATACCTTCAGTTGTCCTCAACTGCTGTGTCCACAGAAGGTCTGTTTCACCATTTCTGTTGAAGTGTTATGCTAACCAGACTGGGGTTTTCCAGTTTGCAGATCTCTCTGAAGCTGCTAACAGGAACAACGATGCCCTGCGCCAGGCCAAGCAGGAAGCCAATGAGTACCGCAGGCAGATCCAGTCTCTCACCTGCGAAGTCGATGCTCTTAAGGGAAGCGTAAGTACAAGACATCACTTCTTCTTCATTGCAGCCTTAAGCACTGCACTGCAGCTTAATTGTTAATTTGGATGTGAATGCAGGTAATCTGCCATGCAATTCAGCAGCATATTAATACTTTTTGAAAAGGATGCTGTGGACTCAATTTGTGTGTATGCACAACAGTGCATTGGTTAGATTGATACACTGAATTAGTTTTAAACGATAAACAATAAGTTGATTCTCTGGCTATAATATTCAATGATTATTTAGCACTTTCTGAAAGTGCTTATGCCTTGTCTGTCAGGTACAGATAAAGTTACAAAAAAAACCTGGAGGAGCAGTGAAAGGTGCAAATTTTGCTGTTGCTAAAACATGACTGCTTTAAAGACAGGCTTGAAATGGATGTAACAGTGTTTAGCACACCTACAAATCTCTACTAAGGGCTGCCTGCAGGCTGACTTGAACTGCAAGTGTTGGGCTTACTGTAAAGGATGGCTTTACCACCTGGCACAACAAATATGTGGCACACCTCAGATCATGCTGCAGAATAACTATCCTTGACTTTGCAAAGGGATGATAAGGAGATGACAAATTTGGGAATTTTCAGAAATGATGCTAATGTAACACAACTTTCCTCTTTAAAATTTTGAGGGTCTCAATGGTGGGGAAGAGCCACTGAACTGCAGCAGTGCTTGATTTCACTATTCTCTTCCAGAATGAGTCCCTGGAGCGCCAGATGCGTGAAATGGAGGAGAATTTTGCTGTTGAAGCTGCTAACTACCAAGACACTATTGGGCGTCTGCAGGATGAGATTCAGAACATGAAGGAAGAAATGGCTCGCCATCTCCGCGAGTACCAGGACCTGCTGAATGTAAAGATGGCTCTTGATATTGAAATTGCCACCTACAGAAAACTGCTGGAGGGTGAAGAGAGCAGGTAATCACATGTAAACACTTTCCTAATGCCAAAAATTACTAGAAGATACTTTATACCCATATCTGATTTTCTGATTTTAACAATTTCTTTTTTCCTTCAGGATTAACATGCCTATTCCAACCTTTGCTGCTTTGAACCTGAGAGGTAAGCTGTTTCTGCTATTTCAGTTTAGGCAGTTGCACTATCATTAGCATGAGGGCTCTGGATAGTTCCTTTTATGCTGGTTTTTTTAACTTGTGTAAGTGGAGTTGGTTGTGAATACTCTTCTTGGATCGAACTACAGTATTTGTAACTACTTAACCTTGGATGGTAGCAGCTCTTTTGTTCCTGGACACGTATTTTTAAATATCAGTACGTAGCAAGTAATTAGTTTGGATACCTGCTGAAAGTGCTTTAAGGGGCACAGAGAAAAATGTAGACCTGGCTTATTCAGAGCAGGAGACTTTGTATACTAAATTGGGATTCTGAAAGTAGACACTGAAATCTGTTACACCTCATTTCTTTGAGGAGGCACTTCATCTAGACTATTGGTAATAATACATCTTCTTCTGCAGAAACCAACATTGAGTCTCAGCCAATGGTTGACACTCACTCAAAGAGAACCCTTCTAATTAAGACCGTCGAAACTAGAGATGGACAGGTTGGTGGTAATTTTAATTTTATTTCTATCACACCTGGTAACCTTAAATTCTTAAGTTTGCCTACTGCTTACTTCAGCTTGTATGTGGTAATAAGTATTGAGTAGAACAGCAACTGGCATTCCAAGCTGTGTGAACATAGAGGTATTGCAAACAGGTTTCTCTAGGAAAAAAAAATCAAAATTCATCTGATAGTAAAACTTTAAGTTGGTGACTGTTACCTGTGTATTGAGTATTTAAGTTCAGCTGAGATACCAAATTCTCAATAGATTTCCTTAGGAAAACATGTGACAGAGATATTTCACTTGCTTAGGATAAGATGCTGTTGTTGTAAGTAAATAAAACTTCAGTGTTTTCTGTATGCTGATTACAAACTAGAATTTCTCATAAGTGAGAGCTGATACCCACTTGTTCACATTTTGGAAGTGGATGTTCCACTTCTAACTCTTAAAAAGCCCACAAAAATCTTCCTATTAAAACTTAATGCAAGTGTTTCTGTTTTTCATCAGGTTATTAATGAAACTTCCCAGCATCATGATGACTTGGAGTAAAGCGGAAATGAAGATGCATACTTACTAAAGGAGAAATTCTTACCAGCAAGATTGAAAAAGTCCATGTCTTAAAGGAAGAAACAGCTTTCAAGTGCCTTTCTGCAGTTTTTCCATGAGCGCAAGATGATTATGCTAGGAAATAGGTCTTAGATCTTGCAAACTGACTCTCCCTGAAGGATTAGAGTTTACAATGGAGTCTAGTTTACAAATAGCAATATCTTGTGCTGCAATACTGTTTTTAAGTATCTGAATTCAATAAAACTGCTTTTTCCAGCACAGTATGAGCAACCTGTCGCTACTTCAATAAATCTTTGGAAAATGGCTCTTGATGTGTTCTAATTTGTTAACTTCATGACTTTCTGGAAAGCCATAACAACATAATGCTGGAATTACTATACGGTTGACATCTCTAGTACTGGCTGTGTGGAATGCTGTTTTTTCAGTTTAACTAGATAAACTGTCTTACTTATTTACTGCTTAGGTTTTGGAACCAATTAAAATGGATTATAACTGGCAGATGCATAATGTATTATGATATCACTTGAATAAAATATGATACTTCAAGCTAATAAATATTAATCTTGCTTCCATATACTAGTTAATGCAGTTACTAAGTGTCAGAATGCCTGAAGTACCTTAAAACTTGGCTTTATAAGACTTAGTACTTGTGTAGCAGAGAAATAGTTCATGTGAGCCCTTATCTCAGACAGCACCTTGCAAAGTTAACAGCTGACTTGGTGCATTAACTTATTTTTCTAAGAAAAACTAGTTCCCAAAGGCTTGTTGGTATTACAGCAGCTACATATGGGCTTTGGCTGGAGTGGGGGTTAGGAGAGACTAACTTGCCCATTTGCTGACAATTCCAGTATTTACACTCCTTTTAGAACAGGAGAGCCACCATGCTTGTGTGGTCTGCTGAGCATCAGTGTAAATGCAGCAGAATGGGAACAAGGATGTTCCGCTCTGCCTTGCCATAGTCTTTCAGGAGGCAATAGTAGAAGTTGATGTCCTCTTTGAACACTTAAGTTTTCTTCTGCAGAACAACATACTTCTCAAATTTAAACACAATAAAGACCCACAGCAGAGCCCCATGGAAGTAGCTACTGTGTTCTGCATTACTTCTGCAAAGCCTTCTTCCTGTAAGCTTTTACTGAGATAGATATTTTCTGGAATGAGGAACTGCAAACTGAAATTTTTCAGTTCATATAATAGCATTCAGGGTAAGGTTAGAACTTCCATGTTGTACAGGTGTGCTAGATACTCAGAACTGATCCCTAAGAAAAACTTACCTCTGTCTGATAGGGATGAAAACAATTTACTCCTTTTCCATCCTTACCTTTGCTCAAGCATGTGACTAACTGGATGTAGTGTAGGTATTGGAGGGGGGGTGGGGGCAGTAGGAGTCTACTTTTTGCTTGGGGTGTGCTGAAACCCTCTCTAGCTCTAACACACAGGTCCTTTATGTGCTTCCCAAGAGAAAAGTCTTGCAGCTGGTCCAGCGTTTGTTCTGGTGACTGCCTTCATGTAAAAAGGGACAGAAGTGACACTGAGGAGAGTGCCTGGTGGACCCAAGCCTCAGCCACAGCTTTTGCCTCAGCAAGGCAGAACAGACTCAACCTGGTCCACCATATGGTGGTAGGATCGTCTCACTAGAAACTGAGAGTGAACCCAGCCTTTTTCATGTTGCAGAGATTACAGACACCAGGTTTTCTACTACCTTTCAACACCCAGACTGATTTAAAAAAGCACAAATGAGCTTCCATGGGAAGTATTTTCAGTGATAATAACAGCTCTGCTCTAATTTTGAGCACTTTATAGGCATGAGTGTCAACAGCCTTTCAGGGTAAGTGGAATAAGAGGCTGATGTTCTGCCTGTTGCAGACTACTTCAGTCTTTCTCTGGTTGTAGTTATTGAAAAAGTTGAGCCAATGCAAAATATAATTCCTTGTCCCTAAAGCAATGTCAGAGCCCTGGCTGGTGGTATCTGGCAGTCTATGAGTAGGAGATGGTGGGCACCCTTGGTGGCTCTGGGCAGAGACCCACAGCACAGTGTGTTTTTGAAATGCACATTGACCTCTGGAGCTGTGATAGTCTTTCAAATATTGTTTCCATTCTGCCACCAGCTACCTGGCACAGTGTTTTCTCTTGTCTTTGATTATTTCACTCAGTAGATAAAAGAAGTGCCTGTATCAAGCACTGACTGCAGCAAAGGAGTTATTCCTGGCTCTTCAGTGTTTAGGGTTACTCAGAACACAGAGAAGTATGTGGCAGAGCTCTCAGTCCTGGGAATAAATAGAAAAATAAATAAAAATAAATAAACCTGGTTGCTAAGGGAATAAGAAAATTGCAGGAAACCTCAAAAACCTGCACCACTGTGAGAGCAAGAGCACCCTCATGGTGGAAATGAGAGTGGACAGTGGCTGTGTAAACGTCTCAGGGTTTGATCTAGGAGCCCCAGCCTTATGCTCGTATATAATTACTGAAAGCTGCTTAGTGCTGAGCCAGCAGCTGACCTCAGAACTGTATTCCACATCCTAATAACTGCAGGCAGCAGCTGCTCCGAGTGGGGCAGCCCCTATCCATGGCCAGGCTCTCGTCCTGCCCCCCAATGAGCCCCACGAAGCTGCTCCATGAGCTTACACAGGGAGTGCCTCCAAATATGTGAGCTGTTCTCACAGTAAACAATCATAATCCTCCAGATGACTGAGAAGCCTCATATTTAGTTTGTTTTCTTCATGTAGCCAGAAACTTGTTTTCCTTTTTTTTTTTTAATAATCTTGCAAAACCACAGAGACTCCATATTCCAAGCCCCTGGGAGCCTGTAGCTAATGCAGTTCTGCCATCCAGTCGGTCTGTTTTAGTACACAGCAAATATACTTTTCCCTCCCTCCCTCCCTCCCTCCCTCCCTCCCTCCCTCCCTCCCTCCCTCCCTCCCTCCCTCCCTCCCTCCCTCCCTCCCTCCCTCCCTCCCTCCCTCCCTCCCTCCCTCCCTCCCTCCCTCCCTCCCTCCCTCCCTCCCTCCCTCCCTCCCTCCCTCCCTCCCTCCCTCCCTCCTTTTTCTTTTTCTTTTTCTTTTTCTTTTTCTTTTTCTTTTTCTTTTTCTTTTTCTTTTTCTTTTTCTTTTTCTTTTTCTTTTTCTTTTTCTTTTTCTTTTTCTTTTTCTTTTTTTCTTTTTCTTTTTCTTTTTTTCTTTTTCTTTTTCTTTTTCTTTTTCCTCCTCCTCTCCTCTCCTCTCCTCTCCTCTCCTCTCCTCTCCTCTCCTCTCCTCTCCTCTCCTCTCCTCTCCTCTCCTCTCCTCTCCTCTCCTCTCCTCTCCTCTCCTCTCCTCTCCTCTCCTCTCCTCTCCTCTCCTCTCCTCTCCTCTCCTCTCCTCTCCTCTCCTCTCCTCTCCTCTCCTCTCCTCTCCTCTCCTCTCCTCTCTCTAATATTTCATTGTTGAACACACTTACCTGGCTCACAGGGAACTCACAGTTCTGTCCCTTCTCTCTTCCCCTGCCTGTGACATCTCTTTTCAGTTGTTACATCAGTAAATGAATCTTCTGCTTTCACTGAAGCCATGCTGTGCTGGTTGGGAGCATCTGCATTTTTTTAAGCGCATGGAGGAAATACCTACAAGCCTGCTCTGAGGCGCTGAATGTTCAGCTGTGAGGTGAAATTGCTCAGGATTTTGGCTGAAGCCTGCTGAGGGCATGGTGGATCACGTCCATCATGGTGCTGGGGGTGGCCTTGCTGGGCCTCAGGCTGCAGGCGCTGCCCCACAGACTGACAGGGCCTGGGCAAAGCACAAAAGCATCTGAGGAACTTTCAGGAAACTGCTGATAGGAAACCACTCATTCCAGCCCGCTGGGAAACTTCCCAGTTTGGGTCTGGGCAAATCCCAGCAGTGCAGGCCCAGCAGCTGGGATTAGAGCAGGGCTCACCTTCAAAGTCCTGTCTGCAGGTGCAAGGTCCCACATGTGCGTGGGTTACTGGGCACTTGAGACTGCTCTGTTTGCCCTTTAGTCAGTCATTTAAACATATCCTGTAAGCTCTCATCACCTTTAGGTACCCATGGAGCATGGAGGCACCTGTGGCAGACATCCCAGGGCAGCCACCAAGGACCTTGTGCTGTGTGGAGAGCATGTCCTGCTGGAGCACACCTGGTGTTGGGAGGGACCTGCTCCTGGCCACGACTTGCTTATGCCAACTGCTGGAAGGGATGGCATCCAGATATAAATTCCCATGTTTGGAGAGGATGAACAGTTGAGTGGCTTGATATAGAATTTTGCTGGTGCCCTAACAAGTATTGGAAATTTTAATTTAAAAATCCTTCCACGGGGGAAGGGAAGCCTGGACATTGCCAAAAATTTGTAAGTAATTTACGTAGAATATCCTACTCTAAGAGACTCTTACTTAAGTGCAGTCACACATGCAGAGCTAGGAAGTGCCAAAAATAAAATTATCTTCGGTCTTCATTTGGGCTCTTCATGCTCATGCATAATCCAGAGGATTTGAGCTGCAAGTCTTTGTCTTATTGCACACACCCAACAGCACTTCAGGAACCACTACTGCTCACTGCTAGAGCATGTCAGATCTCCTGCATTTGTGTTTCCTGAGTTTATCTGCTTTCAAGAGTCTGAATTTTTAATTTCCTCTAGAATACTCTCCGCTGTTTTTAATGGTCTCTTGCAACACCCCTGTAGGGGGGGAGATATCATGAGCCCTGTTTGAAACATAGGGCCATGGAACACAGCAGTAAAGATCAGAAGTGGAAGCCAATCTCAGGGGTCCACTGGGAAGGTGTTTAGCACTGTGTACTTTTAAGGCACTTACTGATTTCAAGTCCAGGTGTTTTCCCAGTCTAGACTGCAGATTTAGTCCCCACAAAATGAAGTTCACACATTATGTAAAGCACAATTCAAGTGGCATTCTCAGCTTCAGCCAGGAAAGCTATAGCACAAACACAGAAAAATCAGTGTCCTCAGCAGTGTAGAGTTACCTTAGCCACAGGACATTTTTCCTGTCCACAGCATGTCGGACATTCCATGTTCTGTCTTCATTCCACGTTCCCTCCTTCTACACTACAGGCAGCAGTGCTCTGGCTAACAGGGCCCCTCCCAACCCATGCCAAAGCCATTCCCTAGGCCCACCAACTTGCCAGAGGGAAAAGTTCCTTGTGGGCTTCTGTCCGCAGCAACCAAAGTAATTTCTTCTTTGGAAGGGGCAAGTCCAGCACAGCCACATGTCTGCAGAGTGTCATAGTTTCCCTACAAAGCCCTCAGCCTGACATTTTGGGCCGGTTTCTTTTCCAGAGATGTATTGCAGCTGTCTCCCTGTGGTGGGTGATGAGAACTGCAAGGCAAGGGGAGCCTGCAGGGAGCCTTCCTTCTGGCTGTGTCTCCTTGCCTGCAGTGAGTGGCACAGGGTGGATGGTATGGCTGCAAAGGCAGATGTGCTGCTTTCTCCAAGAACTGCCCTGCAGTTATTCTGTGCTACTGTCAGTGAGACAGGAAGACGTCTCAGACTTGACAGACAGCATATAAATACATTTTCAGGATGGAGAAGTGTGGTGGGTTGAACTCGGCCAGCAGCCAAGGCACTTGCCTACAGAAATGCTTGGTTCTCCTTGTCACTTCCAGTGAGATGGGAGACAAAAAAGGAAAAAAACAAAGTAAGAAAATTGGTGAGTGGAGATTAATAGGTGAAGAAAAAAGTGGGGGAAGACTCCAGGAAAAATAAAAGTAATCACACAATGTCCCACAGCCAGATGGAGGCCCAGCTGGTGTCTGAACAATGACCACCTTGGAAGCCTTCTTCTTCCTTTACTTTCCTTTATTGCTCATGATTGAGCTGATTGAACATGACATGGTATGGTATAGTATAGAATATCCTGTTGTCCAATTCAGGTGATTTGTCCCAACTGTGTTCCTTCCCAGTGTCTTTCCTACCCTCAGCCAGACTTGTTTATGGGAAACAAAGAGAAAGCCTTGATGCCTTGCAAGCACTGTTCAGTCAAAACATCAGTGCACCATCAACACTGTTTCAGTCACACATCCTAAGCACAGCACCCCCAGGGCTGTTGTGAAGATAGTGAACTCCATCGAGGCCAGACTCAGTCAAGATTCTGCAGAAATTAAGATGGGGTGTGTGTCTCTGTACCTGGCAGTGGGGTGGAAGCCACATACAAGATCTGAGAATAACCCAGATTCAAATCTCATATTTTTCACATTGAGGGGAGGGTATGAAGCCCAAATCTCCCAACTTCAGACACCTTATAGAGTCTATGGGTGTCCAAGAAATGTATGAGCTAGAGGATCTCTGTCCTTTTATACAACCAGCTTTATAATACATAGAAAAGTGAGTAATATGGGGAGGTTTTCCTGTCTGAAGCTCTCCATGTGCAGACCAGTTTTCCATTCTCATCTCTAGCTGTTGTTTAAATACCGCAAATATAACTTGGCTCTCACCTACCGTAAACCATTGCAATTGTATTTTTAAAGGTAATTTTGCAAATTGAAGATGTTAGTTGCAAACATACTTTCAGCTCCAGCAGTTCTTGTTTGATGTTGCTTGCTGGGGTGCATGACAGGTTTGCTGCCTGACTTTTCCTCTTAGCTCTTAGTGCTCTACATCTGGGTGACAGTAGAAGTGTGTTTCTGTACCACACAAAGTACTTTCCCTGATCCTTTAGGCTAAAAAATATTGGACTGTGACCTAGATGGGGTCTGGAGTGGTAAATTCTTGCATTGATAATGTATGCTTCTATCATGGCCAAATCCTGTTCAGTATTCAGTTACTCTCAAAATGAAAAAGCTTTTTCTTATATGTTAACAGAATTTCTTGCTTTTTGTTTCATGCCCATTGCCTCTAGCTCTTCTCCTGGACACCACTGAGGAGAGCCTGGCTTTGTCTTTGGCATTCCTGCCACCAGGTATTTATGTGATGTAAATTGATGTGATCCCCCTGAGCCTCCTGTTCTCCAGGCCAAAGAGTCACAGCTCTTTCAGCCTCCTCTACTTGTATTTCAGGTACTCCAAGCTCCTCCTTGTCCTCATGGCCCTTGGTTGTTCCAGTACATTCATCTCTCTCTTGTACTGGGGAGCCCAGAACTGGACATGGCACTGCAGAGGGTCTCACCAAGGCTGTGCAGAAGGGAAGGATCACCTCTTACAGAAAACTTAGCTTCATTGTATCAAATTATACTGACTAGTCATAAAAAGGATCCATAGAAAGAGGTGGCCTGGAAGATGGGAGGGAAGTAAAGGCCAGGGCTCTACAACATAAGAAAAGCCATTTTGGGTCAGGACAGTGATCTGCCTGGCCTCCTACAGAGCTTTCTGGGAAAAAGGGCACAAGAAACAGGGCTCCAGTTCCTGGAACAGCCTTTATTTTAAGGTAAAGAGAAATTCAAGGGCTTTTTGAGCCAGTGGCTTTATCCAGATCACTGATGAAGTTGTCTGACTTGATTTGAAGAGTTTTATATTTTTAGTTTCTAACAGAGTGTATTTCATAATATGACAGTATACCAGGGAAGAACATTGCCTTTTGATTATTTTATCTTTATTGTCTGATAATTTTGTTGACTTTCCAAGAGTTCTTGTGTTATGAAACCTGGTAAATAATCATCCTGTGCTCAACCCCTCCATGTTATCCCTCAGTTGACAGATTTCCGTTCTCTGAAAGTGTTCAAGGAGAGGTTGGATTGGGCTCTGGGCACATGGTCTAGTGAAAGGAGTCCCTACCCACAGCTGGGAGGTTGGAACTAGATGATCTTTAAGGTCCCTTCCAACCCAAAACATTCTGTGTGTCTCTACTTACTCTCCTCCAGCATATTTGCATGTTTCAACTTCTATAGTGCCTCTCATCAGGAAGCCATCCTGTAACCATAATAATTCTCATCACTCTACTTCTCATTCTAGTTCTGCTCTGATCTATTTAAAACAAGGTGACTAAGAACATGTGATCTTCAAAACATGTGCATTGAAGCAGTACAGAGTGACATAATGAGAACTCCTGTTTTGTGCTCAAAGTAAGTAAAAATATCCTAGCTACTTTTTTGAGCACTGCTCTGTACTGGGCTAATGTTTTCAGAATGTTATCCAAAGTGATATCCAAAGATCTGTTTCCTAAGGACAAACAGCTATGAGTTATTTTCCCCCCTACTTTGCCATCACTGATGTTAAATTTTCATTCCCCGTTTGATCACCTGGTTATCTAGGAACACAATAGCCTTCTGCGTCTTTGAGCTCAGCAT
The DNA here is from genome assembly GCF_036417665.1 of Passer domesticus. Taxonomy (NCBI): domain Eukaryota; kingdom Metazoa; phylum Chordata; class Aves; order Passeriformes; family Passeridae; genus Passer; species Passer domesticus. The sequence goes on along the minus strand of NC_087474.1, from coordinate 19,640,050 downwards.
TAACATCGATTGCCTTTTTTCTTTTGTCAATCTGCTGGACAGCCTTGGCTAGGTCCCTGGGGAACATATTGAATGGTTAATTCCAATGTACAAATACTTGTGGCAGGCCACTGGCAGTTTCCTTCCACAGTTAAGGTTCTCCAATATTTCTGTCATTTCCTGCCCTATAGCTTAAAACTGTGAGAACATGACCTTTGTATCTCTTAGAAATCTGAAGTTACATAAATTTTTTTTACAAAATCTTCCATCTGCAGCACCCTTATGCACAAAGCTTGTACAATCCTACAGATGTCTCCACCACATCCATGAAGCATGACTTCCCTGGGAAAAACGTGTATGGAATCCTACCCAGCACAGCTGCTCTCCCAGTTCCTCCTGATCTTTCCAAGTAAAACCACTAGCATTATTGCTCCCTAGATTTCAGCATTTTTGAGAGTCTGAAGTTATACCGACCATTGTCTGTTCCTCTGACACCAGATGCATTGCAGTTCACAAATTAGCAGCTTCATGCTGAGTTGCTGCAGAGCTGCTTGATGGTTGCCATTCTGCCTTCTTCTTACCTGTCAATGTATTGATTTGTTTCAAAACCTTTTCAGTTTGAGATTGTTCTTCATCTGTCTCAGGGGGCTCCTTCACCTTTTCCTTAATGAGCTGCATTCATCTAAGTTTTTTCTTATTTTTGCTGACTAATCCTTCTAGTTCTTGACTATCTCACTTGAAGTTCCACTGAATTTCTGGCAGACATCATGGTTTGGATGTGCCTGAAAGTGTTTTTTATTAGCAGCTTGGCACTTGAACAGGTATTTGATCCATATCATTAGAGATCTACTTTTCAACTGCCAGATTTTCCTGAGTTTCCCATTCGGACATGACTTCTGTCAAAGTCTAGTAGTTCCTTTCACTGTCCTTTTAAACTTGGTTGGTGTTTTCTGTGGGTATTTTCTTTTTCCTTTTCCTTTTCCTTTTCCTTTTCCTTTTCCTTTTCCTTTTCCTTTTCCTTTTCCTTTTCCTTTTCCATTTCCATTTTCCTCTAAGGCTTTTCAGCATGATAACGGGCAGTTCTCAGTCTAATATGGTGTCACGGTTTAAGCTCAGCTGGTAAGTAAATGCCACAGAGCCACTTGCTTGCTCGCTGCCCCCTTACCCCTAGAGGGATGAGAAGAATCAGATAAAATAAAACCCAGGAACTGATATAAGAACAGTCTAATAATATATAATGTATAAAGCATTACTACTACTACTAATAATAATTACAGCGAGAAGGAAGATTAGAAAAAGAAAAATATAGAGGAATAAAACCCAGAAGAAAAAAAGTGATGTGAAATATAATTTCTCACCACCTGCTGACTGACGCCCAGCCCATCCCTCAGCTGAGCTCTGCCCCTCTAGATCAACTGCCTCCAGTTCATATCCTGAGCATGAGGTGTGGTGTGGAATATCCCTTTGGCCAGTTTCATCAGTTGTCTTGGCTCTTCTCTGTTCCAGCTATCTCCTCACTTTCAGAGCAGGAGACACTGGAAAGTCCTTGGCTCAGTGCAAGCATTGCTCAGCAACCAAAACATCAGTGTGTTATCAAAATTATTCTAATCCTGCATCCAAAACACTGCACTGTACCAGATACTAGGGAGAAAATGAACTATATTCCCATGTGAAACGAGGACATAAAGTGTCCCAAAAAATATCTTTGTGTCTAACCAGCATTTTCATTCTTATGGTTTCTAAGGTTTGTTGTGGTTTTTTTTTTTTTTTTTTTTTTTGGGTTTTTTCTTTTTTTGGTGTTTTGTGGTTTTTTTCTGTGTAGTCATGCAGCTGATATACCCACCACTAACCTCTTAATTTTCCTTATAGGATGTAAATTTCTTGTCTCTCTCTGTCCTTTGCAAGATATGTTTTCAGCTTTTCTGTTCTTTAACCTGTAATTCTCTATATGCCTTTTCTTCTGTATGTAGTAGATCTCCTATATACCTAACTGAATTTGGAGCAATTGCTTTGAACTTCACAGCATCTCTTTCAACATAAAGAAATGCTTTCAAATGCAAGTTTGTCATTTTCCCCCAACTTGAGTAGATGGACTAATGAAACATAGGACTTCTGTCCACAGACCTTGACTTACTGTCATCAGATGAACAAGCACTGTAAATGCTCCCCACATGGGCTGACAGGGAATGATTAACCACCATGGACTGTCCCACCTCCCCCAGCCAGGGAACAGGGCAGGCTGCTGTGGAATGACAGATGGAGCAGCCCCAGCCCAAGGTATCAGGCACCTCCATGGAGAAGAAGGTGCCTGATGTAGAGAGTGTCTACTCTGACCAGGAAAAACAAGTAGATGAGGCCTTTCACAGACTCCCATTCTCTGGCTTTGGTCCTCACAGCAGAATGTAACCATACCAATATCTGCTGCAGGAAGAGCACAGCCTTGGAAGTTCCTGGAGAGCATTGATGAAAATATCCAGACCTAGTGACAGAGGAGCCAGCAGGGAGAGGTGCCTCATTGGACCTCACACTTATAAAGAAGGAAAGGCTCCCTGAGCATGTGAGAGTCAAAGGCTGCCTTGACTGCAGTGACCAAGAGATGGTGAAGTTAAGTATCCTGAGAGGAGACAGCAGGGCAAAGATCCCAACCCTGCCCTTTAGGACAGAAGATTTTGGTTTCTTCTGGGATCCACTTAAAAGAGTCCTCTGGAATAAAAGCCTAAAGGCAAGAGAGGTCCAGTAAAGCTGGTTGATATTCAACAATCACTTTCTTTATGCTTAAGAACAATCCCTCCTAAAGTCATGCAAAAGTGTTGGGGGCCTGTGTGGATTGTTAAGGAGTTCCTGGGAAAATTCAGACCTCAAAATGAAGTATGCAAAAAGTAGAATTAGAGTCAGGTAACCTGCAATAAATGTAGAGATGCCTTTTGAGCAGACACGGTTAGGAAAGAGTCAAAGCCATCCAGAATTTACTCTGGCAAGGAATGTCAAGAGCAATGAGAAAAGCTTCCATAAATACATAAGGGGAAAAAGGAAGACTATTGAAAATGTGCACCTGCTGCTGAATGGGGCAGGTGTTCTGGTGATGCAGGGCATGGACAGTGCTGAGGTACTTAATGCCTTCACCTCAGCCTTGAGGAAAAGAAAAGACAAAATTCAGGAATCCTCAGAGACCAGCGTGAAAGATTGGAGCAAGAAAGTTGTACCTTGGTGGAAGAGATTCAGGTCAGAGAACAGTTAAACAAACTGAACATACATAAACCCCTGAGCCCCAAGAGGATGTGCCACTGAGTGCTGAGGGAGCTGGCTGATGTCGTTGTAAGGCCACCTTCAATTTTTCCTTCCCTTGCTTCTGATGGTTCTCATATTTCCATGCAAAACAACAGTCATCAGACTTCTCACAATAGATCAGTGTCTCTTGTATTCCATATCATCAGCCTCCAGCTGGGGAGTTGCTTCACACTTGGAGATATGTTGACATTTAAGGTAAGGCATTATGTGGGTAAAATCCTACATGAATAAATTCTGCATTCTGTGGTCTGAAAGGAGCCTGCCTGAGCTGTTATGAGGGTAAGGAGAAGCAGAGGTGGTAGAAGTGCTATAGGATGAGAAAAGACAGATTTGTATAAAGGTTCTAAAGGTTTGGAAAACCACTGTTTTATGCATGAGACAAAACAAAGTACTGAACTGGTCTTCTACCTTTGTTCAAGCTCCTTTCCATGCACACAAAGCAATTTCAAATAGAGGATTTGCTTTTCATCTCTCAAATATTATTTCTGTTCATCCAAGAAGCCCTTCCCCAAATGGACTGTATATCACTGGGGACCTGCTCTACACTCCAAAGGTTTTTTTTTCATGTAATAAATACTTGACATTTAGAAAAATCGCTTCTAAATTTACACAGTGCAGAGCTCACAGTTTGTGATTACCCTCTGAGCACCCTGAAGTGCCAGGCGCATAAATATCTTTGCAAATAGATTCTCATTTATTAGTTTTGCAAGAGTATTTTCACTTCTTGGAGATGGGTGATTACTACAGGATGAAAGAAGCACTTCTGGTTTAAAATTAATAGTAAGAAAATGGAGGGGAAACACTGATCAAAAATGTTAAATTCTCTCCCTAACGTTTTGATGTTTTCTATCTTTGTAATTTAAATGTCATAATAATGGTACTGTATGTCTAAATCGTCCAGTTGTGCTTTATGTCATAGCCAACCAAGCATAGGCCTGTGAGAAACATCAGCAAGAGATAAACTGCCATTTTCAGGGACAGGAAATACTGTCTGTCTGCAGGTCACATATGGTCTCCATCATGCAGGACATAAATACACTTCAAGATGTACTATCTACTCCCATAACAGTACTGGGAGATGAGCAAACATTACTGTCCCCATTTCAGAGAGGAAATAATATAGGACTATGTGCTTTGCCATAGAGAAAGCCAGGGATTGCTGTCTACTCCCACTACATAAAAGCTGAAAAGTTCCCTACAAAGGCATCCTTCCATCTGAACTGCAATGTCACACCTCATTTCCAGGTGTGTGGAAAGTGAGACAAGATTCATGACGGCCATGAATTGCTTGGCACCTGTTCTCACTATCACCTGTGGATAGTGCCTGTGTTGTACTAGTACTGATGCAACTAATGGTGCCATGCAAGGATACAACCTTAACCAGTAAGTAAGGTGATCTTTTCACTTACTTTTGCTGCCAAAACCCTAAACCTCTTGTTCAAACTGTCTCTCTGCTGTTGGGGGGCTGGGGTGGAGGTGCCTAACAGCCCAGTGATGGATGGGATAAAGGGCCTGTTTCTGACTACAGAAGGCAGCCCAGATGGTTACTCTGGGACAGGCTGCACAGGCCAGACTTTTCTTCCGTACAGACTGAGCCTTAGCAGCCAAAACCACAAGGGGTCAGAGATCCTTGGACAAGTGTCCAAAACCCTTGAGCCCAGGGCCTTCAGCTCAGAGAGTGCCTGTGTTTTTGCATGAAGTCTGTGAGTCAGTAGCAGTGATAGCCCTGATGATTCCAGCCCTTTGTTTTGGTCTAGGTGTGCCAGAACATTGTTTTTTTTGGCCAAGTTAACACTTTAGTGAAGCTAAAGATGTTTGACACTTTTTCTGACAAATGACAGATGAAGCCATGTGGAACATATTGAGGAAGGGGGTGTGGGGGGATGTCCCTGTTAGCACAAAGTCATGGTTTTACTACTGCTTACCTCTCCTCTGAGTGTGGGTATTCAGATTCAATGAATACTGCCCAGTCGAGCTTCACGAGATTCTCTTGTAGCATCGTGTTACACTGAGAGCTGGCCTCCTGGTTACTGTCGCTTACCTCCAGGTTCTGGCACTGTCGGGAAGATCTCCATGGCTCCCTAAGTCCCTCAGACTCACAGTTACTTTATGCCTGGCTAATGAATTTATCCAAGCGAAGCAGTGAAAATCCCTAAGTGAAAGCTGTTTGACTTGCACTGCTAGATTGACAAACTAAGCTAAAGCCAAAGTACAATCGGATTAAACCACTTTTAATGTGTATATTCAGGGATGCACAGCAGTTGGAGTACACAAATCCAATACTGATTTCAACAGTGAACATTTGATAAAGAGCTTTTACATTCTGATTAACTTTCTTGTGACTGTGAAAATTGTTTTAGAGGTCAAAGAAATTAAGTTCACCAGGTTTGTTATTCACAAAGGTTAATCTATACCTTTTCTCTTTCAGAGAATCCTTATCAACCTGATCTCATTATATGCTGTCTCAAAGGGATGTTATATATTCTACTTAGCTACTATTTCCCTGTTCATGAGGTGTAATGCCTCAAGGCAGTGATCAGCCTCGGCCAAGTCATGGCTGTGTGTGAATAAGGAAGGTGGTAGCTCAGTCTGGGGTTGCACCTGCATTTCACCCGCTCCCTTAGGGTGGAACACTGAACTATGGGCCAGATACTCTACACTGCCTCTATAAACCAGAGAATCTAGGATTTATCACGAGCTAATTTAGACACCTAAAACAAACCAGTTTTATTATACTCACTTCTCTCCATGACCATAAATGGAATCCACAGTGGTGACTCTGAACTGTAGTGATGACACCTGCAGTCAGTTCCATGGAAACCACCCTTGGTGTGAAAATGCATCTGCTTCAGTTCACTGCTAGACAGCATTGAACTCTTCAGCTGAACCATGCTCCCTCTCTTCTTTTTCTTTTACCCTAGTCTGAGGTCACTTTGCAGTGATCTTTCATCTCAGCTGATCTCTTGCAGTCTGACTTTTGAAATTAATATCCTCAGCAAATCATTCGGCTCCTGCAGAGCACATACAACACAATCAGTATAATTACTTCATGTCATACCTCAGGCTGTCACTTCACTTTAATGGACTGCAAGTAAGATCAACTTGAAAAATGCTCTAAGTTAATGTTCTCATAGTTTCTGTTTTAGACTCTTCTGAAAGATGTTACATGTACTCAGAAAAAGAGATTTCATCCTAGAAATTATTATCTGTATTACAGCAAAGGAAATAGGACCAACTGAGTTCAGAGCTCTATGATTCAGGCACTGCTGAAAAAACATTCAGTGTAGATAGGAAAAGTGTAGGACATGATGGGATTGACCATATAAATGTAGGTGTTTATGATGTAGAAATTGATATATAAAGTTGTACTCCGACTATGAAGAAGCCTCCTGTACTTAAGGACGATGGAACTGGTCCTTAAGTGAGACTGTGGATGGTGAGATGAGTCTCAGGCTATCACGTCATTCAGCTTTAGAGCAAGGTGAGGTACCCATCTGTGTCCCACTCTCGCCCATCCTGTGCTTCAACGTTTGGCTTTTAAAACCACAGTTATTTTACACCAGCATTTGATGGAGAACTGTGAATCCAATATCTTCCATTTTAAGTTATTCCCTCTGCCACTTAATAATCACACCCCCTCATCCTTCCTTCATAACCTTTCTTCATGATGTATCACACATAAACCTATCCAGAGTATCTTCAACCTTGTCTCTTACTCTCCTACTCCAATGCCCCAGAGAACATAATTGTCTTTTTTTTTTTTTTTTTTTTTAAGAGAACAAACTAATTTAAAATCCAGCTAGAGAGGAGTCCTTTTGCTTCTCTTTTATGTCACAATCCCACTTCAGGACATTTACTGAGGCAGCATGCCACCACCCACCTCAAGTCCTTCCTCTGCTACAGGTGACTCAGACCATCATTCCCACCTTCCAGGCAGGAACCTGAGGGTGAGGTTGGTAGCAGCCTACAGACAGGAGCTGTGGCCGTGCTCTGTGCACACAGTGGGAGGCTGCAGCTCACTCCTGGTGTCCTGCTTGGGCTCACAAAAGGTTTTGCATATTGTTCAAGAGAAACTATCAGTATTAAAGGGGCAGTTCAAACTGAGGGACATTTACTGATTGATTTTACGTTATTAAAACTCTACATATAATAAAAGAGCAATTTTTGTCCTTACAAAGATTAAAAGCTAAACAAAAAGAACCAATGTCCCTGCAGTGCTGGATTTACACAAGCACCATTGGGCTTAAAATGCAGTCAGAATATTTTTGCCTTAACAGTCTCTCAAATTACCTAATAAAAGTAATTTAAATCATGAAAGTTATTCCATTTCTAATGCTTATATATTTTTCCCAGCACACCCAGCATTTCTTCCTCTGATGACAGCAGCAGTATGTGAGCTCCTGGACTAATTCAGCTTTGCTTCCCTATGCTGTAGAAAAAAGACAGCAGTTTAAATTCAGTCCTCACTGGGGTCTCTTTTTTTTTCATTTACATGATAAAATATCTGCAGTGCTACACTACACTTAAGAACTAATGCTTTCATTATGGTATCTCCATTAACCAGATGGTTCCATCTATCAGTCTGCAGCGGCCACGAGACTTTAACATTCCTATTTAGTATTAATTTGGTCTGGTGCAGAGTGAGGATGACACAGACACTTGATACAGCATGGAACAGGCAAGCTAAAACTCAGCCATGTATCTCAAAACTCAGGCACATTTACTTACCAGAACACGGGCATACTGGGATCCTTGACAAGGAAGCAATCTCTCCTCACCTTTTAAAATGCTGATGTCTTCCTCAGCCCATTTGTGTATTTTTCCAGCTGCTGGCTGGGCTGTGGCTGTGATTTCCTGTAGCCCACTGCCATAGCTTTTAGCTTGTGGACTTTGGCCATGCTCTTCTTCTGGACTAAGCCAGTTGTAAAATCTTCCCATGATATTTTTGCTTAACAGAGGCAAGAGGAAAACCTAACCTGGTCTTAGACCATGTAATTGCTCCTGGGAACATTCCTTCTAAAGCCCTTCTAACACCAGTGACTGTTTCCCACAGCAGGAGTGCCATGTTGGTGGTAGCTGCTCTGCCCCGAGGAGCGTGGTCTGAGCTTGGTGTGATCCAGAGGTACAGCAGCTGCAGGACAGGCACAAGCTCAGTGCACAACCACTTCCCTCCCATTCTCCTCTTGTCCAGCTGACTTCTCCCAGACTGCTCCCCTTCCAAACAGCCGACAACAACAAGGTAATGCTTTGTCTGGGGCTGCACTCAGTTATTCTATACCTGGGCCAAGCAGGCCGAATCACCTGGCAGTGCTGCTCTTTCAACATTTGGCTGTTCATAAATATTTGAGATGGCTAAGCTCAATCTAAGACACTCTCCTCAGCAGAAATCACACTTCTGATTTAGAACCTGCTCTGATTATGGAGACACATTTGCATCTGCATCACTCATATATGCTATTCCAGCTGCCAGCACAGCAAACAAAGGAGACCCTTTGGTTCTCATCATTGGTGAAAGATTCATGCACTATGGGAAGGAGGTAGGCCACAAAGATCCAGATCTTAATCTTCAGGCAGAAGCCACTTGATGGTCCATGAGGCCAAATAAAAGCTTTCAGTTCTAAACCTGTGTTCTGCCTGCAATAAAATCTGGCAATTGCAGTTCAGTCCCTAGAGGGCCCTAAAGGATAATAGTCCTCCTCACAAAACAGCTGCATGTACATATTTGACCTGATTTAACGAGGCAGTCAGCTTCTATTTGGAGAAGTCACAGTAAGTGACACAGAAGTTCTACGACTGCCTTCTGCCCAAAAGTAAAAAGTAAATGCTTGAAGGCAAAATTCTTTCTCTGAACTGTATCTGTTTGAAATTCATTCACTACAAGTATCTTTGTATATGACCAAAACCTATATTACAAAAAAAAATCCAAACATAAGTGCCTAAAATATGCATAGTAATCTACTAGATACATATCTATCAGACATGTACTCATGGTCAGTATTTTGTATAAAAAAACTTTTGCATCTGTTTAAACATTTTCCATTAAACATTGTTTTTGAAATGTTTAGTTATTTTTAGAGATAGTTTTCAAATTTAAGAGATATTTTCAGAAGATGGTAACAACCGTGTTTTCTTGTTTGGTTCCTTTCCATGTTTGATGTTTCCTCAATAAATAATTTTTCAAAGTATTTCATGTCTATACTTCAAGTATTAGAAGTAACAAAAGAAGATGGTTAATTATGTAGCCATTCAAGAACAGAAAAGACTGAAATCACTTGAAGGTACCATTTAAGCAATAGATATTTACACATGCACCACTGCCCCAATCCCCTATACTTGCCTTTAAGCACAGCTTGCTTTTTTCCTTGCACAATTTTAAGGAACTGTCCACATTTCTACTGTCAGTTGCTAATACTGTTCAAGAGGATTCAGACTAATGCATTTTATATGCTGCTGCCTCAGGAGATATATTTTTGGTTGTTTAGTCTCAGGAATTCACAAAAGAAAAAACCCACCACAATTATGCCTAATAAGTCTTTATTTCCAAACATAAATTGCAAAAATATTCTATTACAGAACAGGTAACAAGTACAGAATTCTAAGTATGCCTTATAACAATGAAACCATTGCCTCCTTGACAAAAAAATCATCAGGCACTTAAAACAGGAAAACAAAGTACAAATTAAACCAGCTGTAACAGATGACTCAACGATACAACTTGATCTTGGTTTTCTGTAATAAAAGCACACACATGGCTGAGGGGCTCCTGCCTCCTCCTAAACCCTGCGCAGAGACATTTCTATGTTACGCTGCACACATTCTACTCAGACAATATCAAGCTCACATCTGAAAACATAAATAAGTTCAGCACTGAGAGAATCTGAGGAATCTTTTTGGAACAGCAGTAGCAGAGCCTACACTAGCAGCTTCAGAGAGCTTGGTGCATGTGGAGGAGCACAATTATACCAGCCCCACGGGGGAGTAAGCTCTGCTTTGACAATTGCATTGCAAAGAATGGAGCTGAAATGAATGCAAACAATACACATTTGAAGAGACAATGAAAACTCTGGGCAAAAGCTATCATGGTTACATTACATTTTGGCACATGGACCAGTCTCTGAAAAGCCACACATCTGCCATCACTGAGGAGCAGTCCTGTGTAGGACCTCTCCATTCACCTGTTTTGTCCCTTGCAAATCTTGAACTAAATTAGAAGCAGAGGTTGCCTCTTAGGCCTGTCTTAGAAAGGTAAATCTAAGATGCAAGTGTCCAAATGACTAACAAAAATACTCCTCCAGAAACCAGTCAAATACACTTAAAATGATTTTGGCTTGTGTGACTGTTTTTTTAGGTGGCATTATGTAACTTCCCACACACTTTACTCTGGTGGCATTAAACAAGAAGAACATTTAAAATAATTTTAATTAGGTACTCAAAAGAATATCAAGGATATTAACATAAAGAATACATATGAAGCCACTATAAAAATAGTACATATAAAAATGCAGAAATGTCAGCTGTTATACTTCAATGTCACAAGATATCAGGAATGGGTTAGTATTGTAAACATTGACAATAAACAGACCAAGGAGGAAGTGTTTTTAGGGAAGCTGAGTCAAGAGGTGAGAAGCATGTTGTTGGCCTACAGACTTGCTGTGAAGAATCTCCTCTTGTCAGGGACTAAAATGAACAGTGAGGAATTTAAACCCAGCAATATTGACAATAGGCTACCCTGTCACAACCATTTGCATTATTCATTCTGATGGGCTCTTGCCTTGAAACCATGATGGGATCATTAAATACTTCCATCATGCACTGCTAGTTTTCTCCCTCACTGGAGAAAAGAGAGATGAAACAAAAACACAGAAGTACCAAGTTCAGCAACAAACACTGATGTATTGCTGAAGGTACACCAGCAAAAGACAGACTTGAATGTTCTTTTGATGGCAACATGAGGATGCTGGCTCCAGTCACAGCCAGTCTTCACCCTTAAACCAGCATCTGCCAGCACCTGCCACCCAAGGGCAGTTATTGCCCCTGCTCAGAGTGATGTGAGCTCCATCACCACGACAGTACTACGCTGACTCCTTGCTGGATGGCAAACTCAAGCTGATGTTCTCCCATCGTGTTAAGCTCTTGCTGCACTGCTGGAATCTCGACACCGAGAGCACACTGACACTTACTCCTGTAGCTGTAACCCAGTAACCCCGGGTCACTCTCCTGGTGAGCTGTGTTCCCAGAATAGGAAGGTATTCTGAAATGTGCCCTTATGAAAGGAGACCACTACATAACAGCAGCAGTCCCTTTGTTCAGTGGCATGCTGCAGAGTATTTCTGCTCTACTTGATCATAATGAAAATCTGGAGCCAATTAAATACTTTATGAAAATTTGGAACAAAGGTTAATAAATATAAATCTGCCCACTTGTTTTATGCTGTGGGTGAAAAGCCTTAAGGATTTCCCCAGAGTACTCTGAGAGATTGGCTGCATTTGAAATTTTTCTGTCCAGAAACTCAAAGGATGGTCCTGCCTAAAATAAGAGAATTCAAAATAGAGTCAGTCATGCCCCCTTATCACTGTTGTTTGCTAGCAGACTTAGAGATTAAAGAGATCTGCTGCTGAAGTCATCACCACAAGATGAAGGATTACCTGGCTTTGAATATGTTCCGCTAAGACGTCTTTAACTAAAAGGCTCACGTCCTCTGCTTCAGAGCATGCAGCAAGTGGCTATCAACTGTTTGAGTTAGAGCCGTTGCAGAATAAAGCACTCCACAGAATATTCATTGGGTTTGATCTCACAGACTCCTGTATACAGGTGGACGTGTGCTTTGTGGACTTGAGTGTCCATGGAAGAGCTACTGCCTGGGTATTCAGAACCTCCCTCCACAAACCTGTCACAGCAGTGCAAGTGACAGGACAAAAAAAAGATCTGTAGGTCAAATGGATTTAAACCTAGATTGCTGTGTTAGGCTGCAGCTCCACCACGGAGTCTGTGCAGGCTCAATTAGCCCAGATAAATTAACTGATCCAGATATTTGCACTAAATAAAATCAACTAGTACCTAACAACAGGAATATTTTGCTAGTAAATTAGGGAGCCACAGACGGTCAGAAGTCACCTAGATAACTTCTTTTCCTGAGTCACTCAAGACAGACAATTTAATCTTTTGTCAAGCATGGTGGTATGTCAGTCATCTCACTACTGCACAAAGGAAAGAGAATCAAAGTGAGAGTAACTGGTTTCAACCCCCTCAGACCTCATTCACCTCTATTCCCTGTAGATGCTGTTTTAGATGCTGCGATTAGAAGAGGCTGAACACAAAGGAATGCTGAATAACAAGCAAGTTTATGCAAGTTTACCATCAGTGAACCGAGAAATTTTTCTGCTTGTCATTTCTGAATCTGCTGGGGTCACCAGCTTGTTAAAATGACTGTAACAGCAAAGAGAGAAGGGTGAGCAATAATCAGCAGTGTAGGCACCTAGAGTCTTTAGTGTAGATGCCATAAGCACCTTCTAGCACCACAGAGAGAGATGGGCTCCAGCCCACCAGAACAGCTCTGTGCTGCCAATCCCCCTTGCAGGGGCCCATCTCTCCCTTCTGACCAGGCAAGCCCTCAGAGATGTTACCTTCTGAACTTGGTCAAGCTTTCAGGGGACCACTGGGTCTGTCCAACAGCAGTCAGATCACAAAAGGCACCTGTTGTGTCCCTACAATCCCACCTGCGTGGTCTCACCCCCTCCTTTGCTTTGACTGTGAAATTCCCCTGTCTCTTGGCATGAACCAATTTTCTCATTCTGTTGCCGTGGTTGGGTTTTGCCATCTCAGGGTGCCAAAGTGGGACAGGCCAAGGCCAGACACAGGGATGGGGGCAGCACAAGAATGGGGACTGCACCTTGCAGCCATTCCAGCTTAAGTCACTATGGAACTACAGAGCAGCTTTAGTACCTGCAGTTAGGCAATGTGAATATCACACCAAGCTGCCTCCCTTGAGGTGCAAACCCAGTCATTTACAGCACGTTTTACTATGCTACAAGCATAGCAGTGTTTGACTCACAGTCACACAAACCCCTTAAGACACTAAACAGGGCTGATAGCACTCCACAGGGTAAAGAGACAAATAACCAACTCAAGGCAGCACTGGATCCTGAAGGAGGATGCAACATTAGAGAGTCAGAAGAGAAAAAGGAATAAAAGCAGCCAGGCAGGCTTTAATCTAATGATGCAGTGAGGCAGTCGTGCAAGGACACTGTCAGCTTCTGCAAAGGTACAGTGGAAATATTAGCACACTGTCAGGGTTTCTATCTTTAGAAAACTATTTAATCTCAACATTCATTCCACAGCGTGTGATGGCATTGAAGGTCCACAAACCCTAAAAATGAATATTCCTGATATGAAATAGAGGGAATTGAAAGGTCCTTACTAACTTTTGGTCAAGAATCCTTAGTCCAAACTGATGGTGGCTCAGTCTTACAAAAGTGGCATAAACATTCTCCGCCAGGTACCAAATCCATTTATTATTATTAACCTGGCACAAGTGTAAAATGAATGAGAACGAATGTATTCAGCTACCCAAGACAACATAATTTCCCATGGTGTGTGTACTTCAGAAGTCTTGATCAATCTGATGGTACCCTGTGATGCAGAAATGCCACTATTAACTTGCCCAGCCTGCATCCGAATTAACACGACCCAGCCACCGAGCACACAGCACCAGTAGCTACAACAAAGCTGAGGACAATGTCTGCCCTCCTGCAGAGTGACGTGGATGAAACTAACATCTCCTACTAACTTCATGTCTGCAGCAAGGCCTGAGGATCTTAATCTAAAGTTTAATAGTGTATGTTTTTATTCTATGGAGAGTTAAGAGCATTTGTAGGAGAGGGTAGGAAAGGTCTACAATTCCTTCAAGCAATTTCTTCTCACCCCTGTGGTCCACATAAATCACTGAGAGCCCTGAGAGCGTGGCAGATCAGGTCTTCAAGTCATTGGCAAGTTTAAACTTTGCATAAACAGTGCTAAAATCAGTGGCTGTCCATACTACAGAAATTTCCATTTGCTCTCAATTGTGAGTGCTATATCACATCCCTTCAGCTAAGACCTCTTTTCATCAAGGAAGCCAGAACAGATTTCCTTTTTTTGGCTAAACCTCTCTTAAAATGTATTCTGATGATCTTTCCGGTAATGCTAACATGTTTTCTTCAAATAATGTAGCTGCACAGAAACAGTTCTGATACACAGTAACTTCAGCTCTTTGTGATGTGTCACAGCACACTGTTTACATTTATTCACTGAGACAGTGCCACATGAAACTAACAAATGCTTTTGAAAGAAGTTGCTGCAAATAAATTTAATTTTCTCCTCTCCCCATCATCTACTTCACACAACCAGGTTTTGCCCCTTTACTCAGGCTGAGTAGTTAATTGAATTCAGTCTGAGCAAAGAATGATCTTGCATTATCTCTATGTGCACACAGCGCACTTGCAATTGTTCTGGATAGTATGTAAGAACCTGCAAAAGATGTATGAATTTTCCCCAAGACAAACCATGTAGCTGCTACACAGCCAAGACCACCTCACTGCTCTACACTAGACTGGAGTAAGTCACAGTCCTTACCTGAACACAGGTGTGCCTCTGTCTGCCTGGATGAAATGCAGCAGGGTTGTCCTCAACCTCAGCTGTTTGCATCACCCAAAGGACAACTACATCACTTTGCACAGCTTCTATTAAAAGCACTCCATGTGAGTGATTTTTAGCAGAGGAGATGCTCTTTTGGGAGCAAATTTGTCTTTGATCTATAACTAGGATGTTGCAATAGGCAATCATCCATAACACTCATAATGTGGGTGTGGGTTCTTTCAGCAGCCAGCTCTCTGCACAAGAGCAGCAGATACTGTGGCCAGAAAATGGCAAAAATCTCTCATCTGGGGAAGAAAAAAATGTGGTTTGTGATGTTGGAACTAGAACAGATCACAGTCAATCAAACCCCTGTGCTCCCTTTTCCATTTACCAGCTGGTAATGCAGATGGACTCATCAGCTCAATTCTGCTGTCTTTGTTTCTGTTAAAGACTCTACTGACACACAGAGGTCAGTAGTAGTGGCATCAGTTATTGCCTCAAAGCACTGTGTATTTTTTACCTCTTTTTTCAAAAATGGACTTTATTGCTCATATTGCAGTCAGAATTTATGAACACTTCTGCTTGAGTAGATACTGGATTCTGATACCATTATTTCTGGAAATGGATCCAGATGCTGACTGTGTTTCAATCAACAGACCTGTAACCATAATGATTGATTCTAATACTTCCAGGAGTGTTTGTGTGATTATAAAACTCCTGCAAGGTAAGCATTCAAATATTACAATACAGTAATGCTCTTATGAAGTATAAATTTAGAAGGCTTTTCTGAACCTTATTTTATAAGGTCCAATTCATTTAAGTGGGATTTTTTTTGCAGATATAATCCTCAAAGAGTGGAATACTGAATGCTCTTTAAATCAGTTGATTTGGGATTTAATGTTGCAGCAGCAAAAGGAATTTTACTAAACAAATTACCTGATAGTATCTGAGTTTAAAAGAAGGACACTCTATCTTTGAACTAACCATTCAAAGGACTCTCAAAACAGTCATTGAAACTCTTATCAGAATCTGGTTATTACAATTTTTAAATTTTGTTTGCTTGCTTGGTTGGGTTTTGGTTTTTTTTTTTCTCCAGTAGAACATATAAGCATGTAAGGAGTAATACCTAGGGTACAACTGCTTGTCAAAGCTCCTGTAAATGTTAAAGTAATTCTTCCCACTGGGCTGATATTTTACTTTCTCTCGCTGCAGGATGTTGCTCCATATGTGTTCTTGGACCATATGGAAAACTTAAAGAACTACACAAGTTATAAATTAGGGGAATATAGTCAGTTTTCTCATACATCCTGGTGTAGAAGAGCTTGGGGTTGATGGTAAGAGGAACATTCTTCTAATAATCCTTCATGTAGTTTCACTGTCTGTAGTCCCATATGAATACAAGCTACACTACATGACAATAAATTGAATTAAAGGCTTGGTACCCATCATCTTCCTAATGGAAATTCCATCTCATGTATGAGCCAAGACACAGAACTGGAAAGTCATGCCCTACCAGGACCCTGGGGACTGTAGTATGGAACCAGGTTCACAGTCCTCATTTGGAGTTTAACAGGACCCTAGATTGGAACACAAGCAAGTAGAGTGGTTTATAAATAATTATAAAGCTCTGATTAACATCACTCATATGAGTGATCCCATTAAATCCACAGCATCATCTATTGCTCACAAAATGAAAGCCCATTAAATCCACAGCACTACTTACTGCCCACAGAATGAAAGCCCATAAACCACTTAACTACCTCTGACCTGAGGGATTTTCTCATCTGTGCACCCTGGGACAAACTAAGAATGACATGGCTCTGAATTAATTACTCCTCTGCAGCTCTTCTCATCACTTCTCTCATGTAGAAAAATGCCAGTATTTACAGGATGAAGTTTTTAATTGAAAACGTTCACTGCCAACTCATGCAGCCACCATACAGAGACTACTGCCTACACTATGTGATATCAACAAAACCAGAGATCTTATGTCAAAACATTTTAATGATCCTCTAGAAGCAAAACATGATGAATGTCACATATTGCCACCATCCTGAGATTGTGCTTTGCTACCATTAAACCAGCAGTAAGGGGTAGAATTTTTCAGATAATGGTTACTTTGTATTTTAAAAAAGGATCACTCAAAATTTTTTGAATGTAGCAGTCACTGTGTGAAAAAAATCACTCCCTTTTCTCCCCAAGTGCAAAATATTTCTCTATTGTAGCATTATTGTAGAACTGTATTATATGCAGTTTGATGCTCACAAAATCACATCAGATCAAATCCAACACCGAACTGCTGAGATATACACAAATTGTCTCCTTAGGATCATCACCCTGAAAGTAAAACAATAAAATATGTTATTGGTATTTCTTGTTTAGTAGAAAAACCTGCTTGTTATACTTGAAATAAGCCAATAGTTTAGTCTTTGTGTGCACTGCACCTTCTGCATCAGCTTTTCATCTGTATTTCAGGCTGTGAGTCTGTGAGATCTATTATACAGAATCACAGGCTCTCAGAATTTCCCTGGCTAAGCTGGAATGCTCGTGCCTGGTCTAACTTGAGCATCTGCTCTTTCTAAAGGAGGACTCCTTCATTTGGAAACCCCCAGAACTGCTCACACTTATCCCAGCTGGTCCACATTCTTCAGGCTTCCTAAGCTAGCCAGTATCTTCACGGGGACACTTCCATTGCTAATTTGAATATGGATATGTTCTAAATTACATTATCTTACTCATATTTTGAAATCGCCAGAGATTGCAATTATTCCTTTTCCTCAACAGGATAGTTCTGCTGTGGAAAACAAACCCAAAACCCTCCTAGGTATGTAAATACTTTTTCATTTGAATTGAAATCTAACAAAAATTCTCATTTGATTTAATCTATACTTTTCTACTCTGATAGATTTTAACTAAACCAGAAACAATTTATCTCCACTTGTTTCATTATTGACATTATTCTTAACAGATAAATTTAATTCACTGAATGCATGGGCAAAGTGTGCTTAAAAGTTGTACTGCAGGTATTCTAAGGCATAAAACCCTTCTTTCAATATCTACTAATTTCACATTAGATAATATTTGCCCAAGTCAAGAACAGTCTGCAATATTGCTGCCTGACAGGAATCCAGAGGTGTCCTTACTTTAAAATGTGGTATCATTTTGTCCAAGGTAATTATAACTGAACTGTGGTTTAGTTCTTATTTCTCTAGCTGCACTGGGACACCACAAGCACAAAAGACTTTCAACAGAATTTAAGCTCATGTTGCCGTTATAAATAGGTTATGTGTAACAGTATTTATCAAGTACTTGGATTGCAACAAATTCCAAGATTGAAAAAATATCACATACTGACAGAGTTTGGAAAAAAAATTATTCTTTTTGATGTTCGCTGCTGAGAAGAAAGTAAGCAGGTATCCCCTTGCTTAGAGGATGCTGCTCTGGCAGCTCCAGCTTCAGTAGAGGGAGTCACTGCTGCTCTTTGTCAGAAATAGATCACATTTAATCATTTGGTTGGAGTTAAAAAACTCATACCTACTTTTTACTTTCCAGGTAAGATATGTAGGGGAGAGTTCAGTAGTTTTTACCTCCAAACTACCTGCACACCTCTGCTCAAGCCCTCCTCCCTCAGTCCTTCTGCTCAGACAATTAAGAACTATTTTCTTCCCCAAGCTCAGAGTCTCAGTTTGATTCTTCCTTTGTCTGTTTTTATTGTGTTGACTGACTTCTCTGAGCAGATGCTTAAAGTTACTGCTTTGTATGTCAAAGCAACACATACTCATCTGCCCTGCTGTCTTTTCCTAGCAAACAGAAAACCTGATGGACTCTTGGTCAGACAAAATTTGCATTTTAACCAGGCTTCTGGGCAATCAAATTTATGCCAGTCTGATTAATTTATCATCTGACAATTTTTCTAATCACATTTTTTTTCTATTTTTAAACGTGAATTAGGTAATTTCCCCTCCTTGAACCTACATTTACTTGAAGCTAATGACATGCGCTTATCAGGTTAAACCAATGAACAAATAAGACTTCCTTCAGCTGCACAGCAAAGATGATTTGGTAATCTAATGCAAAATAATAAAGATCATTAATTATATTTCAAGATTTTGCTGTTACTGCATTTTCTGCTTGACCATCTGTGATAGGTGGGCACTGACTTTAGTCACAACCTGTACATGTCTGTTGAACATAATCATAAAAGTACAGGAGAGGATATTAAGGTAAAAAAAAAATTCCACTGACAAGGATGGTGTTTAGGAGCAATATTACCAAAAATGATTCACTGGGACGCAAATACACTCTCCCTATAGTGCTCCTAGCAGAGAAGCTTCCTTCACTTCTCATTTACAGCAGCAAACTTTTGTATCCCAGTAATGTGTGTGGGAGGTTCTGCCTGAGCCTTCTGTGGGCACCCACTAGTGTAAGGAACCTACAGATACCCACTAAGAGGAAAGAATACAGAACATGGACAAGAACATAAAATGGAAACTGAAAAGAGAAAGGATATTGTTGAATTTTTAGAAAAGGTTATCAGTAAAATATACTCATTATAGAATTTCAATTATCTCTAACAGTTGCTAATACTTGCAGAATGGTAGCTCATACTGAAAGAATTTATTTGGTTTTCTCTTTGTAAATATAAGTGTATATAGAGCAGCACAACTTATTCTTCATGTGGTTTTTTTTTTCCTTTACAGCTTATTTGGCAATTTTGGCCACAAGTGGTTTTCAGTCTGTCAAGCATGGACAGCATTTAATTAATACACATACAGATACTTAAACATTTTTGTGGCTTCTATCTTCTTCTCTCTAGAGTAAATATTTCTAAGGAGCTGGCTTTCATTTTCTTAGCTCATGTAGTTACTACAATTTAAATTACACAGTATGTCTCCAATGATTTATATTATAGGAATAACAAATACAATGGAAACTGCTGGATATAAAGAGCTTAGCCACTAAGAAAAAATACATCATGTATTTGTTAACCTTTCCAATACGCTGCAACCTTTTACAAGCAAAAAATGAAAGTGCATATACATCCAGTTCAATTCCTCCTAGGTAATCTCCTGCCATGGGCTAGGAGAATGGATTCACTATATGGATTCTAGATCCCTTCTCACTGGTTTTGTATTATTTTAATAATCTGAAAGCCATTTATTTTTCTATTTCTTAAAAAAGCCCTTGTAACTGAATAAAATTCTGCCTTCCTGGTACTAACAATCTGCTATTTTAAAACTTAGCATTCTCTGATGATAAAGTAAGTGTGAACATATCTTTGACAACATGTTTTCTAAATATCAAAAAAGGATATTTTCAAATACATTTCAGAACCTAGCCAGAAGAAAAGTGCCTTTAGCTTTTAAGCTTGAAATTTCTGGTTTGAACAAGATGATGCTATTTATTTAACTTGAGTAATACAGTCATAAGATTACATCAGTCCAATTAAAGTATATAGTATACAATGGCAGTTCTACTGTACACTTCACTTAGTATTATATTAACTTGGACCCCGTGGAAAAATAGAGGTCTGTGAAAGGAGACTCTGACAACAGCATTGTGAGCTCAGGAATTTCTGAGTTAGCTTAAAAGATGCAGAAGTATTTATACAAATTGGTTCTACTTTGTCAACAGGGTAAATCAAGATTGAAAACATGCAGAGAAATCTTTTCAGAGCCATCTCTAGTGTGTACATAGTAAATTGGCTCAAGGTCAGAGGCCAGACTGTGCTGCATTTCTCTGAGGCAATACACAGAAGGTAGAGGTCCAAAGGGTTGGGACAGAGAGAACAGAGAGAAAAGGAATGACCCTTCATGCTATATTTGTAACTCCCAGATTCTGAGCTGCCTCTAGGTAAAATGCTCAGCAAGATCTGCTGTAGTGTATGGCAGCTCCCTCACTGCTGTCCACAAGCTGCTCTGCAGCCCTGGGCCATGAGCGCACGCTGCTCAAGTCTTTACCCTTTAACAAGAGGCAAAGAGGCCAGAGATGCATGCTTCCCCTCATGGAACAATCCCCATCCTTACTCTGCTCTCTGCAAACACATAGAAAAGCTGGGCCAGGATTAGGTGTCTCCTGGAGATCACAGTGTGTGAATGCCTCTAATAAAGCGATTCTTAAAGGAGGCTGGTACCTGGGAACTGATACCAAACCAAGGCTGGCAGAGACATGTATCTGAGATAACTGACATGTATCTGACTGACTATGATTTATGGGGATAATTTGTACTTAGCTATGATCCCCTTCTAATATTCACAACTGGAAAACATTTCTCAACTCTGTGATTCATGTTTATTCAGAAGTATTCAATCTTTCACTTATTTGGAAATACTACTTTCATTGAGTAAGGTAGAAATGTCTCTCTAAGGAAGAACAGACTCACACTTTGTAAAACAAGTTTTCCCTTAGCACAGTAGTGAAATAAAGATACTTCATGTGGTAAGAATGGGACCTACCTTTTTAGTCCGATTCACATTTACCAAACTGCAACTTCAAAATGCCTTTGCCATGAAGCTCAAGGATCTGGTTATATTCTTTGGGCATTGCGTGGAAACCTGGCTTAGGCAGCTGGTTGTCATAATAGTGGTGGCTGATTGGCATCTTCTCCGTGGATTTTGAGAAAGGCCAGAAGCCATAGAGCTTCACATTCTCACACAGCTCAAGAGCAGCACTAGTGATCATAAAACCAGATGACAACCGGTAGGCCTTCACACCCTTAGTTCTCCAGAACTGGGCAAGACTTTTCAGATAAGTGGGGTGAAAAAATATTGCCCTTTGGGTTGCTTTGGACTCTTTCAGAGTGTGGTATACTTTAAAAGAAGTGGCTGTGTTGCTTCTGAAGGAAAATGCTGGCAGTAAAAGAAAAGCATCTCCATAGACTGCAATGTTTTCCAGAAATTCTGTCTTCTTTTCATTTAGCTTGTTGTACCTGCAAAGTACAAAATTTTAGGAATGGAATGTGGTATTCCTACATTACAGACCAGAACAGCACAACTGCACTTGCAAAGATGTTATGAACTCTGCTGTAGCAGTTCAGCCTGTCTACACTGCAAATTTATATCACCCTATTATATGTTGTCATATGTGCAGCTATGAAAATTTGGCTCTTGTATAATAAGAACACACTACGTAGGACTGAACTGGCAACACAAGAGATACTGAAGCAGATCAAATTCACTGCTAATGAGACTAGGACATGTTTAGAGAATTTATCAATTCAAGAAATTAGGAAGAATGTAAAAAAATATTGTGCTCATATTTTCTCTGTTTAAAAATACATGCAGTAAAATATCTACTGTATATATTTGTGAAATATATGTGCTTGTCACATCAACAGGTATACTAAAATCTCTCTTCAAAATCTCTGTGTACCCTGTGTGAAAATCCAAGGATGCATGTGAGCAGTCTTGGAGTGTTAAAGATTAGTGTGTGCTCAAGCGCAGGATATACTTTTAAAATAGCTAAAAATACAGGCATCCCTGTTTATGTCCTTCAACTACAAAGGGAACACAAGGAGATTTATAAAGACTTAGAGCTCTAATTTCACAAATGACAAGGATTTATTCTCAGATGCTTTCAGTCACCAACAAAGAGTCTTAGTTCTCACCACTGCGTAATTCTGAGCTCCCAAATACTGACTAGTGAAATTCCCAAGTTATCTGAGAAGTGATGCAAACAAGGGGGTCACTCAACTCATGTCCTCTATAGATCTGAATTTCTGAATCACCTACACATAGGGAGCTTCCCCTCTTTTGGGACCCAAAGGACTGAGTCCTCTTTTGTAGGTAGTTGTCTATTTGAGCAGAGTACTTTCACCTTTTAAAGGCTATCAGAGTCCACTTTTTACAAACAACTCCAGCAGAAGCTGGACAAATTGGTTTCATTTCCCTTCACAACTTGAGCAGGTTCAAAACCTTTCATGCAGCACTTTGAAACAGAGAACAGCAGCCACTGCCATTTCCATTGAAAGCATTCATGGAAGAACTACCTCTTGCACAACTAGTGCAAGGAGTGATACACCTTTCTCAGCCTGAAGGGGTTTAAACATACAGCTTCTATTCCCAGAAAAGTACCATTACCACCAGACTCTGAAACAAAATGAAATAGAGGGACTCAGGCCCTCCTTTTGACCCTGAACCTATGTGCATGCAAGAGTCACACAGCCAAAACAAGCAAGAAATGCCTGTGCCTATGTCTAGGAAAAGTGGTTGAAGGGTGAATTTCTGGCCTCTGCTACAAGAATTTTCTCTGTTTTTACTCACTGTAAAATACTGAGCCTCCAGGACAGAATTCAAATCTCTACTCTTCCTTAGCTAGAAACCTGGATAATTCAACAGTGTCTCAATCTCCTTTCCAGCTCTACCACTGTAAGAAGTGTAGGCAGTTTAATTAGGACACATAAGAGCTGTGCTTTTCTTCAAGAGAGTTCACCTGCATTTTACACCCTGACAAACACAGTTCAAAAGCTGATTAACCTTAACAATAATAACATCAGACTAAGCCAGTATGCAAACAAAGAATTAGAAATTACAGGGAATAATGCTGGAATAGGTCTTCTGAGAGAAGAAACAAACTTGGTTCTGCTAAATGGTACCAGGCTGCTTCCTCCTGCTTCTTCAAAAGCATTTAGTTTTCTCTGAATATTTAAATAAATACTTTTTTAAACTCATAAGTCCTCTTGTACTCTCACTTAATCCTCCCACAGGCTTATCTCCCATTTTCTTCAGCGTAACTCTTATTAACCCTAGTGTGACTTGATTTGGTGAAAAAATGAGTACAGCTGTGGCAGAACACTTTGATCACACCCAGAAAAATTGTGGATCAGATCAGAAGTCACCCAGGATGCTGAGTCATTGGACAATTTCCCTTCCTCATATCCCTCTGCAGCCCCACTAACATCAATGAGCTAAATCTAGTTTTGGAAAAGCAATAATTCATTAAAGTCAAAAAGATTTGGGTAAGCATTAACATAGTTAGTACTCATTGCAAAAAATGAAGTTCTATCCTTGAATCAATGAAAAATGCCTGTTATTAATTTCTATGTACTCACTGTACCTTTTCCTTCTTCCTTTCAAGGAGAAAAAAAAAAAAAAGCTTCGCCTTATGTTGTCTTTTTGACAATACAGTTATGACAGACAATAAAATACAGTGAGATTAGCAAGCAGTAAATAACATGGCACAGCAGTCCTTTTCATAGATAAGCTGCAGTTCCAGCCTGCTGAAGATGTCAGATTAGTCAGGCTGGCCTTATTAGATTTTCTTTTCATCAAGAAGGTGAAAAAACCCCCACCCCTGCTGAGAAAAAAGTGTGTGAGCAAGCAGCTTTCATACGAATTGAAAAAATGGATTACAGAAGCTGGGCCTCCATTCAGGAAACAGCCCTCATCAGAACAGCCTCCAAGCACATTACCTAGGAACACGTGCTCACAGTCCTGCTGATAGAGTCAGACACACATTTCCAGGCTTTCCTGATTTATGATTACAACTCCTTTCTAAATGCTTGGGGTCATGAGGGTCATGGAGAAAAAAGAAGAGGCTTGGGCTTACAATCACCAATTTTACTCTGCCATAAATTGCTGACTAGTATCAGCCAAGGTATCTTACTGATCTGGGTATTGCTGACTCCTTTATGCTACAAAAAAGGCCAAGCTTAGAAGATTTCCATTTAGACTAGTACATATTTTACATGGAAACTAAGGTTTAATGAAGTAATCTACCTGCACTGCTCTCTATGCTGGTATCCCACTGGATTTCCATGAAAATCTAAATCATGTCAAACAATTATACACCATTGCACAGAAACAGATTTGCAGTAGTACTCACTTCTGAGATATGATACTCGGATTAACAGTCACAAGGTTTGTTTTATTGCCAACATCTTTGCTAATGTTTCCTGTGGTTGGAGGGAGGTTACACCTGAAATTGAGAAACATTTGCTTAAACAGATGTGCACCAGAAATGATTTACAGTTACTATTTGCAAATTCCTCTCTTGTGCAATGACACTTTCCCGCCAGCTCCCAGGGATGTCTAAGCACTTCACAAATATTAAATAAGGCTTACAGCATTTCTAGTAAAGATATTTAATCTACTGTACAGATGGTTAAAATAGGGCACAGAGAGCTCATTTTCATAAATCGTATCACAAACCAGTAGCACAGTCAAAGTCTCAGGAGTCTATGAATGCCCTATGCTGGCTGCTAGGAAATATTGCCCCTCTTGCCTAAACAATGCATTCCTGCTGAAAGTCTTCTACGGTGTCTTCTAAAAACAGCATAACTTGCCCTATTGCAGAAACAGTGATTTCTGTAAAATGTAAAGAAAGCATTTTCTTAAATTCAGGCACTTAGTAAGTTTAGCATCATAGTACAGAGACTTCCCATTTTCCCCATTTTTATTAAAACAATTATCTAACTGGAAAGACTTTTTTTTTTTTTAGCTTTTCAGAAGCTCAAATTTTAGGAAAGAATAAAAAAGGAAATGAAATCCAGCATGCTGTGTGATTGGACATCACTGAGGAAAGAACCCTCCCTCTGTTGCTCTGTTTCTTTGCATGAACTACAAACTGTGAGTCACATACTGAGAGAGTGGGCAAAATTACACTCTGAGTGTGCCTGGTTTTCTCACAGTCTATCCAGGGAGATTAAAAACACTACTTAAATAAATGCTTAATTTTTAATATGAGTAACAGATGTAACAAATATTGGGGCAACTGAGTAGCTACATAGGTGAGCCAAACTATGGCTAAGTAAACACTTTGTTAAACCAAAGATACACATGTGACATTTAAAACCAGTCTCCTAAAGGATGCTAAATGACCAGAAATGTCAGGTTCTCAGATAATCACGTTTCACATCACTGCAAGGTGACTTAGCAATCACAGATTATACATGTATCATCCAGCATGCTCTTTAATTAGAAAGCAGCATTCTGAAAACTACAAAGCAGAAGTATCCTTAAAGAGGCAGAAATAACAAATTGTCTAGATTCTTCCTCACTGCTACAAACTGGCATTGGCACACTTCCAATCCTGCCAAGTTTTTAGAATGTTGGACACACTTCAGGAAAATGAAGCAGGTCTTACCTAAACACAAAGTCAGAACTATCAATTTCAGCTCCACAGCTGGAATTTTTCAGAATGCCTCCATTTCCAACCACAGCACAGTTCTTGAAGGGATAGACTGAAAGAGGAGAGGACTGCAAACAAATAAAAAGATGCAGCAAATTCTTTATAAGTGTTTTGATTGTTTCTTTGTGTCTATTTGCTCTTGCAGGTTTAAACTGGTAAATCCCAGTAAAAGCATTCACCATTTAGCGGACAGGATTGCCAAACCTGGACAGCCAAGAGCCAAAAGTAGGCACCAACAGACAGAGAACTGTTACCTCTGCTATCAGAACTTTGAGAGAATAATACTGGATTGTTAAAATTGTGTGCCTTTTAAATACACTTAACACTAAAACTATCGAGTAGTGGATTGCAACATAGACAAACTAAGGAACTAATTTATACTGAAGATAGTTTAAAGTTACCCATTTTCCTTTGCACTGTAACAGACTGGGGGTTGTCATACAGTAATTTACTTTCTCAGGTAATAGAAGGCAACTTTGTAAATTCTCCTCACTTTTGTCATCACGCAATTACATTTGAAGCAAAATATTGAATTTAGGGGAACCTGAAGATGCTGTAAACGATAATGATGTGCCCTGGCTTAACTCTTTGTGAATGTGAGGCCTCAGAGAAGAGGTTACTGTTTCTGGCTGTTCACCCTCTCTGCTCCTCTTCTTGTTACAGCTTGCTGTCTTGCAGTGGGGAAGCTGAGTGGGAACTAAGTGCATCCACTTGAGAACCAGCACAGTTCACAACCTAGAAAATTAATGCAAATTGTTGGCTATTTAGGCTGACGTTAATATAGCTGGCTGCTATCCCAGTCTCAGAAACTTTTCATACATCTTGCTCAACATCTTCTGCTGTGGGAGCACTGACATTTATCAGAGGCCAACAGCTGGGATATTTTGCGTGCAGAAATTAAACACAGTTGTAAAAGTCAGTCAAAAACTTGCTTATGGAAAGCATTATCCTTCCTTCTTCTCTCATCAGCTTGCCCAAAGAGAAGCAAGAAGGGACACTGTTATGAACAAGGCAAAAAGTGTGAGGAACATGGCAAACATCATATTTGCGTGGCAATATATTACAGAACAACATGTTCAAATATTTTGTTCAGTTCTGAAAGGATGGTAGAAGAACACAAAGGCCAGGCAACTCTGGCTGCCTTAACATGTATATGTGCACATAAAGCATATTACTTTTTCATTTCTCCAGCTTAAATTTGGAATTACTATATCCTCTAGCAATAAAGTCAGTAAAGACTGATTCACAGCAGTATTAGGAAGAACTGGGATGATAGCTGGGATCTCACAAATTAAGAATGCCAGAGATAGGTAAGAGGGCTTCCATATGCCCTTAGCTTCAAGAAACTGAATACAAACTCTTTGTCTAGTCTCAAGATCTTGTATGTCTACTGTAATCCTGAGGTACAAAATCTGATTCCTTTTCTCATCCTGTGATTCTTGCTGCAAACACCCTCCCCCAGTGGGTAACTAAGCTAATGAAAGGGCTGGAAGGAATGTCCTATGAAGAGTGACTGAGGGCTTTGGACTTGTACAGTTTGGAGAAAAGAAAAGATAATCTCATTGCTCTCTGAGGAAGGGAAGGGGAGAGGAAGGTGCTGATCCCTTCTCCACTGTATCCAGTGACAGGACACTCGGAATGGCTCCAAGCTGCACCAGGGGACATTTACTCTCCACATTAAGAAGCATTTTTTTACTCAGAGGATGGTCAGTTGCTGGAACAGCCTTCCTAGAGAAGCTGAGGTCCTCAGGTGTCAGTGTTTAAGTGGTATTTAGACCACGTCCTCAATAACTTGCTTTAACTTGGTCAGCCCTGAATTGATCAGGCAGTTGGACTATGTGATAATTGTGGGTCCCTTCCAACTGAAATTTCTCTGTTCTCTATTATGTTCTGTGCTATTCTGTATCAGGTTTACCACCAAAATATCTTTCATAACTTACACGCCCAAGCCTGCACTGGAAATGGCATGGGCATATGAGGAATATGAAATGTTCTTCCAGATTGAAATGCCTTTAAAAAGGGGCATGACAAAAGCAAGGCAAACATTTTCAGAGTATTTGCTCCTGAATTCAACTGGCTGCCAAGCCAGTGTTCTGTAGCAACTCT
Source organism: Passer domesticus (assembly GCF_036417665.1). Classification (NCBI taxonomy): domain Eukaryota; kingdom Metazoa; phylum Chordata; class Aves; order Passeriformes; family Passeridae; genus Passer; species Passer domesticus. The sequence continues at coordinate 19,611,937 of NC_087474.1, read as the reverse complement.
ATCTCCAATCTATGATATCTGTAAATGCCTCTACCACTGCAGAGGAAGGGGAAAAGAACTCCAAAAATACACCTTGCAAGGTGAATAAAGTTCATACAGGGGCTGATGGGTCTCTTCCAGAGGAATCACAGGATCTCAATTACTGACCCAAACTATACATACTGTGATTATAATAACAAGAAAAATATACAGTTCTTACCACAGGTAGCATCTTAAAAATGTCCTCTGTAATGAGGATAGTCTTTTTACTGTCCACTTCATAACTCATGTTACTTCCCAGTGGGCTGTTGTTTTGAGAAGCAATAAAATTGTGAACTGCATCACAGCAGGAAGCTAATTCTGACCTGCAAAAAACACAAACAAATAAAACCTGCTCGAAGAGAGGCAAATATATAGAAAAGCAGTGCTAGAGAACCAGATCAATGAACACCAGTTTGAATTAACTAGCAGCAAAAGGCTATATTAACCTTCTATAACTTCATTTCCTTTGACTCTGCTAAGCAAGTCCATTTTCACAGCAAATGTTCAGAAACTAATCAGAGCAAGAACTGATAACTTTTTATCTCTTGGCCTCTTTTCCCAGTGAGAAAAGTTGTAATCAATCTCCTCAGTATTATTATTAATATAGAAACACTGAGAGACTTCAGTCCCCAAAGAATTAAAAATTTTATTTTCTCCAATATCGAACAAGTGATTGTAAGAAACTAGAAGGCTGAAGAAGAAAAAAAAAAAAGGAAATAAAAGAGATAGAGATGGAAGGTACTGGCAGTGGTACTCAGTGAACATCTAGATGGTTGCAAGCCAATTAATTAATAATTAATTTCTGCAACTGTTCATCACAATTTTCCTGTGCACAGTACCACAGGTGTTAAATAAATTACATCACAACTTGCACATAAAGAAGACAGATGTGCTAGACAGATAGCCTAGCTGCTCCCCAAAACACCTAGCAGAAGTCCTTAAATAAATAAAAATGGAGGGGATTCACTCAAACCTTTTGTGGGAGTGCAGACTATTACTCATCTTACATTTCCTGTTACCTCCAAACTTATAAAAATATTATGTGTGCAAACATTCGACATTCTTAACAGTAAAATTAAATTAACTTAAAATCCCCCTCAGACCTTTGAAATCAGACCCAAAACACTGTAATTCATTTTGCTATAGGCAACAACGTTCTCTCTGCTGCCATGGGATCTGATTTTCAGACTGTAAGGCTGAAATATTCATGGACAGACATTATGTATCAATTGCTAGGACACAGCTTTCTCATTATGTGAGATACTAAGAGAACTACTAACAATTTAGAGGAAGTACTTTTATAACAAAATTTTCCAGAATTTTGAAAATACCACATTGAAGGTTAATTGAGAAGAAAATAATTTACCATTAGAGCCAAAGGAATAGAAGTTTTATTTCATACTGTTTCAATGTGTAAAGTAAAACAAATTGTTGAAACTAGTTAAATATTAGAAGCCAAACTCTTCCTGAAAGTGAGCTGACTTTAATAGGGTAAGACACAGCTAAGAAAAGTTGTTTCATTTCACTTTATCAACAGTGTAGACAGAGAAAATACAACAATAACAAAAATAGTATTATTATAAATATATACTAATAATAATGATTTAATGTTTCTGATGTAACTGAAGCATAGTCCAGCACATAAAAGAACCTAAAGATTATGTCTCCTGCAAGACAAGGAAAATAATGAAAAGGTCTGGGATAACTCTCCATCTCACTTCTCTTGAAAAAAATGGGGAAGGAAGGAAGGAAGGAAGGAAGGAAGGAAGGAAGGAAGGAAGGAAGGAAGGAAGGAAGGAAGGAAGGAAGGAAGGAAGGAAGGAAGGAAGGAAGGAAGGAAGGAAGGAAGGAAGGAAGGAAGGAAGGAAGGAAGGAAGGAAGGAAGGAAGGAAGGAAGGAAGGAAGGAAGGAAGGAAGGAAGGAAGGAAGGAAGGAAGGAAGGAAGGAAGGAAGGAAGGAAGGAAGGAAGGAAGGAAGGAAGGAAGGAAGGAAGGAAGGAAGGAAGGAAGGAAGGAAGGAAGGAAGGAAGGAAGGAAGGAAGGAAGGAATTCAGCTGTCAGATGACTTACTGGCATATATTAACACATTTTGAATACTGAGTTTCAAAACTCCTCCAAGGCAAGGTTTCCAGATGTGTGAGGAACATTGGGAAAGACTGAGTGCTGGGATGGCACAGATCTGAAACAACCAGGAAAGTAACCAGGAAATGTCACTCCTGAGAGAGGAACCAGTAAGGTTCAGATCTCCATAACCTGCATTTGACTCCATTCCCTAAACATGGTGACTCCCACTGCCCTGCTCAAAGCCTTAAGGGGCAGGGAAGATCTGTGGCTAATGAGAACCATGAGGTCCAAGGCTGCGGATGGAACTGCGACTATGCTCTGTGGTCAGGAGACACCCACATGGTGAAAACAATTCTCTGTGTGTATATAGTATCCTATTTAAATATATGGCAAAGTAAAAAGGGTGCAGTAAGGCAGTAGAGTCAAATGACAGTGTCTGGGAACATTGGATGTGTTCAATAGAACCACTGTTTTTTGACTGGAGCACACTGGCTTTTCTTTCTTGTCACTTTTTGTTATAACCAGCTCAATTTTAATAAATACTGTAGCAATAAGAGGATTCAGATCTCACTGTCAAGTCCTGAGGGCACCACCAAGCCTCACTACTGTCCAGCACCCTGGAGCTGCCCCTATCCTGTCTAGGGTCCAAGAGCCTATTTCAATCTTCCGAGCCATCCAGCACTGCCCCAGCAACACCACAGCAGGGCCAGTCTCCAGTTGTGTCCATCCTGTTCCCAGGGAGGTGCCCTGGGCTAGGGCTGCCCTATTCCTGGCTAGGGGTGGGATGAGCCCAGCTACCAGTTTCTGCTCTGCTGGCCAGGTTATTGCACCGGGATCCCACACCCTGTCCTCAGGAAGCAGCTGTCCTTCACTGCTCCCTGGCACTCGCATGGAAATGAGGAATCACATAACCCTTAATGTTGATTTCCTTGTTTATTTTCTTGAAGCTAAATGAAGCAGGCCTAAACATTATCTGTGTCAACACTGCACATTCAGAGGAGAAGGAATAATGCCAGAATATTCCTGCCAACTTTAGCAAAACAGCTCTTTTGTGTGTGATGGCTACCAGACCCTGAAAAGGCAAACTGATAACAGATCCTATTCATTAATAGAGATGACATGTTTTTGCTTTTTATTACTCATTCCACAAGAACAAGTGCTTCAATAAAAGCAGAAACAGTGCAGAAGAAAAATAAATATCAGAATTAATAAGAAAGTAAGAGTTTAAATTAATATTATAGATTCACTGAGAAAGTAAAACAGAGCCAAGCTAGTCCAGAACAAGAGAATACATACTGAGTAATGACAAATACTCTTAGAGCATCCATTAAAAAAATTGGTGATAACAATAGAAACATTTTACTTAGATCAAATCATGACACAGAATCCCACTGTGCTCAAGCATCCCTGTACAGAGCTCCAGTGGGAATGCACGTAACCTGCAGACAGCAATACCCACGGCAGTGTGTTCAGCAATCTGCTCACACAGGATTTTGTACAAGCTCTGACACGTGGTAATCTACAACTGGCAGCAAATAATGAGGAAGGGGTAGAGACTGGGCAGTTCAAGCAATCTATTACTGCAATTTCATCAGAGCATTAATGTCATTCATATGTGCTCTGTCATGAGGTGATGACTCACTGAAGAGAATTTACTTCCTAAGATTAACACATGTATCCTATAAGAGCTCTATGTGAGGAGTTGCAAAGCCAAGACAACATTTTAACTCATGTATTATGCCGCCTGGGGAGAGGGAAACTTAAGATGATGGAATAAGAAACAAGGGTCAAATCCTAACAGCACCAAACAGAAGCAACTTTTTTTTTTTTTTTACTAGAAAGTGATACACATTGTCTGACTGGGAGAAAACCCTGAGATATGGAAGCAGCTCTTGGAAGATAGGATGCTGCTATATAGGCTGAGCATCCATCTCATAGCTTTCAGAACATGAATGTAGCTTACAATAAAAAGGTTTAAGCTCAGCTTTTATTAGAGACTGTGGACTTGCCTAGAACAAAGGATGTTTATGATTCAGTCATGCATGACAAGTCCAGACCGAAGGTGCTGCTTGAGTCAAAGTACCCAAGTTTTGTAGGGCACTAGTTTTGGAAAATATCTCCTCTGTACCAGTGGTTATTACTGACAGTTTATTATTTGGAGAAGCCTTTTCCTCCAGCATTTCTCCTGCTGGGAGTTAGAAGCTGAGTGATATCTAAGAGTTACTTTTAAATCCTGAGGCATAACTCCAAACACAGATATTTCTTATGCCAAGATAAGCAGAAAGGGATGTGATTGCATTATCTAGAACAGTCACTTGTAATAAGTGAGGAACAAAATCAGAACCTGATAAAAGACTACACCATTTTGACTGGTAATACATATCTCATAGGATTGAGGAAGTATAGTCATAACCTTAGTCAATACCCTAAGTGAAGGAGTGTGCTGCATTTGTCTGGGAAGTTTTGATCACATCAGACAACATAGAGTCATACATAGTTGCACTGAAGAATGTTTTTTGTTGCTCAGCATACACTTTCACCGATTTTTTTCCTTGATGGCTGAAGGATGAAGGCTCAAGTTTGTATTGTTTTTCAGCTGGTACAGAAATTTGAGCCTATGGCATTCAAATCATTTCTTCAGGTTCATGGCCACTGGGACCTTATGGAAATCCTGGTTTCTTGAAGAAAGTTACCAAAATTGTATGGCTTGTGAGACGAGCCAAATAATGTTATTTTCCAACTGCTATGCAGTTTTTCCATGCTGAACTGTTGGCAGTAACAGAGGGCTGCTGCCTTAATGACACATTTCCAAACTTTTCTGCATAACAAACCCTTCATATGAATCGTGCACTGTATTTAGTGGAATACATATGCTCTAAATATGCTGATAGAGTTTCTTTGCAGCTCCTGCAGTTGCTCTGTAGCCAAGATAGCAGCAAAATTGGCTACCTTGGTTCTGTGCTAGTATGAATATATGCATTTCAGCTGATTCAGGCCTTCTGTACAGGCTGCACATGCCTGCTGAAAAGTCACAGTGTGCACACATCCTGAAGATACTGCAAACATCTCAACATCTTCAACAACTCAGGGTGGACCAAGCACAAGGGCTAAAACAACCAATGGTTAGTCAAGGCTTAGCAGACTCCCTCAGCTGGTTCAAAAGCCATCATTGTCCTTACTCTGAGTGATACTGGAAGAATCTATAATGAGTGTGGAATTTGTCTTTATGCAAAAAGCTTCTACAGTGTTTAAAAACTTCCCATTCCACCAAACTTTTTCCAGTGAAAATGCTTCAGTATGATACCAGTGCCTGTGGATCTGTGGCCTGAGGGCATTTGTCATTGCTGAGAACAGTGTGAAATATTTCACTGTTATGCATTGGACTAAACTGGGATGGTAGGAGAAAAATGGGTGGTGATAGATACTGCCAAAGTATCAAAATATTCAAAACATTGTTAAAATAATAGATGCTCAACTGTCCTTTAAGGCCATGGTGGGAAGGGTGAGGAAAACAATTTTAATTTGCTCTAAAGAAAGCTTAAGTTCAGTATTAGGAAACACTCTAACACAGGTTGCCTAGGCAAGGTGCAAAATTTCAACAACTGGAGTATTTTAATAGCGATGACGACAAACTTTTTCCAGTAATGATGTAAACCATTTACAAACATCTATAAAGTGAATGTTTGTTTGCAAAACCAGTGTCATATCAGCCCTGTTATAAAGCACCTGCACATTACTGACACCAGCAATGCTTACATAGATATATCTCCTTGTGGATTTTCAGTTACCCTAGACACAAAAAATAAAAATCACATAAAAGAGAACCGAACACAAATTAAAACTAGCAAATATTTAAAGCTGTAACTCCTGTGAGCTAAGTGGACATCACAGCACAGCTTGTAAGGTCATTTGAACAAAGAGCAAAGCATTCGAGCAACAGAAGTCCACAGACTACTAAAAACCAGAAAAAGTTTTGTTAAGTTTGTTTTAGTAGTTTACCTAGCTTGGATCTTTGTAATCATTAGTTCATGTGAATTATTGTGCTGTACATGTGAAGACATCAAAAACTTTAAGGTTTCATGCTGCAGAGACCGTTGTGACAGTAGAAGAACCCACAAAAAATTCCACTATGTAACAGCAAAATTTCAAGGGTACAACTACAAACAGGAAGACTACTTTTTATCTATGTCCATTGCTGTAATATTTTATAATGAGCAAGCAATTATCTTATTGTACTGCACTGGGGGCTCTGGACAATGACACAGGTTTCTCCAGGCTCTCATCGATCCAAGTCAATGAGTCAATCAAAGTGCAATGAGGCATATTATGACATATTCTAAAATTAAGAAAAAAGTAGTTAAATCTGGTATTGAAACAGAACAAGCTGAAGGGGAATGCTACACTGACAGCCCTTGAATTGCCTACAAATGAAGTAACATCATAAATGTCTAAGACAAAGAAAGGCAAAAGGGTTGAATCTGAAATCAAGGCTAAATATGTAAAAAGTGTAATAAAATTTTAAAACCAAAGACTATTTAAAGAGTCTGCCACGAAGACATAATTATCTCAGACTAATGCAAAATTAGATTCTACTTATAGGAATCCTCCATCCTTTAGAAAAGTATATAATAGTCTGTAGACCAATTAAGAGATTCAAGCCTTGCTTCAAACTGTCACTAATCACTATCTCTCCACCCATCTTTTTCTCTCCTGAAATAAAATGTCTTTGAATATATACTCATTATTTTACATATCATCTATTAAATCTGTGCAGCAAATGTACTCTTGATCTCTCTGCAGCCTGAGTTCTGTGTACTTTCTTGTAAACTGGAAGACTTCAGAGATTACAGCAGAAATATTGATCTGTTAAGTGTTAGAAAAGCTATTGATTATGTACAAGCTTATATAAGCATAAATTGACCTTGCAGTGTGTTTTGTGTTTCAGCTGGGGTTCATTGCAGCACACAGATGTGATAAGCAATACTGTTATATGGGTTAGAGTGTAGTTTGCAACTAAACTAATCTCTTCAAGAAGTGGTATTCTATAATCTGCAGGAATGTTTAACACACACTTTTGAGAAGAGATATTAAAGTGGAAAAAGGGTAATAGAGGTCAAGTGGAATAAAAAGGAAGAGGGAAAATAACAGGACATTGAAAATGGTGGATCTCTTATTTTCAAGAATACATGTTCTTTTTTTAAAGTAGTAATGTTCCTTTAAAAAAGAGAAAAAAGTAAAATAATTTGGATGGGGGCAGCATTCTCCCAGCTAGACTGCAGTGTAACATCAGGAATTTTAAAACTGTGTTTAACACCTAGGAATATCCTTCCCTCTTCATTATAAGATGGAAATAAGGTTTGCCTGGAATGGTCTTTCTATGGGGAGAGGACCAGGTACCCACAGCTCACTATTTCAGTGTGATACCACTCCTGAAGTGCTATTGCACTGCTTTGATAGGCTTCAAGCTCAGACAGCCCAGAAATACAATGCTCAGAGGCTTCTCTGAAACACAGCATCTGCTCAGCCTCTCCCCTCATTTTGAAGCCTCTTTTAAATATTTTGTAGCTTTCTGCAAAATCTGGAGTTACAACTATTTTGAAAACCTGCAGATTATTTGATACCATTGGTGTATAGCCCAAATGACAGCAAATTAAGCTTAAAAGTCTGTAAAGCAAAGAGATGTGGAGGTGTAAGAAACAATTACAGCTTGCACTTAACTGGGCTCTGTAATTTGTTGCAGCAACAAAAACATTTCTTTAAAGCGGGAAACCTTTGAAGAATACTAATATAATAATTAATATTCAGGTTACCTAGGGAACTTGAGACTCTGCTGACTGTAGCTAGAAGATCCTTTACAGAGGAAGCTACCCAGCACAGCTTTTTTTCCCCTAGACCTTTAAGGATGCTCCTTCCAGGCAGCTGTGAGATTATTTTTCCCACTTTTCCAAGTTTATACCAAGTTTCTCCCTTACAGAAAAGAAATCCAAGGACTTGTTCTGTCTAAAACAAGTTAGAGCTGATCTAAATCTGAAAAGAGAGGAAGAATTCAGGTGGGCTTAGAAACAAAGGCATAATGTGCAGATGCTAGATGACTGAAGAGTCATAAAGAACAAAAACAAAATTTTAAAAGGTCAGGAGAAGATTAATTTTATACAGGAAAAGTCAGAATAAAAAAAATAGTTTTCTATATGTCCCTAGAAATAAATGTTGGAGAAGACTCCAAAAATCACCATTAGCAGGTTGCAACTTAAACCGCTCTTTTAACAATGACTGACAAACACTACGGTGGGGCACAATAAATCTTAACTAGATTTCAAAAGCAATGAACCAAGCACTTGCACATCCTCCTCTGAGGGCAGCCTATGTCTGACAATGCTGATGCCACCACTACAGACACTAAAATAAGTGAAATGCCAGGAGATTGGTTCCCTGACAGAGTCTGGACAAAAATCAACCACAAAAGAGTGACTGTGGATATGGAAGGTATTAAAGAGAACATCATGGCTTGTACTTGCTTCCTTATTCTTGATTTTGAGAAATGCATGTGTAAACATCACGTAGCCTTCAAGAACCAGTGAGAGCTGCCAGAGAGCAACTTAGCCAAGAGCATGTGGGCCAGCACAGCAGAGCAGCTTTAGAGGGAGCCATCTGGGAAAGGGCAGCCCTCTGACAACAAATGGACACATTTTGCACAGCTGCATGACACAGCTGAGCCAGGTGGTAGAGGGTCAGCCTGGAGTCCTGCACTCTGCTCTCCAACAGTGAGTTGGAAAAAACACTGTAGTTTGTGCCAGACATGGCCATCAGCTGTAACCCTTTTGCCAAATAAAAAGACAAGTATTTCTTTCCTGAGCTGCACTTCTAATTTATATTCTTTTATTTGGCCTGGATCTGCTGGGAGAGCAGCTTGCAATGAGAATGGATGTGTACTCCTTGGCACACAGTGCTGCCTTCTAGGAACACAGAAGTTACTGGCTTAGATCACATATTCCTTTACTCCACTAGCAGCATAATGGAAGCCAGCAGCAGTGTTTTCCTGCAAAGGAAAACACAGGAAAGCTTCTCTGAAAAATTAACTACCCAGGAGAAGCTGCTCTTAAACCTTATTAATTAGAGGTTGGTGTATGCCCTGAAGCATAAGACATTAAATCCCTTATAAATATGCATGTCTGTTCTTCAGAACTTCAGGATAATAGAGAGATGTCATAAAATTGACGCCGTGCCTGAGAAGCATCTAAGCATTCACTGCATTTAACAGATGGACAAACAGGAAAAGAAATCAAGCAGTTTCTCTGCAGTCTTGTGAGCAGGCAGACTTCTGGTGGCACTGGCAGGTGAATAATGTGACACAGCTTCAAGCTTCTCCTGCTGAAGGTGGCTGGCTGTAGTACCCAATTTCTGCTGCACAGCCCCTCAGAGATTAATTTCCTCTTCTGCAAATGGGTGTGTTTATCTACCTATTTAATGAGATTTTCAGACTGTAAAATATTTGTATTACCCACCTATTACTGACACTAGGTTAAGTCAGAAAAAGGAAGAGATCTACTGCCCAGTGATTATTAATTCATTTATTTCACTACAACTCTAGTACTTTTTCACCCCCATAGCTCCATTAATGCATCATTTCTCAGCTAAAGTTCCCTTCCAAACTAGTTGGAGGCTTAAGTCTGATAAATAAGCCTGGAAGCACTTTAAGCATGGAGATTTATCCAGCAAATTTTATATACAATTTAGTTTTCTTTTTAAAATCTTTCTATTTTAAAGACTCTATTGACCAACTACTAAGAGCCTTGAAAATATCCAGTATGGTCATAGATTAAGGACAACGGTAAAATTTTAATATCCTATTTTCAAAAAACAACAGAGAAGAATGCAAATGAAAAAAGAAAGAAAAGACTTATGCAAAAGTACCCATCTTTTGTAAAATAATCATTCACAATGACCTACACCAAAGCATCGGTCCTTAGTCATGTCAATGGAAATCTTTGATGACATTAAATCAGATCAAATTTCAGGAACATAATACATAGTACTGTCATCAGAATTGCAGCACAGGTTATATGCATATGAACTAGCTAATACTCCAGCTAGTCTGGATGTCAAAAACCAAGAAAACCATAACACCACAGCCCTTGAATATTGATTCAGTAACAAGCTTGTCCAATCTGTGCTGAACCATGGATTTTAAAAGATGGTTTTCTGCTTGGTATATGAGCTAAATTAAAGCTAGTAAGATCACCTCAATGTATATAGAGTCCACACTTTTTTGGTGGCTTAGTGCATCTGACAGTTCTGTCTTTTCAATTTTTCCAGTTTGATCATTGGTTGCGTAACCCACCTTGACTACTTATGATACTCCTTGCTGGAAGCCAAAGAAGCAGGAGGAACAGCAAGCATCCTGTACTTAAAGTCCAGTCTTATATGATGTTTTGGATGCCTGATTCCTATAGGCCTAGGAGATTTAGAAGGCGGCCCAGTGGAGGGGAGATTGTATAAGCAATAAATGAAGAAGTCAGGCTGGACAAAGAAGTGGCTACAGTGCCACAGTCAAAAAACATCCAGTACAGAAGAAGCAAATAGCTGCTATGTGGTGGCCTGTCCATTTGGAAGGAAGAGAAGTTAAAAAAAAATAGATTGGAAAACAAAAAGCCCAAATGTAGCAGGGTGAAGAGCAGGTGAGAGCAGCTTTATCTCCTGTCAACTCTGTGCAAGACACTTGCCAGTTCTGAAATGGAATGGGCTGCTTTACAGCTCCTTATCATGCTTGATAGCTCTGTGCACAGCTGAGGCCTGCATGAGTCAACACAAAGTTTCTTTAACTCTGTGTATACTCCTACCTCAGCTTTAGGAAACACCATTAGTTAGTTGTGATACACAGCAAACACAGCAATTTATGGTGCACAAAACCCTTTAACCTGTCCCTCCCCCCACCCCCAAAAACCACTTCTTCCAAAGGGATCATGCTAAGCATGTGGATATTAAGCTCTTAATGCTAGTTAACTCCAAAGAGTTGGAAGATAGGTCAGTTTATTTATTTTTAACAATCATGACAGAATCTTTAATTATAATCCATGTAAAAATGTAAATCAAGAGAGCTTTTTTCCCCTGGAGAAAACAGGAATGGCACAGTGAAGCTGTTCTTTAAAACCAGCATGATTTCCAAATGAGAGCGTAGGCTTTTCAGAGCTCACTATCCCTAGTGAGCATGTCCTTCTGTGCCATCCCAAACAAGGGATGTGCTGCCATGCTCAGGGGCTGTCACATGCAGTGACAAACCTAATGAGTGCCTTGGGCACTTCTGCAATAGAGGCAATAGTTCATTATAGCCTCTTATCTGAGTGCCAATTCAAATGAACACAATAACATTATCAGTACGTTTTTAACACTGTAGGGTTCATGACAGGAATATTTTAATTCATTCTACTTAAGTAATTTCATCTACCTTCACTGTAATGAGGAGTAAACTAACTTATGTAGTTCTTTTATTCTACTTAGTTTGAACAGTTAAATTCCAACAAACAAGAAGAGCCCCAGCATCAAAAAACTGACAGAAATTACTACAAGTAATACAAAACGATCTGTTTTAATGGCTTGTTAAAAAAATTCAGGGTGAACAGTTTTTCTTAATGAGATAATGAAAATTACCTGAATTTTGTAGATTCTTCTGGTTTCCTTACCCAGGTGCAGTTCTGCAGTTTTGTGACTATGTGAAGATAATAATCTTCTGAGTATCTAAAAAAGGAAACAACATCAAACACTAGAATACATATGTATGTATATTTAGAAACAGTCTCTAAAAACATTCAAATGATGCATTTATTAATAATAATGTGCATGGTGCATATATAATAGATTGCTTTCAGAACTCCATGACCTATTTTATTTTTATAATTTGTAACAGCACTATCCTCATTTAACTAGCATGACCCATTAAACATCTCTTCTTAGTACGGGTGTCCTAATGAACTTCATAAACTTTCAAAAGAACATTTGTTTCAAACTTACATAACTAACCATAAATATGTTGAAGTTATTAGAAATCATCTCAAATGCAAAATTCCAAATAATATAAACAATTCTCTTGTACTTGGTGGTTTAAACCTTAAAAGTGGCTCTTGCTGGCCAAGATGAAACTTAACATTTCTTATGCCTTTTCTTTCATTTACTTTATAGAGTCCCCAAAACTCAACCATCTAAAGACAACAGACCAATATTTACAGATGTAAGTTTTCCTTTAAACTGTCCGCAAAATAAAACAATCTGCTACGTTACATGATCCAGGTTACATTGGTTACATTGCTACATATAACCAAAAAGCTCTCCTCTTGAAAATCCATTCAATCCATTAAATTTGTTCATAAGTGAAATACTTTGTAACATGGAAGTCAAAAGAATGAAGACATTTTTTGCTTTCATGTTCAATGTTACTACTTCTCCCATTTGTGCCTGGATTATAATACAGGTTTTTAAAAAACAGTAACTGATTTAAGATAACTGGGGGAATAGGAAGAAAAGATGGTATGGATGCCATGACTAAAATTCTATGGGACTCAAGTCTCCATACAAGATCTAACTTGTATTATTTTAACAAAAATAGCTTAGTGTTGACCCAAACGATCATGAGTTTATTCAAGCTGCCCCTTAGAAGCATCTATTTGGAACAGTTTTACAAGAGTTGGGATGGCAAGAAACGTCACTTGTTTTTAAGTGGAGCATGAGGATTGCTAAAAAGCAATATACAAAAACATTCTAGTGGTTGCAGCAGCAGAGGTCAATTATCTGAAAGATTCCTTCTTGCTGTTCCGCATTTCAAATAAATAGATTGTTTGCTTCACAAAAGTACTGCAATTGCTAAAGGTAACTCATTTATCCTACCCCAAGTACAATCACGTCCAATTTCCACATGGAAAACTAAATTATAATTTTTAGAGGAATGCTGCATTAAAACTGGTCTCTGGCTCAAGTTTGCACCTGTGACATGTACAAGTTTCATCCTCCACACTTAGCAAACTCTTAATGGAACTAGAAGATAATGACTAAACTGATTCTACTGAGCCCTTCACAACTCAAGAGAACTCAATTGGCAGAAGTAGGAAAAAAAAAACAAACTAGTTTCATTGCAGCTGTAGCTTATCTGACCTGGTGCAGTACATTCTTGCTTCTTCTAGTCCAACTGCCTTGCGTCACTATGGGCATTTACCTGATTGCTCCCCTGTTTTTCTTTTGTCAGGTTTTGTACTTGTCAAATGCCTTCATAGGCCACTTCTACTACCAGGACAAAAAAATAATCCAGAAGGAAAAGGATATGCATATACATTTTCTTCTTATTGTGTTAAACCAGATAAGAAATATCTATTTAAGACCCTAGACAGTATAAGCAAAGAGTGATGGAAATGGACAAACAGGGATCAAGGCCCTCCTATTTTGGCAGCTGCCTGCCGGTATGTTATCAGCCTTGGAACTGCAGCCATGGAAAATGGAACTACTTTTCTGCTGAAGCTGATCCCTAAATTGAGTCACTATGTGGTCAAACAAGTGTCAGTAGGAGGGTAGGGCAGGGAGTGTTTGTGGGGTCAAGGTGAGATAAAAGCACAAAACCAAAATAACCAATTCTGATGCTGAATAACTCATCTGATTTCATTCCTTAATATAAACAAGAAATCACTCTTAGATGCTTGGACTTAAAAAAAATTTCAGAAATTAATAGGATAACAGACCACGAAGAGTTACTTACGCTATAATTATCCAGGAGAAAAAAAATCTAGAAAAAGCAAATTCTAGCCTAAAGACATTGATAAGATGAAGATGATAAGAGTCAGAAATGAAATGAAACATTACCATCTATTCAGGAAGAAATTGCATGGACTGACAATTTTTTAGTAAGTTAGAGGGAAACATTTGCTAGGGAGAAGAATGAAAGCATCATCCATAATGCTAGTTCCAGGATCACATAGGAAACATAGGCACTCACTGTCAGATACTGTAGGGCCCTCTCATACCTGTAACAAAAAATACACTTAGGCTAAAAACACCAATTACAAAGCAAGAACACTGCAGCCTTTCCACAGCTGTCTCTACTGGATGGAATTGCTCTTGCTCAGAGGTATCCAAGCTCTCCAGCTCACATAGAAAAGCACCATTTCCAGGTCTGACAAATCAGAACACCAACTCTGCTCGCCCTATGCATCCAGTTGAGTTCCTTTCATGACTTACACAGACACTGTGGTCTGTCAGAACTTGTCTTTACCAGCTGGCACAGTGCCACAGGCAGCACAGACATCCCAGCAAGCTGTCCTGGGGGACAAGAGCTCCCAACTGTTGCAGTTCTGCAAGGCATCTGCCCACTCCAGTAAAATGTTTCTATGAAATGAACTCCAATACAGACAGTATTCCTAGAAATATTTTTTTTTAAGACTCAACATGAAGCTTTTGGATTTGCTGCAGCTGGATTTACAGCCCAGAAAACTTTGTTTTCCTCTCAGAAAGTAAATTTTAGCATTTCCTGCTTTAAAGGAGGCTTGGGGACTCACTCCTCCAAAGAAATCAGTTCAGGTTATCAGGGAATAATTTCATGACTCTGCTGTAACCCAGACAGCCATCTTCTCCACTCTTCCATTTTAAAGAGCTGGCACATAACATATATTTCCACTGGCACCCAGGAGCCTACAGCACATATTCACTGATGCTAAAAGGGTTTTATTATTAAGATAAAAAAAGCTCAGGTAAATCGAGCTATAAAAATACTTGGACAACACAAGTATTACAGTGCTGAGAAGAGTGAATGAATGAAACACGGGGTCTTTTTGTCCTATTTTTCCCTGCCACCTGCACCACAACCATTATAATAATTTTCTGTCCTAAGAAACTCACTTATACTATATAAGCCTGACTGACAAAAAACACCTGTAAGGCTTCCCCCCCCCGACCCCCTCCAAGAGTATTTGTCAGGTAAGAAGTGACTTTCTATGTTAACTGTGGCAGCTATGATGGAATTACTATGCACATTCAAAGCACTGACAAAGTATTAGTATCTTCTAATTTTTGGCAGATATCTAAAGGACAACAGCAAGGACAGAAGTGTAGAGACAGTATGGAGACAACAGGTAAAATGTCAGAACAGACAGATGCAGTCTCACTGATTATTTGCTAAAACTAAATACCAGCTTGTAAAAAAGGCATTTGATTAGAAGGAAGATTGAACAGCAGGAGTTGAAAAAGGACACATTTCTACTTGGCAGTTTATTTTCAAGAAAGAAACAAAAAGAAAAGCTGTGGCATGAAATGCAAAATAAAGGAAGCTCTGTTTTGCCTTTAACTCTGCCAAAAAATAAAAATCAGTTTTATAAGCCCTCAGGAGATTGTACAGAGGGTTTGCTCTAGAATAAAAATGGAAAACTGCTAGCAAAACTCAGCACTGTAGCCTCTTTGTCACCACCAGCACATATTTGCTATAATAATAACTTCCCACTTACATAGCATTTCTTACTATCAAATCATTTGACAAGCTTTAAATTAGTAATTTTTTTTCTTTCTTCCAATTTAAGTGGCAGAAGTGTCCAGAATGTCACTGAAAATCTGGAACTGCAATATAAAGCATTTATATACCACGCCCACAGGTCACACCTTGAAAAGGTAACAAAATCCCTGCAGCTCCTGAGTGAAGGTCAATAGCTGAAATATTCATGGCAAAATGCAAAGCAAATCCCTGCTCTTTTTTTCCCAAACATCTGTTTCTCTTCCTACTTGCCCAATTAATCTTCTGCCTCATTAAATGATACAGCCCCTTTCTCTTTAACCACAGAATAAAGGACTTGTACTTTGTAAAGTTTCTCCCATAACCTCAGCTCCAAAATGTTCTCAATATGAAGAGTTCATCTCCAAAGACTGTAAACCTTTGCAATGTGTGGGATAAACAACAGCATTCATATTGCTGTAAGTAGATTTTGAAAGCAATACAGTGACTGCTTTTCCTTCCCCTGGTGTTAATCACTCAAGTTTTCAGTCAACTGCATTCTTTTACCTCTTCCAGACAATGTTTCAGCTCTCACTATCAATGCATCAGTAGCATACTGGTCTAGCACCTTTCAAAAGAATAAAAACCTCAATGATAGTGCTGCTGAAAGGGGTGGAATACTGATGAGAGAAGAGGTTGTAAAGAAGGGGAAAAAAAAGAATAAATAAAAAAGTGATAATAAGAGCAAAGACAAAATACTGGATATATGACTTAAAGAGAAGTGAAAAAATTTTAAATGCAATAAAAAAGTGAGGAGGAGGCAGAAAAGAGAATAAGTTTTCAAATAATAATTTGATGTTATTTTGGCATTAAGGAAAAATTGAATTCTCCAGTACTTTCAATAGGGAAAGGCATATAAATATTTTTATCTGACCTTTTGTTTCTCATTCCATTTCTTCTCCCAAATGGAGGGGAGTGGGGGGGGGAAGCTCCCCGTGTTAGACAGTATGGCACCATCCATTTTAAAGCTGCAACTCAGTCCTAATGGGAAGCCTTTCTTACTTTCAATGTTTTATTATTGGTGCATCCTTTTGTTTATTGGCGCATCAATATAGGAAAAGATGTTACAAGTCAAAAACAATGGCTGTTCTCAGCTTTTCACTTTGGAAAGTGACATTTCATTCCTTTGGAAAGGAATTTCAGCAGGACTGACATCAAAGGTGGATGTTTCTCCATGCCAGAAAAATACAGAACAGCAAGTTGAAACTCAAAATTAATTTGGGGTGTTTCTTTCCCCAATGTGTCTAAAATTGGACTGTCAGTTTCCTGTGTGCTTGTTGTTATAATGCAATCATGTGACTAACCAGCAGGTCCTTATACTAGTAACATTTCCAAACTTACTCTAGTCAACAATGCTGAACAGAATCATTAACTGAAGTTGCACATAAAAGGAGGAGTGTTCACCAGTCAGGGAAAAGACATTCAATAATGAAATTATACCCCACACTTCTACTCAATAGTTTTGTGAATAGCTTGGAATTTAATGTTCCTAACTGACAAGAAGAAATCTTGTATAAGAATATTAAATAAAATTTAATATTTTATTATTAAATAAAAAAGTTTAAATCCCACCTTGGATAAATCCTATCTATGTTAAAGAAAAAAATGCAGCAAACACTGGTTGAACAAATTCTGTTTTCTGTTGCATAGCTCCATGTTAATAAACCAAGAATCATGTAAAAAGGACAATCTTTCACCCTGCTATTTAAAACAAACAAAGCAGAAAGGACAGCAAACACCTACCTTTTCTTCTTGATAGATGAGGACAAAATGTTGTCCTGAATTGCCTTACATTTTGAAGCCTGTTCAAACTGGTAAATTCCATTTTTATTATGAGTTGTTCTGTTAAAAGGGAACAGGAGGAGAAAAAGCAACAAACTTTTAAAGAGAGAACATATTCTACCAATGTTGTCACATTTACTTTGCTATGACAATAGGATTAATAACCATAGATTTAGCTGAAAACATTCCTAAACAAACCTTATGGACTTCTATTGTGAAGATCCTGTTATTAAAAGAGAGTTTTCTGCTAGGGACTATAAATATTTGGTTCTTTAAAATAACCTTATTTCATAGTCTGAATTATATTTTCCACTTTTCACTGTAATCAGCAAATGTAATTTAAAAAAAAAAAATTAAATTGAAAGCCTCTTGAGCATTAAGTTTTGAAGATTTAAAATATTCACTAGCAAAATATTTAGCAGACGTGATTTCCTAAAATTGTTGATGAAATGCAATATGCAGGGTGAATATAATATATACAGGAAAGTTTATCCACAGGTAAAGTGGATCTTTGTACTTTGACCTTAACTTACTGATTCAAGCATAATACTTCCTGCCTTATTTATTCTTTATTTACACAGAAAGAACAAATATTTGTAAAAGGAATCAAGGCAAGTGCCAGATAGTGATCTTTAATTCCTGTCTTATTTTCACCAAACTCCTGTGTGGTCTTCTTGCTCTGAGCAGCCCTTGCAGAAGACTGAGATGTAAATTAATAAATGGCTGAGATACCAAGGTCTTATTCCATTCACCTCAGCTCATCCTCTATCTGTGTCCAATCTCATACAATCACCCTCTTCTAACATCAGCCTTCATTCTGTGGATTGCCATTTGTCATAAACATTTTTCCTCTGGCAATATTTTCCCTGCCCCTCACCATCTTCCCTACCACCTCCCCCTCCTCTTTGCTTCTTTCCACTGATTCACTACTTACAGGCTGCAATGTCCAAGGGCTCTATTTGCCCAAACCAGAAGTAGAAACACAGAAGACAGAGATGCTGTGTGCTGTTCTTAGAGAACAACTGAAACATCTCTGGACAGCGGTGCTCACACACAGAGAGAGAGGCCTTCCTGCTTTGTGCTTCTGAGCCATCACTGCTTTTACTGACAAGCACCAAAACTCCACTGCTTTTACTTGCTACAATATGGAGACCCCTTAGCAACAAGATTTCTGACAAGCTGATTTTGAAGACCTTGCTTGGGAAAGATGCAATTTCAAGCCACAGAACCACAGAGTGGCTGAAGATGGAAGGCATCTCTAGAGCTCATCTAGTCCAAACTCCCTGCTCAGGCAGGGCCACCTAGAGAGGGTGAGCAAGGACTGTTACCAGATGCTTTTGAATATCTCCAAGCACAGAGACTCCACAACCTACCCGAGCAGCCTGTGTCAGTGCTCAGTCACCCTTACAAGGAAAAAGTGATGCCTGATGGTCAGAGGGAACTTCCTGTGTTTCAGTTGGTGCCTACTGCCTCTGTTCTATCACTGAGCACCACTAAGAAGATCTTGGCTCCATCCTCTGCACCCTCCCTTCAGGTATCAATAAGGTCTCTCCTGAGCCTTCTCTTCGCAAACTCTTCAAATGAGAAGACTGAACGAAGAAGAAAGAGAAGAATAAATGCTTCTTTATTTTGCTACTGAACTGACTCTCATGGTCATAGCTGACAGGGAAGGAAAGAACCACCTTTCTTTTTCTTTCCATTGCCCGTGAATTTTCTAGAGTTAGTCACCCCTAGTAGCAGTTTCCACAGGATGTAGGCTGCCAAGGAGAGAGAACAGCCCTCTTCATTTCTTCCCACCACCAATAAATTCTTCCCAGTATACATTCAGTGCTCCTAAGGAAGTATCCAGTCTGTATGCCCCTTGTTGAGGAAAACAGTATGACAACACAACATAAACCTCTATCCTTTCAGTTCTGGAGTGACTTCAATAGATAGTAACAGCTGGCACTGCCTACTGAGAGCTCCTTGGCTGCCTTTGCATACAGCTCTTTATCTCATTTTTTCTCAAGGAGTGAAATACAAATAGCAGAAGGCTCTCAGAGCACACAGTTCAGAGCTAAAAACTCTGCAGATCTCACATAGCAAGTGCTAGAAAATATTCTGCCTACAAAATTTATGTACACACATTTATTGCAGCTTGGTCTGAACAGTTCTGTCTATGCAGAACAACCAGGTAGGCTCTTTCCAGTTCTCAAACAAATTTTGTTAGCACTACATCATGCTTCCTCTCTCTTGCTTCTTTAACTTAGTAACATCAAATGATTATTCTCCAGCTGCAGCTTAAAATAAGAGAAATGGCTACAGGCAAAAGTTTAGCTGCCTAAACAGCATCTTAAAGAAATAGAAAGGGGAAAAAAAAAAAGCCAAGTGCACGTTACTGCTGCAAATAAGCCTTTCATTGTAACTAAAACCTAAGATGCTGGATGATGATTTGAGAAGTGGCCCCAGCCTTTCTGAGCCACAGCTGGCCAGAAGAGACCCTGTCTAACATGTGAAGACAGCCAAGTGGATGACTAAATCAGAGAGGCAGTTAGGTTTGACCAGCTCCCTGTGAGGGGTGTTAGAAGAGTGGCAGAGCACCAACATTCTTGCACAACTCTGTGCAGACAACCATTACGAGTCCTTACATCTTCCTATTAACTTATATCTTGAGTTCTGTGGAGCAATGAATAAATATTCTCTCAAATACAAGCCTTACTCCACAGACTTTTAGTTCTTTTAAAAATTCATAAGATCAATGAAAACAAGGTGCCTCATTTTTTAATACGCAATTGTTTTTATGCAATCATTTTCAAGACCTGAAAAATTCAAAAAAGAGGAAGTCAGACAAAAAAGAACAAAGAAAATCCCCCATTTCTGTTTCCCCTCACAATCACTTTTACAGCCACATGACAGATCACCAAAATGCTTCTTCTGTGGCTTTTTATACATAAAATTTACTTAACCCTCTTTATGCGGTGCAAAAGGTACAAAATTAAAACAATTTATTTGCAAGAGATGTAAAACAATTACTCATTCCATTAAAAGTTAAATTTCTGGATTTCTGTTTTACTGTCAGAGTGGCCTCTGCTTTACATGAGTGAAATCTTTTTGCATTTAGATAAAGATGGGTGTGCAAGAGGCAGTCCAGACTTCAACTGCATTATTCATGGCAAAGTTGTGCAGACATCAGACTCAGATTAAGTTTCTGCTCATTTCAGACAATTGTGCAAGGCAACATTTACCACTAAATGAATTTACCTGACCTAGTGGATGACAGTCTTTGTTCACTACTTAGAGCAGCACAACAACTTCTGCAATGAAATCAATAACGTGCCTAACAATGCAGATATCAGGCTACATTCTACTAATTTAGTGAACTATTAAGCTAAATGAGAACTTGAAGTAGAAACATTCTGTTGGCTTGAACTCATAAAACTGATGATACAGGGAAATTTCAGCTGCTTTTCCCCAGGGGCTTAGATGTTCTCAAAGCCAATCTCATTGGACCAAATCTGAAAAACAGGGTTTTTTTCTAATCATATACAAACAGCTTGAGGACCACATACTTCCTATGGTAATTCTAGAAACTCAGGAAGTACACCATCTGTACTTTAATAAATCCACAGTAGATTAAGACCATGTGTTAAGGCCTTATCTATCAGCATGTTTTTTTCCTATATCTTGCTCTCAGGAAGACAGCAGATCCTCAAACTGTAAAATTGCTTAAGACAAAGACTGAATCTTTAGACAGAAACTATAAGTTAAGTCCTTTTTCTGCTCCTGCAGCATTCAGTCCTGAGACAACAGGGAACCTTAGTGCAGGGAATCACCAGACAGAGGGGTATGTCAAGTAAGACAGCACTCTGGGGAAGCAGAAAGGTACGAGATACAGGCAGGAAAAGCAAAGGCACACTCTTTAAAAACAAAACAAAACTCAATCCAGTTATCAGAGTAGGAAAACTAGATGGGCATAAGATGGAGTAATGATAGGGAAGAAAAGAAAAAAGGCAGATGGAAAAACTGGTGCTGTGAGTAATACTGTAACATGAAGATTAAAAGGCCACTCCTCTAGATATCCCTCGAAATCAGGTATGAAAAAAATGTGGGATGAGATATTCAAAATTTCTCAGAACTGAACTGTCTGGCAGTAGTGAAAGCAACAAAAATTTCACCTCCCTAGTAAGTCCACACTGAGAGCAAGGGAAAAATCCCACTCGTTGGCTATTCACTCCACACCCAGCAGAACCAGTTGTTGCTCTTTTCTATAGCTGCTTGCTCTTGTCTGTGTGAAGAAGCACAAGAGCTCTAAACATGTTCCAGCTGAGCATCTCCAGCTAAAATGGATAACTTCTGCATGCAAAATTGCACATTTTTATCATTCTACCAAAATGGCACTGAATAGCATTATCCAGATTGTGAATATCTTCTGCCTTAATCTCTCCCTTGAAGGGACTAATTTATATTTGAATATCATCATCTGTTAGTTGAATACTATTAAAAAACCCACAATCCATACTTCCACAGGAAGGGTGCTCTTAAGTGCTGTCTTTGATATATGTCAAATTAATCAGATGATAAGAATACAGTGATGTTTTTAAAGTTCACAACACCTTGATTAATAAGGCAATACACTTTATTTAAATTCTTGGTGAAATGGACTAAAAAAAATTGCTTCATCAAACCACAGGAGTAAGAATTTGTCTTGAAACATTAATCACAGCAACTGTTAAAGGGACTGATCTTACTGTCATTGTTCAAGTTCCTATAGAGGTATTGCTTATCTAAGGAATGTTAAATCTGGTCTTTAACATAAACTTCATCTTTAAATTATGTGAAAGGCTATCCAATGCATTCAGGGTTATGTATAATGTCAGATACTTTTTATTGTAAAATCTATAAACTGCATGACAGGTAACATGACAAGCAACAGTCATGATAGGTGAAGTGAAAAGAATAAAAATCATGTTAAAAGGGCACACAATAGAATGACAGAGCAGTTTCACTTGGACCAAGTAAACAGAAACCTTTCACCACTGTCAGAACACAAATGTGTCCTGGCAGCAGCTTTCAATTGAACACCTATTCATTTAGACAGAAGTAATACATGAGGCATGGGTTCAAAATAAACTCCTAAAATATGTCTGCATGCATCACTTGGGAATGAAGGGGCAAAATATTAAGAGAGCAGTAAAATTAGTGAAGTGGACCCCCACTGCTGACTAATCTAAACCACAGCAAATTATTTGTGCAATATACTAGGCTACTCCATAATTGCGGTATTACCCTGTCTCTTCTTCCCCTTCTGACTGCCTGAATGCAATATTTTGTCAGGAGACAGAATGTACAGGTCTCTATAGCATTGTTAATTAAGTATAGCTGTTTATTTCCTAGGCCTGCACACAAATCTGCTGCTGAGAGAGGAATTGGAGAAATCAACACTATGGAACACTGTATTAACACTAACTTGTTTACCCATTGCTTCTCAATCCCTTCCTCCCACTGTTCAATTACCTCAGTGGTCTTTACACTGTGCTTGCCTTGGACCTGGAAAGACAGAAAGCAAGCTGGGGAAATAGTAAGTGAATGCCTTAAAACGGGCAACACAGACTAACAGAGTAATGGTGGTCAGTTCTTTAGGGCACTGCTGCCTTGTTACTTTTATATAAACTATACATAAATAGTGCTATTTTGACTTCCCTTGCAGGACCTGGCATTATTTACCTGGTACATATTCCTGGGTACTATAACAGGAGATAGAATTTCTACCTAAATTTAATCTAGCACACCCTGGGCCTCATAACAAAGAAAATACTACCTAGCTTCTTTTACTATTTTCATTTTCCCCTGATAAGCACTAGAAGTTCTGACTCTTCTGTTCTACTATTAATGTAACCACTAAACAAACAAATACGCCTGCACAAACACGGCTGGGGAGAGAGGAAAGAAGAGAGGGAAGACCAAGGGTCTAAAGGTGGGAAAAATGCAACTTCTTTTTTTGGTTGTACTGTTGAAAATATAAGAAGGTTGTACTTAAGATAATATATATTGTATTCGCAGTTAGAGCTTAAAATTTGAGAGGACAGTATGAAACATATATAGGAGAATTTGCCAGAGAACATACAATTGCAGTATAGCGATACTGGTTCCATGAACAAATCTGGGGACTACTAGACATATCTTACTAACAGCAGCCTTTCTTTTCAGAAAAAAACCCTATTAAGAGGCACAGTAGGCAGTGAAATAAGCCCAAGACTAGATGTGCAAGTTACACTGTAGAGGCAGTCACATTGCTCCAATTAGCTAAGGCTTAACAAGAAAAAGGGGTAAGCAAGGTCCTCTAAGAGACAAACCATATCATCAAGGTTATTTACTAAGACACAGAAAGAGAACTTTAGGTGCCTGGTCACCATGTATTTAAACATTGCTGCACATAATAGCTGCCTAAATATCTAAGAGAGTCTGATCCAATTCCCTGCTTTTCATCCTTCAGTTTCATCCTTTTAAAAGAATTACTCAAAGTAAAAGAACAGATTAGCTTTCAATACTGCAAGGCAACAGAATAATAGGACCTTAGAGATTCTTTGGGAGATGTCTGGTTACAAATATGCCTCCAACAGCAAAGGAAATAATGATAACAAAAAAGATTAGCTTGTGACCGTGAAGATTGTCTAGATTACTTTTACTTAGAGGTCAAGGATAGTGCCTAGGTTTTTTTTCTTTTTCCTTTCTTGGAAACATCCATGCACATCCTCGTACTCTTATGCAGGAAAGGACACTGCTGCCAATAACACAGCAATGCCATTCAAATGATCAGGGCTGTTTAGGAGAACCACACTTTCCCACAGAACACTGGAATCTAATTCCTAGTGACCAGACCATCCATCTCCATCACTGAGGAACTGGTCTGAACCTCTTGAATGAGTCCAGATGCTCTCTGGATCAAACGTCTCCAGCGTGGCCCTTAGCCAGGCCCAGTCCAGCTGCTGCCTGGATCAAACCCCTCCAGCATGGCTCCCTGCCCAGTCCTGCTGCTCTCTGGATGAAGTAACAGCTCCTGGTCAGCCCAGTCCAGCAGCTCTCTCTCCTTTCCCATTAGCCACACATGCACCACAAACTCCTGTCAGGCCAGCTTACTGAGCATAGTCACTCGGGTGAGAAAGCACATCCACTCTTGGATTCAGCTGGCACGACGCGTCTCCAAAGACACTACGGTTACAGGAGCTTGAGTATATTGAAACTTTCTTTGATGAATTATTTACTTGACACACTTTCGCAGTCACTCAGTCATGAAGAAATACAATTTCAGGCTGACAAAAACTAGCTTCAAATTGGTGCCAAAATCCTCCAAGTAGAATAAGGAAAAATATATATTTAAAATCACAATCTCACTTGCCCTATTACAAAGATTAAAAAAATGACATGGATTTTCAGACCTCTTTGGTATGTGCTATTTCTACTTTCATTGCTCCAGTTGTGAGTGTACTAACAGCAGATGGGAAATAGTTAGACTGTTCTCTGAAGTGCTCTCTGCCAGCATTTCTAGTCAATTCAAGTCCATGGTATAACATAGATGCAGCTCAGAAACTAGCAGGGAAGAGCGTGAGGAGACAGGCCAGGGGGAAACCACAAACAGCCCAAAACAGATTGGAGAGAACAGTGTAATGGCTACACAAAAGCAAAGCAGAACAGTACATACTGCAAAATCCAACATCAAGAGGGGGAAAGAAGGGAAAAAAGCAGAAAGGGATAAAATAAGAACAGGAAAGAGAAGCAGGCTAGAAGCTCATAATGCCAGGTACAAACATTTCCAGAATTTTGTTCTTTTCCTTTCACTCTAACTTTGAAAGATGCTATAAACTTACAGCTTGTGAAAGTTTTAAATATCGAGGGAGAGAGCACAAGCATATCTCATCAGAAACACGTAAGAAATGCACTGTTAGGGTACACTGCAATCATTACTGCAACTAACATCACTTGCATTCACTTAGGGAAAGCATAGGCTGTCAAATTCAGCTAGATTGAGTGAGATGGTGGCCTCAGTAAGGTTAACAGCACTGTCACCATTGTCTTCAAGACAAGCAGGACATCACAGTCTCTGTGAAAGACCCAATTCTTAAGTTCTTTCTAATTTTTATAATGCATTTTTGACCATGATGTATATTAACATATAATAGTTATGCTAACTGTAAAGGTAATAATGCCATAAAAAGTAAAAGAAGAAAGCAAAAATATTTCAAAACTACTTCTTTACAGAGTATTGATCTCATGTGTGGATTACACCACCATCTTCTGCTTTCTTAGTTCTCCTACAGTATGTGGGGACTCAAGAGCATGAAAACAATAGTCATTAGTATTGAAGTCTGCATGTAAGGCACAAGGCTTCACAGCTGATTTTACAAAGTATCTTCATATTAAACTTCACAGTATAAAATAACAGGCTGTAAAGCAAAAATCTACGCTGATCTAGGAGGTCAAGACAGATGATCAAATGAATGGGCTCCCAGAAAGTATAATGCCAACCCAAAACGAAACAGGCTTCATATGTCTTGCCTTCATCCTATGGATTGTAAATGATACATCTATATTTTTAAGTAAATACAGATTACAAAAACAGTGACAGCATTACCCAGCTCCACCTTCTAGGAAAGAAGAATAAAAAGATACCTGGAATGTGTCATTCAGCAGGCACTTTTTGCATCGTACGCTAACAAAATTGCTCTACGCAGTATTTTACTGGGCTCAAAACCAACGGCAAAGTGACAGCCGTCAATAAGAGGGCCCATGAGCAAATAATTCATTCTAGGGTCATTTGCCCTAATAATCCTCAACGCTCTCTCTGATCAAGCTACCGAAACAAAAGCAAGAATGAACCGGAGCGAAGGTGAATTTCTGCTTTTGTAGACCCGACCTCCAGGACCCACCTGCGGGCGTCCAGCCCGTACCTGTTCTCGGTCTGAGGAGGGGGCGTCAGGGGTGACCTGAGGGCTCGCACCACTTTCGGCGTGACAGCCGCTATTCCCGAGTCCTCCTCCCAGCCCCTGGCAAGCGAGACGGGAAAACAAAGTTGTCAGGACCAGTGACTGAACATCACCCGGCGCGAGCGGCGCCGCTCTCCTGCCCACGACCCGCGCCGAGCCCAGACCGAGCCGGGGGCACCGAGCCGGGGGCACCGCGCCAGGCTCCGCCGCGCCCCGCGGGGCTCGCCCCGCTCCTCCCGCCCTCCCCAGCCGGCTCCGGACCGCGGGCGAGGCCGCCCGGCCGCCCTACCTGGCGCGGAGGGGCTGCTGGCCGCCCAGGCGCAGGAGGCAGCCTCCCAGCAGCAGGCTGCCCAGCGCCGCGGCCAAGGCGATGACAGCCCGCATGGTGCGCTCGGCAGCGGCGCCCGTCGCAGCTACGGCCCCATAGTATTTAAGGGAGGCTGCGGGGAGGGGGAGGCGGCCATGGCAGCCACAGGGTCTCTGCGCTCCGCCCCTCGCCCGCAGCCCTGCGCCGCCGCCATCCGCCCCCCCTCCTGCCGCGGCCGCCGCGCGGGCCCGGCCCGCCGGGGCTGGCGGGGGGCGGCCGGGCTCGGCCGGCGTGAGGGCGGCACCCGGGCGGCCTGTGCCAGCGGCCTGTGCCGGCGGCCGCTCGGGGCGCTTCCCGGAGCCCTTCCCTGTGCGAAGGGCGGCGGAGCGAGGGAGTCGAAACTGCCCAAACTTTAATGGGGGAGAGGGGCGCCGTGCGGGACGGCGGCGGGAGCAGCGTGCGGGGCTTGCCCGGCCAGGGCAGGCAGCCCTGCCCCGTGGCTGGTGTAGTGAAGCCGCTGCTACTTCAATAGCTCTTTCTCTGAATTAAAAAAATAACAGTCAATGTGTCCTGTGTGTTGTCTTATAAAAGGTATGTTATAAAACCATGCATATTATAGATAAAAATGACCCCACGTGGGACACTGTGTGTGTGCAGCTCTGGGACCCCCAACATAAGAAGGCTGTGAACCTGTTCAGAGGAGGGCCATGAAGCTGACCCGAGAGATGGAACACCTCTGCTGTGGAGACAGGCTGAGAGGGCTGGGGTGCTTCAGCCTGGAGAAGGCTCTGGGGGACCTCATTACAGCCTTCTGGTGTCTGAAGGAAATGTACAAGGAAGCTGGAGAGGGACTTTTTAACAAGGGCATGTAGTGATAGGACAAGCAGCATGGCTTTAAACTGAAAAAAGACAGGTTTCGATGGAATATTAGGAAGATATTCTTTACTGTGAGCATGGTGAGGCACTGAAACCGATTGCGCAGAGAAACCGTGGATGCCCCATCCCTGGAAGTGTTCAAGCCCAACTTGGATCAGCCTGACCTAGTGGAAGTTGTGGTTGCTTATGGCAAGGGGTGTTTGGAATTAGATGATCTATAAGGTCACTTTCAACCCAAAACATTCTATGGGTCTATAACTTGGAGTGATTTTGGTAAAGAAATGCTTCTGTAGCAAGCTTGTATCTTTCTACCTGATGGTGCATTCAGTGTTGCTTTCACAAGCCAGCCATTGGTATGAGAATCCTAGTAAAGTGACAAGGTGCCAATAACTATCTCCCCTTTATTAAAAGTGGGTAGAAGAGATGCTATGACTTACAGCAGCCTTTCAGTTGTGAGCTGACACCTTGTTTTTGCAGATTCTTCCCTATCCTTCATGTTTTCTGTATCTGTGAGCATTTCCTTAAGCCTTGGAGCTGCTGCTCATCAAACAATGGCTAGAAATGTAAGAGCTCTGCTGCAACTATATTAATGAAGTAACACAGACTTGATATTGTGAGTGGTTAGATATGACAATAAGAAGCAGCCAGCCCCTAAGAAGTGCACCAGAAGAACAGAACAGCACTGTCTGTGATTGTGACGGGGTGTGTAGGGAAACATCTAATGATTTTTGGGGCACTTGTTTGCTTGGTGGTGAGGGTTCTGGTGGGAAGGAGGTAGAAGCAGCTGGCTGTTGTCCCAAGGGGTTGCAGGTATCTGACTGGCTCATTGCACAGTCCCCTGGGATCACAGCTCAGTTGTCTTCTTGGCTTTGAGGTACTTAAGTGTAATAGCAAAACAAAGCCTGTCTGAAGACTTCTGAAGTTCTGAAGAAGTTTGCTGGTTCGAGATTGTTGTGAATCTCAAACCAGCAAACTTCTGAATTGTTGTGATTGAATATAAATGTCTGGAACGTGAAGGTGATTCATCCCCATTTCCCAAAAGCTTGTTTTGGGCCTATTCTATAAAACCAGCTGGCACTCTACAAAAAAAGTAGGGAGCCAACTGTCAATCTTTTCAAGGTATGTGTATATTGATCAGCAGATATTAGAAATATCAATCCCCCGTCAGCTCTGTAAAACATGAAGGCTCCTGCTTATTTTAGTGGATATCATCAGCTATTTTGTAATGCCCATTAAATACCCTATGTAAAACAATAAGTCTTTCATCTTAAAAGCCTAGTGGTATTCAATTCCAGCTCTGAATCAAAGAAGACTAAGAATTACAGTCCAGAAAAAGATTTGGCTTTTGCCCTCACTGTTATTTTCCTCTGCAATACAGTTTTCCTGTGAGTCCTGAGGTATCACTGTCAGCTAATCTATGGGAAATTTAGTGATACCAGTGAGGACATAATATTTCAAGTTAGAGGTCTATAGTACCAGTAAAGATTTTTTTTTTTCCAAAATCAGAAGGAAATGCCAATGCTAGTCTATAGTACCAGTAAAGATTCTTTTTCCCGAGATAGAAGGTTAATCTGTGTGTCATATTAAAGTTCTTGCAAAGAAAATTGGAAGATTATAAACTGAATGTGTTTAGATTAGACTGGGCACTTGGTGCTTGTTGTTTACTAACAAGTTTACAAACAGGTATTGATTGATTGTCACAGTATCTTTAAATGTTATCAGCCTTAATTCTCTGGCACAGCCGCTTAGTAGAAAGGTTAAGTGAGCCTACTAAAGGGTGAGATAAGAATCAATGGTGAATCAGAATTCAAATTTAGGAATGTTGGATTCAAAAGACCAAGTTTCTCTTGCATGGTGTTGCTGTATCAGAAGTGATGGTGTCAGGTAATGTAATCAGAGGGTCAAAATGATAAAGGTACAGGTGCCAAAGATGCCACACAGGAAAAGACAGAGACTTAACGGTGTACATAAAGTCTGTGTCCCATCTCGTCATCCTCCTCACAGCTGGAAGCTGCTGCATTTTGGCAGCATCCCCCATCCTCTGATTCCCATTAGCTTCTGAAGTCAGCAGGAATTGATAATTGCTGGCTTGCGCAGAAGGAAGAGATCACAAATCAGCCAGGTGGTATCATCATGACTTTGTTACTGAGCTCCTACAGCCCTACTTAGCTGCTAATTTGGAAAAGCAAAATGCAGCCTTGGTTATCATCCATGAAAGGCTGCTGTCCCCCAGGTCAGCAGGATTGCATCTCGAAAGGAGTCTGGTGGAGGTGCCTGTAGGGCTGCTGGTCACATGGAGCCAGCTTAGCCTTCTTATTTCCAGCAGCTAAATCATATTAAGAAGCAATTAATGTTCATTAAATGCTTTCCTAGTGCTGCCTTCTCATCTAAGCAATGGCTGTCACAGGGATATTAGTTATTGCAAATAGGAGGAGAAATTACTGTTACAATTAACAGGAAGAGAAAGGTACTAAAGATGTTCAGTGAAACTGGAGTCCCACGTTCTGGGGAAGCATGAGAGGCCCCAGAGTGAGGTGTTGGAGTGAGACAACCATTTTGGTGTTTTTAGTGCACTCACAATGTGCTTTTAGCAAAAAGAAATTTCCAGCAAATTCACAAAACAGACATATGTGTTTCAAACTGGGAAAAAGTCATTTTATTTCACAACTTCATTTATTTCCACCCATGGTTTTGGGCAACATGGTTTTACATAATGATAAACTGCAAGAACTAAGGTACCGTCTGCCAGACTCCAGGACATCAAATGGCCCCAATCATTCCACTAAAGGAAAATCACAAAAAGTAATGCATTCTTGTACCCCCTTAAAATAAAAATGAAGTCTAGACTAAATAATCACCTTGTGTGGCTGTTGCTGCTATGCTTTTTATCTTGCCTTAATGTTTTTTCTCTCTATTTTTTTCAGACAGAATTTTGTGTCCCATAACTTAAAAATTAGGCTTTATTAAAATAATAATTTAATAACTAAATTCAGCCAGCAAACAATCTGTTGGGATCAAGCTAAACCTAGCTAAATTATTAGGTGTTTAAAAGCAGTTACATGTACCATC
Organism: Passer domesticus; assembly: GCF_036417665.1. Taxonomy (NCBI): domain Eukaryota; kingdom Metazoa; phylum Chordata; class Aves; order Passeriformes; family Passeridae; genus Passer; species Passer domesticus. Next base: position 19,581,346 of record NC_087474.1, on the reverse strand, counting down.
ACTTTGAGATGTTCATCAAATGTGCCAGTGATGACTCATCCAGTCAAGCACCATTCACTCTTTGGAGAAGGTCAAGGTGAAAAAAAATCAGGGCACATGGAGAAGTCTTCAGGATTCTGAGTGTCTCATAAGATGTCATACTTACAGTATCACAGAATATTCTGAGTTGGAAGGACACACAAGGATCATCGAGTCTGGCTCTTAAATGAATGACCTGTATGGGGATTGAGCCCATGACCCTGATGTTATTAGTTCCCTCTTCTAACCAACAGCAGGACTTGCTTCTTCTGCACAAAATTAATGATTTTTCACTGTTGTAAGCTATGTTTTTATAGCCATCAGAGTAAGATATTGTGTACACTTTACCACATTCCTTTATGTAGTTTAACTAAGAAAGCATCTTCTCCTCTTTAGCAATGATGATCCAGCCCAATGGCAGATAAATACTCATTGCCAAAAATGCATCTTGTAGCATAAGCAAACTTCAGGCCAGTAACTACTGAAAAGGAGTGCTCCACTGCCAGCCTCTGTGTGAGCCTTCATCCAATTAAGGGCACCGCAGGCATGTGCCCATGGCTGTGGTTCAGTCCGGTGTGTTTGCTTTTCCAAAGGAAGCTGATGGGCCAAGAGGATCTGAATTACAAAGGAGGATTTTAATTCAGAAACCTAAAAACTTGCAAGCTGTTAACCTGAAGGAAGATAATTTTTTTTTTCCCATTCTCTTTTCTTCCTAAAAGCTCTCTGCACGACATCTCAACATGACACTATGCGAAAGCCATACTGGGTCAGACTAGAACAGCGTGTTCTTCAGGCTGTGCCCAGCAGCACAATCCCAGGGAAGAACTGTGCAGTGATCCATCCCTAGGACCTTTTCTCATCTTCCAGCAATCAATGGCTCAGGGAATTTCTGAACTAGAGTTAGCTGTGTGTTTAGTTGCCTTTCATGGATTTTTCTTCCATAATTGTGTCTAATTGCTTTTTGAAGCCATGTAAACTTCTGGCATCAACAGTATCTTGTGCCAATGATTTCCATCCAAGATGAATCCTTCCATTACAATTAGCCCAGGAACAATTTGCAAGTCTCTGTTGTTATTTGGAACTCTGATCTCCTTTGCTGAAGGAGATTATATGCTAAGTATTCTTTTGCAAAGAATTTTACTACAGTTGCACAAAACAGCGCTGCTGTTAATACAAATTCACAGCATTCATTGCTAGAATTCAGTGGGAGTTATTACAGAGCATACTGTGAATGCAAATTAAAAATAATGCACAACACTCAACCAAATCCTAATGGACCAATGGCACAATGTCAAATACATCAGGAGCAAAGACTTCTAATACGATTATTAAAACCCCAAGCAAACAAACAAAGCAAGTAAATTAGCACTGATAAAAACTGTTGGAGCAACATTTACTTGTAATAGATCAGCATGCAGGGTGACTGTACAGCTCCCAGAGGCTTTTGAAATGCCTGCATGGCTGAAGGGGGAATATGCCCCCAGGGATGTCACGTAATGGAAGGGTTCTCACTGGGCACTGTGGTCAATGGTTGAGGTAATTAAGTCAAACTAAACATCTCTTTCCATCACTGATTGTAACACAGTGTGTCCAGCTGCCCATCTGTAGAAAAATCCTATTTGGGATCATGTGTTTGTTGAAGTGTGCATATAAAATACACAATGATTGAAATGAGAGGCCATAGTAGAGTCCAGAATCATCATTTATGATACAAGTGACGGAGTATCAGGGTCAGTCAGCATAATTTATGTTTATGGAAAATCAGAGCAACAATTCAGGGAAATAAAAGCATGATATAAGCAAATAGCAGGGAACACTTGGATGAAGAAAAGAAAGGGGCAAGATATATGAAGGGCTAATCTTGGGATGGGAAGATTATCTACTGAGTTTCATCCAGGAGGGTGGCCTGACTGATCAGCTCCAAATGACTTTTTGGGATCACAATGTACTAAAAAAGCTAGAGCCCTTTTTCTCTCTCTCTCTCTTTTTTTTTTTTTTTTTTTTTTTTTGGCATTCCTATATTTCCTTTGTTGAAATTCATGGAGTACAATAAATAGAAAAATAAGGAAAAATCCTGTGCCAAAGTGTGGGGATTGACTTCTTCATTGCTATGGAAGAACACCTCAGAAGTGGTACACAGCACTATGAACTCCTGGATTTGAGGGGTTTGGAGGAAGAAAGACAGGACCTCTGTCTTTAAACTGGGAAAAAGCCATTAACCTCATAAAATAGAGTTAAAAATATAACTGTCCAGATTGTAGCCTAAACATATTCTTACATAATAGTTATTTTCACAGTCTCTTCTGCAGTAAAAAATTGTTGAATGCTCCATAGAAACATAGCAGCTGCAAATTCTAGATTTTCCTTCTTCTATCATCAGGTACTTCTTAGGCTATTTGCAATGGTGAAGTTAATGCTGATAAGCCTGTGATACAAGGGGGGGGTGCCAAAGGGGTGCAGGTGAGGGATGTGGGTGTTCACAGAGGGATCAGCCAGACAGGGCTTGTGACTGGGATGCCTTGCTGTGAAAAGGAGATCACTTGGAGGACAAACCATAAATCATGGAGCTGTGTAGAAATTAATTGTGAGGGTGCTTGAGAGTTTGACAAGGTCCCTTAGCTCAGATGCAGCTTTAAGCAGATGTTAATCTGGGGCCAGACTTGAGCTTCTGGTGAGGCACCTGCCAGAGTCCTCTGAAAGCTCAGTGCGTCTCTGAAGTGAAACATCAGTGTTTACACAGGGCAGGGGGCATATCCATGCAGTGATGAGGGAAAGCAAGACAGTCACTGAACCTTCAGCACATCTTGGGAGAGAAATAGCATAGGAAAATAAGCTATACACTCAGCATTAGGGTGGCTTTCTGTTTCAGAATCATCAGTGAAATCAAGGGGGGAAAAACTCTACACAATTCTTTATTTTTTGTTTGCTTAGTAACATCTTGAGCCATTTGTAAACTGGAACTGAAAGCCTTTCCCTCCAAACAGAAATAAATCCAGGTTACTTTAAGAGCTAGCAAGATATACAGACTTTTGGGAATGTGTGCTGCAAACCTGAGTTGTCTCAGATGTCTTTTTTCCCCATCCTGAAGTAATTCTCTGTCTAAATGATGCTGGTTGTAGACTAGAGTCCAAAATGGGCCAAAACATGATGGGATTAATGCCAACATATGACAGAGCCATCTCAGCCAGTGCATGGCCATTGCTGTCCTGCTGGGGAGAGGACTGGCGGTGGGGCAGCTGGATTGGTGCTGTCCAGCAGCACAGCCCCTCTCTGGCATAGAGAGAAAGTGAGAAACCTTGGCTGTGCCATGGCCAGGGGCATGGAAGGTGGCAGGCAGAGGCCAAGGGAGAGCGTTAGGACATTTTCCTTCTCACAGCAGATTGTCATCAATTGGGCTCAGCTCTGTCCCTCTCTCTCTGTCTCTCTTCTCTAAACATGTAGTGCTAGGTATGGGACTTCAGTAAATATGCTGATATCCCTTACCTCAGTGACAGGCCTTACTGATTGTATTGCAATCACTTTCATTAGGCTTTGCAAATATACTGCCATTCCTGCAAAATCTGTGTGCTGGGTAAGCCAGAATCTCTCCTATGGTTCTCAGATAGTCACTTATCTATTTGTCTCCCTCTCAATTACTGTACTTCCAGAGAGAGCACATTTTAGTTTATTATATCCAGTGCCTTTGATGGCCTGGCAGAAAAGAATTAAGGTCTAGCAGAGGGGAAAACCAAATGTAGCTTCGGAAGAGTGAGTGTCGTCTGAACAGAAGAGATCAATAACAACTCTTATGTTTAGCATTATTTTCAGAACAGGCATTTAGTACCTAGCTCCCAGGTGAGACTTTCTGTAGCACATTGTAATTTTCTTCTTACAGATTGACCAATCTCATTTTTAACCTTGAGACCTTTAACACCATACCACTTATTTGGACATCCCCTACAGTTAACAAGTCCATCTAAATAGACTAAGTTGATAAATATATGGTTTTCATGCACCATTTCTGAGTCTTCTATATTGAAGAGCCTTGGCATCACCAGTAGATTTGAAGAGATCTAAAAATGTATCAGTGTTTGGGAAGAGGACCTAAAAGGGAGAACAGGAGCAAGGAGAGGAGGATGGAGGCTCCAGGACAGGGAAGAGGTGCATGGGGAGTTTAGGGGCTCGGTGTGGGGGACAGGATATCGAGTGAAATGTGTGGAGCCTGAGCACTAAGGGCAGAGGGGAGGGAGGATGAAGGCGTTTTCAGCTGAAAGGAATGCTGATGCTTAAAGTACCATTATCATGTGCTGGGGAGATGTGCATTTTAAATACCAGCATTTAAAATCCTTCGACTTTAATGTTGTGTTTGCATATTGCATGAGTATGCATTTGACCGAATAGCTGAGTGTGTGTAAAAGTCAATTCTAAAGCAAGGAATCATCACTTGGAACCTGCAGCTGGAGAAAATTTATTCAGGCTCCCCAGATGCACTCAGGCTCAGCTTGGCTGTCCTTAAGAGCAAACTGAGGATTTAACAAGTAAGCAATATGTGAAATGTTTTTGATAACTGTTGGGTATGGTCATGAAAAACTGAATGAGCCCCCTGCTGACAGCTGACCAGAGAGTACCAGAGAGAGCAGCAAGCAGATGCTGCGGCACTTCCCTGAACTGCTCCAAACCACATTTCCTGGATCTTCTTCAAGGAGAGACAGTGCTTCAGCCTTTACACCACCTTTTTCTATCTTGTGTGACTCAGTCTTCAGTAATGTGTATGGTGGAATAATTTCTCTTTTTAAGGAAAAAAAAAAAACCCCAAAACCAATTATCTTTTCACCAGGAATGAGATTGAGACCACGAATTCAGTCCACATTGGAGGAGTTGGAACTAGCTCCCTTTCTTAACCACAGTGAACCAGATTTTCAGCCCTGAATTGCATGTTCGCATTTCTGAGGCACGTTAGCATCTAGCTGAGGATGATGTGTACTGGCAGGTATCTGAAAGATCTGCTGCACAGGATATTTGCATGTAGCCTACTGAGCCCTGTAAGACAGGAACCAGTCATGGGGCCCATTTCCTGTCTGTCCCAGTGATGCATGTCAAGATCTGAAGCAAGATGATCTCTGAAAATTAAAAGGTGCCAAGTAATTCAAAATTGTGACATATTGATTTCTCTGTTCAGACACCATATAATTCATAAAGCTGCAACACAGCACTATAACTCAATGTTTGGTCTTTAACTGCTGGCCCAGTTATAAATACTGTCCTACCATTTACTGACTTTTACATTTATTGAGCATGTATTTTATCTAGATTTATAAACAGAGTGCAGGCCATTTTTAACAAACACAAAAGTATTTAAGGCTAAACAAAAGCAAAAACGGATTACTACGAGAGTGCACTTCCAATGCATGATGAGAAGGTGTTCCCAGGTGTTCTGTAGGAAACTAGGAAAAGAGGTGTGGGCCAGGGAGATGTGAGCAGAGCAGGGAGAGTAGCACTGGTAGAATTCCAGTAGGAACCCATGTACAGGTACAGGTTGCCTGAGGTCCTAAGCTGCATGTGGCATGAGTGGCATTGCTTTGAGCTGCACACTCATTTTCCACACACAAAGCAGTATCCTAACCACAAACTGCAGTAGCTGATGGAGGGGACAGCAGGGAAGGGAGCTGTGTTTTCCCCAGGCTCGGGGTGAAGAATCACTGAAGGAGCTCTGCAGTGGGCACATGAACATCATATCTCTCCTGAGTCTTTTTCCTGGTTATAGCAAACAGGCATTATTTTCTGTAGACTGTAGCATGTGTACTCCTGTATTCAGGTAGCATAACAGAAAAAGTGACAGAGCTCCCCCTTTGATCTTTGACTGTACTGATGTATTCTGTAATCAAAACTGTAAAATAGTATAAAATTTGGAAATTTAAGTTAGATATGTGAGTCTGTAGGAAGTTACTTTTATTTCAGTAAAGAGAACATTTTTAGGAAATTAAGTAAGTTATGAAATACAAACTTACCTTGCCATTCACAATTTGTTTTTAAATAGTCTATAGATACTGTGTTTTTCTAGACAGGATGCAAAATGAATAAATTATGTACAAACAAGCTGGTTTTGCCACTTATAGATACAAAACCTGTACGAGCTTCTGGTTTTAAAAGGAAATTGAAATGATACATTTTTCATTGAAAGTATCAACCTCATTAGATCTATTTATGTAAAAGATCTTTAAAAAACAAAGACACAAAAGTTTATTTTTATAGGACACAGATGGCACATCATGGCTGGGTTTCATATACAGTCATATGAAATATATACATCTACATCTGAACCATTCACCCTGGTTCCATTTATACTTAAATGAAAAATACTCACTGCTGGAGAGAAATTTATCTCATCCAAAAGTGAACATATTTAAGCTGATATTTATTATCATGTGTGTAAAAAACCCAGAGATACTGTTTCAGCTACAGGTGAGGTAAAGCCATCTTCTTTTGAGAAATATTTAGGGGAATTAAAAGCATTCCTGTCCTCATCTGAAAACGCTGGGTTTTTTTCATGTATTCAGACATATCATTTTATGAGGTAACGGCAACCTTTTAAATGAGTATTACTTAAAAAGCCTGGGACACAACTTCTACTAGAGATACAAAGCTGAATCAAGCCACATTTTGACATGGACTAAGCTTGACAGATATAGGGTTTAATTACACTTGCATGTTTAATTATGTGGGAAAAATAATTTAGAGACTTGGTATAGTGCCTGTTCCAATGCAACTGACTTCCTGAAAGGTGGTTGTAGTCAGGTGGGAGTTGCTCTGTTTCTCCAGGCAGCAACTGGCAGAATGAGAGGGCACAGTCTTAAGCTGTGCCAAGGGAAATATAGGTTAGATATTAGGAAAAAGATTTTTACAGAAAGAGTGATCAAGTGCTGGAATGGCCTGCCTGGCGATGGTGGAGTTATCATCTCTGGAGGTGTTTAAAAAATGTGGATGTGGCACTCGGAGCCATGGTTTAGTTCAGGTGTTAGGGCACACATTAGACTCAATGATCTTGAAGGTCTCTTCCAACCTAGTGATTCTGTGATGTTCTCATGGCCTTATTGACATGAGTTATCCTATCCATGGACACACTGCTATATTCACTGTCTACTTCAATTTCTCCTGAATTTAGAGCCAAAAGTAGCCTTTATCCTTTAATGTAAAAGATGTCTGCCACACTCACCTTATAGGAGGTGGAATTTTTCAAGCACTTGCCACTTGCCAAAGATGGTTTTGCTGTTAAATTCCCCAGAGAGCAGAAGTAGTTGGTAGGAACTATGAGGAGAAATCCTGCACCCACCAAAATAACTCTTTCATCATCTGAAGGGCTCTGGTACCCAGACTGGATGGCACTGGTATGCAGAGCACTACCAGGATTGTGGCTCACACTGTTCATATTGAGAAAGTCACAAAGCATGCACTTGCTTTGGGAATTCAACTATCAAACATCCTTTCTTCTCAAATTTATGAGACTTTAAAAGAATACTGGGTTGATTTTTTATTTCCATTCATGAGAAAAACAATAATTAACAAAAGTCTAGGTTCAAGTCAGTGAACCATAGAGTCATTTAAGCTGGAAGACTTCTAAGATCATAGAGTCCAACTCTTAACCCAGCATTGCCAAGTCCATCCCTGAACCATGGCCCTCAGTGGCATGCCTACATGTCTCTACAACTCATATTCTGTCAGGCTGAGCATGCTTCTTCAATAAAAGGAGCTGCCACAGATTTTAATGTACTGAGCCATAAATGTGCCAGGTGAATGGGCCTGGGCTCAAAAAACCCCGAGAGCCCCTCAAAACGTGGTGAATACAGGCACAGCCCACCCATGCAGGAGGCCTTCCTGGGCGACAGTGCAGCTCTTAGTGAACAAAGAGGAGCTAAACTCCTTAAAAAAAGAAAGGGCTGGCAAGAGTTTTAAAAAAGCTTTTAATCCGTAAAAAAAAAAAAAAAAATACACTGCAGTTCCTGGAAAATTACAGTCAAATTAAAATAGAGCAATAAGTCTGCTCCTAAACATCTCCTGTGGATGTTTAATGTTTTAAGACATTTTTTTTTCTGTTGCTTTTAAGTCATTGTGTTGAATTGCAGAAGTTGAAATGTTAAAAGAATTTCCATCGTGCAAAACATCCGGCTATTCAATAAAAAGCTATTTTATTTTTGTAAATTCCTCCTGAAGAAGTGACTTTTATGGGGAAGCGAAAGTAGTTGTTAATGTAGGTGGTACTGCCTCAGAAGCATAGTGAGTTTGGCTACACAAAGAGCTTGTTTTGTGATTATTCAGCTATTTCCTTTTCTCAAAAGATATTTACTGAGGAGTCCTGTTAGTTTGAAGTAATGGTCTCTATAGGACTTCCTCAATGCACTAGTTATTCTTAATTTGAACCAAACAGACATTCTTTGAGTAGCTGTTTCATACTGTAGCCTAGCTTTATGTAAGTAATTTTTGTATATATACACATGACTTGGGATAAGTAATTTAATCGAGGATATAGCAGTGTATTATACTGCCATGGAATTAAAAACTGTTAATGAGTTAGCTTCATTGTCAACCCTACGTTAGATTAGATTAGATTAGATTAGATTATTAGATTAGGGGTGGTTGCCTTTCCCTGGCCAGGATTAAAATGTTAGCCACTTTGAAGATCGGGAGAATATTCTTAGGACAAAATCTCAAAAACAGAAATATACCTGTGGTTTAATTAGGCATCTTGTGTCATTTAGTGTTTCTCTCACTGCTTAGTCACTGGAGTCATGAGATTCTGAAAAGACAAGATTTTCCTTTAAAAACTAATTATTAGTCCTTAAAATTGCTGAGGAGAAAAAAGTAGAAAGAAAGCTCCTCAGTGCTAAAGAAACCAAAAAGGAAAAAACAAAAAAGTCTTTTGGAAGAACTGGTGGGTTCCTATGCAGGCTTTTTAAAGCTGTGTTTGATATCAGCCATTAGTAAGCAAGTAATGTGGAGCAGAGACTGTATAGTTCACAGGAAATTTTTTTTTAAACCATTTTCCACCTCTTGGTCCTTAGAAGAAAGTCCCAAACAATTAACGATGAGGCAGAAGAGCTCCAGCCTCTGCTGGAGCCTCCTCCATCCCAGTGCAGCAGACGGCGAGCGGCACACGGGCCAGATTGCTCCCGTCTGGCACAGCTGGATCTGCTGCCTCCTTCCTGGCAGTCACTGACATTCACAGCACTAACAACTCAATAGCAGCGACCCTCAGTCAGCTTCAATATCAGTGGCTTTCTGCAGATCTCACAGCCCTGCTCACGCTCTGGGACTCAGTGCCAGACTGTCCTGAAGGGAGGGAGGGATGCGGGGAAGGAGACCCAGGGCACACCTCCCATACCAGGTGGCACCAGGTCTCTGCCTCCAGAGCGCAGCCTGGGCAACCCCTGAGACATTTAAGGTCATAACAACCACTGTGTGTGTTAGGGCAGCCTCAGTGCCTCTCTGCAGCCATGTGTGACAGGGAAAAACAAAAGGAGAAGGATGCAAACAGTAAGCTTTCCGTTACTGTAAACCCTCAGCTCTGTGAAATCTCCAAGTCACTGGTTATCTCTGGACTATCTTGTTAAAAAAAAAAACCTAAGGTTTTTTTCTTCCAAGAATTTGTCTAAATTCCTCTTGAGCTTCCTCGTTACATGGAATTGAATATCTCCATTTGGTTGGGAATTATGTGGAAAAAAAAAAAAAAGGAAATCATTCTCATATTTCATTTGCATAGGATATCTGATAATTTCACAACTTGATCATTATGATGGACAAATGGTGGCTAACATTTTTCTCATGATCCTCATACCAGACATTTAATTAGCCTTGTCTTAATCCTTCTCAGTTTATGAGTTCTTTCCAATTTTTTTACATTTGGAAGCAATTCTCAAAAGGTTTGAAAAAAATTAGAAGCAGAGCTTATGAAAAATCCATGTTTTCCAGTATCTGTCTTTAGGACAGACAATTTGGCATTGTCCTTGTTAATTTGCCATTACCACGTGCCATATTTCTAACAAGATCTTTTTTGCACAAATTCAAAATACAGGACTGGCCATCTTTTACCTGCTGCTGGATCAAAGCATTGAAAAATATACAAAATCAGAAGAACAACATTGATGTTTTATAAAGGAAAAAATGTGATATGAGATTATATCTTTTACCAGCGGTAAGAAAAAAAAAGAGGAAATATTGCTTCAAGGTTTTGTAGAAGCCTAATTTGAAGTAACTATTAATAGATGCTGCATATTATGTTAATTTGGCTTCTCCTGACACACAAAAGCTTCCTTTGAGAGCTTTTGTAGTAAAAGAAGGAAGAAAGTGAGGGGCCCTCACAAATAGAGGTATGATAAAAGCTGCTGTCATTATAACAGATCATCAGAAAGAGAGAAGGAAATGCTGAGACACCATTCATCACTTTGAGAAATGCTCACATTTCAGCTCACATTTCACAAACAGCTCCTGGTTAAGTAGGACTAGCTGCAATTTTTATGAAGAGGGATATGTTATCAGAAAAATGCAATTTTCCTTTTTTACAGGTTGTTTAAAAACTCATCCCAGTTTCTGCCAGTGTGATTTGCAAGAATTCGTTCGAATACCTCACTCAAAACAGCAAGAATTAATTTCTATTTGAAAATAAATTTCGTTTCCATGAAACATTGTTTGGTTTGGTTTTTTTTTTCAGAAATGGGATGTGAAGTATTTAGATTCTAGACTGTATGCAAACAGATCATTTAAAATGGGTTATTTTCATTGTATTGAGGTCATTGATCACACTATTTTTTCTACTGAATGACTGTTGGCATGAAAAACAAGATTTTTGACATGGGAAAACAGACCAGAACTAATGAACTATTGACAATGCATATGAATAATAGATAACAACCAGAAATGAGCTGTCCTTTCTATTATTTCAGCTTATTTTTTATTTTTGATAATTTTAAGGGAATATTGGCACCATGGCCACCTTCACTGATTGATTTACCCATAAAAATGCAATTTTTTCAGGAAGATAAAAGAAAATCTTTACAAATGAATGTCTGCAAACACAATATGGTTAGGGCATAAATGTCATGCTGGAAATTACATGTCCATGGACACTGCTTTGTGGCCAAGTTCTTTCCACTCTCCTGCAGACACAGACATCAGTGGAGTGAAACCCTTTGTACGGTGAGAAAGTGCAAACGTCCTCTAGAAATGTGGTGTTGGATTTATTTAAAAACATTAACAAAACACAAGAAATCATTCATTTGGAGATTATTCCAACTCATTTGTATCAAGTTGGTTTTCCATGAGTCTGTACCAGACGCTAAATCCCAGCCACTTGGGCAGTGTTCAAAGGGAAGCTTCTGTCCGGTCGATGGCGCAGCAGCAGCAGCCCCCTACAGCTGCTCTGTGCTGCTGTGGGGAAGGGGACGAGGCAGGAGGTGGCAGGCCAGCTGCTTGCCTGTGCAAAAAGTCCATCTGCCAGCTGCTGGGGGTGGTCTGGGAGCACCCTGGAGGATTTGTCTGGTGTGAGCAGGCATGCAGTGCTGTTCCAGGGAGGGCACAAACCACAGAGGGGCTGACAAGGTTTTAAAAATTAGTTGTCTGCACTCCAAAATCATCAAGCAAATCATGTTTTGTATTTTGCCCACATAACAGGGACACATAGGTTAAGCACTGAGGCTCAGAAGATCTGGTGCCTGTGCAGGTCTTGCTGGCCACAGGGGTTCTGCCAGCTTGTGCAGGGATTTTGATGTGATATGCACTACATGGTGTTGACTTAACCTCATCCCAGATATTACTTGAATGAACCCACACCATGAAATAACATCTTGGCCTAGGAAATCTGTGTCTTGATCAGATGTAAAGATGTAATTAAAGCAGTCTCACCATCTCTTATAATTCTCTCTCCAGTATTCTGTAGTGAGGCTGGAAACACAAAATCAGGAATCTTGTCATTTTTCAGGTCAGGGATAGCAGTAACCAGTAGCCTGGAAACATCACCATCACACTCATCTTCTGTGAGGTAGCAGCTGATACCAAGACTACAGAATCAAAATTCATCCTTCTGGACATATGGTTAAGTCAACAAAATTTCTCATCACTCCATTCCTCAGGGATAGAGGCAGAGACCATCCAGATGTCCTGCATTCTTCTGTTATGGATTTTATTATCATTACTTGCTGAAAAACAATGTAGACCAAAAAAGGAACACTTCCTTCATGCGAAAGGACCTACCTTTTAAGTTTAAAATGGGCTTACTTCTGCTGGGATAATGAATTCATTTATATTCTTCTACAGAATGTGTCTTTCCCACACTAAGTCACAGAGCCACTCTGAATTTTCAGTTGATGCAACCAGATACGACTCTTTTGGAAAAAGCTGACATTTCCAAAAGTGCCCAAGTAGGAAATGATTCAGTGGTTCCAAGGAGTAGAGCCAACTGTAAAAGACCACTTGTAATATAATACATCTGGAACCCTAAGCCACCCTTTTGTTTTACGAGCTTCTAATCCCACTATTTTAATGTGTGGTACTTTCCTTTTCCATAGGAGGATTTTGATCCCATGCTGGTTTCTTTTGCATCGACTGTGAAGAATTTACAGTGTAGCTGTTTAGGGAAACTCATCATAGGGACAACCAGTGGTCCCTGTCCTCTGCAAACCCCACTGGGTCCCAGTCAGCCCAGGGCAAGCTGTTTATGTAGGGTGAAGAGTACATCTAAAGAAATTAGTGACTGAGCCTTTACCATTTTGATGATTAGACTTTGACCTTGGATTCAAAATACTCATTTGCATTTGTCACAAAAGTGGTCACTGAGGTATGCAAGTTGTGCTGGCTCATTTTCTAAAAGCCTATTTTGCAGCATATTGAGGTATTGTATGCCCTGAGAGAACAATCAAAAGCTTGTTTTACCTAATAAGGAAGCTGCTGAGCCGTATGAATTACCGTGCTGTTTTCCAATACATTTCACACTGATTAATTTTCCAGTTTTATGAAACAAGCTGCAGTTATCTTTGAGTCAGGTTCAGCAAACCAGTGCTTGACTTTAAATAGAAAACTACGATGTTGCTGGACAGATGTGCACAGGCTTTCAAAAGACCAAGGCTCCCATCAACACCAAATGACACCATCCTCTTCAATCTCCCACTTGCTTGCTTCTCGCTGCAGCAGCACTGACTTCCCTTGTAACTGAAGTATATTTTTATTTGATACTTGCAATATTACCTTGTAACAACTTGCAGAAGTTCAAGTTTCATAAAAGAAAAAAATGAAGTTCAATTTTACTTTTCTAATTCATTTTCTATAGTTTATAAGTTTTTTTCTGAATCAGGTACTTTGTGGTGTAAAAGCTGAAGACGTGTTTTGCTGGCTGGCTGAAGGAACAGCTGAACTGCTTGCTCCTCAGATGCTTTTGTGTTGCAATTCTGTCCACGAAGACTGTTCCATAAAATATCAATATTAAATACTTAGTCTTCTTTCTAACATTAGTGCTGCTAGGCACCACATCCCTGAGAAATTATTTCATGCTTCTAAGGCAGACAGTCAAGTCTTGCTTATGTTAAGCCAGTAGGAACAGAATAAACATAAAGCTCATGTCACTTACCTTTTCATGCTCAACTGCCTAGATCTCTGCAGCATGCAGGAGACCACTGGTGTGCTAGAGGATCAAGCTCTTGGCACATTAGGAGGGATGAGAAGGGGTGCCTGTGACATCGCTGCAGAAACCTCACCAGAGGGCTTGCACAGTTTCCTTCCATTGCTGTTCCCTGCAGCATGGCCTAGGAGCACCATAACTCCCTGTGTAATACTTGAGCCTGCCAGCCATGTCAGAGCCTCACACACAGATCCTTTCCAAGGCAGAAACGAAGGGTGTTGAATCCTCACACTGAGACCTCCTGGTCTGTGCGTGTAGAAAGGCTCTGGCATCATATTGACAGCACAGCCAGCAGCCAGAGAAGGATTCCACACATAGGTTTAAACATTCCTAGCATGAAAGGTGCCATTTAAGCATCAGTCATCATGTTCACTGTTGGCAGAGGGCTAGGTGACTCATTTTATCAGCAAGGCTATTCCTAGAAAAAGAAAATGTAAGTGCCTCAGAAAGGCAGAAGGGCTCCAAGTACATGAAATCTTATAGTCTTTATAGGAGTGCCCAAAGTATGGCCATTAAGCACCAATGAAATCCTGAGTGATTAATGATCAGAGGAAATAGAAACGGGTTTGTGTTACTGGCTATGCAGCATCACCCCAGGTCCCACAGTGGGATCAGAGGTCTGTGGTGCCAGAGACCAGTGACCAAGGCACAGGTGATCAGCGTTTGCTGGAGTTGTGGGTCTGTGGTATTTTACAAACTGTTAACAGCTCCGTGAGAAATACTTCAACATCCTAAACAGAGAACTCTGGAACAAGCACTGCTTTGTTTCCCATGAGTATTAGTTCACCCCTTAACCAACCTCTTCCCTGCCCATGGGAATGATTTCCATCCAGGTTATTGTTATATATTGTTAGAGAAATGTAGAGGGTAGTACACTCAGGGTATGTTTGTAAAATCAGCCACCCTATCAATCCTCTTTTTGTTTGCTTTGTGGAGTTGTCTCAGGGTATACAAGGTGGCTGGCTTTCAGATTAGATTAAACCAGAAGACAGGCTTCTGGGTTGGGTTGTATCTAGTGGGCTCCAGCCACTAATGGCATTAACAGCCTCCTCCATCCTCCTCCATGTCCCCACCCTGGACAGTGTGGAAAGTGGATCCCCAGTGGCAAATGTTTCACCCCACAGACCCACTCCTATTGCAAACCACTACTCAGTAGTATGAGCATCCATTCAGATGCCCCAGCCAGGTCCCTGCTGATCCATGCCTTTGCTGATCTGGACAGCAGGATGGGGTCTCTGAATCTTTCAATTCAATTGGAGCATGCCATCTGCCACATCTTCAGCCTTGCAGGTTGTAAATTTCAAAATCTGTAGACTAAATTCACTGACTGTATGTCAGGGTGTGCATGCCCTGTCCATGTCCATGTCCTCCTCACAGAACTCCCTAGCCTCCAGGTCCTTGGTTCATGATTCCTCATAACCTTTCCTTCTTTACACAGGTGCATGCACCAGCTCTGTTCCTTCCCTGAAATATAATTTGTAGTCATGAAATGTAGCAAAGCACAGAGAAGTTAAAACCCATTGAGTTAGCAGGCTTGAGAGAGGGTATAACAGAAGAATGCATTTGGATATTGCTTAACAACTATTTTACCTATCTCAGTGTCCTGGTTTCAGCTAGAAGAGAGTTCATTTCTTCTCAATAGCTGTTATAGTGCCATGTTTTGGATGCAGAATGAGAGAGGTGTTGATAACACACTGATGCTTTTTTTTTTGCAAAGTCATTTCATTCTAAGTCAAGGACTTTTGTTTTTCCTTGTCTCAGTGAAGAGATGCAAAAAAAACCAAACAAAAAAAAAACCCAAAAAAGAAACAAAATAGGGAGGGAGCATAGAACAGAGGGTTGACCCAGACTGGACAAAAAGATATCCCACACCACAGATCATTCCCACTATATAAACTGGGGGGAGTTACATGGAAGCATGGCCAGTCTGGGTTTGACGTCTGGCATTGGTCAGCAGGTGATGAGCAATTGTACTATGCATCAATGGTTTGTTTCCTTTTTATCCTCATTAGTTACCATTATTATTGTATTACTCCATTCTCAATTATTAAACAGTTCTTGTGGCAACATGCAAGTTTTACTCCAATTCTCCTCACCATTCCACCAGGCAGAGAGGGACTGAGTGAGCAGCTGAGACGGTATTTTGTCTCCAGCTGGGCTTGAAACCATGGCAGTCCTTTTTTGGCAGCTGAACAGGGGAACCAAAGGTTGAGGTAAGGATCAGAGTGTGTTAAAAGAAACATTCATTATATTGGTTTAACAATAATTGCTAGTTAAAATGTGGACTTATTTGCCATCATATCTGTGGTGTTTTGTCTGAGTTGTACCTGTAATACCTCACTTGCAGTACATGCTCTCTCTGGTGTATTTCATAGGATGGGTTTATGATGTGACAGTGCTGCTTGTCAGGACACAAACCTAGTGGATGTATTCAGTATTGCAGGCACCTCTGTGCTTTGGGAGTCATCTAGAACAACTAAAAATCACACCTTTGGCTTTTTCTCCATTTTCTCAGAGGAGCAACCTATGGGGGAAACACCTTCCTATTTTTTTTTCTCCCCTCCTTTATTCTTTCCTTGTCCTCCAGGCTGATTACAGTAGTCAAGAATTTTAAAGATTTTGAACATCCTGTGACTACCCTTGAAAGCAAACTGGTCTTTTTGCTAAGAGCCAGCATGTTGTTGCATATGGTTCAGACCTTCTTTAAGGTCAGACAAATAATAAAGAATATTACTCAGAGATCTGCCCAAAAACTGGATAGTTCAGAGTGATGAGGTGGGTGGGATTGTATGAGTAAGTCCCTAGGGCAGTCAGCACCTCCAATGTGTTTGTATCTTACCCCTCAATATGTGCAGCATCCAGGAAAGAAGCAAAATATTCTTTAAAAGTGTCTTATCACCCTGGCACCCCACAGAAGACCCAAATTTCTACAACAGCTTGGGGCCTAGCCCAGGCCTATCAAGCCATGTTCAACAGTGCTCAGTGTCCTCAGGAGAAAAAGGTCTTTAAATATGACAATGTGACAACAGCCCCTGCAGATGCTCCAACCCCAGCAACCAACACCAGCAACAGGCACCGCCACTACTCTACCCCTGAAAATTGCTCTGCATATTGCAGATCTTGTTTCCATCTTCTCTGCATTTTTGTTTTCCCCAGAATGAATCAGTTCACGAGTAGATTGCTTCCTGAAATCTGAGTTCTGGCCAAAAGTACTTACTCAAAAATTACTCTATTTCAGAAGAAAAAACCCATCAAGGTAATATATGGACTTGACAACTCAGCTATAAGCACCTGTTCATCTCTTCATAGATGAAGTTCAGTTGAGTGTGTCTTGTTTCTAAAATTGTCCTGACACTACTGGGAATCTTGGCTCAGAGTAAAGGAAATGAGCAAACCCAGCATCTCTGCCAAACTCAGTGCTATGAACACTGAATGTACTGGGGAGCAGAGAGAAGAGTTATCATTCACCTCACAGTCACTGGCAAGTTCTACTGTAACATTTAATTTTCCATGAAATTGTATTCAGACATAGGAGGGAAGTATGAGAAAGACTATTCGTGTCTTGGCCAGGGTCTGCACAGAGAGGGGCTATCAGTGATAGCAGGTCTTAGTTAAAGGGTTTCTTTCTTTCATGAATGAAGACAAGGTTTTCAGATGTGTGCAAGCTGCGGTCACTACAATGAGAAGGGAGTTTTGCTGTCAGGTGAGATGTCATGCTGCTGCCAGTTTCTTTGCAGCTGCTGCCCCTCAAAATAGTCTCCTGTTAAGGAGGTGCTAAAACAACATAATGATATGAAGAACAAAAATAAGTAACTCACTAAACAGGGAACGTTGTAAAACTACATACATTGAGTCAGGACAAAATTCCCTGACATACAGTACTTTGACCCAAGCTTCTTCTGAGACTCCCAGTGGCAGAAAAAAGGACAAGAACACATCCTTGGCTAAGAAAGTTGTTTGTAGGTACTTCACAAGGCACCTAGAATATTATTTGCCTTGACAAAACCCAGTTTAAAAATGAAGCGACTAAACAAGCAGGACAATACATATGTGAAGCTGTCTATCCAGGAGGAGAAAGCTTATTACTCAAATCCAGGTCTATTTGCAAAATCTGTCTATTCAGACACCACCAAAAGTTGTTGCCGACTTTTCAGAATTGTGGCACCTGTTTTTCACTGAACTCTTTGGTTGATGGAAAAAGTTTTTATTCCTCATACTCAAAAACTAATCATTGTTTCCATTACAAAGCTCACTTCTGAAGTGGGCTGCTAGAGACTCTCCAATGGCAGTTGGTGTCAGTGTCAAGGGAAGACCTAACCTTCTGTTTCAGTAGACTGGAGAATGGTACATGAGAAGAGTCCTGATTGAAAAACGTGGCTTCACTAGAAGGCTGGTAAACAAAACCTGTTTGTTCAGGTTTTATTATAGAACAGCACAGCCACATGAAAGATTCAGCACATCTTTGCTTCTGCATTGATCTATAAGTTGAGAAAGGGTCCAGATGCGGCCAGGGGGAAGAGCACATTCATGTTTTCTTTCAAAGTGCACTCTTGCTTTTGTTGTCCCAATTCACTATTCTTAGAGCCACTAGGGGCCCAGAGCCTTTTGAAGTCACTTTTCTTATTTTCTGTCATTTGCCATTCATCCTGGCTCCTTCACTGTCACTCACACTTGGGTACTTCCAGCTGCTGTTGTTATTGTTGTCAGCTATTGGAAAAAATAAATAATTTTTTTAAAAGTGAAGCATCCCTTCTCCCACACCTGTTATCCTCTGTATTTCACCTATAGAAGCTGCCTTTCACATCATTAAATTGCTTCGCCTCCTGTTGTTAGTTATGCCTACAGAGCTTTAGGTAAGTCCTTGTCTCTGTTGCTGAATGAGGTGCACCTTTCAAAATAGCTGTGACTCTTACCTGAGACCATAAACCTTTGTCTCTTTCATCTCTGTTGTCTCAAGGCTTTCAATAACAACAATCCCAAGAGATATTTATGGCTGTTAACAACACACTAGTCACTAGTATGGTTCATCCTGCAAATGCAAACCAGCACATTTTGGGATCAGCTTTTAGGATAGCAGTGCAAATTTCCTTCAATTAATGTGGTTCTTGGAGTTTAACTGTGTCTTTCAGACACATATTAATGCTCCATAATTTAAGAAATATCAGTCTCCAGAAGCACAGATCCTCTTCACAGTCACAGCTCAATGTTATCCTTTCATCTTTTCTTTCACCCAACTAATATTTAATAAACAGCTGAGAAAGGTTTCATATTTTAAAGCTATCTATAACTCAGTCAATGGCTGAAATAATTACCTACACCATCTCTTGCACAAAGGACATAGCTCTTCTTCAGTGTCCAGAATATTTCTTTGACATGCTTCTGACTTTCTGACCAAGTGAGTATTTTTTCTCAAGGGCAGGTAACTATAGACTGAACGCATGTGAGGACAAGGGGTCATTACAGAGACTGAAATGTGCTGGTTTGGAGCAATCCTGTCGGAGTTAGCTGTCTGTAGGCAGGCTCAGAGAGGGCTACATAGATTCATCTCCCTCCCTAATGTACTATTTCTTCCCATTGTCTTTCTTTTTTCCTTTTGTTGTAGTAATGAATCACTGTGCTTAAAAGCTGTAATTCTGAATTCTGAAAAAGCTCCCAAGCCAAAGAATACTCCTTGATGTAAGGAGCAAGAGAATAAGAAAAAGTAGATTCAAAAACAGAGAAAAGGTTTTAGAAGTAGAAAGAAGTAGTGAATATAGTGCTTCATGGAGAGGTGTGAGGTTAAAACTGCAGGAAATATGACATTTTCCAGAAATGTATCAGGCAAGGGGAAAAAGTTCAAGTGACCATTATGTTTTCTGGGAAGACAGTATGAAAGAAAGAGGCCATGAAGTGGGTATTTAAAAAAAATATTGCTAGGAGACAGGCTTTAGATTTTCATGTAATCAGGTTTGCATAGGGAAGTTTTGAAGTTTGAGCCAGTGATCAGGCAGCACAAAAGGTACTGAAGGGGTGTATCACTTCTAGGAGAAAAAAAGTACTCTTGAGAGGTATCAGCTTGACAAGACAAACTGATCAGAGGGGAAGAAATTCTGAGCCATGTATAGCAGATCTATAACTTGTCTTAACTCAAAATACACCATATACTGGTATTATAATCACTGTGTCAGAGCAAATTGTAGTGGGGATCAGATGTCAAAATCAAGGGGAAAAATATGGATTTAAACCTGTAAAAGGCAGAGATTATTTAGTACCAGCAAAAGAGAACCAGGCCTGATTGCAAGAGTTAGAAGGAACAGAAACCAGTTTTACAGAACAGAGAGTAGCTAAACCCTTAGCCAATTAAGGAATGAGAAAAATTAAGGATTTCCTGGATTCCTACTGGGCCAAAGACTGAAAATCATAGTTGGAATCAGTGTACACCTGCAGTCCTCTGAAACACCATGCAAGACGTGTGTATTTTCAGCAAACAGACTTTGGCCAGAACTGTTATATTCCTAGGGGAAAACATTTTGTAAGAGCTTGCAGAGTGGTATCTAATGCACCTATTAAAAAGCAAGGACTCATTCACAGTCTACACAGTGAAAAAGAATTTCTCAAAAGGGAATGATGTGAGCAGAACATCACTCTGTTAAATTTGTGTCAGCTTGATTCTGTCTTTTGAACTAATTTGAGGTCTCAAAAATGAAACCTTATACTGCTGAGCACAGGCATAGAATGCCTGCCATGGTGGGTGTTCTAGAACTCCACACAAAAGGGCAATAACATCTTGAACATTCACTTCTAGGGAATAGACTACTGCATCTGTTCTAAGGTGGAAAACAGGTCAAATATCCAGGTTCATTAAAAAGTAAAAGAGTCCATAAAGACAGAAAGCTAATGCAGAGATAAAAAGAATGATGGACACAATAAAGGTCTAGAAAGGGCAGACAAAATGTTTAGTTCTGAGGAAGCAAACAAAGGACAAAAAATAACAAAACATACTATTACCATTAAAAGCATTAAAAAAGTATTGTGTTTTATGCACAGTGTTCAATACAGCATGAAATTAACTTATTTATGCTCATTCCTGGATCATGGATTCTCAAGCTGAAAGGCCAAGAAGTTGGTCAATAGGACAGGCCAGAGAATCAGGACTGAGCAGAGCAGTGTAGGAACACTGGCAGAACATCACAAGGCCCACGAGATGCTCTGAATGCCCAAGACAAAGTGAAAGGCTGAGGAGGTCTAAGTCATAAGACACAATAGAGTGTCAGTGGCACGTGCTGATTTTAAGCAGTTTTTTGGGTCGGTTAAAACAAACCTGACAAGTGAGGAGACACAGTTTTTCTTCCTTGCTTAAGGATGTTTCAGCCTGGATTCACTTCCACAGTGAATTTGTGTTTTGTGGCTTGCAAATTTCCACTGTCGAGCTTTCCTTTATTTTGTGATAAATTGCTCAAAGGAGCTGCCTTTCCATACCTTTTTCTCTCATTAAGGTGTTTAAGTAGACTCATTAAGTATAACATTTGGACAATACCCAGGCAGCAGAGATTACCTCTTTTCTGTTAGCTAAATAGAAGTGCAGACAGAGTGCAATTTTCTTTACACCTGTGTTTCAGAGGGATGCTAAGAGGATTTCATAGCAGGGAATGAGGGATTACAGGAAGTGATGCTGCAGGTGAAGGCAAATCAGCTGTTTGCTCCAGTTTCTGAAGAGTATGTACATTTTATTCCCTCAAATTCTCCTGATCCTTCTTTAACCTCTAAAAGTGAACAGTATTTACAATGTTACAAGTGATTAGAAATGACATGTGCAGAACAATCAGTTTAAGCTTGGATTCCTATAGATTTTTATCTACTCAGCATTTCATCACAGACGCAGCAGCTTCCTAAACCCTTTCTCTCTCATCCACCTGAGATTCTGCTCTTAAATTTCTGAAGTCCTTGCTTTCTATTGCATCCCCAGGTAGCAGCTAGATACTAGAGAAAGAGCAGGGTGCAGTGGTTTGTCCAGAGCCTGCTGGTGCTGGCAGGGTAGGCAGAGTGTGCACCCCAGTTTAGCCAGGGGCAAGTCCATGACCTCCTGATGGTGGCTTTCTTTTATGGTAACATTCACTAGGCTTTTTCTTCTGTATTCAAGCACAAGTTTCCTAAAAAAGATTTAGGCATACAGTGTCTTTGAAACATTATTGTCTCTTTTTCATGTGGCTGAAATTCACAACTGGATTGTAAAGCTGTTGGAGAGAGGATATGAGCAAGCATGAACTAAAAGGACATGTCACTCATTAGGAAGCCTCTAAGAGATGCAGAATTTTCTCATAGGTAAGATCCTGAAAAATATAGGATTTTTTTCCTTTAGAGATAGTCTGTAATGTTTTCCTTCATGTGGTCCAAGGGAGACTTACAAACCCTGGAAAGTGTCCGTTTTTGGATAGTGTTCAGTTTTGGAGAGTTTCTCAAATGAAAGCTGATACACAGCAGGGATAGAACCAGTCTCCTCCTGGCGGGGCAGCCTGTGAGCAGTGTGGAGTCCTTTATCAGTGTGCCTCTAGGAATACTGCTTGCAGAGCCAGGTACAGGATGGTATTTATAGCCAAAGAGGCTGGAGTAGGGTTCATCTCAATTAAAATTTGATGTCTACAAAAGGTTAAATGAACCACCCAGTTCTCTCTCCTGATTCTAAAGGGAAGGTTGTGTACCTGCCCTGGCTGCAAACATCTGTAGCATAGAAAGTTACTTGAGAGGAATCTCACCTTAATGTCCAGCCAATAGCTTCCCCTTTGTTTTACTTCCAAGTAGCAGTATTCTCAAACAGCAAAATACTGGTAGTCATAAAGCAACATGAAAAAGCATTTTAAAAACCCAATCTTGCTATAAAATGCAAATAAATCTGTCCTCTTGGTGACAATGTCATCAACATCAACTTGACAGGATGCTATCATTCAGCCTGCAGGTGCTAAAGTTCCAGCGCAGTAAGTGGACTGTGCTTCAGTAAAATCCATTTCTCAGTACAACCACTGCCAACACCACGATCTCTCTCTGCAATTAAGAAAATGTAAAACGATCCCCTGCAGAGAAGAGTACAGTAGCAATGAAGGGAACAGAGTTAAGTCCAAACCTAAGCCAGCAAATAATTTTATTTTTACAGCTTCCTGGAAAGGACTTGGCAAGGGACATGAATAGACAACGGAGCACAGTAAAGGCTTTATCATGATCCCACTTCTCTGTCATGCTAAAATGCATTTCACCAAGCTGCATTCAAAAAGAAAGAGGTTTTATTTAAGAATGGATGTACATTTTTATATTAATATGAATGAATACACGTATTTACTTCAAAAATGAGTACTTTGTAACTAACTCCAAGGTTACAGCAGTCACTGACTGCTTCTGCCTTTCTGCATTGTAGAAGGAGCATGACCAGCTCTGACACCATTTACCCAGGGAAACTCTGCAGTTCAGTTCCATGATGTGTTTTTCTGCTAGATTCTCATTATCACACATTCTGATCTGCCTCAGGCAGCTATTAAGCCCCTTGTCAAGTCACAGTTACATATCGACTGTGAATCATATCTTCTTTTAGCCCAAATTACCTCTACATTTCATGAGACTGAAATAGATACTGTACAATTAAAGCATCTTAAAAGCATTAATTGACACTTCAAGCAATAACTCATTTTGTTGTTTTGTGTCAGAAAAGCCATTTTTCTGCAGATACTGTATTATTATAATTGTTTTTAGCGTCCCCTTTAGTTTTATATCCAATAAACAGCATCAATCCTTTATAATATTCTCAGTATCAGAAGGGACTCACATATAATAGAGAGGAAAAATTGTATTTGCTATAGCCTTAAACAAAGTAGAGCCAAGTACAATGAAATGAGGAGTCATTAATTTCTTTCAGTTTTCCAAAGAACAACCTAGAGAGATACAGTTCAGAAAACTTAAAGTGATAGAGAAAAGGGAAATACACATAATGTGGGTTATAGACACAAAGGGCCATATACCATTTGCTGTAAACCAGCAACTTCTTTTTCTTGGTACTACATGAATTCCCACTAAATAACCATCTTGTCCACTTTCAGTGTCAGGAAAAAAAATCTGGCAAACATGGAAACCTTTTCTGTTTATCTCAGACGTGCAAAATCAGCATTTATACTTTGGAACTAGCTTGTTTTTACCGTACACTGTTGTTAAATCCCATGCTCCTACTTTCTAAACCATTCTTCTTGTCACTTCATCCTTTGTTTTCTTAGGAAGTTTCTTGTCTGTTACAACATTAAGCATCTTTCTAATCTTCTGAGAACAAAATATGGTTCTTTCAGTCAATCATCTTTACCAGAGGGCATAGTGGTAAAAATGAGATGGGTGAACCGTTAGAAGAGGGATTATTTTAACTCTATCTACACTTCAGACTGAAAGCACAAACCACTGCAAGAATCACATTCATGGCAGTGGTTGTTTCCTTTTGAAGATCCACCCCTGGATCAGAAGGTGTTGGAAGCTACCAGAATCTGAAGCCAAATCCTTGGCAGAGGTGAAACTCAAATAGCTGAATTCTAATGAAACTCTACTTCAGGGATACCAAAAGGCTTCAGGGGAGTGGCTGTGTAGATGTTTCAGATAGACCCTAGAGAATTTTCTCAGTATCCTGAGGTACTGAGGATTCAGCCTAAGGTGAATCAGGGTTAATCTCCTGATGCACAGGACAAGCCAAACACTCCCTTGGAGATCTGCAGTAAAAACACAGGAAGGAGTTAGGTGGTTCCCCATTCAAGTTCCTGCCACTGTTCTCCAAATACCAAGTCAAAAGCACCAGGAAACATAACAGATCCAGGAAAAGATGAAAAAGTTTCCATCACATTGCTTTTTATAGGAAGGAAACAGATTAATTCATAGCAAAAGATTTGTTGGTCAGTGACAGAATGAGGTAAAATTGGTGCAAAAAAATCTCATTTAATGAGACTGTATTCTTCTCAAGTTGGGGATTAATTCAGCCCAGCAGCATTGCCTTGTTTTGTTTGGCAGGCAGAAGACCCAGGAAGTCTTTTGTCTAGATTTTATGACCATTGTTACAAGTGTCCCTTGCTCCCTGTGGCCACTCTCTCAATTGTTTCCCTGGCTGTGTCCGTGTGGGAGCCTCCACTGGCTGCTCACAGCTGGGGAGGCAATGTGGCTTTTCATTCACCTTCTTTCACCTTCCTCCCTATTACCCCATCCCCATCTCAGGACTTGGAGGTTGTGCTAGCCAAGAATTTCCTAGGAAAATAATGCAATTTTCTGTCAAAAATGCATTTTCACATTATTAGAATATTCAGAGAAATGTTTATTCTAAAACTGCTTCAGAAGAAAATTCCTCACTATTTCCAGTTTTATTAAAGAAACTTTTAAAATAAATTAAAATTCTTCTAAATTAAAAAAAATAAAAACATCACCATTTCACACATACTACCTATTTAAATTTTGAACTATTCTTAGAAAAGCTCTTTTAAAAGTCAAGTCTTCAAAATTGTGTAAGTCAGCACGATTCCACTGAGGCATGGCAGCAAAGGATCAGGCCCCAGGATCTGTATCTCCAAACCTACTGTGAACTGCAAACCTCTACCCAGCTGTGACATTTCAAATTGCAATCTCTTAAGGGCTTTTGTAAATTATCACATCCTGCCTGCGTACATTCTCAAGAGGTATTATTTGCAGATGAAACCTCTTGGTAAGTAGTGTACCTAAAGAATAACAGCTATTTAGAGCTCAGGGTAGTTCCATGGTAATTATTTCTCAGCTTCTCACAGAAGAGGAGCTGTACAGGATGACACTGGTTAGTGCTTGGGGCAGCGGCCATCATCATGAGACGAGTAATTCTCTACCTGTGGTTTCTCAGAGAGAGATAGTGAAATAATAGCTTGTCTGCAGCTGACTTTAAACATGTTTCATTATCTCTTCCAATATACACCTGTTACAGTCTCAGAGGTTCTAGTAAATAATGAAGTAATTTAACCCCTCCAATTTAAGATTTGTTGTGTATCTCACCGTTTTGAAACTAAGCATGCCTTGATCAAAAAAACCTCCATGATTACAGTCATCAAATACAGGGTAATAACCTTCTCAACCAGAGGAAATATTAGGTAATTCTACTTGGGCTGTGAATATTTTAAGATACATCAGTCTCAGGGAAACAAGAAATACACAATGAAGAAAGATCATCACTGGAAGGATGCCATGGGCCTGTAATGGGAGTATAACTGAATCACAGAAAGGTTAAAGCCTTTAAAAGGTAGAAATTTTAGCACTAGATAACTTGAAGGTTTAAGCATCACCTCTGTGATTGTGTACACACAATCATCTTAAAGCAAAAAGACTGCCTTGGGAAAAAAGGGCTTGTGACTGAAATTCTCAGCAAGCACTTACAAGAAACACACCCCTGAGCAACTCCCCTCAAACAGTTTTAGACCATTGTTGGTGACTAACAGTTTTATTGTTCCTCAGAATTGTTGGTCTGATATTCCTTCCACAATTGTCACAAAAGACTGCAGTAAGGAAAGAGAGGTCCCAGATTTTCAATATGCTGGCTCACCTACATACCTCCTATTTCTCTTTCATACATATTTTATTTTGCGTAATGAGATTTCATAGTACAGAGAGAATTAGAAGATACAGATTATGCTGGAGAAGATGACATCAGAAAGATGGGAGACTGGATTGAATGAACTGCCAGAACTATTTATGGAGGGCACCCAAAACCCTAAATAGATTTACTTCTGCTCCTTGAAACATTTGTGCACTCAAGATGGAATCAGATCAGTCCAAGGTGTTATTTCTTCCAAGAAGTTCTTGACATCTCAGAATTAAACTACATTAAAACACTGGCAGAAGGTGTTAATTCTTTTAACATGTAAGAACCATGCAAATCGCAGGCACATAGTGTGCCCAGAACTGAAAACCAAGAGCAGATATATAAATGGTACCTCTCATCAGTGAAGCACGTCTCATGTGTCTTCTCAATACCAAAGGCTAAACAGCAAGTTTGTTCCAGTCACAAGCACAGCAGCCTTCCAGGAGTTAGTGACTCAGAAACACAGTCTCCTTTTCAGTTCCCTAAACATACATCCTACATACTACACACGGCACATGGCTAAAGCCACTCAATCTTCACCCAGCACCAGTGTTGGTTCCATTGCTCTCTGCTGGCTTTCTGCCCTCTGCGTAGTCTAACCCAGAGTGCTTCACAGATGAGAGGAAGGTGATTGAGTTACCTCCAATTTAGTGCTGTCTAACAGCTCAAGGATTGTAGAAAGTTTTCAAATGAGCCAGAGGAGTGAAAAGAGAACAACAACCTGACATTATTCACAGGAGACGTCACGATTGTTCCCTCTCTGTCAGCATCCTGTACCGATCAGAAGGAAGCAGAACAAAAAGAAAACCATGTTTAAACACTGAATGCTTTCAGAAAGATATTCTGAAGTATAATGCTCACTTCAGAAGCTGAAGTCGTATCTTTCCCACAAATATTTGTAACTAAGAATTGAAGATAATGATCAAGGAAGTTTATTACAGACTTGCCATAAACTCAAGGAACTCTCCTATCTGAAACCACCACAGTCCACTGACTTCTTATTCAGTAGGCAATGTTGTAATTAGTTTTTAAGTAACTATACAAGTGGAAATAAACACCCCAAAAGTAAACAAACAAACCACACAGACCCATTCACACATAATAGACATTTTTATGAGGCAAGAACATTCATAAAAGATATTAGTATAGAATATTTTATCTTCATCCTGCAATTTTTGGGAGGATAAAGTTATTCCTAAAGACTGAAGCCATTGCATCAATTTAGGAATATCACAATGAAGTGTTCTTCCAGTTGGGACTACTGCTGACCTGTAAAAGAGCAGGACCCTGAGACAACTGAGAAAATCATCAAGACCACAGACTTATTTTTGCAAAGCAAAGAAATGGTGGGAAAATAATACTCTAAAAAGTAGCTTATATTTGGTTTTATGACAAAATAAAAATATGATGGCAACACTGCCTAATATGGCTCTTAAGACAATCTTTCACTTTAAAAGTGTTGAGAAATGGAAATACCATGCCCTCTTTTTTCTTTTTTCTGATTCAAGTTGCACATAACAGTGACACATTTCTACCACCAGTAACTAATGTCTATTGATTTTAAAAAATCCAAAACCTTTTCTAGCAAGTATGAACACAGTGAAATTTGTAATAGACAGCAACGGACTGCCTGTGGATCAAATGGAGCTGAACAGCAGGTGTGGTATTTCAGCTAGTCTTTCCATTTAAGCAGACTTAGTTGTGCCTCTGCTTTCTTTCTGGTAACCCTGAGTTATTATGATCATCTTCTTAAAGATCCAATACCAGCATATTTAGTATATGGACATTGTTCTCTACACCTTTTGTTCTACACCATTGTTCCAACACCTTTTCAAGCATTCTATTATTGTAGTGAGAACAGAGAACTAACTAACTAACTAAATAATAAATAAATCTTCAAATTATTTAAAGAAGTATTTCTCAAGCGTATGAAAATGTTCAAGAATATTTATATCTCACGAAGTCTAAAGTACATTTTCTATTTAAGAACATTTAGCAGAATTGTTTTCAGATTTGTTTTTTTCCAGAGACAGAACTCTTTCATTAAGAGTTGGCTGGATATAATGTAGAGATTTGGAAAGTTAAATTAATTGAGCCCTGGTCAGAGATGATCACTGTAAAAAAACTCCTTCTGTCAAGAATTCAATTTTTTTATTCTCAGTAATATCACCTCACTTTGAACAAAACCAGAAGTAATGTTTTCAGTTGGCAGCGAGTGTTGGCTGCAAGATACCCAATACTGTCTCTGTTTTGTCACTGAATGAGCCTAAATTTTAATGGTCTTCCCAGACTTAAATTAGAGAATTAAATGTAATTCGCGTGTAAGGTAATGTCTTTGGTAACAAAATTTGTTTCCTTTCTTCATGAGTTGAAGGTCTATTGTTATTGAACTTCATACATGATAAATTAACAGGCACGCAAATGTTACCACACACTCAGGATTTGGGATTCTCTTCTGAGCACAGGAGGGTGCTTGGTGTGTGGAGCAGGACACCCATTTGAGTCTTTTCTTGCTTGTCTTTTGCAACTTGTTCTATCAAACTGGAACAGCCACTTAAGGGCAGGCCATCTTATAAAAGTGGTATGAGCAGAAACCACCAAGAGATTATATATGAAAATCAAAGTTGCTCAGTGACGGCGGCATTTCAAGCTAGGAATGTCCAAGCAGCTGTGAGGGATGATCTACCCTGCCTATTTTTAATGGGATGTCTCACTGAGCCTAGATTAATTTCAGAAATTAAAGACACTTATTTAGATATGTGGAGGGAGTTTCTACAACTCTGCTGAATTCAAATCAGTGTAATGCAATCGTGGTGTACTACGGGAGATTTCCAGGTGCTCTGGAGCATTCTGCAGGGAGCAGTGCTGGGCACCCTGCAAAGCTGGGAGGAAGTGTGCCACCATGCAACAGCAAATGCACAAGCACAGGCTCTCTCCCAGACAGTACCAACAGGAAGGCTACAGCTGACTCTTTCCCTGGTAAATTCAGAATTACACAGAATAGAATACACAAATGTCTTTGTCCCATCATACTCCTGTTGAGATCAGTGGATATTCTTCCACTAGCTTCTATAGAAATCTGAATGGCTTAACCTTGGTAGAGGGCCAGGACACATAAATCCTGTCCTGTAAATTCAGATCAGGAGACCATTTCTGTGACTTCTAGATTAGGAGATCTACATCTCCATTATAATACATCTGTCTAACAGGATTTAAGCTTTATATGCAGTTAAGCTCCTTGGGGTTACAACCACTTGATTCCTAATTCAAAAGAAGTAGGTGTGAATGCTCACAAACTGCTTTCTCATACTGTCATGGCAACGAAATCCTCAAAGCTGCAGTGTCATTGTTAGTCACATGGCAAAGGACAGACAGAGGATGTTCTCTGCCTCCACCCCTCGCAAAGATTAATACCACAAAAAAAGTCCTGTTCCAAAACACTGAAACATCTACTACTGGAACATCTATTTCAGGATCACTGTAATGCATTTCTTCTCATACATATTGGCATTCTCTTGAATGCCCTGTGTTTTCTGCTCTTCTTTGATAAACCAATATTGTTACTACTCAAACCTACCTGGTTTTTATGGAATATATTTTAAGAAATATGAAAATACTGTCTGGGTAAGAGTAAATAGTGGACCTCAAGATTAATTTGTTACAGGGGACCTCAAGATTAATTTGTGAATTAATTCTAAATAAAAAAGTATAGTATTTGTGAACAGTACCAGTCTGGTGTAATAAGCTGAATGCTTATATGAACAGACTTCTACATGCTGAAAAAAAAATTAAAAATCAACTAGAGCAAAGTTTAAAATACCTCTTTTAATTGATGATTAATTTCTACAGTGCTACAGTAATAACAGTCACTAAAACAAAAATATCTGAATCTATAGATCAAAAAATATTATGCTTTTTGCAAATAAATAAGTTATTAGAAGTATCATATTGTGTTGTTTTCCTGTCTGTGTAAACTTCTAATGATAATGCATTTTAGAAGAAATAACAATAATAAGCAGTTGCAGTGCATTTACATTATTAAGAAACTTGAAGTACAATTCTATACATATACATTCTATACACTTAGATAAATATTTTTTGCACTTACACTTTTACAAAGCCATAAACTGAAAGGACATTCAAATACATTCGAGACCAAAAAGCGAGGCAGGAGAATATGAATAAAAGGACAACACGTTTCAGGTGGTACAACATGACACAGAAAGTGCTGTACATCACCAGCCACAGGTGTGAAACAGACAGCAACCTCCTCGGCAGGGCTGGAGTCACCCAACATTCAGCTCCCCACAGTTCTATTGGGACAGCTCTCAGTTCACTGGTCAGATTTGCTTTTGTGACCTAAGAGTCACATCTGGGAAGCCATAGGGATGAATCAGCTGGGGACACCTGCAGAGCTGGCAGTGCTGAAGGCGCTTGAGACCCCAGGATGGCACCGGTGGCACAGCGGGGCCCGACACCGACCCGAGAGTGCCACCCACTGTGGAGCTGTGCCCTCCTGGAAGCAAGCTCAGGGAGCTGCCCTTGGCAAACTGGAACCTGCCACTTCAGCCTGGCACAGCATCACAGGCAGTAACGGTACTGAAACTCACTTGAGCAAGAGAACACAGAGCTCTGCAGAAGAATGGGGAGTTTGTTCTTTAAACAGCCATTGTAGCAAACACAGAATGAAACATTTTAATGGGCTACAGTTAATCATCTATAAAAATGGCAAGTTCAGCATGAATTTAAATTGTAAACTGGTAATAAATAATACAATAAGTCTCAGCACATTTTAAAATATACATTATGAAATAAACTTTGATTTTCAGAAAAGCTTTCACCTTTTTTGTTAAAAAAACCCCACTTAAAAAATCATGTATGAAATGCAGCCAGTTTGCCTGCCTGAAAATTTTGATTGATGAGGCCCTATTGCCTAGTGCAGAACATTTATTTCTATTAACTTTCCTTTCTTTTTTTTTGTTTCCAAGGAAGATTAAGCAAGAGCTCGATTCAAAAACTGTTATTTAAACTAATTTGAAATGATAAATTATCGTAATGATTGTGAATTGGTTTCATTCTGGTTTATTTAGTGACCATACACATATCCTAATATCCAGTGAAGTAAGCTATTGTGAAGACCGAGAGTACCACAATCAGAGCAGTAGCTAGAACTAGATTTAAAATGTACATTTCCATCTGGTCACAGAAAAGGTCTCCGTGCATCTCTCTGTTAACCAGACTTGCAATCTATCCATGAACATGAATCTGGCTAAATGTTATGTACAGTGGGAATGAGAAACAGCACCCTGCACCATTTCTGCAAGTTGAACTGCACTGTTGAGATTGGTGTGCCATGCCCACCCTGCCAGACCTGTACATCTCAAGACATGCAGGCTAATAGCAAACCACAGCTGAGTGGAGTGGGAAAGCCCTCTCTGTAACACACCCTTTGTGCACAGACATCCTCCCACCTGATCCCCTGAGCTCCCTCAGCAGACAGTAATGACAGCACACTGAGCTTCCTCTCATCTCACATCCTGCAGGGTGGGAGAAATCACATCTATCAACTACTGCTCACCACGGCCTCACTGACCCTTACCAGATAATGCAGAAGATGCAATACCTCAGCACCATATTCCTTACTGCTGCCCATGCCCTGGAGCCAGGATCTGACCTTCAAACATTCTGGGCTCAGCTGTGAAACAACCCAATCTGTCCCAAAACAGCTTTTCACAGTATGTGAGTGCTGGGGAGAACGTCAAGAAATCGAGTTGCTTTCAGGTAGAGTTTATACAAAAGATGGTTTCTGTTAATACCAATAGTAGGAAAAGTCTCCTGATTAAAAGGAATCTCCCTATTTCTATATACTGCTATTCAAAAAGTTTCATAAAGCCATGCTCTATATGAATTCATTTCAGAAAGCCTATATAGAACAAGTAAGAAAATACCTTTATAAGGACAATTTGTTAAAGACAACATGAAAACATTAGAGATGCTGATGTTTGAATACATTCCTAATCTTACATAAGCAAGAGGATTTAAATACTTTAGAAAACTAGGACTATTGCAGAGAGGAAGACAAAAAGACAGATGTAAAAAAGAAGTTGGAAAGAGAGCACCATATGAAAATCATACTTAAGTTTTAATGTCCATTTGACAGGATAATTAAATGTTTCAAGATGGTATATTGAAATTTAAATATAGCTACCTAGGATAAAATCCTAGCTCATCTGAAGTCAATAGCAAGAAGATTTTACCTGAAATTCTCACTATGTATCAGAAGATATGTTAACAGAATAGCAACCAGCAACCAGACAAGAGGAAAAGGTCTCAAGCTGTGTCACGGGAGGTTCAGGCTGGACATCAAAAAGAATTTATCCATGGAAAGGCTGCTCAGGCATTGGAACTGGCTCCCCAGGGAGTGGTGGAGTCACCACCCCTGGAAGCATTCAAGAAGCAGCTGGACATGGCACTTAGGGCTACAGTCCAGTTGATGTGGTGGTATTCAGTCAAATTTGCCTTGGTGACCTTGGAGGTCTTTTC
The DNA here is from genome assembly GCF_036417665.1 of Passer domesticus. Taxonomy (NCBI): domain Eukaryota; kingdom Metazoa; phylum Chordata; class Aves; order Passeriformes; family Passeridae; genus Passer; species Passer domesticus. The sequence goes on along the minus strand of NC_087474.1, from coordinate 19,548,560 downwards.
CAACCTTACTGATCCTGTGAAAAGGAGGCTTCAGTGAAATGTTTCAGTCAAAAAACAGGAGGAAGAAAAGAACATGTTGCTTACTCTTTTTAGGTAAATGTCATGTAAATGAATCTACATGACAATCTCTCTGGTCAATGAAACATTGAATGTGATACTGTGAGTAATTTTTGGCTTTACTTTTATTAATTCATTATTTAGCAAGACTGTTTTGTAGCTGTAAATTCAGTTTTAAATTGTATCATTACCTTGTACATTGTTGCTTTATGAAACTGCAACCCAAGATTGTAGCAAATAGTGTTGGGGTTTTTTTTTCCATTTCGTATGTACAAAAGGATATAAAAATAGGTCCTTGATTAACATATGATAATATCCTTAGGCCACAATGAAAACAAATATGATACAGTTTTATAGTGCAAGTATTCCCTTTAGTAAGAATACTATCTACAGGACACACTCATCTGATCAAGGATTTCAAAATCACATCCTTAGGTATCCAATGCATTTTCAATGAATTGATAGCTATGGTCTTCAGTGAGCTGTCCAGACAGTAAAAAGAGACACAGAACTTAACCTAATCTTAGTTTTTCGTATTTCATCACACTATTCTGTTTGCTAGTGGAGATATATTTCCCAAAACTGCCCATATGTTCCTCATAGTTTATAAAACAGTACTGAAAGAATACTGGACACATACAACTGCTAGTCGGAACACATGTAACACAACTATTTTGTGATGCACTGTTGTAACTATAATTTATATTTTAATTTTTTAATAATTTTATCTGCATATAAAACAGAAGTAGTAAGTTAAATTAGAGCACCTTTGTGAAATTTAAGGAATATAAAGATTATATCTTTTAAAATTTAAAGAAATACAACTGTTCTGTCTCAAGTTCATTATGCACCTGTCACAAAAAAGGAAACTCATTTACATGTAATGAAGACATACATAAATATCAGAAATCCAGGGCACAATTTAAAAGTTAGGGATATAGCAAATCCTTGCTTTTTTATTAAATTACTTGATACACCTTATTCTGGCATATCTACCAATTTCAAAAAGTGGTATTACCATAGTATCATTGAAGCTAAAAATGGAAACTGCCTATTCAAAAATGTAGTTCAATCTCTTGCCAGCTTTAACTGAAACCCTTCCAAGACATGCATGCATTAATAAGCATTACTGTGTCATTCCACAATTGATCTAATCAGTAGGACCTTTCTTCTGATATTCGTTGGCTCTTTACCTTGCTCCAAATTCATCATAGCTACACCTCCATACTTAGAAAAGCTCTTCCGTGTATTTATCATGGAACAAATTACACATATTAGCAACTCAGTCTTTCCGACTTCTTTCTCACTTCAACTAGTTTTGTTATTGTTCTCTGAGCTTTCAGAAGATTCTCCAATTCTTCACCCCTGAGGTAGCCAAAATATAAGACTGTACTCCCGAAATTACCTCAGCAACCCCAAGTGTTCTGATTTACAGCTGCCTGATGCAGCTCTTCCACATATGTATGCACTTCTTTTGACATCAGTGAAGCCAGAAACAAGACAGGTTTGCTGCCTACATTTTCAGGGCTTTGTACCCCTTTACTACATTTCAATCTCTCTCTCACTAAGTATCCAAGTTTCCTCAAATGCATCACCTTTTCTCTGAATCTGCTAGGCTGTTAGATCAAAATCTTTGAATTTGTTGGACCTCTCCCACTCATGTATCATATAGTATAATATCATCTTTAACTTCTTTCAATATACTGTAGATCCTTCCTGCAGATTATTGAAGACATGAAATAGAATTAGGTCAACACAGTATAAACAATTAATTTTAAAATTAAATTAATTAATTTTAAAAAAATTAAAATTGCCCAATGGGATGAATCAAAGCACAATTTATATTTTAAGATGATATTTTAAATATATTTTATCCCACTGAGCTATTGAAAAGAAGTCAAATATCTCACCATAGCTACAGATTTTCAATGCAATACTGATTTTTCTCCACACATAACTTAAATGTGTAATAGGAAACATGCTGACAATCAACTTTGCACTGCAAAGGAGTCCCATTCCAGCCACTGATTGGAGAAAGGTAGGCATATCTTGTCTTCTCCTCAGCACAAACTTTTAACCAGTTAATATTATATCTATTACCCTAAGTATCTTTAAAATTACAAATGAAAATACAGGGAGGTCTAAATTTGCACTGACAAGAATTCAACTCTGTTCAAAAGTCGTTCTGTAATTCTGCATGTATTCAAAAAATGTTAAACAACGTGCTACAGTACGTATAATTGGAACGGTATTACTTAACATTCCATTCAATTCACCTAGTCTATGAAAAACATTACCTAATTTACACACTGATTTCCAGAAGACTCACTTTCAGTACAACTTATCAACTCTTCAGTTTTTGACTACAGGTCTTAACAGAATTTTCAGAACAGAATGCACAGTAGCCAACTATTCTAATTCTTAAAGCTACCTATTGAAAATAAGAACCTATTGAAAATAAGAAAATATTTCTTTGAAGAAATGAACAATTAAAAACCAAAGTGAATCTGAGAATGAAAACGTAGGTCTCAAAATATATGAATTGCAAAAATAATACAGTCCACAGGCACAGGCACAGTTGTTTATTCTTGTTCCATGTTTAAAATCAGAGGAAGTTTTGGGTCTTTACCCTCTCTTCTTTTCTTTCCACTGAAAGCACCATGGTTACACAGCTTGATTCAATCGTCCTTTTCCACAATCACTTCTCCATGAAGCACCCTTCTTCTCTGCCGCAGCATGTGGAAGTAGAGTTGTGGAAATACTTGATCAAAGCAAGTATAAAAGAAAGCAAATTAGATGGAAAAATTCAACAGATCCCATAATGGAAAACCACTATTTTACAGCACGATGAACTGAGTAAAAATTATGGTACACAGTGGTTGAGTTGATTAAGGTGAATAAGAACAAGTCATGAACATTGCAGTGATCTAAAAAACCAAAAATTACTCAAAGCTCATTTATCCCTGAATAAAAACCCTGTGTTCAAGGAACTTCACTCCGACAGTTTCCTTGTAGAAAGAGGAGTTAACCACATTCTGGTAGTGCTTGAAGACTTCAAATCTGTCCTCAGCATTTTGAAGACTTGGAGGAGAATACAAATTTACCCTATTTGTTCAAGTCTGAAGTAAGGAGATCACTCTTTGCTGTCCCTCTGTCATCTATTATATTACTGTCCTACTGACAGAGTCGATCCTTATATTTAATGGCTAGAAAACTGGATTTATTCCTGAAGTGTTGTTACATAAACAGATGTAAAACTGTTAGTAAGTTATTGCACCTTAGAGTGCTTTTTGTTGACATAAATCTCTCTTGTTGGCCTTCATGACTTCTTGAGGCAAAAAATTTAAGTGTGTGTTCATATTGTAAAAGTCCATATTGAATGTTGCCTTCCCAAATGAATACCTTTCATGAATGCAGATCACAGACCCTTTAACTTCAATTTTCCTGCTTTTCAATTTCTCTCTCTAATCTGCTGCCTCAATGTACAGATTATTTTAAAATATTATATATTCTGTTATTAATATTATCTAAAATATTACATTTGCCTAGTTTGGCCTAGCCCTATTCATGGTGGAATATCCAGTATATCAGGTTGCTTTCTCCTTGTCTTCACTGCTTAGGTAGCAGTGGAAATAACACTGGGAGTGAAAGATACTCTCTCTAATGTTACCTCCATGGCTTCTGGCATGCATAAGTACAAGGACAAACTGATTAAACCAGGGTTTGCAGATGTTCAGAGAGGTTTGGGGGGGGGTTGATTTCTGTGAGAATGAAATCTTAGAGAATACTGCTTCAAGTTTTTCCTGAGCACGCTTGAATGATGGTTTTTCCAAGGTAAATGGTTATTAGTAGTAAAAAGCCACAGCAAATCTCTGGCACAACTTACAGGACCATTTTAAAGTCATTACTTCAAAGTGGGAGAGGCACTAGAAAGTTGCAGTGACGCAGATACAGACATTTCTGTGTGTAAGCAAAAACTTTTCTTACTTCATCCAAGTCCAAGAAATAAGTTTTCATTGAAATTTTTAAGACAGATTATGTTCCTAAGCAGATAACAGGACAGAAAATTTCAGCCTAACCAATTAAAGCACAGTAAAGCTTGGCACAACAGAAAGTAGGCTCTTACAGTAGAAAGTGTTCAGCAAATTTTAGTACTGGCAGTGTTTATAGCATTGCTGAAGATTTATTTTTATGATGTTAAAATGTTTCTACAGTTAAACAGTACTTACATGGCACATAGGAGAACATGACAATAATAAGGAAGTAATAGTAGTCAAAGGAGACGTTGTATTTGTTGGGAAGTCTCAGTGAAAACATTCCTGTTTTCTTCACGTAGGGTAAAGCAGCATATATGGTTAGCAGTTCACCTGCAACTCCAGCAGGATACAAAATGATAAAAAAGTTGTATCTGCATTGAAGAATAATTTAAAAAAAAACCTTGTGAGAAACACTCCACAAACTTAAAATTTTGTCTTGTTGTTATTAGTGGCACAGAATGTATTAAAGCAGTTCAGGCACCAGAATCAGGGACCACAGCCTGACTTGACACAAAATATCAGTTTCAGTTACTTTTGGTAGAGATGCTTAGATTGACAAGAGAATGCATTCCTCAGTGCTTTGTTTAAAAAACAGTGAAGTATCAGAATGTTTTTATCTCTTTCTAATAGAACAACCCTCAAATTGTTAGTCTCCAATAATGATTTTTTAAAAATGTACTATTCTTACTCCTGTTGTCACTGACAGGATTCAGACCAGGACTGAATCTCAGATGATCCTACATATTTTCACCACAGGGCACACCCACTGGGTCAACCGTATGTACTACAAAATATTTGAAGATAATGACAATGTTGAAAAGCATAAGGAGCCTATTTTACTCACTACAACATAGGAATACTATATTTACCACTAATGGAAAATGGAATAAAAAGAGAAAATTACAATGCCAGAAACTCATCAGATCCGTTTTAAAGTGAGATGACGTTCAAATAAAAGGCAAAGCATCCAGTTGAAAGAAAATGTGGTTTGAATGCCAAAGGCCCTGTAAGCAGTGACAAAATGAAAATTGTAAGCAATAGGCTATGTGCTGTCCTTTCACACAGTGCACCATGGATATGCAGGCTCTCCTAGAGAACAATTCTCCAGTTCATATAGGGAACAGCAATGAGAGCTGTCACAGAGAGAGAAAGGTACAATGTGCACTCCCTGACCAAAAGAAATGAGATCCAAAACAGCAGCACCTAAGCATGAAATCCTCCTAGAAGCAAAAGGGCTTAAAAGACTCACAGATGAGAGGAAGCACAGAATAGTTCAGGTTGGAAGGGACCACAATAACTCATCTGGTCCAGCCTCCCCACCCAAGCAGGGTTATCCTAAGGCACATGGAACAGCATTGTGTCCAGACGGGTTTTGAACATCTCCAGAGTGGGAGACACTGGATTGTCTCTCTGGACAATCTGTTCCAGTGCTCGGTCACCTGCACACTAAAGAAGTTCTTCCTTAAGTTCAGGTGGCACTTCCTGTGCATCAGTTTCTGCCCTTTGCCTCTTGTCCTATTGCTTGGCAGCACCGAGAAGAATGTAGATTAGATAAGAAGAACTAATGCCTTACATATTGTCTCTATGCAGTTAGAAGCTAAAGATCAGAAATTCCATCTCTCTTGGTACTAAATTAATGCCCAGTTGTGCTGTTGGTTTATCCATAAATCTTGAAGGGATATTTTAGACTCTATGAAAAAAATTATATATTTTAAAATGTTTTGTTTATATTAATATTTCACATTTTATAGTAATATGTCTTTTCAGTGAGATTGTTGGTTTTCCCTATTGTCTGTATTAAGGAAACAAAATTCTGTTATTCAAGGCACACTGACCTGATGGCAAAAATTATTATCTGTCAATGTAATTTGTTCTGAGTGTATTTCTCTTTCTGAAGTCTGTATAAAAAACTACTGATGATAGTCAATCTGACTATCTCTAAGTTTGTCATTTAGTGCTTAGACAAGTCTCTCACTTAGACACTAGCAAAAAGGAAATGTTTTATAAGGATGGACACAAATATCAGACATATTAAAGAAGTGCATTAGAACCATCAAACCTGCATCATCTATTAAACAAAAATAAAGGAAAATAACAAACAAACTCTATTAAATAGAGTCGCCTGTGCTGAATGTAAGTTAGATATTATTCTTCTAACATAATAAGTCTGCCTTACATGTATTTTTCAAATAATGACTACGTAGAATACTATTCCAGTTAAGTCTCCAGATAAACAAACGCAGTCTCTGTAGTGTATGTGATTTAGTGTCCAACCTTAAGAATGCTTCAAAATCAAAATAGTTTTGATTTGGAACTCAGTTTTTGGTGGCCTAAACTAAGTCAGTATTTAACTTCACTACATGGATACAATCTTACAAAAGCTCTGATAAAGCAGAACTTCTTGTAAAGTAATAATACAGATTGAATGACAACAACTCCCACATTTTCAAAAAACTAACATCCACAAAGCACAGGTGCTTAATTTTGGGCACTGTATTCAGAGTATCGTAAAGAGTCATACTGCAAGTTAAAAGATGAGATAAAATTAAAAAGATGGAGAAAAAAATTAGAGTAAGTGAATAAAAAAAAAAAAAGTGAAAGCAGAGTTCAAACTGTGAGACACAGAAAGCAAAGAAAAAAACACACTCCAAAAACCTCAGCTAAAATATTTTTAACATATTAAGCCAAGCAACAACGATCCCAAGTGCAGAAAGCAACTGACTTGCACTTTGCTGACACATAACCAAAGCTCAAACATCTGCTCTCCTGTGTGTTAGTTCAGCATGCGTGAAACCAACATGCACAGAATCATGAGAAACTCAAGTGCAAGACATCTCCACCTGGCCCATTTAATGAAGTATGGCAAATGGTTGAGCAGGTTGAATGTGTAGAAGGAATATCGAGTAATCTCTGTCACAGTCCATACGACCAGAAAAAGAATAACACTCTCCTCATTCTGGATCTGCAGAAGTATAAAGAACCAACATTTTCTTCATCCTTAGGCTTCTTTTCTGTGCAAACTGCAACAGACTTCTCTTTAAGATATACAGAACAGAACTAATACCTTGTAAAGGAAGAAAATTTTGGCACAAAAGTGATATGCTGAAACCATTACCATGTACAGTTCATTATCATATGTGTTTACTAACATACAGACATTTGTCAACTGAGCAATCTTCACCCATTATGCAAATATCAAAATATAAAACCCTATAATTACGTTTATTCTTCCTCTTTATTCTCTTCCTACATTCCACAAAACTATCTAACTATCCCTCTTCTACTTGTGGTTTATCTACTTGTTTATGTTTTTCCTCAAAACAAGAACAACAAAATGCTACAGAAGGTATGTTTTTCTCATAATCACTTTTTAATCATTCTGCATTTCACTACTCCATTTCCTAGATTTTCTCCTACTTTTTATCTTGCTTCCTCTTCAATATATAATGCAAATCTCCATGAAACTTTAGACAAAAGAATTGCTTTATATAACCTACTAACTGGAACTTGGTCACAGACGATCCAGTTTGGCAGACTTCAGGGAGCTCTGAGATAGTCAAGGAGCTGGAGCACAGATGGCTCACTAAATGAAGAGTAGCTGGTAGATCAGGAGCTTTGGGTAAGCTCACTCAACAATCCGATGTAAGATTTAAGTTCTGAGTCATTAAACTGCCTCATCAGTAAGTAGCACATCTCTGCTGTTTCAAAACACCAGTTATATTTCACTCTGAGTGAACAAATAAATAAAAGTCCCCAAATACAAAGAAGGCACCCGGGGATCTATTACAAACACTACCTTCTGTGAGGAAGAATTACACACATGTAATTTTCTTTCCTTTAAGAGGGGAGGAATTTTGTAACACACTTTTATGCCTGAAGGCTGAAAAGCTCCAGGGATGTCTGTGAAATAGAATAAAGCAACACAAGTTTTGTTAAAATTATAAAAAAATGAAATTATTTTTCAAAATAAAATGCAACATGGTGACAAAGCTTAATATATCTCCAAGATGCTGAAAATCCATAACTCTGACAAAAGTAAAAAATAATTATAAGTGCTCATAAAATCACACCCTCAATATGCCAGTCAAAGATGGTGCAATTTTAGCAGAAGGATCTCACCAACATCATAAAGAAAATGGAGACATAAAAATAGCACCAAAATCACAAACAAATAGCAGCAACTGAAGTGCAAAGACACCCAAACAGATACGCAAAGGTAAAGACAGAATTAGGCTGTTCTTTGCCTCATGCTATTAGAGACAAACACTGATAACTCAAACTTGGATTCATGTCACAGTGCTAAATCCAAGCAGAAGAGCTTTAAATAAGTATGCAGAGAATTCCTATCTGCTGCCTTGCAAATCTGCAGTCAAGTGGGGAGGTCTGGCTTTGGCTGTTATCACTGACGTGCCTCTCACCACCTAAAGTGACCCTGAACATTCATGCCTGCTAAGCAATAGCAGCGTGAAATACAATCAGACATACATTCAAATGTATTTCTTCTTGGACACATCTTGGCCTACAGTAGTGAAGATAGAGGAAATAAAATAAATTGCTGGATATGCTTAAGATTTAGTCCACTGCAAATAATAAAAAAGGCAAAATGCAGTGCTACAATCCAGCTCACATGTAGATATTCAATATAAAGAATCTTGTTAATATTTGAGACATTTTGCTTTACAGAAAAATATAAAAAGTTAGCTTGAAAGAAAAAAAACAACAAAACCAAACAAAACCAAAACAAAAAAAAAAACCAAAACAAACTGAAAAAACAAACAACACAAGAAAAAAGAACAAAAAAATTAACCCTATGAAAAGTCCATTGAATTTATTCCATGTCAAATGAAAAGATGCAGAAAACAGAAAAGTGTAGAAAACAAGTGTTCTTGTGGAAAGAAATGAAGATTTGATAACTGAGGCAGGTACTAGGATAATTCATCTGCAGAAAGGCCTCTGCCATCTGCTGGTGAGACAGTTTAATGGCTCAGCTTTTCAAGTTCTGAAGAAATTCAGGAGCACAAAATCTATCACTTAATTTTTTTACATGCCTTTCATAGAAAGCATACCTCACAAACTGAACCTAATGTCATACTACTATTGTGAACTGCTTGCTTCATTCCACTAATGGATCACTAGCCTTCCAAGAGCCACCCAAAGCCAGGCAAATAAGCCATTTCCATTTACACAGGTCCTTAAGTGCCATTGTGACACACTGGATGTCATCAAATGTTAAGATTACCGTAACATTAAAATTTTAAGAAGGTTTCTAAAAGAATAGCAAAATCTCAACCATGTTTATCCATGTGAATTCAAGACATAAATTTAAAGACATAAAATTACCTTTTATTTAGATTAATTCAGCAAGTGCTAATTAAAATTTTTGAAAGGGAACTGTTAACACTAGGGTAGTTTTGCTTGTAAATAATAGTAGTAATTGATTTCATTTAGGCAGACCACAGAAGGCATGATGCTGAAAACACTGCTGATTCACAGCTTAGACCCAGACTTCATCTCCTGGCAAGAATCACAGAAATTCTATTTTGCAACCCTAACTTCCAAAATTGCACTCAAATATGTAAGCATTCTCTACAGGAACAGAATTAATTTTTAGCTTGGTCTTCCTTGTGAAACTGGAAGAGAACTGTAGTAATAGCTTCTCCTTAAAAGCAATCAAAACATAACTTGCTCAGACACATACCTGTTTTATACTGTGTGCAATGAACCACACCATGAAGATTCTTGAACTCACTTGGACCCCAGTCACAAGCACAGATGTGCGAACTATTCCTTAAAAAGAGAAACATGTTATCTCTGCTCCACAGTTCATGTTTTCATTAGTTACAGGAGAAACTAAAACAAAGAACTCACCAACTGCACAGTGGATTACCTGTAAATAAAAATAAGTCAGAGGTTACTGATGTGCAGCATGTTACCAGCTACCCTATAAACATGGCCTTTTGACACTAATATAAACCTAGGCTCAATTCTGGCTTTTGTCTCCCACTAACAGTCTTAAAAAGAAATAAATACATGGCAGAGCCCTGGCAATCAGTGTGGGGATGGTCTCAATATCTGAGCTATGCAAATACATGAAAGACATTTGTTTTCCAAATTAATTGTAAATATTAGACATTTAGATACTTACAAAGCAATTTATTCAACTAGTAAGCTTCTCTTCCTTTACCTTACTCAAAGAAGAATTTTACAGGACAGTGTAGAGGAAGTCACATAAGGAGCGCTAAACACACAGCAATTTTAAAATGTTCTGCATTCATTACAGATTAATAACATTATTATACTTTTGTCAATGACAGCTATGAAGCTTTAGATACAGTGTATTTCCTGGTCAGTAATGTTTAGCAAATGAAGTGCTTTTCATTATTTTGGCAGGTTTGAACAGAATCACTTACAGTGAAAGTTTAACAGCACAAAAGCCTATTGCAGCTGGTGACATGATATTAACAATTGTTTGAACTAGAGACATTGTAGGCAGATTGAGAAAAAAAAAAATTAAAATGTAGATAGACATTCTTTGCTGTGCCTGGGAAAGAACTGCAAGTGCTCCATAAACCCATCAATAAAGCTTCATTCCACAGATGTACCAGAACTGAGACTACTAGTGCATAGTTTGCAAAAGTATTACTTAAAGAATACTTTGCACATCTGGCACAGACCCCATGCAATGGATTATATGGGGTGTGTGAATCCTGTCTTGAAATAAGCAGAAGCAGGAACGGCACAGAAGGATAGTAAGTCCAGTATAAAGAATATAAGGTAAACTATAATCTGTGAGATGGTGATATCTACTACACTAGAGGGCTGATCTGCTGGTTGTAATGCCTTCAAGATTTTGCCTTTTGCAGTAAAGATTCTCAAATCAAAGCAGTTCCCAGCCATTGACTTAAAGAAATAGTAGAATTAAGTCTGAAAAACACATGCCGATTTCTTTCAAGTAATCACCTTGTCCCACCCCCAAAACTTCATTAAATAATAAAGTAAAAAGGACTTTTAGTACTAATATAATATTTTTATTTTAAATTCAGGATAATAATGTGTTTTGTCTATGATATGCAGCATCCAGTAAAGCAAACTAATGTTTAAAATTTACCTCAAGCAAAGCAAATGTCTGGAAAAATTTAAGCGTCTTTTGAACGCTTCTGAATAAGCCTCTATGTGTTCCTTTCTGTATATAAAACCGCACCATGGCAATACCTAATACCAGCCACCTATAAAAGAAAGAGAATGGATACATTTCAAATTAGAATTCTAAAAATATCCATCCATCATAAATAATTTAGTATTTTTCTTCACAGGTTAACTTTGATTCTTCACTTGTCAGTGTTCTTAGATCTTTAAAAATATCTTTAGACACAAATAGTATATAATATTATGTAAACATTACACTCATCTCTTTACTTGGAAAGTAATGGAGAATAACTTGCTGCCTTCCGAGGACTGACTTAATCGAGGGAACCCCCCCAAAACCACCCATCCATCAGACTTTTCTCCACCAGTGACTACATATTTTTACTGTTAAATCCTCATGCATCTTGACTATTAAATACTGTTATTTGAAACCACATGATGAGCTTGGCACTGAAGTCACTCTTTGAGTTGCAAGTATGTCAAAGTAAAGGACTGGAATTTATGCACATTTTAATGCTCCTGTTTGTGATTGTCCAAACAAAGGTACCACTACAATTATGTTTTCCGAAGTGTTGAGAAGTGCTTTAAAAGTTAACTTAAAAATCAGACTCCAAAATGATGAAAGAAAGGGTGTTCTCTGCTCCTGACTTCAAGAGGCAGACATATTTAACTAGCACATTTGAGGGGGTTGGATACATTTTTTTTAGGAAACTGAACAATGACGACAACTAATAACCCTCCCAAAGTAAAAGAAAGAAAAAGTAACAGTATGTTTTGATTGCAGTAGAATTTGACATAAAACTTATATTGAGATTTAGAATAGAAATTGAGATAAAAAATAAACATCTAAACTGTGGGTTCATCCCACCACCTGCACAGACTCTAAAATAATCCAAGGCACGAGGAATTCCTTTCATGTAATAAACCCATTTTTATAAGGATTTTGAAAACAGTGTACTATATCTTAATCATGGGATTGATTGGGTAGGAATGGACCTTAGAGATCTAGTTCCAACCCCCTCTGCCATAAGCAGGGACACCTTCCACTGGACAAGGTCACTCAGGGCCCCATCCAACCTGGCTTTGAACACTTCCAGGAATGGGGCATCCAGGGGTTCTTTGGGCAACCTCTGCAAGTGCCTCACTACCCTCTGAGTAAAGAATTTTTTCCCAATATCTAATCTAAACCTGTCTTCTTTCAGTTCAAACCCACTATATTTTATTCTATCACTATAGGCGCTTGTGAAAAGTCCCTCTCCAGCTCTCCTGTGGGCTCCCTTCAGGAACTGAAATTACGTCACCCTGGAGCCTTCCATTCTCCAGACTGAAAAAACCCAACTCTCTCAGCCTTTCAGACCTATACCTCATTCTTAAAACACCACATTAGCAAGAAGACTGAAAACTTCAGGTTTCAATCCAAAAAAACTAAGAAAGTACAAAAATTCTTTAACATAGACATAGGCATAACAAGAGCTATGGATGGCTATTTTGAGAGGTAAAAATAAAAATCAAAAATGACAAAAATTGTAGTTTAATGTCTTCTGTGAAATTGCTGGGAACAATTACTCAGTCCTTTCATTCTCCACAAAACCATAGCAAGTATACTCTACAGCAACATGAGTTCTGGCTAAGGAAGGGCCCAAGTGACAAAGCAGAAGGGCTTCAGAAATACTCAGAGGCAGATTCAGAGAGATTATAAACACTCAGAGAGATATTTACATAAACATTTGGACCAATATTTAACTTGTCCTCTTGTAGTCCTCCCTGAGCATAAGGTATAGGCTAGCACTGGAAACAAAGTGCCTGGAAAGAGTAATCTTTTGTCAGATCCACCCTGGTGTAGGGTCGTGAGAGCCGCCTGGATCCTGACAGCTCCCGCTCACCTCGCATGGCACGGATTTCAGTGTCAGCCCCTAAGAGCTCCTGTGCACAGCGCCTGCTATGCAGTCACTTGGTGTGCCCCATTCCAGCACTTCATGACAGCATTTCAGACTCACATAGAGTTAGCCTGGCTTCCCCACACAGCAGGAATGATTCCCCTCTTTGATCCCTTCTACTTTAAGCCCATGAATCTGATCTGTCAGCGCTCCAAAATTTTCCCCTGTGAGTGTTACTTAGATTTTATAATGGATTTTAAATATGAGAGCATTTATTTCAGGTTGTCTCCAACCACTGTGGAAACAAAGAATTACTGGAATATCACCGGTAGGCTGTCACAGTGGAGCTGCCCCGTTTTACAGTGAAGTGCTTGACAAGAGGAAGGTGATAGTGAGTTTACATCCAGCTGGCAGCACAAATGTGGCAGCAACAACTCTGTATGCAACTTAGACTGAGAAGTCATAAGACATTTAACCTAACAAGGCATTTTCTGCATCTCATTGCACAACCAAAGCATAAGCATTGCAGAGAGAAGTAATCTTGGACTACACTCAGAATCAAAGACGGCAAATGTATTTTTCTCAAAGGATTTTTAATGTAAACATAAAATTCTGTGGATAGATTTATTCAGCTGTCCATGGCTTTGACTCTGGATCTCAAGAAAGTTCTCGTACTGATTATTACAAATCACCAGGAAATGGGAAACACTTTCTGTAATAAAGGCAGAATCTCCAGTTGGGACTTTCAGCAAGACTGAGTATTGATCTGTCATTTTAGTCCCTTAAATCTGTTTAGAAACAAAGACAAGCTGCAGGGCTTTTTTTTTTTTATTAGAATGGTTGTTAACATGTAGTTATACATTAGTTTGTTAAAACTCCAGAAACATTTTTCTATATTGCACTACCTGGGCAACTAGACAAATATACTGTTCTAGTTAAATATTTATCCTGTGTATCGTCTCTGTTAAGTATAACTGTATTTAAAATATTTATTTTTCTCTTAAATTGTACCCATAAATGATTGTAAGAATTTATTCCTTTTTTTTAATGTTTCCACATAAAAAAATCAAATTTTGCATGTGTTAATTAATTTTTATATTAATGGAAAATGAGAGAGAAGGAAGTGGGAGATACTGATGCAGCACCTAAGGTCAAAACTAATATGGTTCGATAATCTTTTAGAGACATATAAAAGTCAGTGGCAAGACTCAGTGTTCATTAGCAAATTCACACATGGAGCACAAGACTGGTAATTCAATGAGGTAACATTAACCTCACGTAAAAGCACTTTTCAAAAAGTGCTGCAGTAATATATGAACAGACTTTAATACATTCTCAAGACTCACAGTTGCTCGTGAGAAGAAAGCCATTACAATCCTATTCCTGGCTTTCTCCAGCAGTGCCTGAGCTCCTGCCTCAACTGCGGCGTGTTAGTTTTACTCTATGGGATTCGAAGGGCAGTGAGACCACCCATTAGTAACCAAAGTAAAACTGTTCTCATGATAAATATCACACTAGAAGTTGCAAATTTTTTCGTTCTTAGCTTTCTTTTAAACACGTGGAAATGAATAGATTGAGGTTTTTTTCCCGCAAGAGTTAGTGAACAGGGAAAATTTTCAAGAAGTGAGAATATGTGCTTCGAGCACTAACCACATAAACCTGACTGCTCTTATGATCTGTTATTCAAAATAAACACCCTCTTTCCTCACAGCAAAGCCTCGCACAAGTTCAAATGAACCTCTTGGGCTGCTCTGCCGCCCCCACCGGCGCTGCTCCCCGCTCCTGCCCGGGGCCGGGCTGGCTTTGGACAGCTCAGCGAGCCGGGAGCGGGGCGGGCTCCGCTCGCTCACAGCCCGGGCGCCCCGACCCGAGCCCACACGGGACCCCGGCGCTGAAGCCCCGGCGGCACCGAGGAGGGGGTCGGCTCCCTGGGGCGGCCAGCAGCCCCCTCCGCATCCGGCGAGGCCGCGCCGCGGGACGCGGCTCCCCCGCCCGGCATTCCGGTCCCGGCTATACTTAACCTCCGCGGCGGGCGCGGGGTGACGCGCCGGCGGCTGGCAGCGCTGCACCGTATTAGGCAATGCTCGGCAGGCGAGGAGAGCCCCGCTGCCGGCGGCTCCCCCGCGTCCCGGCCCTCCCGCCGGACCCCGCCGGGCCCCGTCTCGCCCCGGCCGCTCCGCGCCCCGCGGAGGCGCCGCGCCGCCCGCGCCCGCTCACCCCGCCGTCATGGCGACGTTGTAGAAGATGAGCCATGTCGTGGCCAGGACGCCCAGCTTCTTCTTCTTCTTGCCGTTCTCCTTCTCCTCCACCGCGCCGTTGCCGCCTCCGTCCTCCTCGCTGGACGCCATGGTTCCCTGAGGGAGCGCGGCGCACACGGCGGGGAGGAGGGGCTCCCTCGCGGCGGGGCTGGGGCCGCGCTGACAGCCGGACCGGGCGCTGTCTCTCACCCCATCTGTCTTGCCCGAGGGCCGCTGCCGCCGCCAGCGGCTCACATGGCCCGGCGCGCTCCTCCCTCCGCGCCGCGGGTCTCCCCGGGTCAGCCGCAGCCTGCGGGGGCGGGTGAGCCTCCACCGGCGGGCAGATCCTGGCGGGATGGTACCTGGCCTTGCTGCTGACCGTCAGGCAGCAGCAGCGGGCACAGCCCACCTCAGAAAAAGTGACAGAAAATAGCGCGGTTCTTGGAAACACAGAAATAGGTGTCTGAGACTGGGAACACCTGGGAGTCTGGCCAGAGACCGACTGGTGGAATATGCCCAGGCCCCACCTCAGAGGCCAAAGAGCCACCTGCCAGGGTGACCGTGACAGTCTGGTGGGTCTCCATAAACACCACCCTCAATACAGGAGGAAGACTAAGGCTCCAACCTGAGAAGGGGAAATTTCTTCCAAGGGCCTGAAGAGCACCCAGGTGGCAGACTGAAGGATGACATTTGACTATGCAGGTTACCTTGTAAATGTCTGCTCTTTGTGCAAGTGCACAGGGAAGCTAAGCCAGCACAGGTGGCATTGCTGGGACTGGCTCTGGAAGGGGGACATCCTTAGCCTGAGCTAATGTGACATGATGCTTCAAAAATGTGGGCTGCACCCACTATCCTGACACCTGGCTCAGTCTCTGCTAGCTTGGGGATGCAGGCTCCTCATTCCCACAGCTAAGCATGGTGACCATGGCCTCTCAGCCCAGATACCTCAGACACAGGCATATACAGGCGGAAGAATTCCAAAACTGGGTCAGGATATCTTTGAAATGCTACTTGTTCGGTAGAACTTAAAGAGTCCAAGTCTATCTACTTTAGAATGGGGTGGGTGTTTCAATGCTGAAGACACCTGGATGTCTCAGGTCCAGGGCCTTCATGTACAGGTAAGCAGCTGTGCCAAACAAAACCTATGTCTCCCCCTCCTCACCAAAGCACACAGGCAGCTGCTCATCTTTCAGCCTCAAAACACACACCCACTGGCAACAGCAAGTGTATAATGTGCAAAATGAGTAGTTGGCAAAAGAGCACAGTATATACGCTCTTAGATTACACTAGGTACCAATATTACACATACACAGATGCTTTTTGTGTTCAAGTGATAAATATAATCCAGTTTGAGAATCCTGTAGTTAAAAAATTGAGACAAAGAATTTACACACAGGATTGAATGACCCAACTCAGAAGTTTTTGCCAATACAGGTTAATCTGAGCCTACATGTCATCTCAATGTGACAGCTATAAGTTGGTTTAAACTTTAGTTTTCAAAAATATTTTCAATATTTATTATTTTAATTCTGAATATTCCTACTATCTTACCTACTCATTTTCTCCACCCAAATTCCTCTTCTCTCTTCAAACCACTCTAACTTTTTTGCTTTGACAATGTAGTGTTGAATGAGGCATCAAAAATTAATCACATATTATGAGTAAGGTGTTTTTTTTCTCATTTGATTTTCTCAATTTATGACTTCATGAAGTGATGAAGACTTTCTTAAACTATGATACATAGAGAAAGGCATGACTCAATCCCATTTTTTAATATCCGTTTTTATTTTTTACTACTTTTAGCTGTCCTTTGTTGTGTTTCTTTTGAGATTTTTTCAGAGCAGATTTGAGGCAAGAAATCCTATTTTCTTTCTGAAGTAAAAATTTTCCATTTTAAAATTTCTTTTTGGATGTTTTCCATGCATTTGATCAGAATCTTTTGAAATTTGATAGGCAGTTTGTCTAATTCTCATCAGAATTCTGTATTACTTTCCTTCCCCTATTTATTTGCTCAGATTTATTGATTTTAGATGCCCACATTATCTGTAATGATGACTGGGTTTGTCTTCAGTTAATTTAGTAAATTCAGAACTCAGTGGTGAGGATAAGCATCTCAATGTGTTTGCTGTAATATCATGGTTACTATTTATTAAGCTTACAGTTTCTCTTGCTATCACACCGCTCATTCACCCAATTGATGAAAACTTTCTGAATATCCCCATAATCTTTTCTTGGATTGAAATAAACTAAATTTTTGTTCCATTTGCAAGATTTGTCATCCCACTTGGCTATGCTTCCCAAACATTTATTAAAGTATTAAGCACAAAAATTATCACAGAACTTTCATAAACACCCCTCTGCTCTACTTTTGCTGTAATAAAGTTGCTCCTTGTTTCTATTTCCCATGTTTTAATCCATGGAGATATTTTATTCCTTAATCTGTAACTACTTCATATCCTGGGTAGTTCCTGTGTAACATTTTTTCAGCAGCATTTTCAAAACATATTTGTTGTGTTAATCCTTTTTTGGTTTTTTTACAAATCTGTTTTTATAATTGCCTGTTCCAGGAATTGCAATAAATGAGTTGAAATGTAATTTCTTTTTCATAAGTTTTTTACTGTTATTCTTTAAATCATTATTTCTGTCAATTACAATGTATATATTTGGGGTTACTAGTCTGTATTTTCTGAATCCTTTATTTAAATTTGATAAAGTGTCAGCTATTTTCAAAGTATTACGTACAGTGTCTTGTCTTAATTAGAAAGAATGTTTTTATAGTAGCAAAATTATTTCATCTAATATTTCAGCTTTGGCTAGCACCTTTTGACCCCCAAAAATCTCAAAATTATTAATAAAATAGATTTTCTTTACATTCAGAAATTTAATCAATAGAAGTGAATAAGCTTATATATTAATTGCACTATCTAAATCAGCTTTTAAAATCAGTTATGACTAGCTTATCAATTGAGGTGAACTTTGTTTTATTTAAACACAAACCAACCTTTCCAATAAATTTCAAGACAGTCAGATCAAGGTCTTTTCTGTTGTAGGTGAGAGCATCGTTTTTCATATTCATTCTCAAGATTCCCTGGGAGTTTACCTTTATTTACTATAGCTCCAAGTTATCAACACTGCCATACTGTTACTACAAAGATAAGTGGTTTTCTTGGCCTTCATGATTGATATTATCAATATATATTTTGCTTCTATATTCCTATTGCACACACACATACTCAAAACCTTATAAAGCTGAATGGTTTTTACTTGCAATCTATTTCCAGAAATACAAACTGAAGCCTATATGAGATTATTTTCTAATGAAAAGTTCTACAGCATTTTGGGGTTTTTGTTACAAAATTTATCTATTCAATATGGAAATACTTCTATGGAATGAAAAATTGTAGTGCTCTTAAAAAATTATAATGACTTATCAGCTTCACCTTCATCTACTATTGAACGCTTCAAGAACTACTTGATATGAACCTTGCAGAATTACCTTTATACTGCAGACTAGTTAAATGTTAGACAGAAACTTAAAATCCTGGCAAGAGGAATTTGTTAAAAAATTTAACAGCTTCAATTCTGTGTCCTTCTGCCTTGTCTTCAGTTAAGGCTCCCAATACACAGAAAGAACAATGTGTTTAGACAACAGACTTCACATATACTGCTTGCACACTATTCCAGGTTTATGGTATGTAGCAATCAATGAGATATCCAAGGATAAATAAAAGTAAACAGAATTTTGTCTAAATTAAACAACACTGTGTGTGACTTTTTCATCTTTCATCCAGGTGTGTAGACCTATTATTTAATTTACTATGCTTGGAATTTGAAAGAAAATGCTTTCAAAAGATGTGGTGTATAATGGATTGCATAAATCTTGTAGGAAGAACTAGAAGGTCTCATATTTGCCACTTCTGAAGCAGTTGGAGTTTTGCACTGCTACTGCAAAATAAATGATTCATATTAAGCCTCTGACTGTACAGCTAAGTAGTCAGCAAAGGAAAAGAAGTGTCATGAACACAGGCTGAAGTGGAATTTTATATTTCTGTTATGAAAATAGAAAAATTTTGGTGTGAAAAATTTTTAAATTTTTCACATCAAAAACCATTTTTTTAAAACATGGAAACTATAGATTCTACATATTTGAAATCCACTGGTTCATTAAATGTTTGGAAGAGCACATTAAGTCTGGGATGCCCTTGTGTATTGTTCTATTTAAACCTCTCCAGGAACAAAACCATAAAGCAAACTGCAATGCTGAAGAACAAACTCATGTTAAAGGGAGGTGGCTATCATGCTCATTTGAAATTGGTTTTTCTGAGTTTTTGATTTATTCAAACTCAGTGTGCTTATTGCTATAACAGACTAATTGAACTCATCAATAATAATTGAAGATTATCAATTGTTCAATAATTGAACAACAATTATTTTCTTTATGGTATATTTTAGATATGATGTGATCTGTGCAGAATCTTTGCACACTGCAGACTGGCTGTATCAAGAAGCTAACTCCACTTCAATAGTCTAATTTTGTGTGTATATATATATATATATAATGATTAAAACTGAAATTAGTACTATTAACTTCAATTGTACTGTTCATATAAGTAAAATAAAATACACTTTGGAAATTAACTGGTAGCATAAATATATTCTTAAATTCCCTTTATGCAATAAAAGCAATATTCTTCCTCTAAAGAAGCTTTTCGACATTGCCCAACAAGTATCAGGCAAATTTTTCCCAGGGTTTCACAAAACATACTTCAATAATATTAAAAATTCCTTCTGGTTTTATGTATATTTCAATGGTAGCTTGCTTATGTGAGAGTGAGAGCTACAATCTCTATAGAGGAGACGACTTTCATTATTAGTTTCAGAGCAGGCACAATCTAAGCTTGTTATTTCAGGAGCTTGAGTTAAAAAGGGTTCTTTATCAAGTGAGTAGTGTTCCAATCTAATGCCTGCTGTGGTCAGTGGAATTATTTCTATTTCCTTCTTCAAAGAGTGGCAGAGAACGAAAAGATTAATTTTAACCTCATCATTGGTTGAAAACTGGTCTGAGTTATCAGCATGAAAAAGTGACCATACTGGGTGTAGTCAGTTTGGCCACACTGAGAACAGGTGTTTGTGTCAAAAAAAGCACGAGGACAAGTGGTTCCCTACAGCAGTGTCAGGAAGCTGGCACAGAGTGATGCTCTGGCCAGCATCCCCAGGGAAGCCCAGGCACCCAGAGATCCCAGGAGCCATCACCTTACAGGTTACCTGCCTTTTACAGGTGTATCAGAATACATTACCATAAGAGTACTCAAGCAAATAGCATAAACACGTTTTTGTGTTTGACTTCAGTGAACTTGTTATTCAAAATCATTTAACAAAACTTAAGTGCAAATATATGAAGTATTACTTCATGTGAGTTCCTTTGAAATTATTGCTTTGAATTCAGTGAGATTAAGGTACATAGAAACCCTTGTTTCTGGCATCTGTGTGCAAATATTACCTAGCAGGTTGCACATCACAATTTTTTAATGTGGCTGGGGAAAAATGAACTATTTTATAAAATTTATTGGTAGAATCTTTGCCTAGTTCTAAGATTACATGGGTTTGAAGGAATTCCGGTTATATGCTTCATATAATTCTACTTGCATACTTCATAAATATTAAGGCAAAAAGGGACAATTAAATAATTTTAGCCTGATTTCCTAACAGTAGACACCAGACTTACTGTATTGATGAGTTTCATATATTTTCTCTATACATAATGAAATAGATAAGAATACTGTAAGCCATGCTGCTTGGACACTTGCAAAATATTAGAACATATGCACTAAGATTGTAGATGGGAAGTAAATCACTGTGGTCCAGTAGCTAAAGCATTTACATGTGCCCTGTAACTGGGAAAAAATTTGTCTTCGTCATATTATCATATCATTATGCAGTACAGCATCTTGCATGCCATCCAAAACATTTTGTACTCGCCCTGTCAAAGACAAAAGCTGTGATTAAATGGACGGCTGGCACTTGCTCTATTCTGAGCCTTTCTGTTTTCCTTTGATTATCCTTTCTTCACAGGTTCCAGTTCCAAAAGCAATGTACACAGTGGACTATAATGAAAATGAAGTTAAAATAAAGGTCAGTGGGACTGATTGTGAGACAATCATTGTTCTTCATATCTGTCTCCTTGCTAGAAGTGTACTGGCCTAACTTTTTACTGGCATCATACACCTTACTTTTACAATGCAGCAGCTACAAAACTAAGATATGCCTAAATAAATGGGCATGACAAATGAAATGCTACCCCAGCAAACTGGAGCTGCAGTGGGCCTCCATGGCTACAATGGCTTTGTCTTATTTTAAGAAAATGCTTTTCTAATGCAGATGGGTGTCAATTGAGTGATTGTGATGAACATCAGAACTTCCCCAGCAGATTGTTATTTACAATCTGCTCCTTTTAGGTAGCCTTTCCTACTTAAGACTATAGAGAAATGAATAATTGTATATCACCAGAATCCAGAATTTACCTTCATATGGATAAGGTTGTCACAATTTAAAAAATAAGTTATAACTTACATAAACAAAAAATATAAATAAAACACTTAATCAAATTTAGATGTATGTCACATCTTTAAAATCTAGGAAGTATGTTATGCTGGAAATTAACTGAATACCTGCCTTTATGAGACTCCACCTGGAGTACTGGATTCAGCTCTGGGTACCCCAATATAAGAAGGATCTGGCCCTGCTGGAATGAGTGCAGAGGACACCATGAATATGATCAGAGGGCTGGAGCAGCTCTGCTATGGAGATGGGCTGAGAGAGTTGGGGCTCTGCAGACTAGAAGAGAAGGCTCTGGGAGACCTCATTGCAGCCTTCTGGTGTCTGAAGGATGCCTGCAAGAAAGGTGGAGAGGGACTTTTTAACAAGGACATTGTAGAGACACAGCAATAAGACAAGGGGTAATGGCTTTAAATTGAATCAGGGTGGATTTAGATGAGATATTGGGAAGAAATTATTTCCTGTCAGGGTGGTGAGGCTCTGGAACTTGTTGCCCAGAGAAGTTGTGGGTGCCCCAAACCTGGCAGTGCTTCAAAGACTGAACAGGGGTATGACCAACCTGGTGTAGTGGAAAGTGTCTAGGATTGGAACTAGATTACCTCTAAGGTCCATTCTAACCCAAGGCATTCTATGATCTCTTTGCTGTATCTGAACAACAGTACTATATAAAAAGAGAAGTGTGCTAAGAAAAAATAAATGTCTGCACCAGTCATCTGAGACTGCTTACTTCAGACAAAAGTAGCACATATTTTTAAAAAACACCCTACTTAAAACTTGCTATAAGGCTGTCTAGAGACAAGCCCTAAGTCAGAGAACTGTTGGACAGATAGGCTCCTCTGTGAAATCAACAGAGTCACTGTTGCAGAGGCCTTCTTCAGAATGAGGTCCAAAATAGAACAGATGAATAATCCCCTGGACATGCCTGTTTTTCCTGACCCAGACTGCTGAAGTACTGTCCCCAGCCATGCCTTCCCACCTCTTCACATGCCTGATCTAATTCCAAGGTGAGTCAGAGGTGTGACACGATCCAACAGGGAACTTCTCTGCAGTGAGGTAGCTTTCAGCTGGATCAGCTGATTGTGCAACCACAAATGAAATGGATCAAATTCCAAATCTAATACAAGAAATGTGGTGGCAGCACATAGTTGTGGGCACAGGGCAGTGTTGCTACATTCTCTTTCAGCTGTAGATCCCCCAAAATTAGATGCAATTTGAGCCTGTACCTTTGATCTATACGCCTTTTAGATAGCTAACTTAGGCAGCAGTAGGAAATAATAAAAGCATTTTGAACTACATCCAGTAAAGATGCAGTTCACACCTGTTTATTAATAGCATATAGATTAACACACCTGTTTTTAATAGCATATTCATTATTCTACTCACACATAAAGTGGAAAAGCTGGTTTCTATAGCCATTTATGTCTGAGAGGGCAAACCCCACACTCCCTGGGAGAGTGCTCTACCTACCACCCATTTCTGTGCCATGGAAAAAATGATAGAGCCATGACACAGGGAAAAGAGGGAGATACAATACAATATGGAGTTTTGGAAGGACTTCACACTGTGTCTGCAGTAAAAAAAATCATTACAGAATCAAAATATGAGCCATGCTTACAGACCCTTAAGATGCTTCCTGGTATAGACTGCCTTTTTTCAAAAATTGAGTAGGATACTGGGAAGGAAAGTTGGGTTGGGGTGCTTTTAGGCTGAGGACAGTCTAAAACCCCAGTTCCCCATGAGTGTTGTGTTAGCTCTTCCTGCAGGACTACTGAATAAAAGCTCTGCCTGTTTTGAAAGGTTTCCTACAACTAGTTTTGCACCTATCAGAAAGAAGGGATGAGAAAGGAGGGGATGAAACAGGCTCAGAGAGCATCTACTATATGTCTTTTGTGAACATGATGGGGGATGATGAATTGGGAGGAGGAAAAGCATCCTCTGAGGATATCTAGTCATTGAATTGAGGCAGAATCCAAAGAAAACATGCAATTCCTTACAAGTAGTCAGTTCTACACAGTAGATCAATGCTGACCTGCATTAGTTGCTGAAAACAGTTGATATGGATAGGTAAAGAAGCAGAACTAGAGTTCTGGAAAAAAAACCTTAGTAAAATAACAAAGTGCCTAGTGACTGTAAATCCTTGTGGGAAGAGGCTTGGTGCACAGTTTTCATTTGAAGTGTCAGAAGTCTGCCTAATGCATGCAATCACATTCATTATTGAGCATGGTTAGTGCTATTGACTGCATTTAGTGTTTGCCCTGCAAACAGTCATAGTACCTTTTTCATTTCTTGCTTGCACGCCTGTGATATGCCCCTATTGCTGTGTCTGACTCTTTCCCCAAGTACATACATGAGCCTAGTTTTACTTAATTTGCAATCTAACTAGTTCAGAGTAATCAAACAGTACTGAAAGGCCTTAAGAATAATGACTTGAGTTTTATGTGACTGCAAGAATAGGCAGAACGTGTCTTATCCAATGAGTCATATTGTTAATGTGGGACACACCCCACTGAAGCCAGCATCATAGGCTGACAAAGTGGAGCACCCAGATAGGCAGCCAGAGGCCAGGGGACATTCCAGGCCCTGTGACCAGCTGATAGCAACTGCTCTCCACGGGATGTGACCGCGGAGGACTGGTGTGATGCTCTGAGAGATGCTGGCACAACCACCAGTCTGCCCTTTGCCGTCAGGCTAACCCATGTCACAAGCACCATGGCATTACCAATGAAAAGATTCAGTCAGACCAACGTATAGGGAAGCTCCAAAAATCTTCCACAGAAAGCAAGCATGTCTGGGTACAAAACCGGAAAAGGAAAGCAGAGGGGAGGAAAGAGCTCCACGTAACTAAATAATATAAACCTAGAGGAGCTGGGCCGAGGCTAAGTGCTCGCTCGGGGCGGTGTGGCGGGCCGGGCCCGGCTGTCGCGGCCGGGCGCCGCGGAACGCGGCGGCTCCAGCCCCGGTTCCCGGCGTGCCGCGCGGGAGGCGGCGCCCGGCGCTGGGAGGAGGTGGCGGCGGAGCTGCCCGGGGCGGGAGGAGGAGCCGCCGCCGCCGCCGCCGCCGCCGAGGGCTGCTGTCTCTCTCTCTCTCGCCGCCGCCGCCGCTGCCGCCGCGCCGCCGGGAGGGGCGGCCGCCCCCCGCCCCGCCATGCCGCTCTTCGCCACCAACCCTTTCGACCAGGATGTGGGTGAGTGGCTGCCGCGGCCCGGCCTCTCCCCGAGGGAACCCCGCGGCCGGCCGGCCGGCCCTCCGACCCGCTCCGTCCCCGCGGGCAGCCGGCCCGCTGTCCCGGCCCTGCGCGGCTGGGCTCGCTGGCGCCCGGCCGGGAAGCCGGAGCAGCGGCGGCGGCCACGGTGCGGCGGGAGCGACCGGGCCGGGCCGGGCCGGGGCCGCGTCCCGGCGGGGGCGGCGGGGCCAGCGCCGGGGCCCTGCTGGCCTTGCGGGCCGCGGGGCGAGCGCGGGGATGCTCGCGGGGGACGAGCTGGCCTGCTCAGCACGAGCAACGCTGCAGCGCAGCAAAACAAGCAGCGCGAAAGGTCCGCGCTGGAGTGTTTTTGGAAGGATGAACAGTAGAAAGCACCATCTACAGTTGCTTCGCAGACAGGCATGAGAAAACCATTAAAGCGTTTTGTATTTAGTTATTTACAGGGGATTCCTGTGGGAGCTTTCTCTTTTCCTTTCAAGCTTGACATGCTGAGCTCAGGTGTTATCCCCACCTTGCTCGTTCCAAGGCCAGACTGGACGGAGAGGAAATATCTTGCTTTTCCTTGACAATAAATTGTACTTAATCCTGATGTGTCGAAACTGAAGATAACATATAGACAGTTAATAATTAGTTTTGTGTGTTTTATTTGAGATTGTGTAATATGGTTTGTTTTTGATCTGCTGCTGACATCTCTTCTGCTTTGAGCCATAAAGGCTTTGTCTGGAGAATCCTGTAATATAAAGGGAATTTTTCTCCTATGTGGATAAGGACCCCCTTTGGTTATTTTCCTACAGAAGTGTAACATTGTACAAGTCTCTTGAAACCAATTTCTTTAATAGTATTGAACCAGTTGTAACTTTCAACTGCAGATACATTGTTTCTTAATGTTTATCAAACTTCAGACGTTTAGGCTGCAATTCAATTCTTCCATCTCTTCCAAGAAAGACCAAGTCAAAACTGTTTGAAAAGTATGTAGCCTTTTAGGAGAAAGAATTAAGGCATAAACAAAGTACTGAGATATAAAGTCTGTATGTATGTTATCAGAAATTCTTAGTCTATTGCATCAAAATAAGACATAGCTCGGTCTTCTCATTTTGAACTGTTAACACTTTTAAGCTGAAGACTGTGCTTCAGTTAACGATTTTATTGGTAACAAACTTGACTGACTTATTTTGGAAAGTAATAAATAGTTCTTCTTAGTTGTTATGCTGTCTTCTAGTGTAATTTGACAGCTGAAAGTGAGGAAGAGATTGTACTGCTTGCCAGTTTTCCATGGACTAATAGAGAATTATTTGAACTAATAAGATTAAAAAGTGATAGACTCAGGTTCTGGCAGGTGTTCACTTTTTTTCTTCTTAGTGCCTCTGGCTGGCAGGGAAGCTCAGACTGATGAAGGATTTGTCTGTGAAGCTCAGTTCACTGGATGTGCTCCTCAGCACTGCCAGTCTCCAGGCAGGGCAGTAGCACCCATCAGTTACTTCAGTGGCTCACTTGCTCTTTTCTAGGTGCAGAGGATGCCAACACCCAACCTGTTGTGATCAACAGTGAAGAATTTTCAAAAGTGTTAGTCTGTAAACTGTATGAGGAGAGAGAAATAACCACTCAGTACCAAATCGTGATTGGAAAAGCAGATAGCGGGCAATGAGCTGATTTTCACTGGTAAACAGTCTCTTCCTTTTGGCCCCTTTCATGGTGTCCTGAGGGAGACTGAAGGAGCAGCAGGCTGTTAGTTGGTGACAGCCTACTTTCAGTAGCCTGCTGCCTTTATCCATCACTTAACTGGATTTGTGCCAGGGAGATGGGAATGATGAAGTCTCCCAGAAAGTGTCCCTGGGCTCTTCTTCTCTGGGCCCTTTGGGAATTTGCTATTATCTGGATGAATTTTTTGGCAGGCTTCGTAAGATAGCATCAGCTGTGGAGTAAGCTCTCATGTTCTCAGGAAACTTCCAAAAGTTGTCAAGCCATAGTGCTATTTTTCATTTGTTTTCTGTGAGTGAAAGTTGAGCGCTGTGCTTTTGTTCTTATCCAGCAAGAAAGTTTTCTTTTTAAAATCAGATTCTCGAAACAGAAAGGCAGTCAGCAGCTATTCTGAATTTCATATGAATTTGGACACTGGAGTAGTTGATAGTATTGCAGTAGCTGTGCATTCCTTTCTACTGAACAGCTCATCAGTGCTGTGGAGTAGTTGGAAATTTTCTTGGAACCATTTAGAGTAAAGGATTGCAGAGAACATATCTGGAATGAAATTGTTTTCCATCATTTTGAGGAGCATAAGTATGTCTTACATTCAGGACAATTTTTTCAGTTTGTCTGGCCAGCTAGCAGCATTTGGCTAGTCCTTTTAGCATGCTGCTGCAGGGAACCTGGTCATCCATAATAGTTTACCATTTGTACCAACTTTGTACAACTGTTTTTTTCAGGTGTAGTTGGCTAAAGAATGTTGTTTAAGACTGCTATTAAATTAATTATATTAAAGAATGCTCAGAGATTTGAGAAAGTTAACCATTGTCATCCTCAAGAGTCCAAATCTCTGGATGAAGCCCAAATACTTTTCATTTTCTGAAGTTTCTTTTTTACCATATTTAGGAATATTTCAGCAGGAAGGGATGCTAATCAGTGGTGACACAAGTTTTCACAATCAAGGTGGGGAACCTTTGATAATGTGCCCAAGTAAGGAACATAATAATGGAATTTAAAAAAAGAAAAAAAAAATCATCAAGAACTGGGCCTCTTAAGAGTATAATTAAGAAACTCTAATCTTCCATTTAAGGGGTTAGGATTAAAAGTGTTCTTATTAGGTTTGTAAGTTTTCTGTTTCTGCTGTATTTCTCAATCCTAATCATAAAATTATTCCCAGTGAATTGTTCCTGAGAAATACAGATTTATCTGTAAGTTTGACTCAGGTAAAATAATGGTGAAATTTTCTTTGATAACCAAAAGACTGTCTACTAATCTGTCATGACAGGCTTATTAGTAATGTAGTGGTGCTTAGGCTAGGTTTGATGAAGAGCTTACTGCTAAAGCAGTTCTCAAGTGTCATTTAGATATTTTCTCAAGAATCTGTAATCTGTAACTCAGGTGCTGGTATAAGGTGTCATAAAAATCACATGTGATATTAGGAGAAGGTGTTAAAATATATGGAGGGGGTTGAGTTGTTTTTGTTTTTTCTTTACACATAGTAAAGGATGAAAGTATTTCCATTTGCTCTGAATGTTACTCTGGTTCTTACTCTGATGGTTTGAGGCAGCACAGGATTGAGAAGAAATTCAGGCTTGTTATTTACAGTAATAAGAAATTAAGCAGGTGGTTTAGTAAGATAGTAGAACTTGATGTGACTTGTAATCATTTTCCCCATGTTTTAATAACTCTAGCTGTTGTTGATAATTTTATCCTATTGACTCTTCAAATACTTAATGATATGCTTGAATTACATATGATCAGCCTACAGTTTGATGCTCTTAGAATGTAAGAAATGGTTTGACCATTATTCCCATGGTGCAATTTCTTGAAATAAAATCCTCATGCTATTTAAGCTCATTGTTCTTTAGATTTATCCCCTTGCTTAGTCAACATTTTCAAAACACCCAATTACATATCTCTCTGAGCTGAACTTTTTTGTTGAGCCAGGTTTGCTAAAAGAAGGGAAAATTGTCACAGATGAGTTTCTTGACCCCAGATCATTATGGAGACTGTAGATTGTAAGTTAACATCTGGCTGCAAAGAAAGATGAATTCCAAGGATTGGTTCAGCTTGTCATGAGACTGGCACTTTTTCCCCTGAATTTGCCTACTGTTTTTCTCAGCTTTGTTTTACAAAGGACATTAACTGTGAGCTAGCAGGGAGACCAAGTAGAAAATGTGTGGAAAAGGAGCTGTAGCAACCCCCCTTTTTGGTAATTTGTAGATATTTATGAAAAACAGGAACTTCTTACTTAAAGATACCTTTGGTGATAGGTCCTCAGTGAAAAATAGCAATGCTGACAGGATAAGACTGAGTGGAATACACCTTCAGTGTATCAACCAACAAAAAAAAAATCTTTTCCACTATCAATTAGCAGGCTGTCACTTCAGCTGGGCACTTTGAAGCCAACATAGTGTGTTCCATAGTGAAAGACTGTACTTTTCTTGTAATTCTCTTTCTTTCCTCCCAGGGAAGAACTGTCACTTAAGTGCTTCTCCTTTCAGCTCTGACAGTGTGTATTATAATACCAAAGTTTAGAAGAATCAAAGTAGATCTTCAGCATGTAAAATCTGTTCCTCTAACTGATAAAAATAGCATTGCATACCTGATGTGGAAAATGAAGTTTCTTGGTGATTTTCTGAAATGCGTCTTATACTGTGGCTTGGCTTGAGGGCTTCTGCAAAAATATCCTGGTACCTTTTGTTTGTATGACGTGCCTGTGATACACCTTGTTTACAGACTATTCATCCTTCTGATATATCTCTAATTTGCTCACCTTCCTGTTGTGTTGTAATATTTCTGGGTAAAAGGTAGTGTGAGTTCTGTGGATTTGTTAGGGTTTGTGTGAGAGATCTAACATCTAAATTATTTTTGCTCAGCTAGTCTTACTATTTCAGCCTTTTTTAACCAGGTTGTAAATCCTTTTGTCTTCATTCTGCTCAGTTCATTGAGCTAAGTGATGTTCATTTTTGCTGGGCCACTGTAAGCACTGAGATCCTACACGGTTTTCTGAAGGAATGGGCTGAGGTGGCCTCAGTCACTGCTGCTTGCTTTGCCTCAGATCAGCTGCAGGGCTTTCACAGCACACACATTCTACAATTGCTCCCAGAAGGGCTTGGGAACACTGCACATGTACAGTTAAACTGCAGAAGTTGGTTAATAGCTTTATTAAAGTTAACAGTACATGGAATTCAAGTTTCTCTCTATGGAGTCATTGCCTGTTAGGAGTATTTTCAATCTTGTCTAAATGGAATCTGGTTGGACATATTCTTCTTGTGCAGTTCTGAGCATGTTAGTCAAATGCAAAGTGGTTGATATTCAAGTCGTGCCTTCTGTAGAATGGACCAACAAGTGTATTTGTTCTTTTTATTTGACAGACAAAAAGAGCAAAACTTAAATGCGTTTAACTTCAGTGATGTGGAATGGCATGTAATCCAAAGTTCTCAGCAAGTGCCTGCAAAAAGAAAGAAAAATTTGCAGTCATTTTCAGTCTTTAAGGGTGATTTAAACTATATTGCTTTGGAATTTTAGTGTTTGCAATTTCATAGGGAAGGGGAAATTCTTTATTTAGCCTTGTGAAGAAAAGAAAACTTTGAGCAGAAGAGGAGAAAAGGCTTGGGGGGTGTTGAATTTTTCATTAAATCTGTGTTATTTATAATGACATAACAGATTTTTGACATTTTTTATCGTGTTAGAAGGTGGTTGTAGTACGAGTCTGTGAGTGGAAGACTTTCTTTAGCTATTCTTTTGAAGACTTTCTGTAGCCATTTGTTTCTTTGTAATTGAAGTTATAACTTCACTATTTCATTTTAATGATGTCCAACTGTGAAAATGATGTTACATCCAAGTATAGAGTAATAGCAAATAATAAGTAGGATGGTTGAAAATCTTATATTGATAGAATTTTCTCACAGTTTTTACTGCTGCTTGTTTTAACTGCTTCAAATAATGTACATTTTAAGTGTTAGGTTTGAAGGTATTTTGATCTAGATTTGTTTTTTATTAAAATTCTACTAGTATTAACATCTTTGAGATTTTGTTGCAGAAAAATAGCTCAGTTCTTAGGCTGGGGTTTTTCTTTCAAAATAAATGTCAGTAAAAACTGAAGCTTGGGAAGCTTAGGCCTGCCAAGAACTCCCTGTGAAAATGATGTTAGCAATGGGTAGTGACTAAGTTTTCTGCCTTAAGAAATGCATCATGTGGTTCACTGCAGTATCCAAACAGTCATGAGAGTATTTACTCTTGCAGATTTCTGATAGGGCAGTAAAATGCTATTGTTAAGATACAGAATTAAGACAGAGAAATTAAGTGACTAGCACATATTTCCATGGCAAATCTGCAGCAATATTTATATTCCTTTTACCAGCACCTAAAGCATCAACCACTAAATCTGGCAATGGATTTTTTTCAGCATGCACTACCTTTCTTCTGTCTAATAGTACTTTGTAAATCTGATGATAAATTTCTTTAGGACAGGCATGTATTTTAGGAAATTTTTTTTTTTCTTCTGAGAAAAGGGTTTATTTTTTTTTTCTTCTGCCCTAAAATAATCAACTGCAATTGTGTTTTGTATGTAATAGGGAACTTCAAATAGAATCACAGTGCAAATATTTTTTACTTTGCTTGTAATTGATAAATAATGTACAAAACAAAGGAACAACCAGAATTTTATCAATGCTCCAAGTATTCAGGATTGTGTAAATTAGAGGGAAATGAGGCCTCAACACACTTAATGAACCTTGTGACACAAGGAGAGGCAGGGTGATTGAGGTATCCCAAAAGAGCCTGTGCAATAGCCTGTGTACTTTCAACCAATGCATAAGTAATTAAACTCATATATTTAGATCTTTTTGGCCTGGCTTCTCATTCAATAAGTGTAACTCTGTTTTTCTGGATTTTAGGTACAGTATTTCAGTGAGAGTCTATTTCTTTTGTAATGAGGAACAATGTTTTTCTTAGAAGCCAGGTGCTGTTCAGTGCCATGAAAAAAGATACAATATATGTCTAGAAGAATGATTTCAGCGTGTAGGTGCTTTATTAAAAGGACATTTTATTCTACAAATTAATGAGAAGCTAAAGATACAAACACAGCTGATATTTCCATCAAACCAGATGCATTTTGCTTCAGAATGCTTTATTTGTTCTATGTGTGATTTATGACAATGTTTGTGTGGTTGGAGCACCAATTCTGACTCAGGAGTTACGAAGCTGCAAATTGTTGGTCACTGAAAGATGTGTTTGTAGGGAAGTACAATTAATGCCTACCTTGTTCTCTTTTATGTTTTCCTAGGTGTCTGGTTTAGGTATAATATATGTTTTAGAGACTGAATGTTGGGCAAGATGGAACTGGTCTGGCCCAGTGTTCCGAATGCAGAAGTATAAAGAGCAAGGCCTGGTGATTCCAAAGTCTGCACCTTGCAAAGTGGCCAAAAAATGATATAAGTTTTTTGTCTCTCTTGTGTTTGTTTTGGGAACTAAATAAATTGTTGAAATAATATAGAAAGGAATTCTTATATTGTGCCCGATCATTGTTGTTTTTGACCAAAGAACCCATTCATCCAATTATTGTTTTCCTCAGAAATTATGGCTCTTATGAGTATGTGTGTGTGTCTTTATGGAATTACTGGTAAAAAAGAATATTAAATAACTCCTGCAAAAATCAAGGTTGGAGGTAAAGACAAGTAATGGAAAAAAAAAAAAGAAAAAAACAAGGAAAAAACCTGTTAAAAATTTAAAACTACTATTAATAGTAATTCAGATTAATAATAACTATTAATTACTACAAATTAACCTGATGCAACATAAGATTGTACAGTCTTGCCCTGCTTAAAATTACTATGTTCAATTGTAGGCCTTGCTTGTGCTCTGAAAACAATGCCTTGAATTTGAGTAGTGCAGCTTCATGGAACAGAGCTGTGATGTAGTCCTGTTTCCTTTGTGTTTGACATAGCATTAATAAAAGGCCTTTTTTGTGGACAGTCAGCTCAGACAGTGTGCTGCTGACATTCTCAGTATGTTCTTAACTTTTAACTTCCCTTGTTTTGAGACAGAATTTAAGTAGAACTTCACAGGCAATTTTTCTCTTCTCTTCTCTTCTCTTCTCTTCTCTTCTCTTCTCTTCTCTTCTCTTCTCTTCTCTTCTCTTCTCTTCTCTTCTCTTCTCTTCTCTTCTCTTCTCTTCTCTTCTCTTCTCTTCTCTTCTCTTCTCTTCTCTTCTCTTCTCTTCTCTTCTCTTCTCTTCTCTTCTCTTCTCTTCTCTTCTCTTCTCTTCTCTTCTCTTCTCTTCTCTTCTCTTCTCTTCTCTTCTCTTCTCTTCTCTTCTCTTCTCTTCTCTTCTCTTCTCTTCTCTTCTCTTCTCTTCTCTTCTCTTCTCTTCTCTTCTCTTCTCTCCTCTCCTCTCCTCTCCTCTCCTCTCCTCTCCTCTCCTCTCCTCTCCTCTCCTCTCCTCTCCTCTCCTCTCCTCTCCTCTCCTCTCCTCTCCTCTCCTCTCCTCTCCTCTCCTCTCCTCTCCTCTCCTCTCCTCTCCTCTCCTCTCCTCTCCTCTCCTCTCCTCTCCTCTCCTCTCCTCTCCATTTTATTGGGGTTTTTTGATTGATTTATTGGATGATTGTTATTACAGAAGACTGTAAGTATACAGTGAATCTTTGTTTCAGACTGAAATTTACTAAGAAACAATCTAGTGTTTGTTGGTGGAGGAAGTATCCTAGGGGAAGGCATTACAAGCAAAAGGCACTTTTTATATAGGACTAACTTCAACTGCCAAGGAAGAACATGGTTATAGCAAAAAACCTGTAATTGTACTCATGGATAGATTGGCAAAATGTTCTCATTGAGAATAAAAATAAAGGCTATAATTGGTGTGGTTAATGTGGATCCAGGATTTCATCAATCACTATCTTATTTGTAGTTTTAGCCAAAGTATTTAAATTAGCATAAAGCACAGTTTGCTGTTATGTTAAAACATTAAACAGGCATTAGTTTACTTCTTAGTTTGCAGAAGACATAACTGCTGTGTCATTTCTCTTTGCTGACATTGTGAGGAAAGAAGGATTAATTGTTGTCAAAAATACAGATAACTGTCTGTTATGTAGAACAATGGAAAAGACCAAGGTTTCAGTTCCATTGGATTGCTCATCTCTCTGCTAAAGGGTGTGCCAATTGAAATGCAGCATTAGGCACGAGTGACCAGTCTGGGATTGTGAGCTCCTTGTGCAGCTCAGAGCCTGGCAGGAACTTGAGGCTTTGGAGGGAACTGTGCGGGCACTCTATGACTGGAGCTGGTCCAGCTCCGGTAGAGCAGGCAACGAACTGAAGCAGTGGAGTCCTGGAAGTAAACTGCCTCCATGTGGTCTGTTTTGTGTGTCTGCACTGTGCTTATCAGCTGCTTTCAGTCTGAGGAACGAAGTGTAGGAAACTCGGGCTCTGTGTTTCAAAAAAGCAGTTCTGGTGCTGCAGAGTTGAGGCTGACTTTGGAGCAAAACAGCTGCTGTGTGCATAGCCTGCAATTTCAGAACACTGCCTTGGTCTGTGATGGTTCATGCAAGGCATTGAGTTCAAGGGTCTTACCTTAAAATCACAGATTTCTATGATTGTTAGTCATAAGCATGAATTGCAACAAGAGCAGACTGAAAGGAAAATGAAGTGGTTGGTTGATCAGCTGGTATATCTTAGTGCTAGATTTTAGCATGGTATCTACCCATAATTTTTTATATTTCTGTTATAACCAAACAAGTTTTCTGATAGTGTTTAGACAGAAGAGGTAATGTTCCTCTACTTTATCTGAGAGAACATACAGAACTGTAACTAACTTCCATTTAGGATTTCCCTGTACTGTTTTGCTGTTTTCCTTGCATCAGGCAGTACAGCTGATGTGTTATCATTTCAGTTGTGTATATGTCAGTGTTGAATTTTTCCTCAGAAATACTTTGGGATCACATAACCATAGAGTTTTGCTTTTCTGCATTTTTGTTCTGAATTAAGAAATTAATTAACTGTAACCTACATCAATTTGTAGACCATAGAAGCTCATTCATAAGAAAAGCCATCAGCTTCGATATGAATAATCCTTGTAATTTTTGGAGATTAGATGTTTTGCTTTGTCTTTGTCTTTGCAATTTTGCCAGTGCTAATCTAGATAATGAATCTTTCCCGGCAGAGAGGTTTTTTATGGGAAATCTTTGGTTCCTTTCATAAAACTAGGTAGTCTGAGACATTCCCTGAAGGCTAGTATTTACAGCTGAGGCATATTTTGTCTTTTGTAGATGAAGCTGTAAACATTAGATGAAGAGCCAGGATGGAAACAAAGTTTTTGTATTTTTCTATGCCTATTCTCCTACTGTTTGGTTTGTAATTAAAAATGCATGTGCATTCCTTTATGTTCTACAGTCTGAGCTGATGTATCAGTGTTTAGATAATCTTCTATTGAGCTGCAGCATAAGGTTCAGTTTCCTTTAATGCTTTTACTTATTGTTATCCTTACTGTAACTAAACTTTTGTGGGGGACAAATAGGGAGGGAGTCTATTTTTTCTTCTGACATTGAATCTATTTCTTCTCTACCTCCTCTCTCTGTTTCTTTAGTCTTCACCAGGGACTCTTGTCCTATTAAAAAAATTTGGAAGGAAGAGTCACAAGGGCTTCTTTGAGAGTAACTTTGGTTTAGCAGTCTTTATAGCTGAAAAGAAACAGTGAAATATGTAATCCAAAGCAGAAGTAAGAATGGGAATATAGAAGTTTAGTGATTATGATGACTTTTTAAATCCTTCTTGCTGAAATGTAATACATGAAAGGAAATGCAAGACACAGCACTTTAGTATCTGGGAAGGTGATAAATTCAGCTGTATCTGACTCTGCAAACAGTGAACCAATGCTTTGGGTATTCATATCCAATTAAACTTTATAGTTCAAATGGAAAAAAAAAATCTGTTGATAGCTATACTGCTTGTATCATGTTTTGTGTGCACCTTTATGATGTGGTAAAACAACCCCAAAATATGTTTGTCTATTAATTAAAATTTATGGTCACAAGTGAAAATTAGAAAATAAAAAATAATTAGATACGACAATGTTAATATATGATTTTTATTAAGTATCGGGATTTTTCATACATTTAGAAATATACCAAGAGGTAATATAGCAAAATTTTCATTGACAATTTAAAATATTTTTTTTAAAATTTGTATTTTGATTTACCTATACTTTATTTATCAGAGAAAGCAACCAGTGAGATGAACACTGCGGAGGACTGGGGCCTCATCTTAGACATCTGTGATAAAGTTGGACAGTCACGCACAGGGTAAGTAACTTCAGGAATTTCCTCCCCAAATGTTTTTAATTCTGTTATTTCAGTCTCATACCCAGGTGAGAGGAGTGAATTTTTTGTTATCTTTTATAAACCTCTGCAACAGCTGAATTTAACTTAAATTGATTACAAGTAAAAGGAAAATATATGAGGTTTCTGCTGAAATATTTTGCAATCCTTACTTTGGATATACTGGCTGATGTGTTAAAATTAGGACTTGTGTACAGCAGCTTTTTGCCAGTGTAACAGATAAATTGATATGTTTTAGCAGTATCCCTGTAAACCCAGGAGGCTTCATGAGGCATTTTTCTTACAGAATCATAATCTGAGTTGGAAGTGCCCTCCAGAGGTCATCTAGTCCAACCCCCCCAGCTTCAAACAGGTCTAATTAGATCAAGTTGCTCAGGACCGTGTCGAGTCTTGAATGCCTCCAAGGTCAAAGGTTCTGCAACTTCTGTGGGCAACATGTTTCAGTATTTAACTAGTTCTACTTACTAAGTAAGGAAATAAAAAAATAATTCTGCAATCTGTTTGCAATTTTTACTGTTCCAACTTGTCTGTTGCATCTTGTCCTGTGCAGCTCTAAGAAAGAATCTGGCTGCATCTTCAGTGTATACTCTGACTAATTGGTTGTTGAAAGCAGTAAGCCCCACTTTTTGGCTGTTCTTCTCAAAGCTGAAAGCACCTCTCCCATCTTTTCCTTGTATGTGACTCTCCCTGACCATCCTGGCAGCTACCTATTGAACTTAGGTAAATAGCCTTCTTGCACTGGGAGCCCCAAAGTGAACAAAATGCTCCAGATGCAATCTTACAAGTACAGAATGGAGGGAAAGGGTCACTTTCCTCACCTTGTTGGTTGTGCTGACCTGTAGGTTGAGCTGGGGTGTGGTTGGTTGTCTTAGCTGCCAGACTGCATTGCTGACACCTCTCACCCAATAGGACCTGCAGATGATTTCCTGCTTTTCATGTGGTCAGCTTCTGGCTTCATTTAAAATGCCATAGTTTATCCTTGTTCTTATTGGACTTCCAGTCTGCCCGTTTCTCCAGCCTGTCCATGTCCCTCTGAACATTAGCCATGGCCTCTACTGTACTGATTGTTCCCCTTCAACTTGCTCTGATCATTAAGTTACTGAGAGCATTGTTGCTCCCAGCAGAAATCCCTGAAGGATACTGGAATTTGCACTACAGGTTACAACTCTTTGAGCCTAGGAGACCAGTTTCTTCCCAGTTTCTTTATCCGGCCCTTTATTTACCAGCTGTGTGATAAGGACACTACATGGGCTTCAGCTGTATGTCAAAAATTTGCTAAAACCAAGGTATAAAATATCTGCTGCCCTCCATTGCTCTTGCATCAGACCACCAGTGTCTGTTACAGAAAACAACAAGGCTTTGTGTTTCTTCTCGTTGTTTTTAGAAGCTATTCTCTGTCAGCAGGGCTTTGAAAAATGTACATTTTGGAGATTAAACACATCTTAATATGGGCTGCTAATATTTCCTTTTTTGATTATTTACTGAGCTCTTTCATAGAATTTATGCATGCACTTCCTTCTTGGACAAGAAAAGATAAAGTATAATTTGAACTAACAATTAAAAAATACAGTTTAAAGACATAATTTCAGAGTATTTGTAGTGCTTTAGGTCAGTGTAGTATTAGGACTAGTATTAAATACATCTTCTCAAAGCATTTCTTGTAAAAATTTAGGAATGGAACAAACTCAAGAAGAAAGTTTTGCCACTGATGCTGTGGAAGGCTTCTCTGAGAATGACTTTGATTGCCTTGTAGAACTGCCAGAAACAGTATGAGATGCCAGACAGCAAAGTTCCACCTGGGACTTTTGTTCCCAAGGACAGGTTTGCAAATAAGCTTATTCCTTGGGATTAGAGATGGTCTCTGGAGGAGAACATAAAAATAACACAGCACATTGAGACTTCTGGGTTGTTGTGTATAACTGTAGTTAAGATAACAGTTGGCAAGTTGTTAATAATGTTTCATATTAGTCTTTATATGTAAAACTGCATTTCTATTCCTTCGGCATGTTGATGCCAAACTTGTAACAGTAATTATATTATTGAATGTTTCAGTATTCTATTTGATCACTGAAAGCCTTTCCACAGATGAAATTTACTCTCACAGCAACATAGCCTGAACAGTGCTCTAATGTGTGTAGCTGCAAGAGACAGCAGTACAGATAAATCTAGAGATCTTCTGGTAATGTGCAGCTAAATTCCTCTTAGGATTTGTAAGGTTTGTTTGTGTTGGTTTTGGTCTTTTTCTTCTGCCTGTTTGTATTTTAATCTTTTTCTTAATAAAATTGTTTTGGAAAAGTGGGACTTTAACCTTTGTAATATTTATCCTGCTTCTAATAGGCTGCCAGCTGACTTGTAGCTTAAATTCAGATTCTGTTAAAACTTGCTGAGAGTGGGTTTTCTTTGTTTTTAATAGATTATGTCGTGCAGTAGCAAGGTAAAGCAAGACAGTGTTTCCCATTAAGAAGTTTAAATGAGATATGCTTAGCTGTTTGAAATTCTCCTGCAGTTTAAGTTCCTCTGACAAGGATGCAAGTCTTCTTAACTGGGATCGGTTGTAATCTTTTAACCAATTCTGCTCCAGTACAAGCTGTTTGTTACTGTTCTTGGCAGAAGTTTAGATTACAAAAATCTCTCCTTTGTGGATTTTCTTTGTACTAGTCTGTAAGCTCCATTGCATCCTGCAGCATTCTAGATGTGGATTGCCTTACACCTGAAGCCGCAGCAGCCTAGCAAAACACTTATTCATTAAGTAGCACTTCTAGTATAGCATATTGTCTGCAAACTTGTTGGTATCCTGATTAATTGTTGGAAACCTGTTATACTACAAAGGTGTTGCATTTTCTCATAAGATAAATTAGTTACAGTTCCATAACATAATTGCTATTGTTATTTTTTATGTTGTTATACTTTACATACTGAGAATTACAAATTGTTGAAAATGTTATCTTGCTTCCTTTAAGCCAAACAACTAAAACAGATTTTTAGCAAGTTAGAATTCCACTTAATCCCTCTCTTTGAGTACTTTCTCTGCTTTTTGTGAATTTCAAAATCAGAGTTGCTATTAGTGTTTTTGTAGAAAACACAAGAAAGAAAATATGTCAATATTTTGAAGAATATGACTTGTTTACAATAGCTTATATTAAATACCACTCTGTGTAGTATAGAATTAACATTTTCTGCATGTTTCACTTATCAGGTTCTTAGATGATCTAAAATTTGTCTAATTATGAGACAATACTGTTTAATCTCTGAATTTCCATTAGAAAGTCATACAGCTCAGCAGTTCCACATTACATTGTTTGCATCCTGTTTTTTGCCAATATTAGCTCAATGAGCAAGTTGCCTTTTCAGCATAGAAACAAAATTTTTATTGTTAGAAGCAGTCCTTTCTGTCTCCTGGTTTTGTACAGCATTCTTGAAAACTTGTTTGTTTTAAACATTTTTAAAATTTTTATCACATGGAGTGATTCTTCACACCGTCCTCTGCAGGGCCATGAGTTGGACTTCAATGGTTTTTGGGGGTGCCTTCCAACTCAGGATGTTCTATGACTGTATATTTGACTGGCATTTTAAATCTGACTACAGGAAAAGCATTGGTTTTTGCAGTATTGCTTTTCTGCAATGAAAACACTTACAAAACTGAATCTATAGTTTATCATCTCAGAATAAAATAACACTCTAAAATTTGGATGGTTCATTAAACAGAATAAAAGGAAAATTAATGGATAGGTATTGTATATTTTAGCAAAGATGCCCCCCCTTCTTCAGTCATTTCAGTGCAAACCAGTTCCTAACTCAATCGGGTTTGCATTTGGCTTTGAGACACTTGTACTGTTTATTTCATGAGACATATCAGTCTACATTAAAACTTTCACAACTTCAGTTTTTTTCCAGAAAAGTTACTTAATAATAAGGAAAAAAAAAAAAAGATGGCTGAAAGAAATGGAGGCAGTGGCTGAAAGGCTACATCAAGGGTTGAGAAAATAGAAATGTTCATTGCACTCTCTGTTGGGGTGGGTATTGGAAAATTTTCATTGGGAAATGGTTTGTCCATATTGCTGCTTGCCTAACTTTGTCTTGATTCCTGAAGGATTAATCACTGCCTCAGCAAGTGAGTGTTCTGGTTACCTGTTTCTTCTTTGGTTGTTTTTATGCCTGTTCATGCAAGAGAGAACAGCAAAATTGCTTACTTGATAGTTTTCCGATGTGTCTTCCTCTTTTTCCCCCTCACATGATACAATCTCAGTAGCATTTAACATTGTAATTGCAGTGTATGTCTAGCAGCTTGACCAGGAAACTTTATGACCAGTCTGTTTCTGAAGGAGCAAGGAGGAAAGCTGAGTCCTACAGAGTTACCTTAGCCTGTAAATAAACAATACATTCCTGAACATATTTGAAATGTTTTGTGCAGAGTAGTATTTTAGATTGCAAATGCTGCTAATTGTGCCCTTGTTGAATAAAATACAATCTGATTTTTTCCTACTTTCTAAAACTAAACCTAAAATTAGTGTTTTTTCTATATGAGTTGGTTTATGATACCATATGATGCCACATATGATACATATCTTCTATTGTATCTTGCCATATTTTCACTCTATTTATTTGTTATTACTGATCATTGTGGTGCCTCTGAAATGATGATCATAGCATCATTGGAGTGGAGCTGTGGCCAAATATTTATATAGTACAATTTGGAGAGATGCCCAATAAGTAGATAGAATTCTACACATAGAGTGCATGCTTCCCTCTGGTTTCTGCATAGTGCTTCTCATAATTTACACACTAAATTGTATGATGAATTAATTAGAAGTAAAAATAAGAATTACAGGCCTGTCTAGAATAGGTTTTCTTACTCTGTGTCACTAAAGATTGGTGCACCTGGATTATTTTCTTTACCTACATGTAATCAAAAGATTTCTTATTTTAAACATTTGAGTATTTAAAAACATTTAACACTCAAATATTGATAATTTCTTTTAAATATATGAACAAGTAGATTGTACTTGAGACATGTGGATGATGATGGCTTTGAGGCTTTCTTGTTACTTTTAATAAGACTTTGGATTCCTTTGTACAAAACATCATAGGCTAATGATCCTCTTCCTGAACTGCTAAGCTCTTGATCCTGCACCCTGCCTTTATAAATACTGGCTTCACAATGGGCAGGCAATTTTTTGAGCTTGGAATCATGTCACATTGTTAATCCTACTCATAAACTCATGGTTAAAGAAAGCAGTTATTTCTAACAATTTTAGCCTGTATTCTTTCTCAATTAAAGTCAACATGTGAGAAGTCTTGGATAATTAATAGATAAAAGGTAGTACTTGCCTTAAAGCCTTCTTCTGTAATAATTGGTATATGAAGGTATACACTGAATGATATGTACTGGTGCTGCATGACAGCAGTTTCTATAATTAGTGCCACTAAATATGAGGTGGACATTTCTGTAAAATGTAGACCCTGCCAAATATAGTATAGCCAAGCAGTGGTGTAACTTATACCTGAGTTTCATGTTAGTTTTTGGATAACAGTTCAACAGAAAAATGTGCTTCCAAAGACAGCCATGCTATAAATGTATAAACTTCATAAGTGTGTAAAATCTCGTAGTTTAGATTTACTTTCTATTTTCCTCCTTGTCTACTTATCCTCTTCCAGGGTTATCTTTCCAGGTCTATTCCACAAATAATGATTGTATGCCCTTGATATTTCCTACCTCAGCCTGCCTCAGCTTTCCACTACTTTATAGACAGAAAAAAGAATCAGCAAGTCACATAGATTTTAATATGCTAAACTTTCTGAAGTCCCCTTTCAAATTCTTTGTTGAAGTTGCTTTTTATGTTATTTCTATATACCACGACATAGGTAAGACTTGAATTCTGTATTTAATTGTTTTGAAATTTTGATGTAGATTGTCTAACATGTTTTTTTTTAGAAATTGTTGTTTCATTACATGTCTTCTCTATAAATGTTATTCTGTAGATTAAAAGAGACTCTGAGGAATATGGTGATAATTCAAAATAAAAGTAGCAAAAGGGTGTTGGTAAATCAGTATGTAAGGAAGTGTTCTTACATATATATTTGAAATAAAAAGGAGTAGGTGCATGGACTACAGAGAATTCCAGTTCTCTATTTGTAAGGGATTTTATGCATTTCTGGAGTATTTACAGTAATTCACTCAAAGTACTAGAAATAATATAAATTACTGAGAGGTTTTGATAATGAAGAGAGATAGATCCTACAGATAGAAATAGAAATGGCTATAACTGTTTATGGTGTTTAATTTATTTTTAATGTTCTTGTTTTAAATTATAAGCTACTAAAAAATTTACTCATGGTGTTCAGGAGATCTTGCTATCTGTATGTTGTCAGCATTGTCATGTGTGCAATAGGGAGTGTTCATTCCATTCCATATTTTTAAAGCTATCTTGTGTTTTTTAGGCCTAAAGACTGTCTCCGCTCTATTATGAAGAGAGTGAACCATAAAGATCCACACGTCGCTATGCAAGCATTAACAGTAGGTTCTTTTTAACATAGTTCATTTTCTTCCTGAAAAGTTATATTTAAAAAAAAATTCTAAGTTTTAATCTTTCTTTCATTAGCTTCTAGGAGCATGTGTATCAAACTGTGGCAAAATCTTTCATTTAGAAGTCTGTTCAAGAGATTTTGCCAGTGAAGTAAGCAATGTGTTGAATAAGGTAATGTATTACATTGACTTTTACATTTCACCTGTAAGTGAAATTAGATAGAGAGTTGGGGTAATCTGAAAGTGGAATGGAATTTACTTTTAGAGGACTGGAAAGAGGGGGAATGGGAAGGAGAGAAGATTACTGTAAAAACTGTGGCTCTCAGAATTTCCTGAATGCCACTTCATCCTAGTTAACAAAGGTATTCTGTCTGGGGGAGGTGTGGCATGTTAATTTATAAATAAGCTACTATATTTTCACTTTAAATAATATCAGTAAAACATTAAATACAACTATGATGAAATGGATGTAGAACAGGGGTTCTGTGTAATCTTATTTTATTATGGGCCTAGCACATACTTTACTGGCACAAACAAAATGCTGATGTATTATTCTGCCTTTATTTATTTTATTATTCTAATAAAGACTGAGTGCTAAACTTGACTACAAAGTAAGGTATCTGTATGTTTTATATTGACAGTAACATGCAGTTATTTGAAATTAAGGTCAGATTCTTACATTAGTTAACTAGTTTCTACTGTTCATGCAGGGTCATCCAAAAGTTTGTGAAAAGCTGAAAGCCCTTATGGTGGAATGGACTGATGAATTCAAGAATGACCCACAGCTTAGTTTAATATCCGCTATGATAAAAAACCTTAAGGAGCAAGGAGTTACTTTCCCAGCTATTGGTTCACAGGTATATTAGATTTTTCTGTTTGTTCTCAAAGTGTGTCACAAATTCTTTTTATCCTCAGCTCAGTATTTTACAGTTTGTAGTCTTGAATTCTAAAATATTTGGCAAACAAAATGAAAGCTACCTTGTCTTAATAAAACTTTTCTTTGTGGAGTGAAATGCTCTAAATAATTTTAGATTTTTATGTGGCAGATGAATACAAAGCAAAATGGTGAACTTAATGCACTGTCAGTTTTTTATTGGATTCATTTTTGCATCTTTTATTTTTGGCTAGGCTGCTGAACAGGCAAAAGCAAGTCCAGCTCTAGTTGCCAAAGATCCTGGTGCAGCAGCCACCAAAAAGGAAGAGGAGGATTTAGCTAAAGGTGAGTGCATTTATTTGCTGACATGATGCATATTGATTTATTTAAATGAACAGTAGCCAATCTGTATGTGTTACTAATGGTTTCTTCAATAGTCAACCCACCAAAGTCTACTTTTAAAGAGGTCTGTGTCTCAAAAGCATATCTGCATGAATTTCATAATGTTTGTGTCCACGCTGCCCCTTCTTAAATATGATCAATTTTTTTCTGCAAACTTGAGCTGAGTTTAATATGAGTGAAACTTCTCTGCTCAGTCAAGCTTAATTGAAAATGACCCAGAAATGTGAAATTATTCAAGGGGCAAATTTTTCTTGTTTAAGCAAAAATCATTTTGTTAATTATGAATTAAGGAGGGAATTTACTGTGAAGCTGACCAAGCACTAGCACAGGTTTCCCAGGGATGTCATGGTATCTTTTTTCTTGGAGACGTGAACAAATTGTTGTTGGCAGTAAGCTGTGGTGACCCTGCAGGAACAGGGGATTGGACCGATGACTTGCAGAGGTGCCTTCCAACCTCAGCCAATCTGTGTAAATCTGATTCTGTGAATCCAGGCTAAGGGCTTCTGTCTAACAGAGAACCAGTGTGCACTGGAACAGATGTATCTTTTTAATGTTTCAAGCAGTCTGGAAAAGCTCAACATGGTGTAAGAGGTAAAATAAGAGTGTAAATATTTTACATCAGTTCAAGGTTAACAATAATATCGTAATAAAAATTGGATGATTTTGTGGAGTTATTCTCTTTGTTCTTAAATGCTATTTATTCATCCTGTCCATGTTGGAAGGTTCAGTAAATCCATAGGCAGAATTCTGCTCTCTGTTATTTACCATTAATTCTAAGAGAAAGACATGAAGTCATTAAAATGCAACAGGAATAGAATTATACTAAAAATTTTCACAGAATTAAATTTTCATATCAATCAACCCATTTTTATAGGGAATTTTCATCTGAGTAACTCTTCTTTTGTAGCTATTGAGTTGTCACTAAAAGAACAAAGGCAACAGCAAACAACACTTTCCAGTCTGTATCCAAGCACCTCAGGCCTTTTAACAAACCACAAACATGAGGGACGAAAGGTTCGTGCAATCTACG
Organism: Passer domesticus; assembly: GCF_036417665.1. NCBI lineage: Eukaryota > Metazoa > Chordata > Aves > Passeriformes > Passeridae > Passer > Passer domesticus. Next base: position 19,503,611 of record NC_087474.1, on the reverse strand, counting down.
ATTTTGAGGCTGCTGAAGATAACGAACTAACTTTTAAAGCTGGAGAACTTATAACTATACTTGATGACAGGTAAGTTATATAGAAAGCCTACTAGAGTTATGTTAAACTCTAAAAATTAATTAGAAATAATTATATCTTCTATGTTGAAGCATACCTTGAAATACAATGAATGGAAATTTTTTGTATTAATACTTTATTTTGTATTTTTATGAATACTTAATTTTTGTATTAATACTTTATTTTGTTATCTTCTCAATTTTTTACAAATAAATGTATTTGCATAAAAGTTCTTGTGGAAGGATTTCTGCATATATGCAAGTTATATTTATGTGCTAGTGATATAAAAGCCTTTGCTGTGCAATTCCTAGGAAAGTTCCATGTGAGTACGGGATTTCTGATGTATGAGGGCTTTACTTTTTTTTTTTTTTTTAATCTTTAGTGATCCAAATTGGTGGAAAGGGGAAACTCATCAGGGTATAGGATTGTTTCCATCTAATTTTGTAACAGCTGATCTTTCTGCTGAGCCTGAAATGAGTAAGTAACACTACATTTATGTATATATGTTTAACACTGCCATGGCTCATGGGTGATTTCCTTTCCCTTATGCTAGAGTTAAGTTGCAAATTAATGTGATAGTTGGATTAAAACTGAGGAGCCCTTGCTATGCTATCACGAGTTGCCCAAACTGTCTTTGCAAAATAATTTGCTTTACTATTTTATTTTAATCATGAATCTGCTGAAAAATGCTGCTGTCTCCTGCTGCCTCTGTTAGGAGGTTCTTTGAGACTCATGAAATCACTCCATCGACACCTAAATAAATGTGGGCAACAGCAACTTTTTTTCCAAATTACTTTTTTGTCCAGTTGCCATGGTGTCTATCTAATTGAGATGAAACTGAAGGTCCCATGGCAGATAGGACTTGGAGACAGACTACCAATGTTCAAATAGTTCAAGAAACCCAACTACTGTAGATATGTAGATGTGCATCGTGGACAGAGGGATTTTCTGCATGCAGCTTATTTAGATCCATCCAATCTACTTTAAATGTTTAATAAGAATATTAAATATTAGGTAAGACTTCAAGATTCTAGAGCTGATTTCTGTAAATCTCACAGGTTTGCAAGATTTATCTTCTGTGATCTCAGTTTGAGGGTGTTAGAAGTATGAGCAGGTCAGCAGAATTACATGCTCTACCAGTCATTTGTGCTATGCTAAGTCTATCTAATAAGAGTAATATTTGGCTTTTTTCTAAATATAGAGCTTTTTTGGGCTGGTCTCCACTACAGAGGAATGAGGTCCTTTGCGTATAGGGTTTGGTAAAGAGGAAATAGAGTGGACTTTGCTTTGGGGAAAAGGCTCAGTTTGTCATAGATGATTTTATCAGTTTTATCTGAAACTTGCTAGCCCTATTGTTTCCAATCACTCTTTCTGAGTCTTTTATCCTGATGACCTTTTAACATATATTATGTGTAGGGAGACTATGATAAAGCCGTTTACTTGCTAAAATATATTTCTGCTGAGCTTGTGTGAACTGATCTATTTTTTTTACAGTGTGATTTACAGATAAGGAAACTATTTAGGTCCGTGGCTTTCAATTGTCAATAAAATACTAATTTTTAAAATTTTCACAGTAGAGATTTCAAATGCAAGGAACCTATAAATTATAGGTTATATAATATTTATGTAATTGTTTATTTTTTCTTTCATAAAATTAAATTTGGCTGTTTATCTTACAGTGAAAGCTGAGAAGAAAACAGTGCAGTTCAGCGATGAAGTTCAAGTAGAGACAATAGAACCTGAGCCAGAACCAGTTTATATTGATGAAGTAAGCATGGCAAAAATACTGATTGGTATAAAATGCACTGCTGGGGCATTTAAATATATGATGTTTAACCCTTTTATCTTATACTTCAAAAATATGATAAAAAGAGCATGGAAAGAGTGTTTTCTTTAAAGTAATAAATAAAATCTTCAGTATTCTCTTTTGTTTAAGAGTCTCAAACTTCTTAGGAATTTCTGAATTTAGGTCCATTTAGGACCCTACTAGAGGGTTGTACATCTGTTTACCTCCAAGCTAGAATCTTAGTGCTGAGTGGCACATCTACTTTCAAATTTTGCTTAAAGTACTTCAGTACTTCATAGAGATAAATCTAAGTGAGCAGTCAAGATGGGTATTTCCAGTGTAACCATCACTGTCTACCCTCTTTCTGTCCCTGAAAAGTCCATGTAAGTAATATTTAGTAAGATATTTGCAATCTCACCACAGTGATCCTGTAGGCTTTCCAGGAACATTCAGTCCAGGAAGTTTTTCCCCTCTTTTTTTTTTTTTACCTCAACCTGGGTTCTGTCATTGTTTTTTTGAAATGAGAAATCAGTGACTGCCTTGCTGAAGTAATTGAAATCCCACTTCAAAAACTCTTCTTCCCAGGAGATACTAGTTTGTAGCCTGCTGAAATAGATTATCTGAGGCCTGTCTTGAGGTGCATTCCAGCTTTTGTTTTCTGTGAGTCCATTGTTGATTTTTGTTTTAGTGTTCTTTTGTTTTTTTAAATTGGTCACAGTATAATTTTTAAGGAAGTAGTTAATTTGACTTTTCCCAGCCTTTCCATGGTTTAAGGAGGACCAAGCATGATTTTCTACTTTCATACAATCTATATAACTCAATGTGAAAAAGGCTGTTTATTTGATAGTGCTCAGCTAATAAATGATTAAAAATAATTTATGTGTAATGTTTTTTGTACTTTCACCAATATATTTCAGTCCAAGACATGTTGTTCAAAGACTTTATGCCTGTTTGTTTTCTAACCTTTGAGGTTTTTATTATAAAAGGGTTGCACTTAAACTCCTTACTTATGCTCAACTTATTCTGAAGTAAACCCTGAGATGCCTCCAAACATCATCTTAAAACAACACTTCATTACATTGGTAATGACATGGCTCATGTACTGAACAAGCCTCATGCACTTGAAATTGCTTTTCAGTGAATTTGAAGTACTTTCTCAATGTATTCTGTTAAAATATATCCACCAATCCCACTAGGTGGTGGTATTGCATATGTAATATCTAGGCTGGAAAAATAGAAACTGCTCAGAAAACAATACATGTTTAGAAGGACTTTTAGGAATAAAGGACATTCCACTTGTTACCACTATTTTTTCTCATTTAGCATTTCCTTGTTCAAGCATCTTCATTCCTGTATAATTTGTATTTACTTAAAGTTAGTCTAGTTGATTCTCAAGGGCCAAGAGATCAAAATGGCTGTTGTGAGCAGCTGCTTTAATTACTGTCCTGAAAGTGCTAATTCCCTTGCTGCCACATTTGCCCTAATAATACAATTTGTGTTCCAGGATAAAATGGACCAACTCTTGCAGATGTTACAAAGTGCTGATCCATCTGATGACCAGCCAGACCTCCCAGAGCTGCTTCATCTTGAGGGTAACAGAAAAGAATGAGTTTTTTCATTGTTGTTTTCCTCGCTGGCAATTTTCTGTATCAACACAAATTGAAACTAAGCTGAAACTACTTCAGCTTTGTGTACATGTGAGAAGCACTCCTGAGAAAAGTGCCTGAGCCATAATTATCTTCTCACTTCTTGTTTCCAACATCTATGAGACCAAAGTCAAAAATGTTCACTTAAAACAAATCTACCTTTATCTAAAGAAAACTGTTTTCTAAATTATTTACCCTCTTCAAGACACATGAATACTTAATTTGGTTATATTCATTCATCATTTTTTCCTTCACAGGGTAGCACAGCATGAGTAGTAAAAGGAGTGTCAGGAAGATTCCGTGAGAGGGAGCAGAAATACTAGGGAGATTAGAATAGACCTGTGGGTGTCTCACAAGCTTTTCACTTGTATGTGTATTTCTGGAGGAGTTGCATATTAACAAATAACTCATAGAGTGCTACAAATTATCCTACTCTTTGAGTCATTGTTTAGACTACCTCTTCATAGAGATATTATAGATCATTTTACCTAGGCTGTTAGATGCACCAAAATTTTTAAAATTTTGGAAGGAAGAAAGGAAACTTCCCAATTATGAGACACAACGTAGGCTTAAACTGATAATTCAGATGACACCAGACTTTGTTAAGAAAATAGCAGTTTCTACATCTATCTAGAAGTTAATAATTAAAAAATGCATAGGTTTGTAAACTTTTGGATATCTCCCATCTTTCCACACCCATCTGGTTCATCATGTCTGTAAATGAATCCCATTTTAGAAACTGACATCAGCAACATGTCTGCACATATTCTAGTTCCACTGAAAATAAAGAGAGGTGAAAAGAAGCATGACTGGTTTTGTTATTTCAAGTCCCAAATATAGCTCTAGAGGCTGTTCTCTAAGAAGCAGATTGCCTGTGTTTGATCCAGGACAGAGGCAGAGAAATTAAAGGTATGCTAGTCAACCAGCCTTCAGATATGGCTTACTTTAGGAGTTGCTTCAAAATGCATTGTGAGATCATTAAAGCAATGCTGAATTTTATATTGAACTGTGGAACTGATCCTAGAATTTGAAAGCAGTAGTGTGGTGAGATGATTACTCCCCAGCTACCTGCAACAGCACTCGCCAAACTTATGGCTACATATAGTTCTACAATGCTAATTCAAGATTACTTGCGCTACACTTAATTAGGTTTTGGTGAGCTACTGGTTTTGGCATAGGTTCTGAAAATTTTGCTGTAGATGTGTTTTGAGTCCTTGGTTCCTACCAGTGGTGGCAGATGCTGATCAATCCCTTCATTTTCTTCTGCAATCCACATGTCCAGTCATAAATCTGTTTGAAATGGAGAGCTCATCCTAATGTGTTCAGGAGCCCAGTGTTTGTGGTTGGCAGCAGAGCAGTCATCAGGCTAACAAACATCTAAACAATCCTTGTCATGCCTTTTGCCACACTTCGTGCTGTACATCAAAGCAGGCAGGAATGACTTCAACAGCTTTTACATCTTTGCCCAGTGTTTCTGCCAATGTATTACTGATCCCAGTTTCCAAAAAGCAGATAGGTACCTTTCATACAACTCTTCTTTGACATAGACTTGCCTTTAAGGAACTCAATAATGATGTCCTTTGACTCATCATGTATCAGATGTTTCCAGAGCCTTCTGCATTTCTAATATCCTAAATTTCCCTTTCAGCTTTTGTGTCTGTTTATTTTACATTTGACAAATTCTGCCTTTCTGCTATTTAGCCATTTGCTAGGTTTGCTTGGCAGTTAGATGAGCCCCATGTCCTTGTGCTGAAAGGAGGCATGGGGTGTATTTTTTGTTTATTTTAATGCTTTTTCATTCTGATTCTGGTAAGATTTTGTGTTGTTTTCTGTACATGTCAGTGGTTTGAAAAACCCCCTTCCCCCAATTAGAATTCCATAGAGACTAATGTGCTATTAGTGTCTTTGATGTGCAGATGATTGAATCATTGCAACCAGTTTTCTCCTTCATTATTTTCATAGTCTTCTTGTAGTAAAGTTGGATGTGCACATGATCTAGGTTGCAGCACCAAATCTTCTTCCTTTAAAAAGAGATCACCTTTCAATTCACGTGAACCTTTTATGTAAAATAGTTTCAGTTTTATACTTCTTAGATGTTGAATGTGTTTTGTTTCACTTTACTTTTATTTTAAAATATACTTTTTTAATTGTACCAGTACTGAAAACTTTAGCTGGGTCACATTCTTAAATTGACACTACCTCTGTTATTAAAAATTTTTTGACATAGAAATTATAGTAATGAACTAAAACAAAATTGGACTAGCATCTATTTCTAATTTTTTTATTGCTTTCTGACTTTGTAGTATGGAAATGTTTATTACTCTGATACATTTTAATGTCTTTCTATTCTAGCAATGTGCCATCAGATGGGACCTCTCATAGATGAAAAATTGGAGGATATAGACAGGTAAGAAGAAATGTCAGGTGCTTTGACTGAAATTAAAATTCATCCTTAGAAACCAGAGTTGTTACTTGATAATATCTTAATTTCTGTGAATACTGGCAAGGACAATATCTGTATTTATTAGTAGTTTCTCTGAGAAGAGATCTGAAGATTTTTTTTTGCATAGTCACATAATAATTTATAGTCTTGTACCATTTGAATTTCTGGCACTTGTCAGGCATCACTTCACAGTAAAAAATGTTACTTAACACACTTCATGAAATTACTCTGTGTTGTCTGTCCTAAAATAAAGTTATCTAAATTGTAAAATGAATTATATTATAACTGTAATATATATTTTCTAGGAAACATTCAGAACTTTCAGAGCTCAATGTTAAAGCAATGGAAGCTCTTTCTTTGTATAACAAATTGATGAATGAGGACCCAATGTATTCCATGTATGCAAAACTACAAAACCAGCAGTATTACATGCAGTCATCTAGTGTTTCTGGCTCTCAGGTATGGATGTAACCTTTAATAGCCATTGACCTTATCAAGTTCTTTCTGAGTGAGCAGTGTTTTCTCTTAGATTTTTGGCACAGTATATAAAGAAAATAAAAATAAAAATGTTTGTTTTCAGCCACGAGCTTTGAATGCTCTTCTTTTGTGGGTTCTAACACTTTTAGTGTTTTTTCTGTTCAGTTCCTTTTGATCAAGGAAGAAGCCATCCTGGGCTTTAAGTTGCATAAAATTAAAAAATTGCCAGGGCTTTGCATAGTGGGTCAAAGAAAATAAACAACCAAAGGTGTACGAGTTCTCCCTATCTCCTTATAGATAATTCAACATGAAAATGATGCTGTGAAAGAATGAATTACCATTTTTAACTTCAGTAATTTAAATGCTAAATGCTTTTCACTGGTATTTTAAAAAAAGAAGAAAGAAATAAAAATATTTGAGAAGTCTTTAAGTTCTAAAGTCAGATATTAAATAGCATATTTTCTTGTATTTTATTTCTAATACTGCTTTATTTAACTTCCTAGGTTTATCCAGGGCAACCTCAAGGTAATGCATATTTGGTGGCAGGGAGTGCACAGATGGGCCACATCCAAGGTTACAATCTTCCTCCAGAGCAGCTCCCTTCTCTCAGCCAAGGCACAGTTACTCCATCTGCCAGCTCAGTAATTCCTGGGCAGCCTGCACAGACGTCTTACACAAAGTAATTTTAAACATTTCTTTATTCAAGTTAAATCAATTTAAACAGACTGTTTTTTAAATTACAGAAGTAGAATGATAGACACAACTGAAAGATACTTTAGTGCAATCATTTCCAGAGTGCTTTTTATTGGTGTCGGGTATTTGGTAAAAATTCCTGACAAACTTCCTAAGTTTTTAATAGTTTTTTAAAATTTTATATAGTTTTTAATTTTCTGTATACAAAATATGTAATTTATGTAGCTCTATACTTTTTATATAAAATAGAGAAAATTATACAGACATGATTTGGTAGTATTAGTAGTAACTTTTAATATAGTTTTAATGATGAAGATTATATGTTGCTCTGGCTGGCTCTGCATAATTTCTGAGAGTGTAAATTCTACTGCTTCTTTGTCAAATATTTTACCAGAGAAGAATGGGGAGAATTCTGCTCATTTTGGGAAAGAAGTGAATGGGCTATGAGTACTGACTAAGGTCATACAGCTTATCCAAATAAGGAAGCTAAAAGGGGCTTTTTACATTGGCTGGATGGCCAAAGATGCTAAGTTTTGGTTAAGTTACCTATATTGTAGAAAGGTTTGTGGGATTTTGTTAATTGTGTTTTGTTGGTTTGGGGTTTTTGTTTACTCTCTGTGGAAAGTAATTTTATTCTAAAAAACTGGGAGAGACATCTATCTGAGTCATTAATGTATTTGTTAGTCCTTGTCCCCAAAGGTACTTTTTTGGGATAGTACAAAGCATACAATGATAATGAGTTTCTGCATATTCATCTGACTTGTTTTGCTGTTTAAAACAGCTTGTTGGGTTTCGGTTTTTTTCATGAATAGATTGGAAGATAGATGGTATTCCATGTTGCACCTTAAAATAAATCAGAAATACAGATACATGGTCTAATTTTAAATCCATGGGGACTGTCTACTGGTAGACAGTCAGAGGAGTGTGCTTGAGTTTTAATGGGAATACACATTGCCTACAGTTTTAAATATGCAGTGTGTCCAGAGTTTTTCTGTGTATAAATAGAACAACTGAAGAAACAATAATGTTTTGCTGTTCTGTTGGTAAATTGTTAATTCTACTTCAAATATTTTTGTCTTTTTTTTTTTAATATCTTTTCAGTGCAATGGTTGGTTCTGTTGCTGGAAGTACCTTCTCTAACCAGCCTTCAGTGTATAGTCCACCACCTGGTACTGTTGATGTTGCTGCTTATCAGAATGCTGGAACTAATCTGTCCCAGGTGCCAAACTATAACTTAGCATCTACAGCTCTGCCACAGACAGCAGGCAGTCAGCAAGCACCTCCACAACAACCACAGCCTCCACCACCTCAACAACCACAGCACAGTTACTCACAGAAGGCTCTGCTATAGGATCCAGGACTTCTGATTCCTAATCTTCTTTAACCTCTGCTAAAGGCGGTTGGCGATTCTATGAGTTCCTTCATTTAATCTCTTAAACTTTGTTTATCCTCAGCTTAATAAGAATCTCTCTTGGTGAACAAGTTCAATTTGCACTGACTTTTTAGGATTTTTTTTTTAATTTTGCGGAAGAACTGATATATGTAGGAAATTTAATTCCTTTTAAAATGCCTAAAATTGGTACAAGATTATTTATGTATGGTTAAATTGGCTAGTTTGTGAAAACTCAACCATTGCAAACTGTTGTGGCATATATGTTATGTACATATAGTGTGTGATTGCAGTAGTGCCCATTTCATATAACTATGGTGGTCATGTGAATATATTTAACACAATGTTTAAAAATAATTTGCTTTACTATTTTATTTTAATCATGAACTGACAACCATATTTCATAGTTTTGTCTAGTTTTAAGACAGATGCAATGTCTTTTTCCAGTGCAGGAAAAACAGTAATTCTGCATATCATGGTTGCAATTACAAGCTAAGGTCTATATATGAATTTATAAACTTAACTAAGTTTCACTACTTCTTGAATTGAACACAAGTGTATCATGACTATTAGATAGCTTATCTACCAAAGTAAACTTGTTAACTAGTAAAGAATTTGGGGGGATAACAGCAAATTATGATTCTGCTTCGGACATAATTACTAACTTCAAACAACTATTCAGAGGCTGCTAAACATATCATGGGACCATGAAACATAACAGCATTTTATCATGAGAAACATGTAATTTATTTTTCCAAGTTGTTTTTTAAAATGAGAACCAGAACTGTATTCTATGTGTGTTGGTAGAGATTACACCAAAGAAAGACAGAGGAATTGATGTGAAAGAGAAACAATGGAGTTTTAAACTGGAACACACAACATGAATTACACTATTTTATTCAAGTCTTCTTAATTAGAACGTGGAGAATTATGGACATGTAAATCACTTTGCTGAACAAACCTTCAGGGCTTCATTATATCTCTTGTGGCCTTGCTTAACAATTTGTTCTGTTTACTGTTCTAACACAAACACTTCTGCCTTAAATGTCTGTTTCAATTTCCAGTTGTACCATTTGAGTTTATTAGCCGTTCTATAGTTTGAATAGTTCATGAGGCATCTCATCTAAATCCACTTTTAGGTTACTTTAAATTCTCTTCTGCAGCAACATGCATCAGCCTGTTTTAAACCCTTGTGTTCCTCAGTAACTTAGCCACATGGCTTTGTAAAGCGTGGTATTTTCTTTCTGTGAATGAGGTGCTGCAAAAGAAATGTGGTAATGGAAGGCAGCATTTCATATGTGCTTGAGCAGAGTTTCTTGTATAAAGACTGTTGTTACTTTGTGCTTGTATTCCATCTTGTAATACATCCTGGTTTTATATTTTCCAGCAGCTCTAATTCCACTGGAGCAATACTGGGTGGTTTCAACATCAGATCTGGTTTTAGTCCTGTGTGTATGTCAGAAGTTGTTTGTTTTGTGTACTGTGTTTTAGTGTGATGCTTCTGGAATTAAATGTTGCAATTGTACATTGTACTATAAAATGAGCTCTGTTATCCCATATACTCCTGCATCTGTTCACAGTTACCTGACATGCCTTTGTTTCACTATTTCAGTTGACATCAGTGTTCTGCCAGATACTTTCAGATGACTGCTTTGCATAACTTCTGACTGGGGTGGTTACAAAACATGCCCCTGATTGATCTGTTCCAGTTGGGGATGTTCTAGCCAGCTGGTTGATCTAATGCTAGGATTTTCACATATTTGTTTTCTCTAAAATTTTTAAGAATCCTTGCAAACTCTCATTAATTATTTCAGTACTTTGCGTGATCACAAAAGTCTGTGAAATTTGAAAGGAAATACTAAAGAAAAAAATAATAATTGGCATACTGTGTCATGGATGACTTTTTATGGATTGAAGAAGTGATGTCTTTAGAAAGGACTTGTAGTATAATTTAGATAGTGTTCTCTGTGTGCATTAGATATCTTATTACAAAATCAGATAGTCAATGTATAGAAATGTATAATTTATACACAAAAGTGAAAATAGTTTTTTTATTCCATTGTTCTTAGTCCCAGATTCAAGGAGAAGCTTGAAGCATCAAGATAGTCTTTTTGGTATTAACAATTGTATTCTTAGGTTTTCACATGTTGTGTCACATGTTCCCTAATGTGAAACTTCTGTACAGAAATGACCCAGAAAAAATACATTTTGTTAGTAATGTCATTGTTTTTAAAACTTTTGAAGTTTTTCTTTGATTTACAGAAATGTTGGGTTCTGGTTTCTCATTGGAACACTGAACCCTTATGTGCATCACAGTTTTTCTGCTCTCTGACTTGCTTATTTTGGTCATTCATCCATTTTTATGAAAATTAAAATCACCTCTCATGTTCATAATGCAAAAAAAACCCCACTTGCTAAAATTCAGTGCCCCTTTAAATTCAATATAATGAAAGTTGTGAAAAAAGATAGACATTTTCTATTTTCCTTCATACTTTTATTAAAGTCACTGCTCTAAGGTGTCTCCTGTAGCAGGCTGGGAATTGTAGGTGACTTTGAATCAAAGTTCATTGTCTACAACTGGTGAGGTAAGTCACTATAATTTTAGGTTCCGAGTCTTAGTGTTTCTGTTGCAACCTACATTTTCCATTTCATGTGCAATTTTCAGATTAAATTGAATTGGGGCTGTATTACTTCATATTGATTTTTTTAATCAGAAAATGTTTTTCTGCTTGGTTGTGCCCTGTATGCTTGATACTCTGAAGTGATGCCTTCTCCTACTTTGCTAGATGCTGTCACTGCATGAATTCCTGCAGTCATCCTCTCATATTCTCTCTTATAGCTTAGAAATGATACTTCAGTTCACCTCCTCCCTGCTGGTTTGTTATAATGAACCTGGAGATGCCATTGCTGGTGCTTCTCTGCCATGATTTATTCTCAGATTCCTTGTTTATGCATTTTTTTGACCATGTTCACTTATGTTCTACCTTATTATGGTGTTGAACACTGAAATGTTAGTGAGCAGGGAAAAGTACACATACAGCTACTGTGTGGAAAAGCTTTTAGCAATTAAATAGTATCAGAATGTAAACTGTTTGAAAGTAAGGAATCATTGGAAATGTTATTCATGTTTGAGTAGAAGACCTGATTTTTGAATGTCTTGTTTCTTTACATGCAAATTGTCAGTTTAAGGCTAAAATGTCTTCCAGATATTTTGTATAACCCTTTTTTACTTAACCCTTTCATTAAGGAATACAATAGTGCTAATTAACTTCAGAAGGGGCATTTCAGTGTCTTGGTTAGCATGAACTGGAGCAAACTCTGGAAAGTGCCTTTTGTGCATTTCACTTCTATGAGCAAAATTTTTTTAGCCATGTGCATCATCTCAATATATGTGGGCACAACAAAGGTGCCAAGATTTACTGTAAAACCTCCCAAGAAAAATCGTGGGATACTATATTAAAGTTTTCTGTATTGATATCATGGCAGTGTGTTCCAGAGTGTGCAGCTGCAGGAACAGTCACAATAAATTTGCCCAACTCTGTTTAATAACTGGTGCTGTGTAGATGTGTCTGTAATGTCATTGGCCAAAGCACATAGAGACAGCAGTAAAAAGGAGCAAAATGTAAGAATTCCTGCATGCTTCTCAACAGGTGTGGAGCAGCATGTCCCAGTATGTATGTCAAAATACTGTTCATGGATTTTGAGGCAGGGAGAACTGAAATAAATTTGAACTTCAGAAAATTCTGCCAGATTGCAAATAGTTAGGTGTAACAGAGATAGATTTGCTTTTAGTACCATATACATATTTTGCTATTGACTCTAGGCTGCTACTATAGTTCTCTGATTTCATCTAGATGGCAGGAACATCAGATTTACACTGGAGAACTGCTTAATACCTCATTCTCTAATTTTTTTTAGTGTTTTCTCTAATATCACTTTATTTTTCATTTATGTTTCAAAGATATCTGTGCAGTCTTTATATACAGAGGTCTTGTCTTATTCCTTCTCTGCTGGGGTTCACAGAATGAAAAAAAGGCATCTCTAGTTAGAGCAGCTACACTGGCACTTTGAATTACACAACTGCACCTTCCTTTGGAGAACACGTATGTATCTGTTTTGAAGAACAAGGGAGCATCATTTTTCCAGTTAAGAACTGGAAGAGATATTTTTAAAGATAAAGGTAGAATAAAAGTTACAAAAACCTTCATTGCCAACAGCAGGCAGAATCATTTTTTACTCTGTTATTCAATCTTAGTAAAGCTGATCAACTCTACACTACAGCTACTCCTTTCTCATTTTCAGCTGCAGTGAAGAATATTGACCTTCATACATACACTGTCCAACACCATAGGAAAACATGGAGAAGGTCTTGACATTTGAACTTTTTGCTTCAGTATGTAAAAAACACTATGTACATTTTTGAAGCCTTGTTTCTTAAATTAGGATGGTTGTGTTTAAAAACATTCCATTTGCTACTATGTAAATTGCAGATCTAAAGTTCCCTTTTCATGCTGCTTCCTTGGCAAAAAGGTGGTAGCAGTTTTTGTTCTATCCTGCATGTTCTTCTGGAATCCAAATAATTTTTGTCTATGTCATGAAAAGAAAAACCTGCTGCAATCTGCTTTGGTTTTAATAAAGTGTACACAGTAGCAAAGTGCATTTTTGTTTGGCTTTGTTTGTTTTGATGCTCCCTTTGATGTTGGCATATGTATATATTTAGATATACTGCACTGTTGTACAAGAATTGTTTTAGTAAATAACACTATTTGTAAAAACTGTTAATTGTTTTTGGTATGAATGCAAAATATTAAAGTTGGAGTATTTAGTTCATTATGTTGCAAAGTCAATTTATAAATTTTATGGAAGAATAATTTGAAAAGGGCTCCTTTTGCTGGAAGGACTTAGAGATACAATAAGCAAGGTCTGTCAGAAGTACTTAAATTTTCTGGTTTCAGATGGGATGGAGGTGGGGTTTTTGTTTGTTCTGGTTGGGGAGAATTTGTAGGTTTTTTGTTCTTGTTTGATGCTTACACATAAATTGCATTATCTTTTTAAAAACAATCTGTCATTGATTTCCTTCAGCTAACCCAGATAATCCATTGTAGATCTTATTTCAAGTATGCTGCATGTCCTCTATCTTTTGGTAAATACAGCATTGGTATTTTAAAGAACAAATGGAACCAACTGTGTCTGTACTGTCTGATGTATATTTTTGGTTACAGATGAATAAGCTGATTTTATGGTAGCTTGACAGTTCATTCCATTTCTGATGACAGCAACACAAAGTGTAGAACCTGGTGTTTTGATTGATGTGAAATGTCTTGAAGATCAGGCTAAAACCTGGTTTATGAATCTTAAAGTGCTGTCAGAATTGAAGCTTAATAGATTTGACAGCTGTATGCTGTGCTTTTAAAACAATGTTAAGCATAATTTTCTTGCTTAAGTTGATATAGACACCATGCATGGGACTTTGGGAGCAGTGGGCTGCAGTATCAGTTTGGCCTGTTAGGGTCTCTTCCTAAAAATGTGAGCCAAACCCCTTAGAACAAGAGGTTATGTGGATTGTGGGTTAGTGCAGTGGGATAATTTTTGTCTTTCAAGAGAATATCTATTCAGTGAACAGAATTAAAAGTTCTGCAGATTGTGTAGAAGTGGAACTTATGTTTTGGAACAGGGAGGGGCAATTAATGTTGAGTTTGCTTTACTGCCTATCTCTTAGATAGAAAGCATTTCTGTTGAGATGCCTGTGCTAAAAATAGATTTTGAGAGTTTGTTTCATAGTATTTAAGTTTATGGTACAATCTGTTGCCATTGAACCTGGGCAAGAGGTAATATAAGCACGAGTCTGTATTTAAGGAGATGGTGCCAACTCAAACTTTTGAAGAACTGGTTCATATGTAGTCTCTCTTCATAGCGCTCACTTCATATCACATTTATGAAGCTGGAGACATTAATGAATTTTCATGTTACTCTAACTAGTTTTTGAAATCTTATTCTACTCTGTTGCAGGATAAAGATTTTTCTCTCACAATATTTTTAAATTTCTAGATTATTTTAAGTAAGTCTGTTTTTGTTGATACTGATTGTGATCTAAGTTTTAAGTGAGAAATGAGAATGAAGCCATTATGAGAGAGCCTGTGGGAGAACTTCCACTGATTAAGGCTGATTTGTATTCTTTAAAATTCACATCAACCCTGGGCGTGTACATGGGCAGCACACACTAATGCAGATAATCATATAGGGCTAAAAAAGATGAATGTATTTTGAGTTAAAGGTTTAGAGCATTTTTAGCATACAATCTTCTGATATAACATGGAATGTGGTGATTGTGTCACCTAATATTTTGCTTTGACTTTGCTTAACCCTGTTCAGCATGGGTTTGAGTCCTTCTGCATGCACCTTAGATTGCTAACAAACTGTAGCTTGCTGCCTATGCCCCATGTTCCCATGCTGGTGACATCCACTGCCTTGGCAGCTGTGCTTCGGGCCCTTGGAGAGGAGCAGAGTGCAGCAGGAAGGTGGAGGGTGCTTGGCAGAGCCTGATGGCACTGGGACACTGCTCAGCAGCACAAACTGCCTGGTCAGTGTCTCTGTTTATCACTTTCTAACTACAGGAAGCACACATGTCAAGGAATGGAAGCCTTCAATACATACATACTTGGACCACTCACGGTTTTGAAGCTTGATTTACTAATGACACTCTGCTACTGAAATCACACTGGAATCTATTTCTGGCCTGTTGTGATGGCTCACCCCTGTTGACTCATGCATCCTCAGGTATTTGTGGATTATGCAGATGTGCTTTATTTTACAGTCTGTGTGTCAGACTATCCCAAATTGCTGTGCTTTTTAAAGGAGTGTGAGCATTTAGTTCCCTTGGTTTTAATGGCTTTTAGACTTGTGAAAATTTTCCCAAATTAGTCTTTTTCTTTGCCTTGTGAAATATTGTCATAGCTGATGATGAAGAATGGTTAGGCAAATCCTTTAGCAAAACTCATATGACCTGATAATTTATAGGCAATACAATGATTTTGTATTGCCTATAAATTATTATTAAAAATATGTTGGTTTACATAAGAACAAAGAGAAGTCTCCAGAGAATGGCAGAGAAGCCATGGTTCTCTGAAACAGAGTTTGAACACAGGGTCAGGAGCAAGCATCTCACTGAAATGTGCTGTTGAAACTCTCAAATAAGTTGGTTGGTTTTGTTTTCAGAGAAATCATGGGTGGTGTCTAAAAAACTCTTGTTAGGGGTGTGTTTTTTCAGAGAACTCCCTTTCCTCCTGGTGGGGTGAGGCAAAACAATAGTGAAGAATTTTTTGCTTTATTCAAGTCCACAATCTCACTTTTTAGTTTCTTGCAGTTTCTCTGTTGTCATGAGTTATATTATCTGATTGTGTGGCTAATGACACTCCACTATATCCACTGGGATGTAGCATTAGGAATATTTAAAGCTCTTCCTGCTCACTTAAGTATAAAGTAGGTGATTTTAATTTAGTTGTTTATTTTAGTAAGCTTGTTCTCTCAAAAGAGACATGCTTTCTACTTGAGCACTTCTTATCTTCCGGATAATCAAGGCTTTCTGTAAATGTTAGCTGTTCCTTCCAAGGTTTCAGGATCCTGCTGATCACTTCAGGGGGCAGCTATGTGTCCTAGTTGCTCAGACCAGTTCCTAATTGCTTCTTCCAAGAACTAGACTCCTTGAATTTGTCCATTCAGAAGGCTCAATTTGACACCACATTTGTTCCAAAGCTTTCTTTATTCAAGACAGACAGTAGGCAGCATGAAACAATTTTGTGTATTTGTGAACAGCACTGAGTTGAGCAGCATTCAGTGAGATCCTGTATTGCAGCAATGCAGAAAGTCTAAATCCTAGCTCTCCTCTCTATATATTCAATCAGTTTCATGTAGTATGAGTAGTTCCTAATGGTTGTCTCCTTTCATATGCTTTCTCATATTTGATGTTTACAGCAAGCATGCCCAGAAATTATAATGGTTAATCATAAATCTAATTAATTTCATATATACACATACATGTAATCTTTCTCTCTCTCTCTCTCTCTGGATATTTCCAATCTGCAGATTGTTCTTCCACATAATACAGCTGTCTTATGCAGCCTTTTACCTTGTTTTCTGAAATGCAGACAGTCCTGATCTTTAACCTCTGAAGTACTGTGTCCCTCATCACTGGTCATACAATTGCTGTGACTGGGCTTTGTATTTTTCATGTTTCTGCAATATCCCTTTGGCCTATCTGGTATCCTCTACACAGCACCTTGCCAATTAACTTGGGATCGTTGCTTTCTTACTCACTTTATTTTCTCTTCATCAGTGGTGCAGTTTCACCAAGGGAATTGGCCAGATTTCAACCCAGGAAAGAAGCACCTCTGTTCTTAGGGATCAAACTTTGGTTCCAAGTTGTTTAATGATACATGCTGATAGTTCCATCCTACTTGCTCATTTTATTTATTGCAGGACTGAGAAACGCAAATACTGTAGTATGTGTGGCAAGTCCATCATAAAATTTTATCAGTAGTTTGCCATACACTGTGTGTTCCTTTCAAGAGTCACAAAATCATAGAATGGTCTGTGTTGGAAGGGACCTTAAAGATTACCTAGTTCCAAACTTCCTGTTGTGGACAGAGACACCTTCCACTTTCTCAGAACCACATTCAACCTGGCCTTGAACACTTTCAGGGATGGGGCATCCACAAATTCCCTGGACAACCTGCTCTTAACTGTTGTTAAGAATTGTTGTTATTACACTGCACTACACTACAGTTTCACATGTAGGCAGCAGTCAGGTAAAAAAAAATGTTGACCTCCTACATGTTCAATTTAATACTGCTGTATTAAGGAATATGATCTCCTGGCCCACCACTGCTGGTTTTTATCAACAACCCTACTTCATGTTCCACAACAGTAAATCCTGTAGGTTTAAAAATCTTTCCTATCAACAAAGTCAGAAAAATGATTGCCTCTTAAACTCTGGGATCCTTCAGGTCAGCTGTAGCATTGTCTACACATTCACAGAATATTTAAGCCTGCCTTGTACGCAGAGTTTGCTAGAATATCAAAAATTGTCTCTATTTTTTTCCCCACTGGTGTTACAAAGTGCTTTGGAAAATAATGGACTCAGTCCCTGAGGTACAATAGTCTTGGGTTAATTTCTATTAACAATAATAATCAGTTTTGCATAAGACCAGTATCTTCAGCACAAGACTAAAGAGATTGTATTTAATTTGAGAAACTTGCTAAGAAAGGATCTTTGTCTTCTTTGGTAGGAGAATGCTGTATTCAGGTATTGATACAGATGTCACCTTTTGGCATATGCTTTGCGTGGATAATATTTCCCTCACTGATTTTTCAATCTTTCAGTGATTGTGACTCCCAATGCAAAACTGTAAGGGATGTTGTTCTGTAAGTGGATCTTGACTACAGATTCAGTCTGTCATAATCAACCAGAAATACTTTGTCTGAATTTCTCAGCTGGACTCGACAGACATAGCTTGTTACAGGTATTCAGCCTTTTATTTTGTAAAATTTTTTGTCTTGCAGAAAGGAACACAAGAGGCAGCTGTTGAAGGTATATCTGGCAAAACATGAAATGTAGTAGTCAATATTTTTAGATAATGTTCTACTTTGAAGTAGCAATGACAAGCAAGAGACCATAATGAAATGTTTTTAGTCCCTATTCTAGTGCTTTACTGCCAATGTGGTTTACTTTGTTTGAGCATGACGTGGGGCAGGGTATCTAGGAACTGAGAAAGGTGAAGAGGTTGAAAAAAAAAAAAGCAAGAGGGAACTTGAGGTGAATGATGCAGTTAGGAGAGACAAAGAAGGAATAAAACTTTGTGCAAATAAATGAGTCTTTAGTAATAAAGCTTGGTTTCTAGGAGGACACATATGCTTTGTATAGAGAGGATTCATCCATATAAACCTTTTAATTTTTGTAAACCAAGCAGTATTTTAAGTCTGTGTCAAAAGCAAATCAGGCCTCAGAGTGAAATCAGAGTTCTGATTGGCATGTTCTGTAATTTCAAGAGTTTTACAGAAGTTTTCTGCTTTGGGTGCATTAGTTAAACATCTCACCCAGAAGAATTATTAAAACAAACAAAATTTAAGGATGTTTAGGACAAGCCTTTTTGGACCATGTTTTGACTCCCGTGGCATGTGACATCTTGAGCACTTAATGTTCACATTCAGTTGTTTACGTTTGCTCTGAGTGGTTTGTAGGGAGAATCAGATTTTAAGATTTATGAAGCTCTTCAACTTTCTTCCCCCCTTATACCTATGTTTTCTGTTTGGTACTTGGGTCTCAGCTTTAAACGTGTAAAGGAAGCTCAGGATGTATATGTGGAGCATGGTTTACTATATCCTGCTTTGCTGCCTGTGTGACATTTGCTGATTTGGTTTCCTGTGAAAACTGATGGATCAGCTCACTTCTGGTCATAGATAACAGGCAGGAAGAGCTGCCAGGACTCCTAAGAAGAATAGTCCATTAAAATCCTGCATGCAGAACAGAGCTGAAGTGAGTATTTTTATTTTAGGAAGAAAAAGCAAATGTCTTGTTTTGATACTGCAGAAGGAAGCTGTTCTCAGAAAATACAGATATTTTGAGTTGTTCGTGATTTCAACCCCATTACTCTAGAGAAAGCTTAGATAAGGTGACAATGTCAGAATGAAGCACAGAGAGGACGAAGCTGTTGTCTCGTTGCTGTCTGGGTTGCTTGGCAGGCTGCCACAGTGGGGCTGCCTGAGCAGCTACACACTATTGGGGAACACAGCAAATGGCACAGTTGCTGCTTACCTTCAGAAACAGGCTCTGAGATCCTCTGGTACTGGGCTGAATGCTGCAGATATCTAATTTCTAGTGGAGCTAACCTAGCTTGGGTTTAAATGCAGATAGCATAGCAGGCTACTAGTCAGTGAAAAATTGGTTTGTTTTATTTAGGAGCTCTCATGGTGCTTGAAATAACAGAAGTAATTTGAAATATTTAAAAGTTTCTTATATTAAATAGTGGAGATGAAAAATTGTAGAAAAGAATTTGACAAAATAAGTCTCAAAAAAGGCAAATATCTACCCTGTCAGGAAACTATTCTTAACTTACCAGAGTAATTATTTTAATTTGATTTTTTTCTTATTTAACTGCCATTTAATCAGTCATGCAACTTCACATTCAGGATTAAACTAACATCTAGGTTTCATATTTTCAAAGTTAGGTATAATAACTCCCACTGAAATGAAGCATCAAAATAAATTTGCCACAACTGTGGCTGATCTCTTGCTATTAGCCAAGGCACCAGGAAAGGCAGATACCAAATCCAAACTCTATCTGGTTTGGAATTCTTTCTGTGGAAATACCAACAGAAATTGGAGTCTAGCCCACCCAAAGACAACCTGTGTCTGTATGAAAACAGGAGATGAAGCCTTCCTGGTAACAGAACTGCTGCTGTTTGGTCAAGGAGGAGGTACAGGACTATTTTGTAGGAGAGATGAGGAGATGGTAGGAGGCTCCTCAGCCCTGTAGTGCTGTCAATAGCCCCATGTGTGAGGGCTGGTCTCCACTGCTGGTGCAAAAAGGCTATAATAATCACAGAAAATACTGTGGGAGTATTGTATCCCGAATAGTTTTATTGGACAGGACATTTTTCAAGTAGGACCCAGGTACTGCTGCCTTCTGTTTTGGTTTTTATGTGGTTTTCAGACCCACCTGGCTCTCTGCTCTTCTGAGGGAAGCTTTCATGATTGTTCTTAATTGCTCCATCTACAAACAAGTTTTATCATGATGGAACCATCTTACCCAGGAGTTGCCATCATCCTGCAAGTATTGATAGACTTCACAGGACACTACATCAGCATGTCTCAAACTGGAGAAATGAGGCACGTGCTGACTGCCACGTACCATGAACATGCAGAAAAATGGAATCTGAGTCCCTTACTCTGGTGCTTCTGGCCTGAGTCACTTCAGTGCTGGCTCACCCAGAACTTTGCAGGTGGCAGGTTTTACAGGGTGGTGTAGTGCTTACCTGTATTTAACATATTGCTACGTTTTTTTATTAATTTTGGAGCTAAAAAAAGAAAATTCAAGGCAAGATTGCTGAATTTCACATAAGTTATTATCTACAGACGTAGGCTCACCCCTTCTATGTTACCAAAAGTTCGTAAGACGAAGAGAGCAATTTAAACTTATGTTTTTTCTCTTTATCTTGTCCAATTAAGCCTTGTGCAGGAGACACTACATCAAGAAGAAGTGCTAAACTCTCTCTCTCTCTTGGAGCCACACTGCCCTGAATTCAGTTACAGAGGAGTGCATGGAGTAAAAAGTGAAAAGGCTCATTGTTGCAACTCCAGCAGGCTCCTGAGATCCAGGGAATGATTAAGCTCCAAAATGTGCTTTGCAACAGTCCCAGCTTCGTGTTTCAGCGTGTGCCTTCTCACAGCAGCACTCAGCAGCTCCTCCTCACCTCCAGCATCTCTGCTCCCTCTACCAGAGCTTCCCCCACCAGGTACCAGCTCCCCTCCCTCTAGCGCTGTCTCACAGGTCTCCCTCCTTCACACACAGCTCTTTAGGCTACAATCTACAGGTTTTTTACATTGCCTTTATTTCACTGGAAGCAGGCTGGGGGGAAACAGTTTTGAGATTATCTCATCTACTTTTTGGCTCATAAATTTTGTGATATTGAGTATTCAATATACATTTCACCCCATCAGCTTCTCTAGTAAGGGGAAGGAGATAGTAACTGTGTCATTTGAAGGATGAGTTAAGCATTATGAGGCTCGGTACCTGGACTGGGCTTTGTGCTCAGCTGTGGGTGTTCATGGGGCTGGCCATGTTCCTGGGTGAGGCTGCAGTGACAGGACTCGTGCTGCAGGTCTGAAATGCTCTGTGGGAGGCACCCCTGGCTCTGCACAGACTTAATGCAGCCTGCTGTGGTCTAAGGATCACCCCTGCCTGTGGAGCCAGCATGAAAATCACCCTCCAAACAAATTGGATGAGCTGCATCTGAATGCATAAACAATTTTGGACTAAAACAAGTGACATTATTTGGTGATTAAACAATGTCAAATAAAAACATCATTTTCAGTCTTGGCCATAGGAGAGACAAACCCAGCACTTTTGTGAGTAAAGCAGAAGGTGAGCTGTAGTGGGACAGGGGCCATGTCATGGTGCTGGAGCTGGCCTAAAGGGAAATCACTGAGGCATGGAAATTCTATTCTGTTCTGCAGGAGATATTGCCAAAATAAAAATACTGCTGTTGAAATTAGAACGAAATATAAACATGATCAGTGAAATAAAATTTAATTTCCCCTTCTACTATGCTGAATCTTCAATAATGTATACTCAGTGACTGTTTAGTTCACATAATAATTAATAATATTTCAGTCTTCAGTCTCTTTCTGAAAAAAACCCCTAATTCTGCAAAAAATTATTAAAAATTAATTCTGCAAAAAATTATTAGATGCAGACAGCATAAACATAAAGAATTCTTGAATCACACAAGTTTAAACATTAAATCATGAATACAAAACTGCAGTTTTCAGTGCCTTTACTGAAATTAGGTATATTTCCATATAAATATGTAATATGCTGCCTGTGGGTAAATCCTATACCATGGGTACCATCTCATAAATTTGGGGCTAGCAGCAATTTGTAAAAATTATCTGACTGACATTAGGGATAGTATAATCTACTTTAAAAAGATATGCATTTAAAAATTCATATTAGTATTTAATTTCATAGTTTTTTGGGAAATTGCACTGAAACCTGTTTCCTTTCTCTTAAGTCAGGTGTGTGGTATTTTGCTACTGTAATCATCCTGAATGAATATTCAGGGTTGCATAGACTTACTGGCTATGCCATCATGGTTGTAGACTATTATTTATAGTACAGGGTGTTAAAATGTTGCTCAACAACAGTTCAACAGAAGATTTGCTAAAATAATGACTTTAAGATTTCTTGGTATCCTCTTAATACTCACAGGGATGCCAGAGTATTCCTATTCTAATGAGACAGCATCAAATCTGTGGTTAAGGAATGTGGTCTATAATTTAATCCAAAATTTGACTATTTGAAGTTAAAAAGCTCAAGCAAACAAGTAACTCTAAGTAACTCTCCACCTGTTGATTTCTTAACTTCCCTCTTGGATGTTTCTTCTTAAATGCTTTCTCCTACTGCTCCTAAAGGTTTTTGAATGACCTCTGTGCTCATGTCATGGCTCTATTTTAAGTTGATAATGACAGTGGATATGAAAATAGTTGTTTCTGAATTAAACTGGATTTTCTTTGGCATATGTATTGTGATATGGCAAATAGAAAATACAAATCAGCTCTGGATCTTTTCCTATCGTCTGATACTTTTTTCCTATCATGTATCATCTTTTGCCATTCATTTCTAAAAATAACTATTCCTCTTCACACTTAAAAAAAACCAACCTGTTTCATATATTTACTGCAACACCTCTCCTACATATCCTTTTAACCATGATAAATATCTGGAAATGAACATACAACTCAAGGCAGTAACTGCTATAAGTACATTATGACATTATTTTAATTTCAAGTGTGTTCTGCTCTACTCCCACTGAGTTCCAGATTTTAGATTTTTTTCCCACTGAAAGAGTGGTTAGGCATTGGTATAATTGGCCAAGGATGTGTTGGACTCTTCCACTGTCTCTGGAAGAATTCAAGAGATGTCTGGATTTGGAGATTTGGTTTAGGGGAGATTGTAGTGGTGTTACTTTGATGGTTGGTCTTGATGATCTTTAAGGTCTCTTCCAAACTTGATGGTTCTCTGTGATTATTGTGCTTGGAGAAACCTTATAGATCACTGATGCACTCACAAAGTTAGGACCAGGATTAAAGATATGTACTCATTTTGTTTAGAGAAGTAGTCTTACCAGAAGGTTTATTGTACCTAGACAAAACAGACATGGCAGTCCAGTATTTGTCTCAGGTTTAGATAACAGAGCCATGGGTCCCACTGCTCTGGTGTGTACAGCTCTTTAACATGTAGAACACTGTAATGAAAGAAAAATTCCCACAGTGATAGTTAGGAGTGACTTATTACTACAGAATGAGCAAGAAAGTGGAATAGGCTGTGAAGATCAAAAAATGCTTCCAGAAATCCCTTTCTGCCTTCTGGTTGCAGGGGATTTGTAGTATGGATTTAATGTAATTTAAAAAAGGTATTTTTTAAAAAGGAAGACATGTAGGGATTCACAACAAAGGCTTGAGGTGTTGTCTCGAGGAAAAAAATTGAAAAGTTATTCTAATTTAATATTTATTCTTTTGTACTACTTAGCACAATGATGTATCTATCCTGTTCAGGAATGCAGGCTCAGGCTCAAGTTAGGTAAGTGCAAGCGTAAGAGTATGGCACCTAAATTGGTCCTCTATTTGTTGCTCCTCCTTTGCCTCATCCACTGACAACAAAGGGAGGTTAGAATGACTGTACAGCAGTTTTAGGACATGTGGAATTTAAAGTGATTACAGAGCAATGAATTTATTTTCTTAGCAGTGTTTTACTGCATTATTTTTCTTTTCTTCCTTTTCTCACTAGCAGTCACAATTTGTTGTTAAGATAATGGTATTGTAAAACCAGTGCTGGACTGGATCTTACTGATATGTTGTTTTGTGCATTGTTCCTATTAGCTGTGTTGTGTGCTTGCAGAAGTCAACATAATGAGCTTAAACCTTGCAAAGCAAGAAATTAGATGGAATAGTTCTCAAAGTGTTCATAACTATTCTTTCTACTGGCTCCTGTATGGAGGAACTGTGTCTGATTCAGCTTTAGCTACACTTGGAAGGAATCAACTGTGGTGGCTGTTGATTCACACCCAGTGTTCACAGGTTTGTGTCCTGGCTCTGTTAGTTTATGCACAACACTGTATGGGCTAAACAATTTTACCTCAGCTTGATAGATACATTTGGTTTGACTGTCATTGAAAATTCTTTGAGAAAATTCAAGATTTCTGTCCATTTTCTGTGATTTTTCCTCTTAGCTTTTAACTCCTTTAGATCCTGAAATATTCTGGTTTAAATGAAAAAAAAAATCTCTTACTCCTAAATACTAATTAGAATGTATAGAACAGTAAAGTTATTGAAACCATCTTAATAAATAATGTTTTATCTGTGTCTGTCATATTTTTACCCCAGCTGGCAGCTCAACCCCACACAGCTGCTTGCTCACTCTCCTGCAGCAGGATGGGGGAGAGAACAGAAGGGTGAAAGTGAGGAAACTCATAGGTTGAGATAAAGATATTTTAATAGTGAAAGCAAAAGGCTACATGAACAAAACAAACCCCCCCCCCAAAAAAACCCAAACAACAACAACAACAAAACCCAAAAAAACTCCAAAACAAAAAAAAAAAAAACCAAAAAAAAAAAAAAAAAAAAGAAAAAAGAGAAAGATTTTTCCACTATATTCCAGTGGCAGACAGGTGTCCAGCTACTTCCCAAGGAAATCAGAGCCTTGGGAAGACAGACACCATAACTATGAATGTTCCCACTTCCTTCTCATTGCCCCAGGTTTTATGGCTGAGCATGACATCAAAGATTGTGGAATATCTCTATGGTCCACTGGAATCAACTGTCCTGGCTGTGTCCTCTCCCAGCTTCTCTCCACCCTGGCCTATTCACTGATGGAGTAGCATGAGAAGCAGAAAATGCCTTCAGGATGTGCAAAACTGTTCGGTAATAATTAAAACATCCCTGTGTTATCAGCACTGTTTTGGTCATAAACTCAAAACATAACACTAAGTGAGCTGCTACAAAGAAAATGAACTCCATCCCAGTCAAAACCAGTATAGTATCTAATTTTAATTATCTTACAACAGTACAATCTTCTAGAAAGCTATCTCTCCCAAATCATTCAGTAGTGTGAGAATGCTGTTTGAATACTCTAAGATAACTAATGAAATACAAAAATGGTTTTAGGCTTCCATTGCAGGTAACCCGCTGCAGCACCCATGCAAATATTAGTAATGTGTAGATAACTATTGAATACTATCTGAGAGATACAGGTTCCCACAGGAAACATCAAAAAACACCTTGGATGCAAATGTAAAAGCATGGATAGTAATCCACTTGATTTCCTTCCACACATACAATTATTCCACACATATTATGTTTTGAGTCTGGACATGATTTCATTTAGGACTGAACTTTCCATTTTCCATTCTGCTATAAAAGTCAAGGGGCTTCAGGATTTCAATGTATTTTGCCAGGAAGAATGACCAGTTGCAAGAACTGCATATGGATGTGCCACAAGGAGAGAGGGTCTGTACTGGTGTGTATGGAGGGACTTTGCTGGTCTGTGCTGTTTTAGGTCTGACCTGTCTCAGAGGAATTCAAGCCTTTCTGTTCTGTGTAAATGTCAGCTGGCTTCCTACCCACGGGAAAGATGAAAACATATGTCTATCTAGGACATGTACCCTGTCATTTGTTGTTTAGCAGATTGAGCTTTTGGTAACTTTTTGCCTTCAAATTACTACAGCTTGAGGCTTGGCTGAATACTTTTGTCTCAGAAGAGAGAAATTCTTTCCCTTTGAGTATATTAGATCAGAATACATGATTCACGATGAAAGAGGGAGCCAGATCCAGATATAATTACTGATGAGTGTGCTGCAGATGAGACACAGAGAATATGTGGATAAGCTCATCAGGACCAGTGCTGCTCTAGACAGGGGCTATGTGTAGACTATGTATACACACATAGACATATAAGTGTGTATCACACATGTCTGTGTCAAAATGGATTTGAACTGGTAATATCTCCAGTATATATATCCAGTGAGAGTAAGGGACAGTGAGAAAAAGGCAGTTTTCAGATCAGGAAGGGAGGCTGCAATACTTCACTTGGAGGTAGCTCTTCTGAAGTCTCATTTTGGTTGGAAGAGACCTTAGGAGGTCATCTAGCATGACCTCCTCTGTAAGGAAGGGCTGACTTGGATCAGGTTACTCAGTGTCTTGTCCAGTTCAGTTTTGAGAAACTCCAAGAACAGCCTGAAACAGTTTCTTCTGTCACTTCAAGGAATAGCTCATTCCTCATTCAGCCACTGACAGCCAGAAATGTATCACTACTCATCTACTTAATTCCCTTTTTCTTCTTATTTGTGCAACACATTTAAGTTACATGCTCATTTAAGTTTACAACTCATTTAAGTTACATGCAGCCTTTGTTGCACATAATCATCATATAATCAGTCTTACATAACCACGTAAAGACTTTGGTGGCAGTTTTATTTTTTTTTTTTTTACATTGGGACTGAACTTCACACAGCATGTCCCTTCTCTGTTTATCTTGAGCCAAAAGAATACCACAAATACCCAAACTTTCAGTGATTGTCTTAGAAATAGCAGTGTTCTATTAGGGCAGCAGCACTTTTCTGAGTGTTCTAACTTGTTCCTTTTAACACTAGATGTTTTTCTGGGCTTTCAGGTTTTGCAAATAATTAGGGAAAAATAAATATCTCCCATACACAACAGCAAGAGATTAAGTTTCCCACAAGACAATTCATCAACACAACAATACAGAACATTGCTGATTATGGCTGAAATACTTCCCACATCCTATCCCTGGGCCAGGCTGTTCCTGACCTTTTTGTGGTTCTACAGATGCTGAGAGAAATTATGAGGCACTTCCTCTTTACTCCCCTCATGTAGCCCCCAAGTGGACCCAGCACACCAGAAGTGCCTGGCTGGAATCCTTTCCAATGCTAACAGGAGTTTCATTGACTTCAAATGAGCTTGTTTTTAATCTCCATTTTTTATTCTTCTGTTATAATAGTGTCAAAGTACCTTCTAACTCTGTTCTGCCTCATTCCATGCTAATCTCATATTGGTGTTTACCTGAATGTGTTGTACTTTCCCACCCAGAACTTCCACCAAGGAAGATTTTCATGATTTCTTGATACTTAACAGCGATTTCCAAGTACATGACAACACAGGGGTACAGCCTGCTGCACAACAGGCTTTATACACATGCTAGGTTTTGATGCCTTACAGGTTCACAGAATCATAGACTTTTTGGGGTTAGAAAAGAACTCTAGGATCATTGAGTCCAACTATTAATCCAGCTCTTCCAAGCTCACCAATAAATCATGCCTCTAAGCACCAAATCTCCACATTTTAAACACTTCCAGGGACGGTTATTCCACCAATTCCCTGAGCAGCCTTGATGCTTGATCACTCTTTTAACAAAGAAATTTTTCCTCATATCCAGTCTAAACCTCCCCTGGTGCAACTTCAGGCCATTTCCTCTTGTCCTGTCACTTGTCGCCTGGGAGAAGAGACCAACCCCCACCTCACTAAGCCCTTCTTTCAGGGAGCTGCAAAGGGCAGTAAGGTGCTCCCTGAGCCCCATGTATGCCCCATCAAAATACCCAGTAAGTCCCACATGTTATAAAAGTATTTCTCTATGTAAAGCAACAGTAAGACTGATGTTTTCAATCCATTTGGACTTTTCAGACTGTACATTGATAGTGATCTCAAAGAAGTAGCATGCTGCTCTGTACCCAGCACAGCAAGAAGATGTAAAATCACCAAAGCTGACTGTGCTCTAAAGGCACCTTTTCAGAAAGATCATTTAGTTCCAGGCAGGTGCTTAGCTTGTGAAACGCAGGAAACCAGCAGGCAAGGTTTTGTCTTTCCCGCACTGATTCACGAGCAAGATTTGAGTCCTCTTAGCAGCAGATAGTGCCATCACTGTCGGTAGGATAAACAAACAAACAAACAAATCGGCTGAAGTTCATTTATTGGACTGCAGATAATGCCTCTTAGTGTCCTTAAAGCCGCTCGTCCCCTCCTCGGCAGCCCCGAGCCCGACCTGCCTTCCCCCCTGGGAGCAGCGATGGGGCCGGGGCGCAGCCCAGAGCCGGGCTCCCAAAAGCAGGTCTCTGCTCCTGCTGCAGTCCTCGCTCTGAGGAGCAGCCCGGGTGCTCGCGTAGGGGTTTTCTTTGAGACTTGAATTTCTTACCCATTATCCTTCTCCTTTCCTTACCCCAGAAGAAAAGGAGAGGGATATCCTCCTCCCTCCGAGCGGGGTTGGCTAATTTTCTTGGAAGACAAGCCACTGACCCAGATGCAGCGCTGTCAGAGTCGCAAAGGGGATAAAAGGAAAAAAACAACAAACTCCACACACAACGGCAACAACAAAAAAAGCAGCGCTCCTCTCAGCTGTCACCGCTTTATCACCTGCACATGCCTGGAAGAACGCTCTTTCCTCCGCTACGGGGAGAAAAATCAGCTTAGGAAAGCAAAGTTTGAACAGCGAATTCCTGTTATTTCAAAACGCCCCATGTGACAGGATATTTCCTTATCATTTGGAGCCCAGAGTTTTCCCCTGATCCACCAGCCCTTCCCGAGCGCGGCGGACCTGGCGGCGGGGATGGCTCCCGCCCTGCTCCTGCTGCTCCTCGGAGCTCTCCCGCGGGCCTTTCCGCTGCTGGGTAAGTGCTAACTGTGCGGGCTAACCGAGCCCAGCAACGCGGGTCACGGCGGGCACGGAGCCGCGCCTGCTCCGGGGCTCGCGGGGGCAGGAGGCGCGGGGGAAGCCCACCACCATCCATTTAAAGCCTCTCCGCGGCGGGCGGGCGGCTGATGCAGGCGGCCTCCCCTTGGGACCCCTTCCTTGCCCGCATCCAGAGGTGCCTGGCGGGAAAAGCTGCCTGGCAGGGCGGCCTTTTGGGTGCCCGTGGCACTGTGGACGCCGAGCAGCGCTGTCACCGGCGCTGCCTCAGTTTCCCCCAGCGCTCCGGTCAGTCCCTGACTGATTTAACACCATCAGCAGCTTTCCCTCAGAGACCACAGAGGTTTGCAGAAGTGCCCGGTACTGGGTCTCTGCCCGTCTTCCAGCCCTCCTGGATGGGCCCTGCTTTTGACAGATGGCTTTCATGGGGAATGTTAGGGTAGCTGAGATGCTGGGATGGACAGAGGGGTGAGAACAGGGGGAAGTTGTGTTGCCTGGTGATACCTGGAGTTTGTACACACTTACTCTGAGATTTGCCGTGATTTCCAGCTCGCAGCTACTTTTCAGTGAAAGTTTTGCACCTGCCCTTTCTGAAAACCTTTGAGCATCGCTTTTCTCTAGATTGAGATCTAGCAATGCAAATCTTTGTAGCACTGCCTTGTAACCTTTCTTCCTTTTTGTGTAACTAGCAGCAATCAGTTTAGGCTATCAGTCTGGTAGGCAAGAGTCTGTGTAGGGAAGACAGTCACCTGCCTGCATCTGCCTCCTTGCTCCCTCCTCTTCTGCTTCTGGCTTTGGGTCTCATTTTCTGGTGCTCTTCAGTAGTGTTTAACACTGGTAGCACTTCACTGGTTGCTCTAATTTCTTCCTTATTTACACTCACATAATCTGTGATGGTTTGGAAAAGCTGTAGAGTGTGAAGTCAGTTTGGCATTCTGGAAATCTCCGTTATGGAAATTATATTGTCCAGTGAGATTTTACAGTACTTGGCACAATTCTTAAATACAACTTGGGGCCAGAGATAGATAGGCAAATAATCACAGTGTGGTGAGTAAAGAAAAATGAAAGCCTGTGAGAAAAACTCTTTTGGGATCTACTGGGGACATTTGAGGGAAAAGATGCTAGATCTCCTTGAATGGCTGCTTGTGCCCTGGTAGTGGTGAAGTTGTTTCCCAAGCCTGGCATGTTCTTATGCATTTTAAAAACCTTCCTTCTAGGAGTAAATTTTAAAATATGAATTACTGTTAGAAATAGGTTTAATTCAAAGTTCTAACATTGTGGTACACATGAGCACACTGTGGTGGACCTTAAAGTGTTCCACCCACGGTTCATCTGTAGTGAAGAGCGGCACCTGTTACAGAGTTGGATAACAAATGTTGCTGCAGAACAGTGGAACACAGCTAATGGTGCTGTGTGTGATTCTGCTCAGCCCATTTTACAGATACAGCTCATCATGTTGGCAAGAGTGGTGTCAAGTGTTTACAGGGAGGACTTGGCAGGGCAGAGGAAGTGCTGCACAAATACCTGGCTTGTTTCTTCTAGACTATCTAATTACTCACACAGATACTGCTATGTGGGGATTGCCTTCGGTGAGCAAGATGGCAGAATAAACAGAAATAAAGCTGTAAACTTGAGCAATACAAGTTATGAGTCTGCTCAATGGCCATGGCTGAGAGAGGAGCAACACTGAGGGAAAGGAAATCCTGCAATTACAGCCTCAGCCATAGTTGTTCCAGCATCCTGCTCCCTCCTGTTCTGCTCTCCTCTTTTGGTGTCAGCTTATTTTCAATGCCTCCTCGGCTGAGTTGGCCTTTTCCCTGCTTGCATATGTACTATTCCCTGCATTGGGAATATGCCCTTGTGTAAGCAGGTGTGTTGGGGTTACACACTTCTAATGCTTTGCAAAGGCATCATCAGAATAGTAGAGAGCCTATTTTGTCCCCTTCCCCATCCCCACTGGCCAGACCGCTTTGCTCAGCTTTTTAACTTCATTTTTGAAGCCAAAACTCTGCACCCTCTCATGCTTGGATGCAGTAATCCAGGATTTTGACTTAGTGATACTTTTTTCATGTGAAATAGCATCTCTTTAACACCACAAGAACCAGAAAATAAGGACTGTTATTTTAGGCCACAGATACTATTTTAGCAGTTTGAAAAATCAGGTAGTGTTTTCTACACATGTGAAATTGTTTGACATCTCTTTTATCCAGAAACTTTAAACATTATTTCAGGAAAAGGAGAGTTGCAAGCACTGCATATATCAGTTTACAATAACATTGTGCTAAATGCTAGTAGAAAAGCAGAATAAAAAGAAGTTGTCACCAGCAGTGATAATTATACATTTCCTTGTATTGTCTGTGAGTAAAACAGATTGGCAAAAGACAACAATTTCTGCCTCTAGTGCTCATCAGTTTTACATTACTTCCTAGTGAGTTGGAAGCCAAAGGACAAGAGAAGGAAGCTGAACTATAGATGAGATACGTCTAGGTCAGCTCTTTCTCTGAGAGAGAGGTTATTTGTTCCCAGATTGTTCTTCTGCAGAAAAATATGATAATTTCCACATTAGAGCCTCAGCAGAGAAGGGAAGACTTTCTGTGGTTTAACCTGTTTTCCCCTTAACTATTTCTCCATTATAGAATTTGTTTAGTTTGGTAATCACACACTAAAATAAATAGTGTTTTAATCAGCTTCCATCCCCAGAGTCACATAAATTAATATTTCTCCCTCCTATCTCATAGCCCAGTTAAAATACAGTTTTAAAATTCTGTGCATCCTTTTATCTTATGTGAAAGAGCATGATAAAGTTACTGTGCCAAAAGGTGTCTCAGGTGGATCAGAGAAGAGAAATTTTCACTCTTTCAGCAAGAAATGTTACATTCATAGCATATCCAAGTGCAAAAGATGCTAAAATTTTCAAGTGGCTACAGTTTTGAAACCAACCTCGAATATGAAAATGCATGCTGTGAAGCACTGTTTGCTAAGAGGGACAAATAACCTGGGAAGCTATGAAGAGTTCTGTATATTTCCGTAAGTCATGAAGAGGTATAACTAGTGATGGCAAATCCCACTGCTGTTGGTATTTCATTCATAATGGAGAGACGGAAGAAAGAAGTCACTGATGACTGAATTGAAAAATAAATATGTTCTACAAGAAGCTTAAGTATAAAGCTTAAAAGCATATTCTTCTCCTCAGTTAATACCTTAAAGATTTTAGCAGGGCTTTGAGAACAGAGCTCCCCACTGTGAGGAAATGGAGCCTGAAGAACTTAGTGGCTGTTGTCATCCCCCTGCCTGGGAGCCAGTGCTGCTGGAGAGTTCAGTGTCGGGATCTGCTCCCTACAGGGTCCATGCTCCCTCATTTCAGTAATTCCCATGGGTGCAGCTTGGATTAACACCATGAGTGTGTTTTCTCTCTTCAGTTTACCCATGCTTTAAACCTACAGGAGACATTAGGTGTGCACCTCTGCTGCCTTGTACTTTTGTGTGTAGATGCTTTCACTGACACAAAACAGTTGAAATGTCCTCACATCTGAGCTGGCTGCATCATGCAGCCACTTTAACAGATGTAGTCCACACCTTCTTTTGCTAAACAGATGATGAGATTTTCACACCAAGAGGAGTGTCCAGATTTATATTTCATTTAGATAGCGGGTAAGGTTACTTCAAACCAAATCAGTCCGGTGTTTTTTTTTTTTTTTCTTACAGATACTAGCATCTTCTTAATATATAATGAAGATCACAAGCGCTGTGTACTGGCTCAAAGTTCTAATTCAGTGACTACTGCTCCTTGTGTTCAAGAAAATGAGTCACAAAAATTCAGGTGGGTCTCAGATCACCAGCTTATGAGCATAGCATTCAAATTGTGCTTGGGAGTGCCTTCGAAGAAAGACTGGGTTCCCATCACTCTGTATCCTTGTGACAAGGCTAGTGAACTTCAGCGATGGGAATGCAGAAATGAGACTCTCTTTGCAATCCAAGGGGAAGATTTGTTTTTCAACTATGGAAACAAACAGGAAAGGAATATTATGCTGTACAAGGGATCTGGTTTATGGAGTAGGTGGAAAGTCTACGGAACCACAGACGATCTGTGTTCTCGAGGCTATGAAGGTAAAGTTCTGTAAATTAATTTCTGTATTTCAAACTCATTTTTATGTGTAGATAATTAAAATATTTTATATGTGTAGAAGAATTTCTTTAATCTTATTAATGATCAGTGAGTGAATTCAGGTGAAATCAACCATATTTGAGTGGATATGCTTTTTGTTTTTTGAGTACTTCAGTTTGATTTTTGTCAAATTTGTCAGTGCTGATAGATGATTAACCATGCATGGTAGTGATTCATTTGGAGAAAATAAAAAATTCTATGGTTATTCAAAACATGTGTATAACTATTACACAGCAGTGGATGATAACTTTTACTGTTTATTACATGTGTACAGAAAGATATAGTGCAAGTGTTTAGTCTGTTGGTAGACTGTTGGCAGTAAGATATTAGTTAACTCTTGATGTCTTCATTTCCAGTGTATTGCAAAGTATTTCCTAGGTGTTTGAAGGGAGTCTCAGAATTGTTGCTAAAATGTTAGACAAAGAAATAAGATATTTTAAATAGTTAAATTTGAATAAGATATTTTAAATAGTTAAATTTGAAAAAGATATGTATGATACATCTCTATATATATTCATGATAAGTATCTGGAAAGATATTTGACTTTCCATTTAGTATTCTTTGATAAACAAAAATGGTCACAGAGGGAGGTATGGGTGCAGTTTCTGTGGTTTACACTATGGCTGATTACAGTATTAGTCCTTGGCCAGAAACCAGACTAGAAGAACCCTAGCAAAGCAAATTATGTGAAAGAAGGCAGGGGGAGTTGTAATAATGTCCTGTCCCTCTGTTTTCTAGCAGCTCTGTGAGGCAGTGATTCTGGTATGCCACCTCTCCAAAAATCCTTGCCAAGTCCAGTTCCCCTCTGTGCCCTTCCATCAATGAACGTATATTAAATGTGTGCACACAGAAAGCTGCTTTAGTTACTTTCATCAGTTCTATTAAGTCAGGTTTCTGATAAAACAAAATGCATCTTTACATGTGAATACAAAACTTATTTTGCCTTAATATACTGGAGTCACTCTGTGGCATATATCTTTGAAGTTTACATGGACAAGCTCTTCCATGTCCCAAATGATCAGCAGTTGACTGACCTGAGAACACTCAACAGTCTTTTGTGCTTTAAAAAATGGCATAAGTGTGTGTGTTTTATACTTTTGATTGTTATGCATGGGAAATTTAGCATGGGAACATACTTGTATTAGCTCAGTCAGTTGTGGTCTGTTGTCTCCCTTAGCAACAAAAATTTGTCTCACTGTGAACGTGGGTATCAGCTGAGACCTAAAGTAAAATGATTGATATTCCAATTCTAGTACAGTTGTATACTAAGCTAGCAAGCTTTCCTTGCTATAATATTTTGTAACAGGATCATAAAAACAAACTCCTATATATCTCATGCTTATTAATTTTTATGCATTTTTGAATTGTTGTGTCTCCTTAGATACCTACACAGTGAAAGGAAATGACAATGGAGCCCCTTGTGTATTTCCTTTTAAGTTTGGTGGTAAATGGTATGCTGATTGCACAAATGCTGGCAGATCAGATGGCTGGTTCTGGTGTGGAACCACTTCGGACTATGATGTTGACAGAAAGTATGGATTTTGTCCAATGAAATGTAAGTTTTTACATTCACAGTTCCGCTGTTCTGTTACTCAGCTGCCTGGAAATATGTCCATAACATGTTCTTTATAGTTTGAAATGTCTCTGTTTAGCCTGCTTTCCTTTTAAGAGCAACATAAATATCCAATTATAGGACCCAGCATAAAAAACATGGCCCAATTATTTTTGGGTGAAAGTATTTTAATTGTTTTCTGGAATCTCTATGTACACCATTTACTTAAATAGAAAGTAAATTAGATGCTTACATTAGCATAAGTGTATATAAAAGGTCAAAAAGTAGAAATCTATGAAGTGGAAATGAAAGCTAGAATACAGTTTAATTGAAAATTAAAATTACTTTGGAGAATGAGTTCCCTTTTAGACATGAAGGAACTTTCATGAACTCTTTAGTACATCCCAGTGTTTCCCAAATCTGTGTACTATATTTTAGTTCTGTCTTTTAAATTTGAATGAATTTTCTCTGGACCTCTGTAAAATATGTACTAAACGTTTTGTCTGCAAGCTGCTTTTTCTGTCATGCTGAGAAGGGTAGCACTTTTCCTCCTTTCTTCTTTATTATCGTGTTTTGCTGTGAAGCTCCAGCTGACTGCAAGCAGAGCCAAGGAGAAAAAAATGCTTTTCCTTTAATGTGAAGAAAACTGTTTGGGTTGATCTTAACTGGTTTGATGACAAAATACTGGTGTCCTTGCCTGATTTCCATGAATGTTGCACTCAGTATTTCAGAAAATAAAAAGTGCACTTTTTTTTCTTCTATGCCAGTATCATTTTCAGGACAATAAAAACATGCTGAGAATATCAATCCCACTAAGAAAGCACATGCAAAGCAGACTTAAGAATACTCCCTGCTTTGTATTATTTGAGTACAACAAATAGGAGGCATCATAAAAATTTTGTTTAATTCTTTGGCATAATTCAAGGAAATCCATTCAGATGGCAGTGATTGTTTTTGGAAAAAGCTGCTTTATGCTGACTGCCTGCATGTTTCCTTCCTGATTCTTCAGTACTAGCTATAAAATATTCAAGTTTGGATCATATATTTTAGTGAGAGACAGGACATGGAAGCAGAAGTTTTAGTCATCCCTATGAAAGATAAATGAATGAGATGTGAGAGTGTGATAAGTTAATAAACTTCAACAACACCTTTAAAAATAGAATGTTTAAGAATGTGTGTGTTGAACTTTATTTACTAAGAATAAAGTGTTGTTTCCTAAACTGTCTTCTTAAATGGACCAAGGGTGCAAGCATGAAAATATGTGATGCAAACTCTTCCAGCTGCTCATACTGGGGCCAGGACCTTCAGTGAAATGTCTGTCACTTCTCATAATGTGACTAAAACCACCTCTTCTCCAAAATGAAGAGAACATGAGGCTGTACCTGCAACAGTTATTGTAATCAATAGAGGTGGAGAAATTTTATCGGTGGAGGTGACACAATTGTGGTTATGATCCTTTATTTGGTGATTTAGAGAGAGATGCTGAGACAGTAACAGCAGAAGCTTAAACCCTAAGGAAAGGAACTGAACAGCGTTGCTACAGCAAACAATTTTTAGTAGATTAGGAAATGCTGCTTCTTTATAGGTTACACCATGAACTGTATGCTGCAGTTCAAAGAAGGTGCTGGGGAAGAAAACAAATTGTACAGTGTAAGACCATCAGGAGAGTGACTCAACATGTACCTATAGCTCTATTCCAGCGGGAAAAAGTCCATTGAGTCCTCTCTTGATGGATGAAGGATTCAGAAACCATTCTGAAGGGTTTTTTATGCATTAAGTAATGCATAAAAATGCAAGTGACTAAGACAGAAAAAAAAACCTGCAGAAAATAAATGCATGCTGAATTAATCTGTGTAGGGATAGAGTTCAGATTTTTATTAATTTTCTACTTATATACTGAGGACAGGTGTGATTTAACATTAATTTAGCTTAGGTGCTAAAATATATTATTCCAGGGAAGTGTTTCATCTTTTTGTTTCTCTGGGGAACTAAGCTTTAAACAATAGCATTCAGATTTTCCAAAATCCTGCTCTGTGAAGGCACTTGAACTCTTAAAACTCAAGCAACTTAAAAGCAAATTTTCCAAGACTTAGAAATGAGTTTGATTTTTATGAAAGGCCAAAATTCTACAAGAGAGCACCATATGGAAGTCAGCTATAAATTATGAGATAGGGGAACTGAGGTGGAAGGTTGGAT
This sequence comes from Passer domesticus, assembly GCF_036417665.1. Classification (NCBI taxonomy): domain Eukaryota; kingdom Metazoa; phylum Chordata; class Aves; order Passeriformes; family Passeridae; genus Passer; species Passer domesticus. The sequence goes on along the minus strand of NC_087474.1, from coordinate 19,466,734 downwards.
GAATGCCCGAAACCTGTTTACCTCTTCGCTGTAATAATTACACAAGATTTATAAACCTCTCACTATCAGGTCAGAGCCAGTTTTCTTTATTGAATGATAGGTTTTACTATTTTTGCAATATTAATTTTATCCCAGACTTGTGCACAGGGATTTATGGTCTTCTAGAACATAGTATAGCAAAGTTTTGATTCTGATAGTTATAAAATATTGTGGACAGAAGTTGATTTGAGGAATAATGACGATCACATGAAAAAGTTACCATTTTTACTGAAATGTCATTATTACAGTAGGTTATATTTTATTTCTTTTCAAAATAAAGATAATGTGAAAATAAGCACTTTATATTACCTATAGATAATCAGATTTAATACAGCAAAAAGTGGAACTGGTAAGCGACCTCCTGGTATTTAATATGTATCATGCTTTGTTTTGAGTTTTGTTTATTGTACTCTTTCCCTCTATTTGCAGAATGAAGTATTCCGAGCGCTCTGAATTTAGATAAGACCTCTTTCTCTCAATTTTTTCAGATTGCAATTTGAGAAGCTGATAAAGGCTTCAGGAATTCAGTTTTTTTTCTCCTCGTTGGCAGACATGCAGTGATCTCTGCTGTGTTCTGCTTTAGTCATGCAACTTTATTCCCTTTATGTGATATTTAGCTCAGTTCTGGGACCTCATGTACGTTCCATTTTTGGCAGAACAAGATCACACTGCTTTCTGTTGCTTGTTTATGGAAAAACAATTGAGATGAGCCAGGAGAGACTGCAGCAAAGAATGTGTTACCTTCTGAGGCAGCTTCTACTCTTGGGTCCTTTTGGATGATGCTTTCACTGGCATTGCTTGAAAATGCCAATTCAGGTATTCAAGGAGTTCAGTCAGGCTCTGTGGCAGAGGAGAAAGTCCTGCCATGTCAGACATGCTTAAGAAATCAGGAATTGCAGGGAAGTGTGAGATTGATGCTGATGATGTCAGTTTTACATTCAGCACTTGGGTCTGATTGCCACAATCACAGTAAGAAAATCCATAGCCACTTTACATAGTGACCCAAATAAGTAAAAAAAACCTGGGGTTTGTCTCAGAAAAAAGGTCAGCTTGATATACACTTTAGCTAGCATCAGCCTGAAAGTTTTTAGTCTTTTTCTCCACATTCACAAATCAACTCTTTTAGCAGGTTTTTAGCAATTTATTGTTTACCTTAAACAGCAGATTATTTTGTACCAGAGAAAAAAGTGACCTTGTTTCATCTGACCTGTCTGCTATCTTGGATCTACTATTACATTAGAGAACCTCAGCATTCCTTTCAAACCACTTGTCTATAGCAGTGTTCAGGCATTTGTGTCTTTTGCTATGCAATTTTTTTTGGTATATTTTATCTGACTCTGTCTTCATGATGAGTTACAGCATTTTCATTTCTCCCTATAGTTACTAGCAGTGATTTGTGGAACACAGACCCTTTAACAAATGTCCAGTACCAGATAAACTCTGAGACAGCTCTGAAATGGCATCAGGCAAGAAAAAGTTGTCAGCAGCAGAAGGCAGAGCTATTGAGCATCACAGAGTTACACGAACAAACATACCTGACAGGTAGGTTAATATTATCCATCTTTTCCTTAATAAAATGTATTATTGCAACAGTGACACTAATATGGCATGTTCCGTCTTGAAGATTATATTTGTTCAATTCTGGTAATTAGTAAATTGAAATAGTTATATTGAACGATTCATCTAGAAATATAGGACAGATAATATTTATTTTATCATGATTAAATATTGCCATAAACTAATAGTGACATAAAAAATACAACAATTAAGTAATGTGGGCAATAAAGAATGAATGTTGGAATGCAGAGAAATGCAAAGCAGTTTGTAAACTGAAGATGCAGATACCAGGATTGCACCTTTTTTGCACTCTTCTTGTAATGTATATTAGTCGGCAGTTTTGCCTATTTCACTAAAGCCATTGCATCCTCAATATATCCTAAAATATGAAAAGAAAAAGAACTAATAAGCAAAAGAACTCATAAATATTCTCTTTTAGTTTCAATCTCCTTCAATGTTTTTGGAAAGAGTTTCCACACTTCTCCTATGAGAAAATTCTTAAATTTTACTTGAATATAATACATTCTGCATTGAGAAAGTCCTCCTTATACATTCTCAGCCTGTGTAAAAACATAAAATAATTAACTGATTCATCTCTTAAATAGATTAGAAAATATTTTGAATATGTTACATCAGTTGAAATATAAAATATTCTATACCATAACTTATATGTTGTACTCTCTAAATTTGTAGAATAAGAGGATTAGAGAATAGTTTGGGTAGAAAGATGAACATTTAAAGATCATCTCTGCCATGGTATGGGACATCATGGATTTGACTAGGTTGCTCAAAGTCCATCTAACCTTAGCTTGAACACTTTCAATGACGAGGATTAACAATTTCTCAGGGCAACCTGTTCCATCAACATTGTAAAAAATGCCTTCATTATATCAAATCTAAATCTACTCTATTTCATTTTTAAACTATTATCCCTTGTCGTGTCACTACAAGCTCTGGTAAAAAGTCTTCCTCCAAATTTATTACAAGCCCTTTTAATTTATTGAAAAGCCATGATAAGATCTCGCCAGAGCCTTCTCCTCTCCAGGCTAAACAACCCCAACTCTCTCAGTCATTCTTCACTGGGGGGATGCTCCAGCCCTCTGATGAATTTTCTTGCCTCCTCTGGACTTGCTCCATGCCTTTCTTGTACTGGGGACCCCACAGCTGAATGCAGCACTCTGAGTGTGGGTCCCCAGAGAAGGGTTGAGGGTCAGAATCCCTTCCCTTGCCCTGCTGGCCACGCTGCTTTGGAGGCAGCCCAGGACATGTTTGGCTTTCTGGGCTGTGGTCATGGCCAGGTCATGTTCAGCTTTCCATCCATGAGCACCTGAAGTTCTTCTCTGCAGTGCTGCTCTCAATCCATTCATCCCTAGTCCATGTTGATATTGTGAATTTCCATAACCCCGGGATAGGACCTGGTGCTTGGCTGTGTTGAACTTAATGCAGTTGGCATGGACCCACTCCTCAAGCCTGTCAGAGGCCCTCTGGTTGCCACTGCTTCCCTCCAGTGAGCCAAAGGCACCTCTCAGCTGGGTGTCACCTGCAAACTTGCTGAGGGTGCACCCCATCACACTGCCTATGGTACTGACATAGATATTGATAATATTGGTCTCAATACAGACCCTAGAGGAACACCACTTGTTACTGGTTTCCACTGGATTCTAAGCCATTGACTGTAGCTCTTTAGATGCAGACATCCAGCCAGTTTCTTGTCCATCTAGTAGTCCACCAATCAAATCCATATTTTTCCACTTTAGAGGAAGGAGAAATGTACTTTTAATGCTATGAATAATTTCTTCTGTCTAAACTTCTGTTTTCAATTTAAAGATTTGGTCAAAACATGGGTTGTTTTTTAAATGACTGTGAGAAAATTACAGTTGAAATTAGTGCTTGAGGGAGCAAACTGGTGCTGGCACAGAAGGTAGTTAGTTGATGTGTTTTAATTCAAACTGATAGACATGGCTGCTAAATGTAGGTGAAGATCAGTTTATCATTATACAAATACCCTGGCAGTAGTAGGATTTCCTGTCATGCTCACTTCTCAGTTCTCTTAACCACAAATTGTTTGTCCAGGAGAAGTAATAGAGCATGTTAATGTGTTGGTGCAAAATCAGGTCTGAGATTCCAATTCTTTCCAGTCAGCTACCTCTCCTTTTAAGTTTGCCATGCTTCAAGTGCTGCCCATCATTGTGGTATCAAAGACAACTACAAATTGCAACGTCTTGGCATGATTTCATCAATAGAAGCAGAAACAAATGATTTGCACAATGATTTTCTGTGAACTATGCAGAAACACACCTAAATTAAAAAGCCAGCAGGCATCCAGGTGCTCTTCCAAGCCTTATACTAAGGGCAGATATAGAATGATTAGTACTGACTATGAATGATGTTCAGCAGGGCCATACATATTTCCAAGTATTTTTCAGAGCTAGAGGAATAAATTTGTACTGGTTTTTTTGAAGCCTGATTTAACATTGGCTAAAGAACTGAAATCAGATCAGTCTGAAAAATGCATAAGATATGCTGTTAAAAAGATGTTTGTAATGATTGTATTTTAATGTATTTTGATAAATGAGAGCTGGTTTTTTACACTGTGAAATTCACACTTGTTAATTTTATGGAAGAGAAAATACACCCTGGGAAACTATATATTTCATTTTAGAAGACTGATTTTTAGTTTTGTGACCTTTTCTGCAACTTTATCCATTTAATATTTTATAGTTCTGAAAAAAAACAAGTTTCATGCTTGTGATCAATGGTAGCAGAGTAATTTTGTTTTATGTTGTAATAAAATTCTCCAAACCTAAATATGTCAAAAGTCTAAAACTAAACTGACCAATGTAAGATGACTGGTTTATGAGGTTTAGCATAACCACCTTAACTAGAATGTTAAAAATTGTTTAAACTTGTACTAGGAAAAAGGAGAAAGCTTAACAAGATTTCAGTTCTCAAGTTTTGAGGAGTGTTTTCTCTTGCTGTGGACTTGCAATGTCTCTCTGTGTCTCTGTCACCCAGGTCTGACTCGCACGCTGAGCTCAGCTCTCTGGTTTGGTCTCAACAGTTTGAATTTCAACAGCGGATGGCAATGGGTTGGTGGTGCTCCCTTTCGGTACTTAAACTGGGTTCCAGGTAAGGTTAAGTGCATTGCTACTCAGTTCAAAAGGCAAACATTTGGTCATTGTGTAACAAATATATTTTCTAGCACTTTATTCTCCTGCAATTATTGAGCTTGTTTTGGTGCTGAATGATTCTGATTGTGATTATAAATGCTATGAGTAATGGCCCTTATATTAGGGGATATGGCCCAGGCTTAATTTATTATTCATAAGAGAAATGGTTCAAAATCCATAGGCAGGTTTTAAGTCATCTGTTCACACTTCATTTGCATATCTTCCTAATTTATTTTATTTCTGAATACAGAAAAAATCAAGTGTTGTAGAAGTCTTCATTTGTTAGATTAGAGTGATCAGTGGTGGGAGGTTTTTGTTTGTTTGCTCCTTTTCTTTAAATTCCTTTCCCATTTGTTTTTGTTAATTTTTCTTTATTTGCTTCAAGAATAGCTTTTCATTTTCATTTAGGATTAATCTACCTTCAACAGTAGCACAAATCAAACTGAAAATTTGAGGCCAGACTTCTTTGATGGAAGCCCAGCTACTCCACAGCTGTGGCAGCAGTATTGAACTTGGATGCCATCATTAAAAAGTTTCTGAGCTATCTGTGCATGTGGTGAAGGGCTGCATCTCTGGTTGACCATTCAGGGTGCCTATGTAATCATGGCTTTTTGCAGGACCTTGCCTTGTGCCTTTGCACTGGCTATTCAGGGAGCTTTTGAATACTAATTTAAAATAGGTGTCTGAAGTTCTGCAGTGTGTTCTTTATCTTCACTGAGCATTTCATCACCAGTAACTATAAGTGCGTGCTCCAGTGTATCACCCAGGACTTTCCTTGTGTAGATAAGGCCAAAAGAACATTTTGGGTGGACAAACCTTGTGAGCAGGCAAGCTCTGAAGAGTGAATTGAACTACTTTATAAATAACTCTCCAGTGGAGTGAGTACAGGAAATCAGATGAACTGCAAGTTGCTGTGGAGGTATTTACAGGTCTGTGGTCTGAGTGCAGTGATGAGAATCTGCGCGCAAGGAGGAGTGGGGGAAACACAGCTGTGGGATGGAGCCAGAGCAGCAAAAGGAGCTGTTCATGGTTATTAAAACTGCAGACAACTCAGTTGTACTGTAAAAAAATCAAATAGCTAAGTTGGGTTTTGATGTAACAAAAATGGACTCCATTTATCTTTAAGTCCTCTCAGTCCTTAATTTCATTAAAAGTTAATACTCTACACTTATGTCCATATAACATATTTTATATTTGTGCTGTCTCCTTCATGACTTTACATTGGTTCAGCCATTCTCTGTCTCATCCCCATTACACTGGTTGCTTAGGAACTGGCTCTTTTCCATTAACATATTTTAAGGGAATTTATGAAAACTTCTTCCATCTCACTAGCCCTAAATAAATAAACAAATAAAAAGGAACTGTTTAAACAAAATGGATTTTGCTTAGACATTTTGGTTATCTAGCTGCCAATAGCTAAATTTCTTTGTGCAATAAAACAATTCAAAATTGTATTTTTGAAGCATATCTATTTCTCCTATGGGAAGAAGATAACCAGCTCTAACAAAAAATATACAAATATCTTGATATTGTCATGTTGTTTAGACAAATTAACAGGAAGTTCACACCAGCAAAATAATCACTTATTATTTTCCTTATACCAAGTACAGAATTTGACTAGCTTACGGAACAGTTTTTTAATCTAAAAACTGTCCTCTGGAGCTTACACATTCTCCATTTAGAAAAGGAAAAAATCCCAAAGAAAATAAACACGTACACTGTAATACCTCCTACCAGGACTTTGAACATGTAAAGAGGATGTTAAATTATGAATTTGCAACTTGTGGTTGCTGTGGAAAAATTTTCTCTTAAAGCAATGAACTTCTCCCTCCAGGCTAAAGGACCATTGAGTACCACAGCTGTCTGTGTGTTAATGCATTTTATGGTTGAAGCATGGACCAGAAGGGAATGTGAGAGCTGGGAGGATGACCATGTTCTGCTTATACTATGTTGTTGAGATTTGTGGTGGTAGTTTTTTGTTTTGTTTTATTTTTTCTTTTTAAGGCCATCCTTCTCCAGAACCTGGAAAAATCTGTGGTGCATTGAATCCTGGCAAAGGTGCTAAGTGGGAGAACTGGGAATGTGATAAGAAACTTGGCTATATTTGTAAACGAGGAAATGCTACTTTAGACTCTTTCATTATTCCTAGAGGTAGGTTTGGTAATAAACCCTCAACAAATTGTTAATGACCAATGTTTTTTATCTGTAACTGGAATAGGTGTTCTTGCATGTAGTAAAACTAAGCAAAGGACTCTGTAGACTGTGGTTTGACCAAGATTCCCTCTAAAAGTAAATGGTGTGTACTTTCTTTTTTGCTCTGGCCTCCCTATCTCCCGTGTAATAATCTTCAATTGTCTTGAGAACTCCACAGTTTTGCAATTTAGAACTCTTTTCCAAAACCAAGCAGAACTGTCAGATTCTGATTATAAAATAATAAAAAATGAATTTAATGTTTTTTAATGATGTAATTGTCTGAAGCCCCATGTGCACAATGAAACCAACCCACTTCTTCCTGTAATTTTTACTACTTATGAATTGCAGCAAGTCAGTAGTGGAGTAGAAGAATGTTTTAAAATTCTTTTGAATCAGATATTTTTAATGTATCTATGTGTCTTATAAGTATAGAAAAATTTACATAGAAATATGAAAATATTTATTTGTATACATATAAAAGCTTATACAATTATTTATGACATTATTTAAATTATATATATATATATATATATACACTTTTTTAGAAGAAAGAAACATAACTCTGGAACTTGCCTCACATACTTAAAAAAGACAGAAGAGAAATAAATTTATTTGGACCACTTTCCTTATTATCTCTGTGTACTATAAACATCTTGTAACTTCCTCCTTTGTTTCATCACTCCTAGTTCCTTTCTTTTTCCAGGTCATACCTGTATCTCTTAAATCCACTGATATTATTTTATATAGGCTTCAGAAGCAGAAGGCTAAACTGGAACTAGATTTCCAGTTCATGAATTAACATGCATCACTACTTGCAAAGCAGATGTTTTGGAAAATCAGTGTTTGATATTTGGCTTAAAAAACAGTGGATGTTTTTTAATATTTTTTCTGCTTTTGCCAATATAGAATCCGTCCTGTTAAAGACAATTGGGACAGAAAATTCTGCCTAATTTTTTTTTTTTGCTTTGTTGCAAAGAGAAAAAAAACAAGAATTAGCTGGTGTCTCATTAATTAGATATTGAAATACATATTAATTAATATAATTGATGATTTGATATTGAAATCAAGTATGTTCATTTCCTTAGCTGTGAAGACTTCAATGTGTGCTAAAATTATTTCTTAATTTAAATATGTAAAGTTTTGTTAGTATATGTACACAGGTGATACCCAAATAGTTTCATTTATATAGGTTGTTTTAGATTGTTTTGCTGGCTACTGATCAGCTTTTCAGGTTTCATACACCAGTTCTGAAACACTGATGCCTATAAATATAATATCAGATTAAGACAGGCTGCTATATTATTTATATTTAAATTCAGGGGTTTTTTTTGGAGGGGGGTGTGTGTCTAATGGTCATTACTCTCTTTTGCATTAGGGTTTTGTTCCTAACCCCCACCTCTACCCTCCAAGTTTACCAGCAAATTGAAGGAAGAGAAAAAAAGTTTTCAATTAAAGAGAAGTTGCTGAGTAAACACTGTGACAGCTAAACCAAAGACTGGCAGGAGTTCACTCAGTAAAGTATTTTCCAAAATGTCCCATGGGGGGAAGTAATAAAAGGAGTAAGCATGGAATCATGCAAGGTGTTGGGTGCCCTCAGCTTCTAAACGTGTAAAGGAAATTATGGCAGAATATGTTTTCCTGAGTTAAGAAATAAATTAATTCCAAATTCATACATGCACTTCATACATTGTTCACTTGACATTAAACACAAAGAAAAGCCTTTGAAATTTTAACCCTAGAAGTTATAATTGTGTCTAACAGGGCAGTATAGGGGACAGAGGAACGTTTTACAGCAGAATGTAATCATACTTGTGTTCAGAACAAAGTAGGGAAAAATCTTTACAGAATATTTTTTTTCATTACAGATGGATTTTCACAAAGTAAACACCTGCAGGATTGTTTTGTTTTTGTTTATTTGCTATCTTTTTCCAGCAGGGGGCCACATCATGTTGTACATGAATGTATCTTCGGGCTACAGAGCGTTTGTTCTGTAAACCCAGCAAAGTGTATTAATAGAAATGTGTTAATTTCAAATTCAAAATGCTGAAAGGCTATCTACCTCCACCAAGTGACTGCCAACGCAGATTTCATCCCAAGCCAAAAAAGTGTGTTGATCTTAAAGTACTGTTCACAAATGCTTCTTTAAATAGTCAGTTAGAAGGAGTAAATGCTCTTACTGTTATTGCTGAGATGCTGTGCATCTCTGTCTTATCAGAGCACATAGGATGGGCCTAAGAGAGAAATGTCAGAATCATGAGACTGACTTCAGCTAGTGCTTTCACTCTTTTAGACACACAAGTCAAGCACTGTGAGAGTTTTCAGACTTCAGAAAGTTAAGCTTGCATAAGAGTCAGCTTCATAAGAGTACTTGCTCTATATTTGAGGAATAACTATTCTACAGTTACAGGCCAATAAATTTATCAGCTTGACATTTGGAATAATATTGTTTGAATGTTAATGTAATATCTTTTACCTTTTATTTGTGGTAATTTGCATTGCTTCTTTTGTTTAAGTGAAATGATGTCCAGAGAGTAGTACTTGTTTCCATTAGGATGAAAAAGTACACTGGATCACTTTGAATTGTCTACTAGTCTTTTTAAAAGTAGAATGGGGAAGAACAGAGTTAATTTTGCTGAGTAGCTGAAATGAAGAACTGAAGAGTTTCTTGTACTAAGAAATCCCCAGCAATGTAATTCAATAAGACTTACACCAAAGAAACCAGACCATCAACAGCCTTTTTTTTTTTTTGTGGCCTGCAATAAGTTCCCTCTTGTTACTGGGTCTACAAGAAAAAGCTTTGCTGTCTTGCCATGGTTGTTTTACTGTTCAGTGAGTTCAGTGAGTAATATTGTCACAGTCTGCATGCAATTGAAAAAGAGATGCTCATGGACTCACTGAGACATAAATACTTTTGTGACTCTTTGTGGCTGTTGTCTGAACTGCTGATCTCTGTTCTATGCAGTGTTTGTAGCTTGCAGAATGGTATGTTGTGTATTCTCTGATTTGTGGCAAAGCACTGTAAAATGCATATGCTCAGAGCTGAGACCAGGTGTAAGGGGGATTAGGTGGTTGTCTGAAGCATCAACTAACTTCTACAGCAGCGTTTGTCACCTCTGCACTCGCTTGTTTCTCCCAGCATCACCACCTACTTTGACTTTGTTTTCCTGGGGTTCCCCCACCCTCTATTTCACCTTTTCCTCTCCTTTGGCAGACTTGAGAAGTCTCTGACCAAGCATCGAGCCCCTTGTCCTGGGGAAAAAAGTTTAGTTTTACTCAAAATTTGTAAGAATGAGCTGGCACTTTTTAGTTGCAGGTCTGAAAGAATAGGTACTGTTTATAATAGGAATGTGTGTCATGACTCTAAGTATCTATTAATCATCAGTATCATCCAGTGGAAACTGAGTATGTGCCTGCAACAAGGACCTGACTGGTCATGAGTTTGGGTGCCTATTATGGGATACATCACACTGTTAAACAAACACGTTGCTCCTTCTGATAGATAGTTTTTTTGCCAGCAGAATTTCTGTATACCTGCTGTCATCATTCTACTCTATATATTGGTGTTTGCTAAACCCATCTGCTGATTATAAATAAAGAGCTGCAAGAATTATAATTTGTTTCTACAGCAGCAATACCCTGTTTGTTATACATTAGGGTGGCACTCCTCCCAAGGTTGAATTGTTTGCTGAGCAGTAATGTGTTTGTTGGCAATACCCTGGTGCTCTTCTACTGAGCTTCTGAAAGCAAGTTTTAAGCATAAATTGTTTACTTTGACAACATAATTTTCTCAGTTAAGCTTCTGAAAATGATTCCTAAATAGTCTTATTTGGGTTCTTTTAGGATTATGTATAATCAGGTATTTCTTTCAGTAGTCTAGCAGATGGGCTAATCCATAAAGTGCCTAGGTTTTTTTGAAAATAATTACTCTCATAAATATATCTTGTAAAGTCAAGTTCTTAATATATAACATGGAGGCTAAAGAGAGGTGCTAAAATCAGTGTAGAAAAATTATAAAGCACCATTCTGCAGACCTTACATTTTAGTATATATATATGCATGCCTATAAAAGACAAAACTGTGTTTTAATTGTCTTTTCTCAAGTTGCAAGAACTTGTTTGCAATTGTAGTGTTCTTTAAAAACAGTGTGGAAGCTTCAGCTTTTAATCATTCATGCAGATTTTTATCACTGTGCATGTTTTTAATCTCTGCTGTTCTTTGTGAAGAAAATCTATGATTAAATTTATTTGTTAAATATTTTCTGATGTGATGTCTAGTCTGTAGTTAAGAACAGAATTCTGAAACTCTACATGGCAATTTTTCTTTTCAGAGACTAATGTGCCTATTAGGTGTCCTGACCAATGGATGTCATATGCTGGTCACTGTTACATAATTCATAGGGACCCCAAAATATGGAAAGATGCTTTAACATCTTGCAGGAAAGAGGATGGAGATCTGGCAAGCATCCATAATGTTGAAGAATACAGCTTTGTTATTTCTCAACTTGGGTACCGTGAGTATTTTTTCACAATAACATGTACCTATATATACTAAGTAAAGGTGTTTTGAACATGTCTTGCCTGCTAATAAAATGAGGAGACTGTTTAAAAACACTAATTGTCCTGATCACAGGGTGTGAAGGAGCTACATTTTGAATTTAAAAAAATTAGAGGAAGATAAAACACAGAAGAGGATATAATAATATCTTATAATTGTCCAGATTGCAGCACAAAAGGACTTTAGTTTGAAACTAAAAAATCAGAGAAAACAAGAACACAGAATACAAGCACAAAATCCAAACAGGCTTTACTGCCATTAAAAAGCTGTGGTCAGTGACACAAATTGTATTATCTCCAAACTCTTATTTCTTAGGGTCTGCTTCTCCTTCCTTTCTTCTTTTGTATATGTTAAAGCAATTTAAAACTTTTTCATAACATAAAAGGATTTTACAATTGACATTCAAAAATAAATGGGGGGAAGTGAGGTCTGCTAGTCCAAGACAGTTTGGGAAGATCTGTGTCATATTATTAACACTGCCATGGCGTTATATCTCAAGTCATGCTGGTTGTGTTTCTCCTGAAAAAAGAATCCATCTGTCCCAGTATATGGATTCAGATGTGCCCCATATCAAATACAATATTTATGTGCTTGGTTTGTGAGCACATATTTGAGCTGTTGCAAGGCAAGTTAGTCTGCAGGTGCAAGATGTGTTCATTAGGAGAGTGCAGCCATGCTGACTCTGGGGCAATTTCGTGGTTGCTATTGCTTTATGTGAGCCTGCTCTTGCTTGAAGGAACACTTAACTGCTTTTTGATGGAAGAAGCAGGTTCACACCTACATGTGCTTCTTGGCACTGACTGATCCTATGTGTGCTTTCAGTGCCAGGTAAAGATGAGTTAGTTTATCCTTCACTTAGAGTGTAGCCATGTGCTTTGAGGTGCAGCATAGCAGCAGTTCTGGAGTGGAAATCATAAAACAGCTGATGCACTTTTTTGTATCCTAGCTACCTCCACAGCAACTTGTGCTTATCTTCACATTCCTGAAAGAGTGACTTGTTCTTCCATGAAACTTTTACTCTTTCAAAAGATATCCTAAGGAAAGATGGGACCTCTTGAGACATTAGGACATTTGATAGAAGTTAGGTTCTAAAGGAAACTAGTTGTATTTTCACCTTACATACGCAAAGTAGGTTATTTCATAGTTTGGTATCTCCTCGAAAGACCTTTTCTGAACTAACTGCTCTTCTGTTTTTGTAAAATTGAGTGTTTTTTAAAGGCAAATAATCCTGAAGGAAACCAGGCTTCTCACAAATGACACACTAGCTGCAACAGACTATTTTGAAAGCATTCTTTTCAGAGGAATAAAATTACAATAACTAAAGAAGCCTTTTACGACAACTTCTGACTGTCAGATGACCCTTGTTCACCACTGAGAGGAGAATACCATGTGTTGCAGTGACTAGAAAAATCTTGTCTGCCTCAGACCACTGCTGTACAGAAAGAACAAAAGTCTATCTTTGTGCCAAACAATTCACAGTCCCATGATAAAACAAAGGAAGAAGGGGTACAATGAGATGAATATTGTCATGGTAGCTGAGCTTTTGTTGGCATCACCCACAAAGGAGAACTTTAGAGAGGAACATGAAGAATAAAGAAGTGCATTCTGGATGTTTACACGGAAGTCCAGCATGTGACATGGCACAAATGTGGCCCAGTGCATGACTGAGAATGGGAAGCAGCTTTACAAATTGCTGGAAAAAACTTCTCTTGGTATTTAGTCATACAGCTGTAGAGATGATTGCAAAAAAGCAGCAGTTCTTCTAGTGAGAGAAAAAATGTTATGTAGGAAGAGACTCCTGGCTTTTTTTTACATTGCTTATTTAGATGGTTTTGATGTAGTTATTTTGTTGAAGAATGTTGTTTATTGTTCATATTACCATGGTGTGAGCCCACCACTGTAGGAGATCTGAGCATCGACAATGGCTCTCTGTGCTAAATGCTCAGTAAACATGGACAGGAAGATTTTAATAGGTAACTGAATAAAATATAAATTAAAGAGCATGGATGGCAGTGGGCAAGGAGGGAATGAGAACATGATGGGCAGTAGAATTGGATCAGCTTTCAATGTGTTACCAGAAGACAATTTAAACAAGGGTACTGAAATGTAATTTTGGGAGACTTCTGAGCATAAAATGCAGTCTGCATGAAAGGGTAAAGGTGTGTGTTTGAAAATGGAGCCTGAGAATTTGAGGGCTTAGGGGTGCAGAGATGGTAAGAAATTATGGATGAGCTATGAGGGCTGATCACATTTAGGTGTAATAAAAGCAAGAGAGTTCAGGGAGGGAAGGAGAAAGGACAGAGACTTGACTCTCTCTGTCATTCAAGTGACCGGCTGCGAGGGTGATATTTGCAGTATCAGTTGGCCAGAATGGGAAACCTCTCAGAAACAGTGTGAAGTAAATTCCTTGACCAGTCCTGCAGTTTCCTTCAAGACAAAAGCCAACAGCTAACTCTTTTAACTGTAAAGTGAATCCAACATTAATTTCACTTTATTCTGAAATAAAATATAGGAACACATATAATGGAAAAACTTGCAAGTATTCTGGTTTTCAGCTCTAAAAGACATCACTGGGTATCTTAGCATTAGAAAATAGGACATTTCTTTCTTCACTATACTAAAAGTAGGAGGAAAAGAGGAGGTAATGTTTTATTTAGGTGTTTATTCATATCTCATTAAAAGAATTTTGAATCAGAAAAGAACATGAACACAGTTGTGTTGCAGTATAACTCAGAAAAGGGAGTATTTTGGCTGTTTCTACGAAATTGAACACCCTTATTTTATTGCTACTTTGATGAGTGGCCTTTCCTGATGACTGGAGTGGGTATATGAGAATCAGTCTGACCTCTATGAGGCTGAGAACCCTAATTTCCTGGCTGCCTTGTCAACTTCCTGAGAATAATTTTTTTCTTTTCTGCAAAGAAGAAATTTCACATGATGTGACAGAATTGTTATTTGTATGTTTTAGAGCCATCTGATGAGCTGTGGATTGGGTTGAATGACCTCAAGGTTCAGATGTATTTTGAATGGAGTGATGGAACACCTGTCACCTACACTAAGTGGCTTCGTGGAGAACCCACTCATGCAAACAACAGGCAAGAGGACTGTGTTGTTATGAAGGGAAAGGTAAAGTCACATAGCTATTGACTAAATTGTCTTACGATTCCCTTTATATTTTTAGCTTTTTCTATGCAAGAGCAAATAAAAATAATTTTGAAAATGGGGATATTACTGCTTGAAGCAGCCTATTTTGGAGCCAGGAATTAATTTTTTGAGGAAGGATCTCTGTTTGAAGTTTCCAGAAAATTTCAGTGTCTTCCCTGAGAAGCAGACAAGTAGTGGCAACTGCCCCTAAGATTCATACTTCTGGATTTCAATTTGTGCATGTGGAGTTTTAAAAGAATCTTATAATTACGCCAGGAAGCAGACAAACATGTAAATGTGTTTCTTCAGGAAACTAAAAGGACATTTTGGATATGTTTGGCTTTTGTTTTGACTGAGTATGGGATTCATGGTAAAAAATTGCACTAGCAATTTTTGTTGATGCTAGAGAGAAGTACTCTCTTTAGAAGAAAACAGAAATCTTAATTTAATTTTTCTAGGCAAAGTTATAAATCTTGGATCTGGGTGGTTTAATTGCCATGTGTGTATCTGCACTGCACATGAAGAGCTATGAGGAATGTAGTAAATAGCAGTGGCATTAGTGAAAGCCCTTCCTGAGTGACTTTACCTACAGCTTAAAGGCTGCTTTGAAAGGGCTGTCTTCTGGAATCTGGTAATGATCAGTGACCTAAGAGTATTACAGGAACAGAGATAATACTGAGCACAAAAGTCAGTTTGTGTTGATGTACACAGACAGCTCTTTTTGTGAGAGTTAAAAGTATCAAACTTACCATCTCCTTTAGAGTTTGCCTATTTTATCAGGATGGAAAAAAGCAGGTACACATACCAAAGGAATTTTCTTACTTTGCAAAGGTAACAATGCACAACTATAAGCTGACCTTCTCAGTTTGTTGACATTTACCTGCTTAAGTACTTTGTGTTTCCATTGTTGATATTTTTGGGTTAATCAGTCCTTGGTGGAAGCCATCTGAATCTATCACTTAGTTTATGGAACAAAGCCTGGCCCTGTCTGTACCACCACCTTTTTCAAGGAAGCATTTGGGTTTAGCTAAGGAGAAAGTAAGAGAACAGAGATATATTTGCAAAAGGCAGCTCATAAGACATGGTAAGAAGTATCTAGAAATTACTGCATGAACTTCCCACTGAAGATATGCCTTACAGAAAGGCAGCAAATGTTCTTCCTGCAACTAGAGTCACATCGGTCAGAGTCAAGATGGCCACGATACACAGAGCATCACATACAATATCAGAATGCTTCAACCCACACAGGCTAACACCATACCTCATCAGAAGACACTAGGTGTCTGCCCACAGAGAATAACATCCCATCACATCAGAAGGCTTCAAACATCTACCCTTCTTGTTCTTTAGCCCAACCTTTTATACCCCTCATATTCATGCACTGCACCCGTGTGCCCTCTGTTCCCTTTGGTGTTGGTCAGTGCCCCTGGGCACTCCAGGCTCATTGCTGTCAGTGCTGCTCACAGCTGTGCCCCCTGGGGGTGAGCTCAGCCACAGCCCCACTCCCAATTACCACAAACTCTGTGCCTACAGATACCCACAGCTTCAGAGTAGATTTTCCTGTGTTGAAGAAGTCTGAAGGTTTTGCAAAGCTGGCTTCTCCCAGTCTGAGAAGGTCAGAGATTTGGGTGATTATTTGAAGGGTCTGCCAACCTTATGAGAAAGACATGGTAGGGAATGATGTGACAACCACCAATGGACTTTCCTTGCAGTAAGCACAGGACAGACACAAGCACCAGGTGAACATCCATGGCTTTGTTGTTGTAAGCAGAAGTGTTGAGCTTTGGGAGAGTTTTTCCTGGAAGCAGGGTTTGTTGAGTGTCCTGAGAACTTGGAATATTGTGGCACAAGTGTCTGTGTATTAAGATTATGATTATTTTACATTTTTGGCAGGGAGGGTGGTTTCAAAGAATAAAACAAATGGAAAAAAAAGTAATTGCCATCAACTGCTGTGAAATTACAGTTGTAGAGGTGTAGTCTTCAAGGCACAGGTGAATTGTGCACAAGTTTCTCTTTGTCTCCTAATATCTTAGTTCATCTGTTCAGTCAAAATGTACCTAAAATATTTTGGGAGCATGGTGTGATGTTCCTTACTTTCAGTACAACTTCCACTGAATGTCATTGTTTCTTCTGAGAACCTGCAGTATGAGGAATAAGGATATTAATTTTAACTTTGACAAAGAACTTTTCACATCTTCAAAGTTTTGTGTAAGTATTAACTAAGGAATGCAGTCCTCTGGTGTTGTTTTTTTGCTGTTAGAGTGCATTTCTCTAGGGATAGCTAATATCTCCCTTTCCTTCAACATGATTATTAAATCAGCAGTGTTTGTAAAGATGATATATTGCAGTCACTAACAAATGATTGCTTTTCAGAAGAATAAATAATCAAAGAAAGTGAAAGTCAATGGTAAATCAGCTCCAGAAGAAGTGAGATAGGAATGATGTTGGAATTAAGTATTGAACTTAGATGAAAGATTTTCTCCATTGAAAGCTAGCAAAAAATTATTAAATACTTGGAAAGAGAAACCAGCTTTTTTTGGAGGTAAAAGCCCAGTTGACTGAGATTCTGTTTGTATGTTCAGGATGGATTTTGGGCAGACCATTCTTGTGAAAAGAAAATTGGCTACATCTGTAAAAGGAAACCTATGTCAGATGCTCCTACAGAAGAGGAAACAATTGACATGGGCTGCCAGAGAGTAAGTGAACAAAAAGCTGTCTGATCTGAATAGGCTGCTAAGAATGATAAAAAAGAGAAACTGTCACCTAGGTGGCAGAAAAAACATGAAAAATAAGTTCTGTTTCGTCATAATCAGAAGAGTTTACCTTCTCATTTCTATGGCAGAATGACTAAATATGACTAAATCTAATCTGTGACTGTCATTTGGCACTTAATACTCACTTTCTTTTTCCAGAACTTAAACCAAATCTCAAACCTGTTATCCCTGAAGCAGACTATTTATCCTTGACTGGCATTCAAGCTTCCCTAAGGAATTTGCCTGTACCATCAGCTGCACTTCAGCTCTGGCTCCAGTTTTCTACAAAATTGTTCATAGCAGGAGGAGTGTCCCTGTCTAAATACTGTTCTCAGGGCTTTGCTGTTGTCCCTGGCAGTGCTCTCTACTTTGAATACCACCGCGAAAGAAAATTAATCTATCGTGCTTCTTCTGAATTGTCAGCAGATCTATTTTTTACTTGCTTGCTTTCTAATGACATAACACCCAGTAATTACAAAAAATTACTGAAATTTATTATGCCATAGGAAATCTTATTGAGTATTTGTTGTCCTTGAAGAAATTGCCTTTTCTTCCAAGTCTGCTTTACACAACTTCAGAAAAAGTATTTGATGATTATTCCCAGTATTTGTAAAGAGTACCTGGAATCCTTACAAGTGTTGGAGGAAATAAAGGGTTCCTCATACTTACAGATGTTATCATTGCCTACAGAACTAAGTGCATGCCTGTAGAAAAAAAAGTGTCTTAAAAGTGAGAAATTAAAAACAATCAGAAGAAATTTTTTGTGAACTGTGGCTGATCACAGCAAAGTTCTCTGAAAGCATGTTCCTGAGTAAACAGTATTTGAATGACAAAACTTTGGGAGTGAGTTTTGATGTTAACTAAGAATAAACAAACTTGTGTGAGATGTCATTCCCTTTCTGAAAATTCAAGCTGAAGGTTGCTTTTCAAGACTGTCCTTGTGATTTCATGATGCCTATGTCCTGGTTATAATCCTGTTCTGAGTGCAAAAATTGCACAGAAAAAACTCTCATCCCTTTGTGAGTGGAATACATTGATTGAAAATAAATAAGATATGAAAAATTGTTTTATGGAACAAAATTCTAAAAAGCTTTGATCCTACCTGCTTCCACTCTGAATTTTTCAGTTACATTGTTCCTTTGACTAGTGGTTAGGTAATGGTGGTACCAATCAGTTTTCTGTTTTGTTGTTTCCCTTTCCTTTTCCCTTTCACTCTGTGATCTCTTCACATTTATTTTTATAGGGCTGGAAAAGACATGGTTTTTATTGTTACTTCATTGGAAATACATTTGTAACATTTTCTCAAGCCAATCAAACCTGTGGAAGGCATCAGGCTTTTTTAACAACAGTTGAAGACAGGTATGTAAACATCTACTTGTCTGAGGGGGTCACATGAGGATTCGGCTTCTAGCATCACCCACATATCAGAATAAAGACTCTGACTGGCCAAAAATCCAGCTTCAGAGGACAGCTATCTGTCAATACAGAACTTCTCACAGTTTTTACATGTAAATTCAAATCCAGGAATCTGTTTAATACTGAAAGTAGGTCATGGCTGTGAAATCAGTATTGATATAGATGGTTTTGTCAAGTAAAAGCAGAACTATATCTTCTACTTCTTAATTGTGGTGGCTAACTTGAGTAAGGAATATGGAATCCAATTTTGATTATTAAATGAAGAGATATGGCTCTGAATTTCTTTCAGAAGGTAGTACAAATGAGCAAGATGATATAGTTTCCAACTATCTGGTCTTTGAATTGAAGTACTGAAAAAAAATTAATTGAGAAATCAAATTATGTAAAGCACTTGCTACCTGAAAATCTGGCACAGTCCAGGTTCAGTGTGTGCAAAATTTCTGGAGAAGTGGTGCACATTACTCTATGAGAAGTATAGGAAAAATAAATAATTTAAGAAACAAAATATTTTTCTTGCAGATGACTTGATGCTTTACACAATCTCTTATTTGTTTCTATATAATCAAAATTGGTATGTTCTACTGTGAGAGCTCCAGCTGTCACAAATGGTGGCTCTATAAACATAGCACTGCAGCTGCCATAAAAATGTTTTAACATTAATGTGGCCTTCTGACTACACCTTGTTAAGAGGAGACTTTTTTATTTGCTCTGATTTCTTAGGAGATGTTTGTTCAAACACCATAGTGAACTATGACAGGCTTTATATCTACATAGGTTTGTTTGCTAAATATAACTTGACTTGCCCAATCATTGGATCTAATTTACAGTGTTCTTTAGTTTTATAATTTAGTACCATACTTTAGTCTCTAGTTTTTTTAACTTCAGTAATGCTGAGATTCCTTTTTCAGTTATGGATTTGTCTGAAGCAAGAAGTAATGAAATACAAGAGTACTAGCAACTCACAAAATAACTGGTATAAAACATAAGGAATGTCAGGTTTCTTCTTTACCATCAATTTCCTCTCAGTCAAAAATTAGGCCATCTTATTCACTGGGCATTTGAGAAAAAGCAAAATACTCTGATATCAAAGCTTACAAAATATCTGTTATTTAATGGTTTTGTTATATTCTTTTCTTAAGAAGATTCATTCAAGCTAGGCTTTCAAGAAGGAGCAGCTGTAATTCTCAGAAAATAACAAGCATTTTGCAACTTTAAAAAATAAATTTAACTTATTAAATTTATTATTAACTGATTTCTTTTTGACAGGTATGAACAAGCCTATCTGACCAGCCTGGTTGGACTGAAAACAGAAAGATACTTTTGGATTGGACTTTCAGATGTAGAAGAAAAAGGAACGTTCAAGTGGTCTAATGGTGAATCTGTCTTATTTACACACTGGAATTCTGAAATGCCTGGTAGGTATGACTCTGTGCTATTTAATGGGTCCAAGGCCCAAAATAAGCTGCTCACTGCTTGAAGATTTTTCCTTAGCGATCTCTTGATGACATAATGGCAAATGGCTTCCAAATACATCAGGCTGCTCTCCCCAAGAACCCAGTGAGGCTGGTAAGTTCCTGCCAAGTGCAGGAAATGAGTTTTGAGTATGAGTTTGGGAAGAAAGTTCTCATTGAGACCAAGTCTCTGATTTACAGCTGTTCTGGGGAAGTCTGTGCCTGTACTGCTGTGGAGGAGCAACCTCTGCAGGCTTAGTGACCCTCCTTGGAAGTCCAGCTGCATCTCATAGCACACTTGTTCACTGCACATTCTGAGTGTGAGGGATATCAGCATGCATGAAGCATCTCCAAGTCCTAGAGAAAATGGGATTGTAAGGCGTGACAAAAGGACCAAAATATAACAATGGGAGGTCATTTAATCTGACATGATCACAACAGAAAGTGGGTGGTTATTGGTGTTCAAAGTTCTGTTATGTTGCATATGCCTTTCAGGAGGTCCTCTGATTCTGTTTAATTCCAGTATCTAATTGCTGATTTGAATGTATCAGGTGAAGTTGTAAGGCTGTGTAGGCTTATATAGACCTAGTTAGTTCTTGAAAATTTTAGGTCAAACTAGAAAAACATTGAGAAACTAGCTCTAACTACATTCAGTTTTAGGGGAGAATTTCTTTCTAGAGATTCTTTCTTGATCTAAGCTTATGATCTAGCTAGGGTCAGCCACTGCAGATGATTTGGTGTAAGGCATAATTCAGTATTTCAGAGAGGATGAACTACAGATTTTTTCTCCTTTTTTTTTCTTCATGAATTAGAATCATAGAATCACAGAATGGTTTGTGTTGAAGGAACATTTCAAGACCATCTAGTCCCCAGCCGCTGCCATGGACAGCTTTCACTAGACCAGGTTGCTCAAATTTAAGTCCCACCTGACCTTGATATCTTTCATGAACTGGGCATATACCACTTCTCCAGGCAACCTGTTCCAGTTACTCACTACATTCATAATAATAAAAAAATTAATTTCTTATGCCCAATCTGAATCTACCTTCTTTCATTTTAAAATGATTGTCTCTTGTTCTGTCGCTATGAGCTCTGGTAAAAAGTCTTCACCTTATAAGCACTATTTAGTTATTGAGTAGTCAACGTAATGTTTCCCTGGTGTCTTCTGTTCTCCACGCTGAACAACCCCACTCCCTAAGTGTCTCTTTGTAGGAGAGGTGTTCCAGCCTTCTGATCATTTTTGTGGTCCTCCCAGGGACCTGCTCTAACATAAGAAACATTTTTGACTCTCTACAGTGACTTTATTTCTGCCAGGATAGAAATGAAAATTTCTATCTTCTTAAAACACCGTAAATGGCATTTTTGTGCATTCCTGTTTACAATCAGGAAGAAAGCCAGGTTGTGTTGCCATGAGGACTGGAAAAGCAGGTGGATTATGGGATGTAATAAAATGTGAAGAAAAAGCAAAGTTCATATGCAAAGTGTGGGCAGAAGGAGTGACACTTCCACCAGTTCCCACAACAACTCCTGTTCCCCGGTGTCCAGAAGGCTGGGAGTCAAGCAATCGTATTAGCTTCTGTTTCAAAGTAAGTAGGTTGGTTATTTCTGCATTAAGGTAGTTTCTATTTGCTTCACATACATGTGATTAGCTCAATTTTCCAGAGCATAGTGCTTATAATGCCAAGGTTGCAGGTTTGATCCCATTATGCACCATTCACTTGAGAATTGGACTTGACGATCCCTGTGGGTCTCTTATAACTCAGAATATTCTGTAATCCCAATAAAAATTGGCATATGTGTGTCCTATTGTTTCATAATCTTTTTTCCAGATAATCTGTAAAAGTCTTCTTCCTTTCTAATGAAATGCTCATGGCTTTGTTTATTCTGTTAAAGACTAATCTTCAGGTTTGACCTTTTGTTCTCAAATTCCAGTTCTGGTTTGTGGTCTGGTTGTTGTCTTGCAGTAGATGCTCCTATCAGCAATGCAGTGTGCTGATTTGACTTAAAGAGATAATTCCAAGCCTGTGTTTCACAGAGAACACTGCTAAGCCCTGTACTCAGAGTTTCTGTAATCCCCACAGAATAGAATTGTAAATCAATTGCTTTGGGGTAGCTAATATTTCTTGATCTTGTGCTCTATATGGTCCGTTTTGTCTGATGCCGAGACGGTCTCTTCAGCCTTTTTCCAGAGCAGAGCACAAGAAGACGTGGCTGGAGTCGCAGGAGTTCTGCCGGTCCATAGGAGGAGACCTGGCCTCCATTAACGGCAAGGAGGAGCAGTACGCGATATGGCGCTCCATCGCGTGAGTGTCACTTCAGTCACCTCCAGAGCTTCCGGAAGTATTTCCTCTTGGCTGTTTTTGCGTTTGCTTCTGCATAAGCCAGTCTGCTTTACATGTCTGTGTCAAACACACAGCAAAAGCGTAGAGCTGATGAAGTGGTTGTATGACCAGCGCAACCACCTCAAAAGCTAGCGCTGAAATGGTGTTGGCAAGATATCTAGTTAAGGCAACATTTATCATCTCAAGTAAAGCTATGTACTGTGGAGTTGTTGATATTATAAAATTACTACACATGCCAGTCGTTTTCACGTAAGTGTACAAAAATGGTAACAGTTTAATAAATCTGGATAATATGTTGATTTTTTGTCACTTTTATGAACTAATAAAAAAGAGGAAACTTCAGATTTTTTTTTTTCTTACATAAGGAAGGTAAATAAGTTTAGTAAGTCCCTGGACTGCAAAAAACAGGTGTGAGATTTCTAAATAAGATGAAAAGCTAACACTTGCAATGCGACCAGAACAAACCAGGCTCAAGGATCTTGTACATCCCTGGCTAACCAAGAAGCAAGACGGAAACATCATGGCCCTGTAAAATGTTATGACCATACTAGAATCCCAGTTGTGTATTTACAGTAAGGAAGAATTCTCAGATGCATCATTGCTACAATTTAACTGAATATATTCAGATTAATCAGTAAAGTCTGTCTGCTTGCAAACAAGGATTAGTTGATGTTTTTAAAATGTGATTCAAATGCAGAAAACATTGAAAGCTGTAAGTGCCTTTACAGAGAAAATGAGGAGTTGAGAAATGGAGCAAGAGTATCCAGTGAACCATTATGAAGGTATTAAGCCACTTTATGTACAGGAGTTGTATCTGGTAGTTTTCTTGATCTGTATTTCAATCTGAGTTAATGCATAATGATAACAGCTAGAAGCAGCTGCATTTTAATTTATTTCCACCTTGGTTTTTATTGTTTTTAACAGCATTAAGTTATCATTAGAGAACTCTTAACTGTAGTAAAGGATAGATTGTTAAAAATATTGTAATGCCATTATTAGTATTGGTACTTTTTTTTTTTTAGAAACAATGGCTATTACCACCAGACTTTCTGGATGGGTTTATACTACTTGAATCCAGATGATGGCTTTGCTTGGAGTGATGGATCTCCAGTGAGTAATTTAATTTTCCACAACTGTTATTTTGCATTCCCTGTGCTTCTTATTTATGTGTAGAGTGTGTGTTTCTGTGAATTTTCATGCTTAATCATAACCCTCTGTATTGTGCGTTCTTTAGGCAAACTAATGAATAGCAATTTCATGGCTTGATATTTTTGGCTAAAATGTACTTATTTTTGATAAGAAGATACACATTGAATCAACAAGGAAACTAAATACATACAGACTAAAAGGATATTCTTATGAATGTGAGGACTTTTTCTGTAAAATAGTCCTTCTTTAGTTGTTCTTTTCTTTGCACATTATCTGCAATGGCTTACATTCCATAGAGATGAAGACTCTTTTTAATGCCAGTTGGACTACTGCATTTTAAACTAAGGTATAAAACTGTAGAAATGAAAGTGATTTTGGAGATGTAGGTCTGCTTGATACAAGGTTGGTCAAGATATATTGGTGGGGATTTACAGTACAGAAACCTGAAACTGGATTTTATATAGGAAAAATAAAATAGCAGTAATACCTCTGAGGCAAATGGCAACATTTTTATTGCATCTAAATGAAATCCTATTCTACTCATATTGTATATTTAATTAGTTTAATATCAAGATGTAGCATGCCCCAGCATTGTAATTAAACGTATTTTGAAGCATTTAGGTCCCATCAAAAATGTTTCTGTGCTTCCAAGTGTGTACAGAAACAACTGTTACCTAAACTGCAATCCATTTGCAATCTGAAAAAATTTGAAATGTCAGCATTTGCATTAAAGGATTCTCATTTCCTCCTAAGTTTTTAACCTGACAATAGGAACAATTTGTAGGTCTGTGCTTTGATGCTGTCTGCTCCCCCTCTCCCTTAATTTATTTCCATATAACACAATCTTCACAAAACTTCTTCTGTCACAGGTGAGGTATGAAAACTGGGGCTTTGGAGAACCAAATAATTATCAAGGAGTTGAACTTTGTACAGAGATCAGTGGTGATTCCAGCATGCTTTGGAATGACAGGCACTGTGATTATATGTATGGATGGATTTGCCAAATAAGAAAAGGTATTGCTCACTCCTGTGCATTAGTGTAATAAGATATTCTTGGTTGACTTTTATCTTCATTTTAAGAAATAAAAAATTTGAAAACGTCTTTATAAGAATAGTTCCATCCTTCACGTGCCTCAGGTGCTGGTTTTTCTGATAATAATGTGTAGTTTAAGGATGGATCTTGGATTCAAGATACTTTATTTCTATATTCACATGTTGATTACTTGCTTAATTCTCATGAAATATGTGTTTGGATGCTTTTTATTTACTGAAGATATCAAGACAATATTTATAATTTAGAGAACACTTGAGTTTCACTGGCAGTGCATCTATCTAAATTTGAGCTTTTTAGAAAGTGCAGCACATTTAAGTGTTTTACTGCATTCTTATAGTGGGATGGAGAGGAGCAAAATAAAGATCTTGCATTAGATTATTGACAATAAATATCAGCTCTGCCTTTTACTGGTAAGATAATTTCTTAGACATAGATTTTCTTAATAAATGTCATTAGTAGTAAGATTACATTTTAGTACAGAACTAATTGGTAAGCCTAAACTGACAGAGTTTTTCTGTATAATAAATTCTTTTCCTGAGATACTAATGATGGCATCTAAGATCCCATCTCCATGATGCCATAGCAAAAACAAACAGGAATTCTTTAGCCTAAAGTTTTTCTTTTCATTAAGGACTACTTAATTTCTTGAGGTCTTTTCCAGTGAAATTTTATCTAGGGAAATTTGTAAGATCAGGATAGAAATTACTCTCAACCAGAGGAAGATGGAAAGAACCTCATCCTGTAGTAGTTAGGGAACCCCATCACACAAGAACCCAGCCTGCATTCCTGCTGCCTCTGGTTTAAGTCAGAATTCAAGTATTTGTGGCCAGGGGAAGAGAGAGAGATGGAGACCCAGGACAATTGTCTTAACAGAGTTAATGCTTTGGGACATAAGGTTTACTGCTTTCAATGACCAAAAAAAGTACTTGATTCAGGTAAAGTTACAGGTATTTATAATACTTTGCATGTAAGGAATAGCCTCAGGGAACAAGACTGCATATTTAAAATTGAATATTATACCAAAAATAGGAGATTTAGGTTATTTAGTTCCTTCTACATTTTGGTGTTGAATCCATTGCTAACTGTGAAAGTCAGTGTCAGTACTAAAACATGCTTGTCAGTCACAGAAAATATCTTCTCTTCAGACAGAAAGTATAAAATCATAATAAATATTTTTTTCTCACAGGGGCAAGTGCGAAGCCTGAACCAACAGAATCCCCTACACCTGGTAGGTATTACTGCTATTGTTCTTTGTGTGTGTTTGTGTTCAAAAGCATTAAAATTTGATTAAAGAGGACTCTTGTATCTCAGGAGCAGAATAGTTAGCTTGGCAATTATCTTACAGAATACAGGACTACTGAGGATGGATGGATTATACACGAAGACAAACAGTACTATTTCAGCACGGAGACTGTTCCTATGGAAAAGGGTCGTGAGTTCTGCAAAAAGAACTTTGGAGACCTTTCTGTCATTGAGAGTGAAAGTGAAAGAAAGTTCCTCTGGCGATATGTAAGAAAAATCATTAATACTATGGAATAAACCATCCAAAACAAGTGAGCATGGGCACAGATCCTTTTCACCATGGTGTTCTCCCCTATAAATTTTAATAGTGAACTTGCTGTTACACTAAGCCAGATTAGTATAAAGAATAATCTAATGCTAACTTTTAAGGGATCTGTGGTTTTATTTTAGCAAAAAATGTTGCACTGATGAGTTATGATTGTGTAGGATATCTTAAGTAGTGGATCAAAGCAACAATTGACTTACATGCAACACTCAGAACATTTGATTTAGATCTTACCTGTTTATCTGGGCTATTGTCTATGTAGCAGTCCCTTTTTGGTCCGCAAGTTTGCTTCTTTGCCTCCTTCTTATGAGAATATAATTATGGAGAGAGAAGAAACTGGGACATGGATTCTGCCATGAAAAAGACCTTTGAAATCCTATTTCCTATATAACTGGAATTGTTTGCTTTTTATGCTGGCTGAGGTCAACTTATTTTTAATCAGGAATGTGCTTAAAAGTTATATTTTAACTACACAGAACATTTCCTGAGCTAGCTGAAGAGTGACAGTGAGAGGACACAAGGACATGTATCAATATATATCCAAAATGTAGTAAGGGGCTTGTCTTTGCAAGAAATTAGTCAGCTAAAGTCCACTGCAGAGACTGTGCAATAGCTGCTATTTCAGTGGCTTTTGAGTAAAATGTGGGAGGTGCTGATACAGTGACCACACTTTTTGGCCAATGGTGAAGTTTGACTGTGAGCTGTCAGCTGTGAGCTGCTTTACCTTAAATGTTGTAGCTAGAGAATATATCCAGTTCATATCCTCTGTCAGTTAGAGGTATATTACTCATCAGTAACATAATAGGTTTATATGACAATAGAGGGCATTTGTACAATTTTAATTTTTTGCATTCTAGATGTTGAAAAATGGCAAAGAGGATGCATATTTCATTGGTTTACAACTGAGTATTGACCAACGTACAAGGTAGGTAATACCCAATTTTGAGTCATAATTCAAAAATGATTGTATTCCCAAGTGGTTTAATTACATCTTAATTTAGCTCTAGATTATCCAGAAGAAATGCTGCATGTTTCCTAAATAGAATTTGCTCAAAGCTAGACAAAAAATTACATTACAGCTAATGTATTTTGAATTTTTATTCAGGAATTCTAGTTTCCTTTATTACGTGATTTATACTGAAAATATAAATAGATGTTCTAACTGTAAATATATAAGACTTTTTGTAGGTAAAAATGTTCTTTTACCCATCCTTAACTGTTGAGAACAGACTCTAATAAAGGAACAAATGAAACCTATTTTCTTTTTCTAGAACAATGATAGCTGTTGCACTGTGAAGTCAAGCAGGTTTTCTGCAAGCCTTTCTGAATGTCAGTATGCAGCACCACATTGTTTTTGACAGGTTATGTTTATTTAGGCCTGGATTCAGTTCAGTCTGTGTTTGAAGTGCCAGGATAGATGCCTAGTAGTTCTCAGTTCTCCTTATAGTCCACAGTAACAGTGAGGGACATCCAGAGGATAATTAGGATGTTAGGTGAGCCTCTGAAAATGAGGTGTTTCTGCCTTGCTGGTTTTTTAGGGACCCTAAGATGAATATACTTTTAAGTACCTTGTGCATGTGTCTGAAGGATGAGCCTGGGCACCTGTGTCACTTGCAGACCACTAGAAAGATGTGTTCTAATAATTTTCCTGGTTACAATTTTGTTCTTCATTGCCTAATCTACATGGATGTTCAGCTTATTCAATGTTGGTATTTCACCTTGTATGTCTTTGAGCAGAGAGTAAGTTTAGTGTAACTAGTAAAGAGGCAATTGGGTCAAAAAACCTTGTACATTTTACTATGAGAAGCTATATTAAGCATATTGAAAAGTTACTTTTTAACATAAAAGAAGTTCTATTTTATGTTAAAGAAGCATTTTTTAATTGTTTTTCTTAAGCTGGATGGATGGCACTCCAGTGAATTATTTGGCATGGGCACCACATGAACCTAACTTTGCAAATAATGATGAAAACTGTGTTGTTATGTATAAGAATTTAGGTGAGTTTTGTATATGCTTTCATGAATTTCATTATTTGTGTGTTTGCATCACAACATTTTTTCTTCTGAGAAGCACCGTTTCCTCCTGTTTTTTCTTTTTTCTCTTTAGGAAAAGTAATTTAAGTAGACCATAATATTACTTACATGACTTAATAGTTTCATACTCTTGTGCTTATCTGAAGCCTAACATGGGGAAGACCTGATAGAGGTCTGTGGCCAGCGGTCTATGGTTGTAATTGCTTGTTTATATTTTTTATTAAAATTGACCTAATGTGTCACTATGAAATTTCTAGTACCTGGTTCTACAAAGTTGTTAACATTCTGTAATTACAGTATGTATAAAGTGGCATATTTTTCCTAGACACTGATATTGAATGATAATAAACTGAGAGACAGCTTTGATCTTATCTTTCAACTAAAAGCACTGTATGTGAGAATGACTGAAACAGATTTCCATTAACAAACTTGAGATGTGCTGTCATACAGTTCCCCATTTATCTTACACCCAGGATTTTGGAATGATATAAACTGCGGCTATCCAAATCCCTACATATGTGAAAGGCACAACAGTTCCATTAATTCAACTGTTCCTCCAACAACATTTTCAAGTCCAAGAGGATGTCGTCCAACTTGGCTTTCTTTTCGTAACAAGGTACCATAACAATTGTGGTCTTTGCTGGATATTTGGCAAAGCATTAAATAGAAAACAAGTGAATTTTTAAATCATATTGTTTCTTATTAAAATAGAATGTTATTTTTATGCAGAGAGCTATGATACATGCATGCTTTTCTTTGTTTGCCCATCCATTGTTTTGCAGGAAACATGCTTTTCTGATGCTTCTAATGAAGCAAGTTCAGTCACAGTTGATGAAAGACAATTCTCTAGTCAGCTTCTCAGATGTTTTGATACATATTTAGTCAGTACTGATGCCTTGATCTTGGTGTTTTTTTAAGCAAACCATAATCCTTTTTACTGACTACATTTTTTCTTCCTTAACTTTACTAACATGGTATGTGTTGTAGAATAAAATTATTAATCAGGCAGACTAAGATCAGTCATGCATAACTTAGCACTGTTAGCTGTTTACAGAAAAGTCAGGATTTGCTAATTTTCTAGGGATTTCAGATCAAATCTAGTCGTTGAGTAAAACACTTTAGTGAGACTTCTAATTTTATATAGAACTAGGACCAACACAAAAGCTCATTGAAAGTTGAATGTATTTTTTCAGATAAATGCATTATTTTACTGCCTTTTTCCCATCCTGCTTTGTTTAAAACAGTGATTATCAATTGAGGGATATTGGAGTGAAGATAATATATAGTGAATTTGTTCATATTTTAGTGTTACAAAATATTTGGATCTACAGAAGAGGAACGTGTTACTTGGCATGCTGCACGAACAGCTTGCATGAATTTAGGAGGAAACCTGGCCTCGATCCCTAATGAACAAGTGCAAGGTACTGTGCACAGTTTTGTAGCAACTAGAGGAGATGAATTTAATCCTTAAAGGCTGGCTGGGGTTTTTGGTTTTTGTCTGAATACAAACAGATTTGAATAATGATTGCATATTTGATTTTTGTTCTAAAACATATAATTTTTAGAAATCTACAATGAGGTCTTCACTTGAATTTACCAAATTTTAGTATTGGCTCAGAGATATATATATATGCGTATATTGTCCTGGCAGCCAAAGCAGTGTTTTTTATTTCTTGCACATGATGCCAGCTGGACCCTGCAATTTCCATTCCAAACAATGTGGTTTCACTAGGTGGCATTAACTTGCTGCATGGCTTTCCTTTTAAATCAAGTATAACACCTTATAATGAGAACCTGCCTGTGGGCAACTTGAAACAGGCTTGAGTGCTCACACTCATAGCCAGAGCTCTCCACACAGGAGTGCCACTCTTTTCACTGGAGGAGCTTATTGCAATGAACCCAAGAGCTGCACCCATGCCTCAGGGAGATGAGAGGGGGGAAAGCTGTTCCATGCTTGGATAAACAAGGCACACGACCAAACTAAAAAGGGGGGAAGATCTTGATAGATGTTAGATTGACTCTGACAGACCCTTTTTTAAGGCATATTGTTTTATCCTACATGTGAATGTGATGAAAAACGAATGCTGCAAAAATTTACTGTCTGTGAACTCAAGAGAGCACATTGAAAACTCAACCATTGTAAAACAGTGCATTGAAGTCTGAGCAATTAAATAGTTTTAATTTAAACTGCTGATAAGAACTTAGTACTAATTATGTTTTCCACTTGTGACGAGATGCAGAATCAAGCTTTCATTTTTTCAAACAGTTATATTCTTATTCTACATTATTTCTGCAATGGTTAATTCATGCACAGGACTTGAAATCTAGGTAAAAGAGAAATGAGGAATGGAGCTATTAGAACAAAACTATTATCATTGCAGGAAGTGCAGGCATAAAGGCTCAAGTTCCTGTTACAGTTTTTGGCAGGACAACAATGCCAATGTTTGGCAAAAAAATCGACAGGTTTCATTTCTGGAGGAGTAAGCTGCATACATTTAAAAATGCTGACGGAAGGTGAATAATTAACAGAGCAGGCAGAAATTATTCTTTTCAGAGGAAAAAACGTTCATAACCATGACTGCAGCAGTTGGCAAAAGCCATGGTATATTCATTTTATCACCACATTTGATGTAGCATGGATTAGTAGGTCGAATATAATTCATAATGGATGAATATCAGCTGACCTAGCCTGCTCGATTTGTGAGCTAGCCACCTTTAGCTAAGACACATCAGCACCCACCTGGACTGTGCAAAGCAGTGATAATTGATTTGTTTGTGTTTAATAGTCTTGTTAAGTGTCATTTGATGCATGTTTCTTGTGTATTTTTCTCCCTGCCAAGGCAGTGCAGGCTGTTGCCCAGCTGTCCAGGGAGGGAGGAAACACTCTCATGGTTCTGGAGCAGCACTGCTTATGCAGATACACAAATGGCAGGAGCTCGGTGGTGCTGTTGTGTCACTGGGGGGCAACCACTGCTGTGGGATAACCAAAAATGTCTGTGATTCCCACAGCTGTTAATGTCTTGAACTAGGATTAATGTCTTGGGACATTATAAAAACAATTTCTGTTATGGTCTTGGGGTTTATTCCAGTACCAGCTTAGATACACAGATAAAGTGTTTTGCCCAAAGCAAACTCAGCATTCATCTCCTTTTCATCTCACCTGCTTGTGTTTTCAGCAATGGAGTGTTCTGTATTTCAGAAAAAGTATTTAATATCACCAATCTCAGTGAGGCCAAATGTTTCAACTGTCCTGTATTAAAATTATTTCTCTTTTTCTTTGCATTTTTTTTTCTAGCTTTCCTCACCTTCCATTTAAAAGATTTTGCCACTGAGACATGGATTGGATTAAATGATATAAATCATGAAATGAGGTTCCTCTGGACAGATGGAACAGGGGTTTACTTTACAAACTGGGCCAAAGGCTTCCCGT
The DNA here is from genome assembly GCF_036417665.1 of Passer domesticus. Classification (NCBI taxonomy): domain Eukaryota; kingdom Metazoa; phylum Chordata; class Aves; order Passeriformes; family Passeridae; genus Passer; species Passer domesticus. Next base: position 19,434,882 of record NC_087474.1, on the reverse strand, counting down.
CGGGACATTTGGGTTTATACGCGTATAGCGGCCAGGTAAATAGCAATCACAAATTGTTCACTGAAATTTGATTTTATAGAATCATATGATCATTTATGTTGGAAAAGGCTTCTAAGATTGTTCAGTTCAACTGTTAACACAGCACTGCCAAGGCCACCACTAAACCATGAACCTAAGTGCTGCATCTACATATCTTATAAATACCTCCAGAGACAGTGACTTAAACACTTTTCCCTGGGCAAACTGTTCCAACACCTGAAAGCTCTTTTGGTGATGACATTTTTCCTAATATCCAATCTTGCTGTGTCAACTTTGGGCCATTTCCTCTTGTCCTGTCACTTGTTATACTAGGGAAAAAGATCAATACTCACCTTGCCTAAGCCTGAATTCATGCATTGGTGATGATTTTAGGTATGTCACTGCTCGAGTTACTACTTTGATACTTGTACACATGTGGGATATAAATGCAGGTGGAGTGAATGCTTTTCAGCCCTGTGCAGTTGCTGGCTGTATGTGCCTGTGTCAGGATCCGTGGAGTGCTCATAAAAAGCCTTGTTTCAGTTTTCAGTTCGTGAGGGCTATACAGCTTTTCTGTGCAGCTTGTGTTCTCTCATGGGCTGTGTAAAAGGAGCAGTGCTTCTCCTGCCCCGTGGCATTTTCCCAAAAGCACAACAATGAGAACATCCTCCTGGTCCTCTGGTGGCAGCTGTGCCGGAGCTCCGCAGGTTTCCCAGCTGGCATGCAGTTTGCAATAGGGCAGTTACAAACATTCCCCTGAAGCAGGTGTCTTACTTGTAAAGCAAATAAGCAAATTCTGCCAGTCACAGCTGCAGAAAGGACATGAGTCTATAAAAAGACAGCTATGCAATTTTTAAATGGAAATAACCCCGAATCACCAGAAAATCGCTTTCTCTATTTCTCTGTTAAACAAACTGATCTGATAGGTGGCAGAGTTCCTTTCTCTCTTATCATGTGTGTGTACTCTGGAACTACAGCACTTTATAGTGCTAGCTCTACTTCTCTTGAATGATGTTTTTAATGTAGAAATTTTATTTTTATGCATAATATCCTGTTCTGTATCTTTGAAAGTAGCATTAGTGAGCTTCTAATCTCTAAATAAGGAAGAAAATTAGGTAGAATTTGGATTTATAAAGCAAAATATTTAAAAAATCCTACTTCTCAAAAAAAAAAAGTTTGTCTCTTTTTATGTCAAGTAATAGGATTTTATGAAGTCTTATGTAACAACTTATAAAGTCCCTTTTACTTAAATTTTATATATTTTTAAGTTTACTTGATCATAGCAAAAAATATTGTCATAGTCAGTAAAAATTAGTACACAACTGATCAATTTGAAAGATTGAAATCCAAATTGTTTTCACCCAAAAATGAAGTAATTATCTGAACATCTTCTCATGAACAGAAAAAAACCCCAAAAATGTAAACAGTAAAATAAATATGGATGTTTCATTGCACAAAGCCACTTGTAACCCTACAGGCTTTTGCACAAATCCCTGTTTATTTAATATGTGCTAATCTAATTTCTGGTTATTGAGTCCATGTCAGAGAAGTTGAAATGTCACACTAAGGCTGGTACTGACAGAGCAGTGGCTGCCTTTGGGCAGGAGCTGTTCTAACTTTGCTGTGTGTACTATTACAGCCTGAAACAATAAATTGTTGCATTGCACTTTAAAGGTTCTGCTTTATTTCTGGGGCAAAGTTATCCAGTCTTTTCTACAATGATTGATCTAATTTCTCTATAAATTTTCTGTGACTCCTCTCCATGCTGTATGCCTGGGGATTGCGGATACTAGAATTTCTCTGTTCCTCTTACACACCTCAAGTGATGCAACAGAAAGTAACAAGGAAACTTCTGAAGTGTGAGAAGAACAGAACTTCCACATCACTTGTGTAACTTAAAACTTGTGCTCTCAAATGTTACAAAGATATGAGACTAAAATCACAGCATTACTTGTGTCTGAAGATGCAAATCAAAGAGTCAAAAGTCAAAAGTTTCATATTTGCTTATTGGAGCTATTTTTAACTGATGTTGTATCTCTTTGCCTCGAGGCTGATTGTGTTGCCATGAAAAACAAATCTGTTAAGGAAGCAGGAAAGTGGGCTGATCAGAGTTGTGATAACAACAGAGGATATATATGCCAAATTAATGCAGGTACTTCTCTTTCTAGTTAAAATCAAACATTTTTCTTCTTCCCCACCCCCCGCCCCCCCCCCCCCCCCCCGGAAATTGCTTAAATATGTGGGTTCAAATATGATTTTTCTTCCAATAAAGATAAATACACAAATTGTTTTTCAGGCGGGAAGAAAAGAGTCAAATAGTCAAATGTGTCAGAAGTCCAGTTAGTCACTGCTCTCATCTGACCCTTCCCAGTAAATGCTGTGTTGCTGTTTTCCTGAGCTGGAATTTGTATCTGCATCTTTGTGTCTAGTATGACCCTTGATATGACATTTGTTCCATAGTTTTTTTAATTTTCTGAGTACATTGGCTTTCAAAATATTTCATGGAAAATACCAGCTTCTACATGTAGCATAAACTGTCTGTAATGAAACTGTGACCCATCTGCATTGAACTTGACAAAAATTGCCTCCAAAAAACAGATTAAAAAGATTTACATCTATCATCAGTAATTCTAAAGGACTGGTCTATTGTAGCCGTTTTTTTCTTGGAAAAAAATCTTTGGGAAACCAAACAGTTTCTGCAAACCATTTCATTTGATGAAAAAAGATTTCATGAAAAAAAAAAGACCTAATCCTAAATAATTTCAGTAATACTATTCTTGATGATTTTACAGAATGCTCCTTTACTCTTTATCAGAATTTGCTTTAAGCAGCTCTTTTTACTTTCTACAGCTTTGTAATTGAATTTTACTATTGTTGCTGGCTTAAAGCTTAGTGCATCTTACCCATGCTGATTATAAACCAGGGAATATGAAATAAGGAAGACTTTTGTTTAGTTCTATTTGCAACTACAGTGAAATCAGGCTCCCCTTTTGAACAAGTATGTAGGTCTTTATTCATTGTTTGTTTTACAGAGGCTGAATTTCTGCCTTCTACAACTTCATCCCCATCCAACATCATCCGTTATGGGAATAGTAGTTACTTGTTCATCCACACCAAAATGACATGGGAGGATGCACGGAAAAACTGCAAACAAAATCAGTTTGACCTTTCCAGTGTCTTAGACACCTACAGTCATTCGTTCCTGTGGCTGAAGATATTAAAGTATGGGGTGCCTGTGTGGATTGGTCTCAACAGTAATGTGGTAAGAACATTAAACTAATTGAACATGATGCTCCTGCTCTCATGGACAAGTCAGGAACTGAAAAGTCTTATAATCGCTCTTTACTTTAGCTGATTTACTTACCTCTCAGACCTAAATACTTAAAATGCTGTCAGAGAAATCCTTCCACTTCTATTAATCTGATTAAATTGTATATATTTCACATGCTTTTCACACTTTTTCTATGATATTCCACTCTGCACTTCCAAATAAGGCATTTTAGTCTAGTGTCTTGGATTATGTCTTTATACATTTCAGGTATAAGTGTGATATATATGTGATATAAAATTCTAGTATTTTAGAATTTACAGAAGAAAACATCTACTTTAATAATGATACCTAATTTTGAGAAGTATAAGAAGTGCTATTGCTATGAATATTTTAACATTTTTGAGGATAGTTATCAAAATAATTAGTTTACCTGGTTTAATTTTATTTGTCTCCTCCTTCTCAGCTGTTTGGTATTTTAATACTTTCTGCATTTTTAAGTACAATGTATTATTCTTCTTGGCACAAACACTTGTTCCACACACTCTGTTTGGCTGAGCAAATGAAAAAATCCCCAAATATATGAACATAGCACACCACTTCCCAAAAATCAAAAGATGACTCTAACATTAATCAGCAGGATAAATCACTGAGTTAACCAGCTTTGGTGGGAAATGATTATGGATTTAAATGTATTTCAAGCTAAAATATTCTACATGTCTTGAAACTTCTGGGGAAAGAGTTAGTGCAAAAATTAGTTATCAGAATTTCACTCTCAATAAATTTCAATTTATTTCAAATAAAATTGTTATTAATCTCAAATTAAAGGTATTATTAAGTTTAACATTAACTCAATGACACTTTGCATTCCTTTTGCTGAAAAGTACTTGTTGCACTGATGTATTTTTCAATAAATATCTGTTACAACAAAAGTTTCAAAGTTTAATCCATTTGTATCTGTTATTGGTTTCTAAGAAAAACCCCAATCCTTTTAGCACAAAGTACTGTGTAGACAGAGTAGATTTCTAGAGTTTAATCATTCCAGCTGATGTTTTTTTCCTTAGACCAATGGGCGTTATGAATGGATTGATAACTGGAGAATGAAGTACACAAAATGGGCTGAAGGGGAGCCAAAGCAAAAACTAGGCTGTGTCTATCTTGACATTACTGGAGTCTGGAAGACAGGATTCTGCAATGAAAGCTACTTCTCTGTTTGCAAAAAATCTGATGGTAAGAACTTGAAATCTGACCATTGCAATTTAATAAACAACTCATTAGAGATGCTGGGGTTTATTTCCAGAGCTAAATAGATGAAATCATTAGAATTTACTTAGGTTGAATTGGGCTACTTTAAAGTTAGGGCAAACACATAGTAAGAAAGAGCTAGTGTGACTGTGAACAGCTATCACTTTACATCAGTTGTGTTAGACAAATTTTGCGAAGTTAAGACTCACACTACTCTGCTATCTATTCTCCTAGTGAATAAAATTGCAATGTCAAAAACTGCAAAAATCAAAAGGCAGTGAATGTAAGGAAGTAGTCACATGGGTTTTTTTAAACTATTTTTAATCAGTTCAAGCTCCCACTGAGCCCCCTCAGCTACCAGGAAAGTGTCCTGAGTCGGAAGGACACAGATCTTGGATCCCTTTCCGAGGTCATTGCTACTACATTGAATCTTCATCTTCAAGAAACTGGGCCCAGGCATCTTTAGAATGCCTTCGACTAGGTGAGTATCCTATTTTTCCTAAACCAAGTATCAAAAGTATCAAGTAACAAAACCTAGTTGTTTTCCTAACTGTGGAAAGCTGAACATGTGTTATGTGTTTTTGTGATTTCAAGGATGGTCCAAGTGTTGGACAAGACAGTTGCATCCAATTATTGCCCTAATTTGAGAGGTAATGGAAAACCTATGGCCCACACTGTCTCATGCATGCGGGACCAGGCATGAGAGGAGCTGTGTGGCCTGGAGTGAAGATCATGAAAATGGAAATCTTGTACTTTGACCCTGATAGGAGATAAAGAGCTTCATCCTCAGCAGTCACTGAAGCTTAATGGAATTTGTATCTTTTGTATTCTTGATCTAATTTCTCCCTGGATTATTGAAGTTTTATACCACTGGAGTGAAAGGTGTTTAGTCTGGATAATATATGAGTAATCTAGGGCTGTTGTGCAGCTCCATTCTCTCAACTTCCTTCTTTGGGAAAGGAATGAAGATTGATTATGCTGGACCTCATACATCTGTAGCTGTTTATGGCATTAGTGGCAATGTGACATAGGTGTCTGGTCTCCCATCAGATTATGCAGAGATCTCATTCGCTCTCCAGCAGAATTTATTATAGCTTTATCTTCACTGGAAGTATATATTGTCATGTGGTCAATAAGAACCCACCAGTGAAACCCATGGCAAATGTAGACACCTGGTAATGGGTGAAAAGATTTCCCCCTCTCTTTTCTGATATTCATGTTGAAGCATTTTGTTGAAGCAGTTTGTTGACAGGACAATGCAAATGTTTTCCACTGTGAAACATCTCTAAGAGATTTTTCTTTCCCTGTATCTTCCAGGTGCCTCTTTGGTCTCAGTTGAAGACACAGCTGAAGCCAACTTTCTGACCTATAGCCTTGAACCACTTGAAGGCAAAACATCAACATTTTGGACAGGAATGTACAGAAATGTGGATGGTACTTTCTCTACTTTCAATGTATTTTTTTTAATGAATAATTACTGCAAGCTTTTTGACATGAGTGTTGAAAATTTCACATAACAATTCTGTAATAAAGAAGTTAAAGCAAGACAGAATAGGCAAGAGGCTGCTTTAATTAAATCCAATATTTGATGATTATTGCTTTCACATTAATGCAATTAATATTAAATTAAATAGATATTTCTGTCCTTATCATAGACTTCAAAGTACATCTTGTACTGTTCAGATAAAAATTACCAGTATAACTGTCAGTGGCAGGGCTGCAAAATAGTTCAGGTGACTTGAGGTGGGGTTTTCTTGAGTTTTGGAAGATTATTTTTATAACTACCTACCCAAGCAGTTGAATTACAGACTTCTTAGGAAAAAACCAACTTTTCAATTACATTGCTTGAATCTTGACCACAAATAGTGAAATTTTTTGGAAAAGGAAAGAATTCAAGGGTAGTCATTTATAGGCATTACACATAGAGGAAAGCTGGGGTTTACTCATGTGGTCAGCTGACACAAAAAATGTTTCTTAAAGTGGTTCTAGAGCAGTGTGGAACAGCACACTTCTCACAGTGACCATAAACACAAGAGTTCTTCAGCTCTTCATTACCATTCTAGATAGTGATTATAGCAATTTCAGCATAACTGCATAGCTAAATTTCATACCTTTATGTGTGTATCCAGATTGTATTCATTTGCCATGTCCTCACACAAAGGGTGTCAGCAATTATAAATAAAACCCCCAAAGAAATGCAAAATATGTAGAATCTTATAAAAATCAAAATACAATTTTCATGCTGAGTCTAAGAATTTGCTTGAGTACAACTTACAGTCACAAGGAGTACATTTATTCTAAATAAATAGCACTATTAAAAGAAAGGAAAAAAAAGGAACCGGAAGGAAGAAGTAGAAAGTCCCAAGCATAGCAGAGCAACAGTGATCACAAGATTTTGGAAGGAGATCTATAAAAAGGAAAATTGTCTGTGTAAAGCTTGTGGAAATGAGTAAAAACTCTAAAACAAATGAAATAAAATTGGACCTAGAAAGACTTCAGTGTGGGATTTGAAAAGAGTAACACAAAAACTTCCTACAACTTACTGAAATAAAGAGCATTCTGGTGAAGTTATATTTTAACATCCCTTATTTCTATAAATTGAATAAATAATTGACACTGCACGTTGCTGTCCCTTGTGGGAGATTCTTCTTGGAACTGTCTTGCCTTTGCAACACCTTAAGCCAGATTTGTCTGCCGTTTTCCAAGAACTGATATTATATCATTTACATAAAGCTTAAGAGCAACTTCTTTTGTCAGAAGTAAATTGTTTAGTGGTCTGTCTCCAAAAGTGGTGACAAGTAAATTTCTCAGGAAGGCAATAAATATGGAGCATGTGAAAGTCTGGAAATTAAGATTATTTTTTCCCCATATTCAATGTTTTTTTCAATTAGGACTATGGTTGTGGCTAGACGGCAGTGCGGTGAATTTTGTCAACTGGAATGTAGGAGAACCTTCTCCTCAGCAAAATGAGCACTGCGTTGAAATGTATGCAGATTCTGGGTATTGGAATAATTTCTACTGCTCTTCCTACAAAGGATATATTTGTAAAAAGCCAAAAAGTAAGTGCTGCATTTGTGAATTTATTTTATGTATGGATTATGCTCTCTGTAGGTTAATATTAGTAGAAGGCTGTTACACACAATGCGTTTCAGCTGGATGTTCTGAGGTTTTATAAATGAAAAAGGATGCACATTTCCATGCCAAAAAAAAAAGATAGAATGATGGAATATTTCTCTTGTCAGAATGTAGTTCTGGACAGTAGTAAAATCTCTTAAGAACTGCATTTAAAAGATTGTGTTCATATCATGGCTGTACCTAGAGTATACACTTGACAAGTTTGTGTGTTTTCTATCAAAAATTTTTGAGAAATCACAATGTGAGGACCATACCTTATATACACAAATCTGTCTCATCTATATGCAAACATATTCCTCAGGGTATCCCCTCTGATCTGCTTGTGGAGTAGCCATTGTTTATTTCCTTCTGCCAGTCTCATGTGCATGTGTTTTCTATGTGTGAGGTAGTGTTTCTATGCATTGAGTATTTATAAAGCATGAATTATTTAACAGCTTGGGATCTTTTGTCTCTGTGGCCTCCTGTTGTAAAAAGGTGAATGAATGGAAAACAAAAGCAAATAGCATAGTTTGAATGTGCTGAACTGAAGGTGTCCTGAAATAACTGAAATTGCACATTTGACAGTCGGAACATCTAGTGTATATGTATTCCTAAAAGTCATCATAAAAATTTCTTTCAGCATATATTGCAATACATGCAAAATATCTTACTTATGCTTCCTAAGAAGGCTGAAATGTGTAGCTGCAACATATTAACTTCCTCTACAATACTGGAAACGAGAGAAATTCTGCTATCCTTTCTGTAAATTTGTTCTCATGCAAAATTATTCTTACTTACTCAAATGCTTGTAATGATGACTGTGTCTTTTACAGGAAGTACTGCAACATCTCAGTATATCCACCCTTTCAGAGTCCATTTATCAATCTTTTTGTATTGTCATTGAGAAAATTCATAGATGTGGGCACCAAGTGTTAAAATAAATCATCACTGCTCCTTTTTGACCATTCAGTTCAATTATTTGTGCTGCTACTGGCATTCACCTGTTTTGATGCTGACCAAAGAGCTGAAGCAGATGAAAGCTAGTTATTTTTTCTAGGATTAGCTTTGGCCAGTTTAGTCTACTAATCTGGAGTGCCAAATATTCAACCTAATTCTAGTTTCAGTGCAAGGATTATATAGACACTCACCCCAAATCAGGACAAAATCTAGTCCGACATTGTCATAGAAATGCAGCTTTTCTTGGCATAGTTTTTCAGAACTGTGACAATGCTCCATGTGCAGAATTTAAACAAACTGTTATAGCTACAGACCAACAAATGGAGCATTAGAAGCGTGGTTTTACAGAGTTGCACTGGCTATTGCTGGCTATGTTTGCTGTTTTCTGAAGAGACTGAAACACAAAAACATGATGGAAGTCTTCCCGTAGAATAGATGTTTTCTGTTTCATTTGTTGAGTTAATTTTTGCCACAGTAATTTGAGAGTTCTGTAGCAGGTCTGTTCCACAATGTATCTAACTTTATTTCACAAGTGAGGAGATGCTCATTCTCGCAAAGACAGGACTCTAGGGAGGCCTTAGAGCACCTAAAGGGGGCTCAGGAGACAGCTGGAGAGGGACTTTATAAGGGCTAGTGGCAATCCAGGGATGGAAATTCACAACCTCCCTGGGCAGCCTGTGCCAGTGTAGTCATGCTCACAATGAAAAAGCATTTCCTAATATTCAGAGGGAACATCCTTGTGCTACACAGCGGTGTCCACACCCTCTCTTCTGTCACCGGGCAGCACTATGGAAAAGATGCAAGTGGGGAGGGGTAAAAATAGTTTAAATTCCTGAGCTTACCTTTTTCACAATGAAACATGATGTACTGATTCAAGATTTAATAATAAACTGATTTTATATCCACATGGCAAAATAAAGACCTTCATCTTAAATGATGGCCCATTTACCCACCAAGCCAGATTTAATGGTGCTGATGTTAAAATTTAAATGAGCTACAAACCCTTTAGTTCAGATGTGATACCTGCTAGGGCACTGTGAAGTTCATGAGTGATTTCAAGTGTCTATGCAGGTAAGCCATCAATGTCTATTGGAAAACAAAATTTATTACACTTTCTATGTTTATATAACAAGTACTGGAAGAATTTTTACTTATATTGAGGATTATATTTGACCATGTCTATGCTCAAGATACTATACAGATTTTCTTCTGGTTTCACTCTGATGTCTGGATCAGTCTTCATGGAGCTTTTTGATATTCCTTTTTTGCTAGTTTATGTAAATTGCTACATATGAGACCAGAATACACTAGACTATTGTGCTATGCCTTAGGTGTATATAACTTTGTATGAACTAAACCCAGGTGTTATCAGTATTTAGTGGTTTGTATTACCATATATTTGTCTAATCATGATTTTCAGTATGTTCCAAAATATAAAAATAAATAATGTAGAAATAAATAATACAAAAATATAATTATTTTTTAATGTTTTCAAGTTCCAGCAACTGAAATGCCGCTAGCATCTGAAATGGCACCAGCTGAAATCTCTACAATGGGTAAGAATATTGTCTTTCAAGTAGAGATAAAATAGTCCCGCATAAGATCATAAACTGAAAATATTCTATTTTGTATTATACCTCTTAAATTTTCTGTTACACCCAAGTACTGCACCTGTTTCCTAGGATGACACTGTTTCCTAGTAGTACACAATATAGTTTATTTGGGTGCATCTACAAATGCAGATTTAAAAAAATAATAATTTTTGATATGGCATGAAATATTAGTGATTTAAAATCAAGTTATTTTATGTTGCTACTTCTCCTTCTTGTTACATTGAAACAAATGATCCCCTTTTTCTTAAAAGATCATGCATTCTAAAGAAGTTGCTTCCAGTAGTCAGATAAAGACTTCTGTAGCATTCTCTTGATGTCTTCCTATTTGTTTTCAGCAATGACAAAAGATGAGAAGGCTTCTACCCTAAACCACAGCAAAACAGGAGTTATAGTTATTGTTGGTATCATCATCCTAGTTGGAAGTGGCCTTGCAGGATATCTCTTCTACAAAAGAAGAAAGAATTGTTTGCCAACAAATGACAGCTTTGAGAATAATTTGTATTTTAATGGTGATGCAGTTCCTGGAATTAGTGACACAAAGGATCTTGTGACCAACATAGAGCAGAATGAACATGCAACACTGTAATGTAACAAAAGGAAATGTAATGTAATATGTAATATAAAATGTAATGTAATAAAATAAAATGTGCCTTGTTTTATAAAAATTATGCAATTAGAATGAAGCCAAAGGTATTTTCTCATGTGCAATTACTGTACTAGCCTGTTTCTGTGTGTGTGTAATGTCATACACTGCAGTTATTTTATTTTGTAGCCATTATATAAAGTAAAAGATTTCAGGTCTCAGGATTTGCTGATCACATTGGTGAATGTGGGTCTTAAGAAAAGTGATAATGTTGACTATTATTAAATGGAACAGTAGAACTTTATAAAATAAAGTAAAATCTAAGAGTCCCTTAAAGAACATATATAAGATTTGATATTTCTGCATCAGATTTTTTTCAAACCATGCTATTGAACAGATACTCAAAGGTATTCAGTAAACATCTTCTAATTTTACCTTCTAATTTATCTTTCAAGTATCCCCGTGGACTTAAGTACAGGCATAGTCACTAGAGAATAAGTCTGTATTTGGGCACATTTCCCCTTTGAGCCATGTGGGGAAAAAGACCTTTATAATATTTCAGTTCCCACAACTTCATACAACACAGAAAACCACTAACGTAGTACTTGCAGTTTATGTATTCTAGGATTTAATCAGGTGAAATCTGGAGGCAGACCTCTGGAGTGGAAAAATGTGGTTGACATTAGCTGCCAGTTTTGGCTGGCCACGAGCGGGTTTGGTGGTGAGAGGTGATGAAGGTCATGGCAAAACTTCCTTCTTATCAGGCAGCGGTTACTGAGGAGAGGGAGGGAGATTGTCTGTGCATGTTCTGAAGGTTTCTAGGAGCAGAAGGTTTCTGCATTGCTGTTATGGTGATCACGTGTTGGTACTGCTCTCTACAGCTTCTCAATGAGTAGCATAGGTTTGTGGGATGAGTGGTGCAAGTAAAGAACAAATTAGCTTTACCAATGCAATAGTTACTACTAATTTTATTTGCTTTCTAAAATGGTTAAATCAGCTACTATTTATGGACATCTTCTATTCCCCAAGGAGTTTATAGTCCTAATTTTTGTAGATCCTGTAAAATGTAAATGGTGTGTGATTCCTCACTTGCTTACAAAGGTTTGCTAGAATTGATTTTGTGGTGTCAGATTTTGCTCTGTGAAATAAAAAAATAACTATCTTTGATTTTTAAAATAGGTTTGCGTTTTATAGTCTCATCTGTATAAGACACTTCAACATGATAAAGTGAAAAAGGAGATGATACCACAGGGGAGACATTGCAGCAAAAGTTGTGATCAAGTATTATATTAACCATATTTCCCTGGATCTGTCCCAGGATTAAATCTGCTTAAAGACAAAACAAAAATGTGAATCGAGTGATTTAGTAAAAATCTGAAATTACAGATGTATGCAGGTAACATGGGAAAATTTGTCTGGGAACTTTTTTCTCTGGCACTGCTCACTTTCTCCCATCTATTTCCTTGCTCTGTTCCTGCTGGTGTTTCCATTTTTAATGCACAGTTGTTTAAGCATGTTTTTTTCAAGGATTGGTATCTCTAATGGTTTTTTATGCCATCCGATATGGCTCCTGAGTGGTTTGTGATATTAAGGGTCATGTTGTTGCAGTTATAGGGAGTTATGGTGCCAGATAGAAATTTATGTGAAGCAGACAATGAAAGGCCAAGAGAGCCTGACTGGAATCCCAGCCTCAGTGTGCTGGCTGTTGAGCAAGCAACAAACAGGTGCAGTCTCACCTAAAAGGAGCTCAGTCCTCTTCTGGGCCCTGCACAATCTTAAAGTGGTATCTGTACACTGAGTCATTCTTCCAGATCACCTTTGTTCCCACGCACATATGCAAAGGTTGCAAAGAAGAAAAAAATAGAGGGGGTATTTCATTTCTGGTTCTTTGCCATACTTATAAAGTACATCACTAAAAAGAATCAAGGAGGGAATCCAGATACTGGAGCCCGGATTGTTCTGAGCTCACTGTTCCATTTATTTTTCCTGAAATCCAGCACCTTCTCTGAGTTGAGGAGAGTTAAAAATGCCATGCTTATTCATAGCTAGCAGAAGGTGTAGGTGCTTCTGTGTCAGTTCTGCTCTCCTGTCCAACCAAGTATAGAAGAAATAGAGAAGGTTTCAAATAAGAATCCCTACTCTGAAGATGGAGCTGCTTAACCTGCTCATTTTAGAAGGAGTGTAAGTTAAAAAGACTTGAAAGATTTTCAGAAGAGGGGGAAATTTAAGCTGCATGGCTTACAGTATTTCCTATTTCAAGACAACGGAATTGAATCAAATTTCCCATTAAAAATTGATAGAAAACCAGTAGCATTTACAGCACAGGAAATCATTACAGTTCCATGTTATAAGCAGAACATGAGCACTGATGCTTTGTATACAAACTATAACAGAAATTTTTGAATAAAAGGTAGAGTAACAAACAAACTTGAACACTTTAAACAATATCTAATTAATATAAGATCAAATGGAAAGCTTTTACCCAGGAACAGAGATAAGTAAAATATACTTCTCTATTTGACTGGAAAAAAGAAATGTGTCTTACTGGAAATGAGTCATCTTCATATGGGCACACTAATTTTATATTTTACATATTCTGATCCTTCGCCAAATCTTTCAACCATTTTCTACTACTGACTGCTGTTCATATTGGGGCTGGTCAGGTGCCTTAGAATCAAACTGTTGTTCTTGTGACCTCTTACTTTGTCTCCCAAGTAAATGACAGTACTTAGGGGAGGTCTCAGGCTGTATTTTGTATACATATATATATTCACAGAGGGATTGGGTTCTTGCTTTTCTGAAATATACTTGCTGTAAAAACAAGGAACACAATGGCTTGAAAAACAAGATGATGAACAAGGGAAGCTTGGAAACTGTGATTGTCCTCTGTGTGGGGATTCTGGATTGAAATCTTATATCAAGTTATAACAGGCTAAATGATCACAAAATTACTTTCATATTTTAAGTGGGTTTTTAAAAATTAATATAGGGAAGCATCCAGTTGAATCCAGATGGCCTCACCCATCCATTTCTGTGAGCACCTGAGGAATGACTTGATGGCAATATTCAATAGTGTGTAAGGTTTTATCTCTTCACATTGCTGTGTTTCTTGATACACTTGTGTTTAATTCTCATTTCCCCTTTTCTCTGAAAAAGTTTGGACTTTAGAAGAAAGGTGGTGAATCTGCACACTGTGAGTGTAACTTCCTGCCTGGGAGCAGAGATTGCCAGAGGAACAATGCTGACTCAACACAAACCCCAGCAGCTTTTGTTCCTCGCCACTTTTAAAATGTCAGGCTGTGCTTTGCCAAATGGCAGATCCTGGGGCACATCTTCCCAGTCCTCTGGTTTTCTTTCCCGCTTTGTGGGCTGTGATGCAATCTGCTCAAACACACAAACACTGAGGTAAAGCTGACTTCAGTACGTTTTACTCTTGTTCAGCCTCTCTCAACAGATTATCAGTACCAGTCCCTCACCCACCACTGGTCTGTGTTCAGAACAGAACCAGTTTCCTTTTCTCTGTTATAATTGTCCTTGTTACACTCTGGTAGATTTGTATATTCTGAGATGTTTTATACAGCAGAATCACAAGACATGTATGTCTTGCTCCTGAACAAGGAAGGAAGGAAAGATGGAAAATTGAGGCTGCATGCTCAAACATTCTAGTGTTGGGAAGTACCAGAATGCTTGACTGCAGCCATCCTTCTATATGGATCATAGCTTAGTGAGTAATTGGATTCTGCTGCTTTGTGGAGCAGCCCTCATTTCTTCCACTTTGCTCAGGTCTCAGTATCCTTTTCAGGCTCCCTTCTTTACATGGTGTTGCTCTAGCTGTGTCTGCTGGCCTTGGGGTTTCACCATTCTCACTCACTGCTGTGGCTTTTTTCTACTCTAATTCCCTGCATACATTTTCAGACCCTGTTATTCATCTACATCTGAGTCAGAGTAATAGAAGCAAAATCCCACAACTTCATGTGGGTGTCCAGGCTTTTCACTACCTGCAACAGCAGCAATTTTGCTGCAGATGCAATACTGGGGAAGGTATGCCACACCAGCCTCTCCTAGAGGTATGGGAAATGAAAATTTTCGAAGTCCATACACAAAAACTGATGCAAAGCTTCCACCAGAGTCCCTTTTCTTGTCCCTGTGCTCTAAGATTTTTGAGCTTTTTAAACTATCATGGAGAAAGCTTTATCAAATAAAGATCAGAATTTTGTCAGAATGCCTGTAGGGTGTACACTTCATGGGGTGCAAACTTTCACAGACTAGTGGGATGAAAAATGAGGCAGTATTCCTCATCAGTTTAGTTTTCCTCACTAGCAGTAATTGAAAATGCAGTATTTTCCAGTTACAGGTTTTTTTCTTCCTAGGATTGTGTGTTTTCTTTCCCATTTTTTTCAGTGGTTACTGTCAGCTGGGTAATTATTCCTGCAAGAATGGAGCAAAAGAAATAATAGGTGTCTCCTGCAGAATGCAGATCTGACTTTCTACAGCCTATTTTTTTCTTTTCCGTGGAATTTCAGGCATGGAAAATTCTATTTCTCTCTGACTCCAGGGTCATAGTTACTTGATGTAACTATGTGTGGTGTCCCAGCAGATTTTTCACAAAACTGCAGTGCACTCTGGCTTTTTTCATCATATATTGATACAGACAAATCTTGCTCTTCCTTTTTACTTCTCTTATTTATTTCTGCAAATGAGACAGTAATCTCACCTTTTGGTAAAAATAATGGTTCTGAGTTATAAAGTATGTCTTAAAAATCCACATTAAAATCTTACCTGTTACATCTTATATTTCCATGGCAAACTTTTATATAGTAGAAAAACTAGCTTAGGAAGCAAAGTTTACTCATTAATGTATTATTTCAAAATTACTCATGTGACATGACACAGTTCCTTATTTGAAGCTCAGAACTTCCCTGTATCCGTTTGGTCTTAAAAAGGGTTTGTTAATCCATTTCAGTGCAGTGGGGTTTTCTTGCAAGGCACTGACTTGGTCTTTAGGACCAATACGAGGTGAAGGGAAGAAAGGAGTGAAATATTTGCCATGTCTCTCTACTTGCAGCTGATTTTTCTTCTCTCCATTAGTACATCTCTTCAAATGTCTGGTAAGTCTTTGTCCTCTGCTTAGTGTGGAGGTTTTCAAGTTCTTTAGCATCTGTTCTAGTTATCTCCCTTAGTGGGCAGTGAATTTAGATCTAGTCACAGTATATGATTTGAAAATGTTGTGTTCAACTTGAAGTTTGGTGATACCTGCATAGGCATTCTCTTTCCTTAACCCAGGTTTCAATGTGGTATACGAGTGAAAGGAATATGCCAGCAGAGGTGGCCATAACCTTGTCAGTGCTGATTCTTGAGAAAGCTGAATGCAGACAAAAGCTGACAAAAACTTTACCCCATTGGAGGCCAGAAGAGTTCAGTACAAAGCAGCGAATTCTCAGAATGCACAGAACTACTGGCTGATGTGTGCTTTGAGTTTTTTGGCAGCTCTTTCAGACCATAGCATACCAATCAGTGCATATTGAAAACTCGTTTCCAAACTGAGAGCTTTAAGAAGGACCTTAACATCTCCCATCCATTAGATTTCACACCCTTCAACTGCTGAGAGGAAAAAAAAATGACACTGTGTCTTTTCCATGGCAAGTTCCTAGCTAGAGAACTCTGGAAGTCCAATACTATTGCTTGAATGGCAACAGGGACCATCCAATGCATCAATGATGTAATCCACCACAGGCAATTTCTTCTGGGCATGCTTCTGGGTGAGACCAAGCCAGCTCTATCCCATCCTCTGCCAACCTGCCCAAGAACCACTGCAGCCAGAGAGCTCTGTCAGGGAAAATATTATCTGGCTTGTTCTGGTCTGTAGCCTTTTAGAGCAACAATACCAAGGCTGCTCAAGCACTCCCTGTCAGCTTTGGGGTGGGAGGGTTGTGAAGGCCCATTTTAATACAAGTTTCTGGCCTTGGCAAGAAACCTTGGGTAAAGGTCAATGGCACAACCGAGTGAGTTGGGTGATGTTGCCTGTCACCTAGAAGGGAGCAAAGGGATGCAAGCTGAGATGCAAAAACAGTGAAGATTTGGAGGAGGCTTTTTGTTGAAGTGGATTTTAAGAAACAAAACCCTGATGTTCAGTGTCTCACATTTCTATTTACAAAAGTAGTTATTAATAGCACTTAGGACATTGGTGTAGTTTAACTGTTCTTAGAACTGTTGATGCTGCAAGTTGTGGCTTCCCTCCTGAGAAGCCTACAAGTAAAACTCTGTGAAGAAATGAATTTTTGCCCAGCTGCTAAAAATTTCCTAGATAATTAACCAAAAATGAAAAATACACTTTCTTGGTGAGCTGAAAACCAGTGTTTTTCTTGGCCAAATATAAAAATTATTTAATTTTGAGTATGTAAATAATTTTTAATAGCTCTAAAGCAAAAAAGTACCCTTCCATACAGAATTAAAGCCCATTTAAATATGATTTTGTGAAACTTTGAAGAAATTATGAAATGTAATGAAGGTCATTTTGACATGCTTTTTGAGACCACTGTGGTTTCAGAAGGGATATGAAGAAGAACAATTTCTCTTGAAAGAGCTGTATTTTCAGGTCTTATGATTTTCCATTTTAAGAATATTTTCATAAATATCCTTCATACCAATGATTAACTTTGCTTGATTTATCTCTCTGTGAACTATATATACTATTTTGGCGGTTTTTGGTTTGGTTTGGTTTTGTTCATTGGTTTGGGGTCTTTTTTGGTTTTTTTTGGTTTTGGTTTTGGTGGTTGGTTTTTTTTTGGTAGCAGACTGTCATATAGCAACTAATTGCCTTTATCTCCTAAGAAACCCCTCCTCAAGTGTTTGCATTACAATTTTATTTTATAGGTAGGGGAATATTTTCAATCTATAATGAAGAGAACAAGCTCTGTGCCCAAGCTCAGAACTCCAGCTCAGTCATAACCACCACGTGTGATGAGCATGATGAGTTTCAGAAGTTCAGGTGGGTCTCTCCCACTCAGCTGCTGAGCGTGGCACTCAAGCTGTGCCTGGGAGTGCTCGCCAAGGACGACGAGGCTGCTGTCACCTTGGAATCCTGCAACAGGACAAATGAACTCCAGTGGTGGGAATGCAAAAATGAGACACTTGCAACCTATGGCAAGGATTTGTTTCTCAGCTATGGCAAGGGGAAGGGGAAGAAAATGAGGCTGTCCAAAGTATCCAGCAAAGGGAGCAGGTGGAAAATCCATGGAAGTGCAGACAGTGTGTGCTCTCAGCGCTATGAGGGTGAGTACTGAAATTCCATCTCTATTTCTTGGTGACTTGACTGCCCCTTCCTACAAAGCATGACACTGCCTACTTGACAGGCAGCAACCATTTTCTTAGGGTGACATCAGCAGAGGAACTAATTATAAATAAGATGTAGAAATGAAAGGTGAATATATCTGTTTACTTTTCAGCAAATATAGCTGTATACATTTCTGCATAACTTATAAGGGGCAATTCTTTCAAATGATAGAATAAAATTACAAAGGTCCATGATGCAAGCATAAGGAAGAATAGGAATTCTGTTTGTACAACAACAACAAAAGGAAATCTATGACTGTTTTAAAATATGTCTGATCAATTTGTAGAAGAGATGATTGTGTTATATTTATTTTTTATTATTGGCTTTGTTTGGTTTGACCTCTAATAATCTCTAAGTGAATTTCTAGTTTAGATAGAATGAATCCACAATTAACATTATTTACCTAGTGTTTTCCAGGCCTAGTAAAAACAAAAAGTAGAAAAAAACCAAAAGGAAAAATGGTACAAAATGGTTTAGGATGCAATGCTTTATCATCCTGGAAAAAGACACCTAGAGAGTAAGACCTCTTTTTCCTACAATTTTATGGCTCTTGGGCTATGTAGAGAGGGCATTCAGGATAAAGTGATCAATCTCCTTTCTGTTGTGACACTGGTATGTTGGGAATTTAAATAACAATAGAATAAATTTTTGTTGTACACTGCAGCTGTTGCACAGGAATCAAGTTTGTCATAATTTTGTATGGACAAATTAGAGTGAAGAGTGATGGAAGGGTCACTTCCTAGCAGAGTCCTTGCAAATTTAAGATACAGATTCCTCTCATGAAGACTAATAAAAATGTTGTGATACCTCCTTTCCAAGTTTTTTCAACAATGCAGGGGGAAAAAAAGAGAATATATACATATAATCTAAGGACAGAAGTATGTATGTCATGGGAAAAGCTGAGTCACAGGGACCTCTGACACAAGAGTCCAGAAAGCAATGCCATGACAAAGTTAAACAGAAATTAGTTTGAGGCCCAATTAAGTGTTTGAGTGTCTGAGTTCTGAATGTTGTGCCACAGCCATACCTGATTGGCACAACAGCCCTTTAGAGGTTTGGAACAACAAAGCACTGGTGGATTGAGCCCCGCATGACTCAGCTTTGCCCATGGAAAACTGGCTGTGAGCGTCACTGTGGTGAGCATCTGATGCCAGCTGACTGTTGAGTATTGATGTCTGCTTTTCTCCATAGATATCTATACCCTCGGAGGAAATGCCTTTGGTGCACCCTGTGTGTTCCCTTTTAAGTACCAGGGGAAATGGTATGCTGAATGCATCCCTGGAAAGGATGATGCAGACTCCCTCTGGTGTGCAACTTCTCCAGATTTTGATAAAGACCATTTGTTTGGAAACTGCCCGATAAAAGGTAATTTATTTATAAAAATCTCAGGAAAGCTGTTAAGAAAAAGTGTGATCCACTGTCATGGTCAAAATGTTCTTGGGATGTGGAAGTAGCATTGGACATTGAGCTGAATTCTGGCTCACCTAGTTCACTGGTGAGCTGTGCAACAGGGACATGAGGCATCAACAAGGACATGAGCCATCTGCTCTGCACTCCCACTGTCCTACAGTGTCCCCAAGACTGGTACTCACAGGGAGTATTCTGAGGGTGGTGAGTGGGACTGATGGGTAAACAAAGAGGAAAACCCTAGGACTGGGTTTTGAGACAAAAGGAAGTGCACTGGATGAGGGAGGTGAGATTTATCAGGTGACTGTGCTGTGTTAATTGATGGAGGAGAGAACAGGAGGGCTTTTGTGAAGGGAAGGGTGCAGGACACAATGAAGGCAATGACCTTCACCTGCCTTCAGTGCTTCCATACACAAATTCCCTGCCCTTCATCCCCTATTCACATGTGATTGTGTGGAAATGGTAATTTCGGTTTAATTGGGTGGTCTGGAAGAGCATAAGAGCGTCTGAAGGTAAGAAATGGGTGTGGAAACCAAAACTTCTATATGGTGAAGAGAGAAATACTTGTAGGGATAGAATTTATCAATGAGTGGGTTAATGTGGACTGAAATGTGAGAGAAGTAGATGAGTTACATAAATAAAAAGGAACAGGGTCAATGTAGAAAAATTAGGTTTGTAAGGATAAACAATTCCTTATGTGATTGAAACATTTTTAATACTGAATGAACGAAAGTATATTTATGTGAGGAAAAAGATATGTAAAAATTATCAAATCACACAGTTATATAATTTTAGTCTGCAGCAAAGATTTTATTTTCTGGGTTAGTAAACATGATTATCTTGTCAAATTGCTGGAATCATCTTTTATAGACACCACCCACAAAAAGTTTTGGAAAACAAATCCTGTGACAGAAACACGCTATCAGATAAACTCAGAGTCACTTTTGACATGGCACCAAGCAAGAAAAAGCTGCCAGCAGCAGGATGCAGAATTACTGAGCATCACAGACCTTCGTGAAGAAATGTATTTATTAGGTAAAGTAAAAATACCCTAAAATTAAAAAAAAAGAAAAAGAAAAAAGTACTGTTTAAAACGTAAGTCAGATCCAAGGATTTAACATGGATACTAATATCTATCTCTTAAAATATGTCCCAGTGACATTTGTACAAGAGTTGTTCTTCTCACAGAACCCTATATTAAAATAATGAAAATAATCTAACTTATACTAAAAAATTTTATCACTTGTGCTTTAAAATATTATTTCAAGTTTTATTGAATAACTTAAATCAGTGGCGTTTAAAACCTGACTTTTGGCCATTTAGGGCTCACTAGTGACCTGGGCATCAATGCAAAGCTCTGGATTGGTCTCTATGATGCACTTGACAGTGGCTGGAAGTGGGCTGGGGGAAGTCCTTTCAGATACCTCAACTGGGCTCCAGGTAAGTGCACTTTTCTTAAATGATGATCAATATCTGGGTCAAAATTTCCTCCTCTTCTCTCTCCTCCTCTCCTGTTCCCATCACACTGATGCTCCCTTGTCACACCTCTTGGGATTTATCACTCTAAAGAATAACACCCCTGTGGCTTTGCAGCTGCAAAGGTCATGCACACCCCCTCCTGTGAAGAGGTGAAAAGTTTCACTGTTAACAGAGGGATTCTGTTGCTTTTTTTTTAAAGGAAATCCCTCTGTGGAATCTGGAAAAATATGTGGGACCTTCCAAGGTAGGAATGGCAAATGGGAAAACCAGCTGTGTGATCGGAAACTGGGATATATCTGCCAAAAGAGAAACACCTCCCTGGATTCTTTCACCATCGCCTCAGGTATGCTGGTCAAAAGCTAAGGCTGCTTTTACAATCAGTGAAATGTTGTGAGGATGTCATACATGAAAAGGCAACATATTGTCAAAACACATTGCTTACCCTTGTTGACCTGGGTCAAATACTGAGAAGATTTTAATTTTCTGGCTCATTTTAAAGATGATGTCTAAATGCTGTTCATCATTTGGAAAAGAGCCCAGGGTAAAGAAGAAGGCAGGATTAGGTGTTTAGCCATGTTATCCAGACCATAAAATACTGATAAATATCCTCTGATCTGATATACACTCTAAACCTATGCCCTGCTAAAAGATCTGAGCCAGAGTTCATGCTCCCCTGCTCTCTGTGACCCTTTTTGTTCTATTCTGAAAGGAAAAAATCAGACTACGCACCTGGAACCTTTCCCCTGTTGAGCTCTCTTTTTACTTGAGGCAGATTAGGTCTTAGCTATGTAAAGAAAAAGGTGTGCAGTTGCTTAACTGGGAATTCCCAGCACATAACTAACTTCACAGCACCTCACTCTCCTAATCTATATGAGTATCTGAGATCATACAGCTCAGGGGAGCATGCATATCCTGTACTTTCTGGCTGTATCCAGGCAGCTTTCTGACCCTGCTAACCTTCAAACTATGTTTGGATGTTGCTCAGGGGAACGTAATTTGCCCAGGTCCAAACCGTGCCCAGGGAGCATCAGACAAAGCAATTGACCAGACACCAATTCTGGGCACACATCCTCCCCTCTTCATTTTGCTCTGTAGGTGCAGAGCATGGGAACTTTACAAGCAATGCAAGATGGGCTGGCCATACTGAATTCATACCAAGAAATCAGTGTTGAAAAAAGTGTGTGGCATTTCTGTGCAGCTGGAATGCCTGGTATAACATTTCTGGTATAACGTGGTTGTGTTTGGACATTGATATGATTTGGGCTGTGTAGGAGCTCCAACTGGCTCCTGAGCACCTGCTGTTTCCAGGAAAAAAAATATAAAAAGCTACAAAATTCAGTAACTTCCTACTCAGAGTCCCAGAGTAGGAAAAGAGTCCCTTTTCTGTAGGACCTGGCTGTTCCCAGAGCCTCACTGAGAGGGATTTGATGTGGACTTGTGCCCTGCACATTTGCATGCCAAATTACTCAGTATTTACTTAATCCTGTAAAACAATTTTTTGGGAGGTCCAAGCACAAATAGGAAGGAAAAAAATTGTTCTTAATCTTTGTACCCTCAGACTTTGGTTTCTCTCCTCTTTCAGTATGTACTCCAATATTTCAAATTCATATCGGTACAGGTAACTTTCTTTTTGATGTAAATAAAATACTGAAAAATAACTTCTCATTAATAATATAATTTTTTTAGGTGATTCAAAGCATTTTAAATGCCCCAGGGAATGGGTGGCCTATGCAGGTCATTGCTACCGAATTTATAGAACACCAAAAATATGGAAAGAAGCACAGTCTTCCTGCAGAAAAGAGGATGGAGAGCTGGCGAGCATTCATAATATTGAAGAGTACAGTTTTACAGTGTCACAGCTCGGGTACAGTGAGTATTCCTGGAAGATCACTTTCTTTCTTTTTTTTTAATCTGGGATTATGCTCTTGCTACTATTCATTTAATTATTATAACCATGGTTTTCTTTTTTTTTTTTTAAGTTCTTCAGTCAAAAGTAGGTGTGAGATGTAATTATTCCACTCTATGATATATCCATACCTACAATTAACTTTGTGTTCCCAGAGCCAGATGATGAACTCTGGATTGGTCTAAATGACTTCAGGATTCAAATGTACTTTGAATGGAGTGATGGCACACCTGTCACTTATACCAAATGGAACCATGGACAGCCAACCCACACTTGGAATAAGGCAGACTGCATCCTTATGAAAGGACAGGTAAAAATCCCTTCCCCCCCTTTCATGCTTTCTTCTGTCTTTTTGCCTCCTAAATGAAAACATTCATGATTACAAAAAAAAAAAAAAAAAAAAAAAAAATTATGAACTTGGTTTAATTTAGGATATTTTACTGTGGAAGGATACTCGAAACCAGAAGCTGTGTGGTGCACCAGAAGCAGTGCACTGCATGGAGACTTTGTCTTCTCTGAGAAAATTCTCATCTGAAATTGGTTGAAATCACTCATCATCCACATGGAACATGACTGATCATAGACAAATAGATTCTTGGAGCACAGACATTCTCATTTTTTCTCTGAAACTACTAAAATATATGGGGTTTAGAGTTACTTTGGAGGCACAAACCCAGATTTTATTTTGTTTTCTACTCATTATTAAAAAAAGAGTGTAATGTTATGGAAAACTTGCACAAGATATTTTTTTCATATTTTATGTTTGGTTTATCAAGCATTTGCTTGCCATAGTAATCTGGTTATACAACCATAATAGATGTTATGCTGGTGAGAATAGAGAGGAACCTAATGTTTCTTTCCTGCTCTCATCAGTCCCTGAATCTTTAATAGATACCTTCTCACACCTCTGAGGAAATGTGTCCCTTACTGTATGTGAGTTTTGGAGAAAAAAAACAAGGCAAGGAAGAGAGCTGAAACAGTCTCAGCCATAGGAAGACTGAAGGGTTCTTTCTGAGGATGGATATTCTTGTTGGACCTGAACTGTCTCTAGCTTTCACTTCTCTTTATGGTTTCTTTTTACAATACTTAGGACGGATCCTGGGCTGACAGTGCTTGTGAAATGAAATTTGGCTACGTCTGTAAAAGGAAACCCTTGGCTGAAGAAGCAGGGGAGGCTGAAATTACTTACCCAGGCTGCCAGAAAGTAAGTGTAAAACAAAAGCAGTAAAAGGTGATTGCATATTATTTTCACTCCCATGATAATAACTATAATGGAAGCAAATTATTTTGACTGTTCTTGGTGGAGCCTAGAAAACTATTTCATAAGTATTGATACTTAGACCAATAGGGAAACTTTTGCTTTATTTAACTGAATTGGAGCTTGACTTATTTTTTTTATTCCCTTACAAGTGTATTTCACTCAGCTCTCTCCTACTGTGGAGCTGATCACTGCACCCATAAAAGCCACTCTCTGCAGAGCGATCTTTTCAGGGTGCAACACATGTGTCAAGGGTTGCATGCCTCCTCAGTTCTATCAGTCTGCCACAGGAATCAGGAATATTTGAGCTGGCTGTTTTGCAGACTGTAAACTCTTGTAACAGCTGCTAATCCACTGAGAAGTCAGAGGAAGCTTTACACAGGGAACTGCAACGTGGTTGTGGCTGCCAGCCCCAAGGCATAACCACGGGTCACTGTTTGCAAAGACCCCTGGTGTGTCTTGTATCAAGCGATAAAACCATGGAGTTATGGTCACAAAAGCAATGTTTGATTACCCTCTTGGTTCCTTTCTTGGCCTTTGGGATCAGCTTAGACTTGTGGTGTGGTACTAGTGTGGCATTTGGAAGTGCACAAAGCCATGCAATCTGACAGCCTCTCTGCACATCTCTGCTTCTACACTGACAGGGCTGGATAAAGCATGGCTTTTACTGTTACTCCTTGGTGCAGTTGCCAACAACATTTTCAGATGCAAAAAAAGTTTGTGAAGAAAACAAAGGTTACCTGGCTACTGTAAGAGACAGGTATGGAAACATAACTCTTGTCCTCTAATGTATATAACAAGGATGGAAGTGTTAAACAGAAATTTCTTCTTACTTAGCAGTTATTCATAATGTCTATCTAGTGTGATACCACTCTTTCCAGGAAAATTTAAGGTAGAGCTGATGAAGTATTGCATAAATACATCAGGGGCTTTTAGGTCATCAATACAATCATTCAGGCTATTGTTACTACACACACAGTTGTCGCCTCTGGAAATTAAAAAATTGGGTCACCTGCACAACAGCTACAGATTGGCAGATTGTTTTAAAACTTATTGAACTAAAAATAAACAGATAAATATGGAACTATTTATTTCTCTTGGATTCAAGCTTTTCAGCCTTTTTTAAAATTCTTTGCAACAGCCAGGTCTGGAAGAATTTTAGAATAAAAGTAGATTTTTTTCCCCCACAGTTACAAGATTTAAAGATCTAGAAGCTCTTACTGAGCTTTATTATAAAGCTCAGTAAATCACTGTATCTCTTATTAATACAGAATGAGAAATATATAGACATTACCTTAAGTATAGTTTGGCTTGTGTTCATTGCACAGTTAAAAGATGAATAGAATCATCCTAAATTCTAGATATAATTTACTTTGGCAAAATATAAGGGAAAAATTATTTTGCATGATAATTACAACTATAGAAGTAAGATAATTACCCTTGCTTCATTTTGTACATATTGACAAATCACCTTATATTTACCAGATTTGCTACCATCAACTGTTTGAATAAGTGAACAAATTCTGATAAAATGTGATACAATAGTTTGGTCCTTACTCTTCACAGATATGAACAAGCTTTTCTGACCTCCATAATTGGATTCAAACCAGAAAAATACTTCTGGGTTGGTCTTTCAGATGTGGAAGAACAGGGGACATTCAAGTGGGCTAGTGGAGATCCCGTCACCTTCACTCACTGGAATGTGGGAATGCCTGGTAAGTGCCATTGGGCCATTGAGTTCCTGCTCTGGGGAATGACAAGATGAGGGTTTGAAAGCTAAAAAGTGGTTTAGAAACTCTCTGTCATAAAGCAGTGAAAAGGGTAATGCTGCTTTATATTTGTGCTAAAGGAATTGATCAGGGATTGTGGCAACTCCTTCTAGAAGACCACTTGGGACTGCACATGTCTGTGGGTGTCACTAGGTTTTTGTTGTTTGATGGCATTTTTAAGTAACTCCTATAATAACATAAAAGAAACTTACATTATGAAAATCTTTTAATGATTTAATAGGAAGGCATATGGGCTATTGTGAGCCACTGGTGTCCAAACACAGCGGGAACAGGTTACTCTTAAAAAAGCTGCAGATATTTTGAGAAGGTGTAGTCACCAATAAGATTTAACAACTTTATGTTTTATGAAGGAGAGGAGACAGGCTGCGTGGCCATGGCAACAGGACGTTCAGCTGGATTATGGGATGTTTTGAACTGTGAAGAGACAAACACATTTCTCTGCAAGCAGCTGGTGGAGGGAGTCACGCCCCCTCCGCCTCCTCCAACGACATCCCCTGTCCTGTTTTGCCCAGAGGGTTGGCAGTCTGTTTCTCAGAGCAGCTTCTGCTTCAAAGTAGGTGTTTCATTTCTGGATGCAAACGTTTGCCATTTAAATAAGAATATATTTTGTTCATGCATGGGAGGTAGATTTTACCCTGCCTATTTGACAGACAGTCTGTGATAACGTGCCCAGCAGAGATAACGTTTCCCAAGTGGAAAATGTTGGAAAAATCTGTATGTGTACGAACTGAAGTTTGGAGCCACAGGAATTCTGAGATGACAGGAAAAGCAATAATCAAATTTGATAGACAACCACAGGTGGAATGGTTGAACAATTACATAGTCGGGAATAGAATGAGACCAGAAGATCAGAAGCAAGACAGAAGCCCATATTTGTGTTTTTCAAATATCTGTAATATCTAATACAGTATTTAATTGCCCACTTTCTATAGATTTTTCAGGGAGGAAGGGAAAAAATGCAAACGTGGTTTGAAGCAAGAGATTTTTGCAGAACTATTGGAGGAGATCTTGCATGTATCCACAGTGAAGAAGAACAAAACCTGATAGCTAGACTGTAAGTATCTGCAAAGTCCATAATTTAAATAGAAAAAGAAAAATTTAAAAAATACTTGTCTGAAAGACATAAAGTATTTCTGATGATCAATTTCTACTTTACAAAGATGGTGTAAAAATGCGAGAAAAAATGGGCAAAAAGATGTGAGCAAAAGGTTTTCTTGACATGCCTCTGGGAAGGTGGTGCCCTGCACTAAAGTTGCCTGAACATAAACAAAATTGAGAGAAGTATCATCAAAATTGGTTTTAATTGAAATTAATTCAAAGAGATAAAACAGATCTTCTTGCCTTATTTGTAGCTGATCAGTAGATAAAATACTCTTGATTAAAAGAATGTTTTGCGCTGGTTTCCTAGATTAAGTAAGGGGGAAAATTGGAAGCCTAAGAAAAATCTGACCATATGGATATGCTTGTCAAATCAAGTCCATGACTGCTGGCAGGTCTGAATTTGAATGCTTAAGCTACTTAGTGGAACCAAGACCTTTACATATATTTTCTTTTAACTCAGTTTTTCTGGACCTATGGCATTTGTGATCTTTCCCATAAAGTTTTGTGTTTCACTGTTTCCTGGCACATGTAGTCCCAGGCTGGTTTTCCCCACATGACAATTGAATGATTACTTTATATGATTGTCTCAAATTATACCTAGAGTATCAAGTGTGTTGACAATAATGTAATGCTATACAGTCCACTTCTCTGTTTCATACTGTGCCTGATCCTCTTTATTTGTAATCATTCAGAGACAGAGGTTATATTCACTATTCTTACTGGATGGGTTTAAGTGCCTTGGACTCTGATAGTGGATTTACATGGAGTGATGGCTCACCAGTGAGTAAATAATTTGTTATTCCAGCTTTTTGACTCTTTTTTTTTAAAGTCTCTCTTGGCAGAAAGCTCTTATATCTCCTATATAAAATGCAAGTAACCTTAAGTCTTTAGTACCTGATTCCTTTGTAGGAATTAGTCTTAAATCTTCTAATAGTTCATAGTTATAGACAAAAATACAGCATTTACAGTAATAAAAGTTGATGTAGTCTAGCTCCTGTTTCAAGCAAGTCTGATTGTGCTAATCTCTAAATTCCCATTTGTAATTTGCTGCAATAAATAATTTTGTACACCTACACCAGCTTGGCTTTGCTGCCCTCATTGTCTTAAGCAGATCAGGATCTGCCAGGCCCAAGGCATATGGCAGCACCAATGGATTGTCTTGGGTTGGAACATCTGAGCAGGACAAACAACCCAGAAATCAGAAAACATGTTCCTTTTTAGTGCTTAACAGGAGAACATAATCTCTCCTGGTAACAAATGGGGCAAGAGTTTCCTGGTTTACTAACATGGCTTATAAACACACAGATGAATTGTTATTCTGCTCAAGCGTCATGCACTTCTCCTTAAAAGGTCTGGCATTAAAGAACAAGATGGACCATGAAATCAAATAAAGTACATTCTTTAGCAGAATGACTGTTTTCTTTTAAAAGGAAACTAGTAACAAAGTCGTGTTTTCACTACAGGTAAATTTTGAAAAATGGTCACATGGAGAACCAAATAATTATGATGGGAATGAAAAATGTGGTGTGTTTACTGGCTATCTCAATATGAACTGGAATGATTTATTCTGTGAACACATGCTGGACTTTGTCTGCCAGATTAAAAAAGGTAAGATAACTTTCTCTCTTTAGCAAATTTTAGAGGTAAATAAGAACCTCCTTCCCAGGTCAGATCACACTACCTGCATGTATTAGAGACAGCTATGCCATCAACCACAATAAAATAGTTTATACCTATAATTTCAGTAAAGGCAGTTGAAAACTATTAATTAATCCATGAAGTACACAGGCAGGTTTGGAAGGTATATATAGTATGTTAGGGAAGAGAAACACAACAGCCTAAAGATGAGCATTTTCTGTAAGGTTAACTTACAATGAGCTCTAACATGCTGCTTGCTGAATGTAGCCCTTGTTTTTTCAGATACTCTGAGAAATTCTGTGACAAAAATAAGCTTAATATACTGAGTAACCCTTAAGATTATTATTTGTAATTAAAATGCTAACTACTGTGTAAATATAATTGAGAGACAGCTGAGAAACATAATATACTCAAATATTGATTTATATTGCAGGAACCTCACCGAAACCAGAGCCTAATTCCACATTCAGTAAGTCTTGTGCTTCCAATGAAATAAAATTAATTAACATGTAATGAGGTTAATTTCTATTACAGGTAATTAATGTTTTCATTTGCAGGTTATGAATACGTTGTTGGTGAGGATGACTGGATCATATACAAACACAAGGAATACTACTTCAGCAAAGAAGCAATGTCTATGGAAAGAGCCAGAGGCTTTTGCAAGAAGAATGGTGGTGACCTTGTTGTCATTGAGAATGAAACTGAAAAAAATTTTCTTTGGAAATATGTAAGAAACATGCTTGTTTGAAAAGTGCACCATTTTCTGTGAACTGAGGCACATTTTTTCAACTGGTTTGTGAAATATTAGAAAGTGGCCCCCATCATAAAAAAGAAAAAAATCACTTCCACTTTTCATCCTTTCATTGACTTATCTACTTAAAAGCTTTATTTTAATCATTATTTTAATAACTTGCTATACATAGAAAAATTCTCAGCTTCCTTTCAGGAATGCTCTCAGGGTGCAACTTTCAAAGACTTTGCTCTGTTTAGCTGAAAGCTGCAATTACTAATTATGTTTTTTTCAACTCATTCTTTTCACAGAATTCAATAAAAGCTTTTTGTCAAAGTAGATCTCATATTTGCAGCAAAGGTTTAAGTTAGGATATTGTCTTATAGGAAAAGAATGCCCTGGTGATGAGATACTGTTTTGGAATCAAATAAAATAAAATTTTATTACATTCTTTCCTCCACATGATCAAGGACAAACCCCCACAATTAACTGGCAGGCTTTCAGCAAATTCTCACTATGTTTTCCTAAAACTCTCAATAATATTGTTACAAGCCTGCCTAAGAGGTCATTCTTGCCTTCTCAACATAGTTTTTTTCCTCCATTTTTTTTCAGATGATTTGCAATTTTTTTGGTTGTTGTTTTTGTTTTTGTGTTAGTTTTTTATTTTTTTCTTTCCCCTAGTTATATACTGAAAATTGGAGGAAAATTATGCATTTTTGCAGTTTGGGCACATAATTCCAGCAACTCCCTGCACATTACACACTATGCAATTAACCAACAGAAACTACAGCATTTCTGGAACTTTTTTTTATTTTACTTGAAATCTGTTTTATTACAGCTAAGTAAATTTGTTTGTTTGTTTATTTTAGATTTTCTACAAAGACTGGGGGAACAACTTCTACATTGGCTTAAGTGTGAGCCTTGACAGGACTTTCCGGTAAGTAAAAACAAATTAATTTTGTCAGACTCGTAATGTATTGACATTTGACATGGTTGGCTCTAGGAGATAGTTGAAATTCCATGAGTGACACAACCTGTAGACAGGTTTATCTCCTCACACAGTTTTGAAATGGAATTCTTCTCTTCAGCAACGCACTTCTCCTATCATATTTCTACTATCTATTTCTACCTCTTTTGATTCTTTACTCTGCTTTTGTATTCTAAGGCTGCTGGATCACAGTAAGTCAGGCATCATCATATTTTCTTTGTTAGATGAAAGGAAAATGTGGTTGGAGGTCTCCAACATATTCCAGACAGTACTTGTATTACTTAATGTTGAAATGATCAAAGAAAAAGAACCCTGGAAACCTGCAGTGAGAGGCACCAAAGGGGTTTTTAGAGGTGAAATATCAATCCTGGAGAGCCCTTGTCTGGTTTTCCAGATGGTTGTACTCTCAGAGTTGAGGGCATGGCAGCTGCAGGTGACATGGAGTTGTTACTCTTCTACAATTGTTTTTGGAAACAAAGTGCCCTGGAATTATCTTATATGTCCCCTGGAACCTTGGATGTGTTGCAGACATCTCCTGTGGCATTCTTCTCTCCCGCTGCATCTTTTTCTAGTACATAATTTTGGGATTCAAAGCTTGGTCAGATGAGTCTCAGCCTCTTCATTTTAGTCTTTCTTCTGTTGTCACAGGTTGCTCTGTTGGCCACAAACCACAGAGACTCTGTAGTCTCAGCTCATGGAGATTCTGCTTTCTACATCACATTCACTGCTCAGATGGTCGTTGTTTTCCCAGTCCTCCCTTGTTCCCTCACTAGTCTCATTCTCTTCCCTTTTGGATGAAGGTGCCACCATTTGCTTTGTATTCTTTCTCCTTGTTTATTATGTACTGCTTTTTCTAATTTGACTCAGGAGGTTTGCAAGCAGCTAGGCATCCTGATGAACTCCTAATTTGTAATTTACTTTCAAAAACATCCATGTACTTACTCTGTCTCCAAAATTGGAAAAACATTAGATTGTCCTGGAGGTGTTATTGCCTGAAGATTGTCAGTCTTGTCTGATTCATCACTTGACTTCCAGCACACTGAGACCTTTTCACTTTTTTCTTGGCTACTTTTTGAAAATAAATTTGTGAATCACCAAGCTAGGAAACAATTGATACATAATTGGAGAAAAATAGCAAATAGATAAATAACATTAAAGATTTCCTATGCCTAACAAAATGATTCCAAGAAGTTCCCAGTCTATGGTTCAAGACCCTTTCTTACCCTACAACATCTTATATTATGGCTTTTGACCCAGGAAATTGCTAGAATAAGCTCAAGTGTCTGTTTCTGTGCCCCAGAGAAATCCAGGTCCAGTCCTAGACTGGTGCATTTCCAACACACATCAATGTTCAGAGACCAAGTAAGGTTGGGACCACCAATAAAGATGATTTGTTCAGATCTGGTCTGAGTCAGCACAACAGTTGATATGAAAATATTTTTCACTAATTCCAAGTGGAAGGTCTTGGTTTCCTTTTAACAGAGAAAAACGTGTTCGTAAGCTATGATACGTGAAACTTAAAATACAAAACTCAAATGTATCCTTTGAAAAGAAATATTAATTAATTCAACTTATAATTCCCTCAAATTACTTCTTTCAGGTGGATGGATGGAACATCAGTGAACTATGTTGCCTGGGCTCCAAACGAACCCAATTTTGCAAATAATGATGAAAACTGTGTGGTCATGTATACCCATACAGGTGGGTGCTGTAACAAGATTCAATCTGCAGAATGTGCCTTGGACCTGGAGGATTGTGTGGGAAAGGCTGGATGGGTTAACATACTGAACAGGCTGATGCTTCATAATGTTCAAAAAGCAAAGGAAAATAAATTCCAATCTCTTATTTATGTACTTTAAAAAATTGAACTCTATGTAGCTAACACATTGTAAGAAAATTGGTAAGTGAAAAAATAAATGAGGTCAGCATCAGACAATTGGCAGACAGTCAGTATTTTTTCTCCTCTAACCTCTGTCCATTTAATGCCCGCCTCCCCAGTATATTAGCTATCTGCTTTCATTTCTGCAGTTCCTAAAAACTGAGGGTTTGGCCATGGCTTGGATTATTATTAAGCAATATTATACAATATTTAAATTAAAAGAAAATATTCTTTAACATCCATTAATACAGAGAACTGGAAGCAATTGTGTTTATGCTAGCCAAGAACTTAGTCTTTTTTTTTGGACCGCTAAATCTCTTCTACTTTTAAACATTTCTGATCTCAAGATCTATAGCTGAGGTGATCTTCCTAGGCTCTCTTAGAGGTGAATGGAAGGATATGGATGTTTTTGGGGAGCAAATATTATGTCCTGTTTTGGAAACCTTGATGAGTCATGTCCTTAACTTCTCTGAATTAAATGACAATGCCTCCATTAAACATTAGGTGTGAAAAATTCTGCTGTAGGTGGTTACTTGTAATTGCAGCCAATGAAATGTATGTAATTTTCTTATTCATTCCTGATCTGTAAAATGGGGATGGTTATGTTAATGTTGTCCTCTTAAATCACACTCCAATAGGCAGAAAAGATAACAAAAAACTCTAGGACTGTGAGAAGCTCAGGTAGGAAGGTACCCAGGACTGAGTGCCTTATATAGACAGAGTGATTCCAGAGACTTTACAGACCTGAGAGGTTTAAGCATTTGAACTAAATCTCCCTTTTGTCAGTGCAATGATTTTGAAATATTGAAATATTGAAATATCTCTGTTTCTAGACAAATTATTTATATTCTAAATTTTGCTGGAAATGTGAATATTTTGAAGAAACAGACATACAATAACTTATTGCTCCTGGGGGAGAAAAATACAAATGCTGTAACCAGTTTTACTCCCTACAATAGATTTTCTTTAGGAAAGGACGCTTTTAATCTCAGTCTTGATTGCATTTTGTTTTGTTTTGTTTTGTTCTAATTCTAATTTTTTTCCAGGCACGTGGAATGATATCAACTGTGGCAGTGTTGAGTTGTTCATCTGTGAAAGGCTTAACAACACTGTCCGTCCCACTGTTGCTCCCACTTCACCACCGCCACAGGGTGGGTGTATGGAAGACTGGCTCCTCTTTGATAACAAGGTGAAGTATGAAATGTCAGTATACTGTATTTTTAAAACAGCAGAATGAAAAAAATCTTTGAATCAGCTTTTCAATTGTAGCAGGGTTTTTAGTTATCACAAATTTGGTTGAGTAAAAATATTTCAGTTTGATAGAGATCCTTTGTTTGAGATCCAGTGGCTGTTGTCTTCTTTTCCTTCTCTCTCTGTCCTGAGGAAAAATTGCAAACTCAGTGTCTTCTATTTCATGGTGCTCTCTCAACCTAAAATCTCTCTCTCTTCCCTTACCTCCTGGAAGAGGTGCTTCAAAGTCTCTTCCCTTAACTCTTCCCTCAGTGTTTATATACCACTTCTTCCCACCTTCCATTTTCCTTAACTATTCCACAAATTAACTGCTGAACTTTTCAGTTGCATGCTTTAGGTAGCACATTTGGGTTGCTTTACTCTGACAAATCTGTATAATGACTAAAACCTCGTAAGATCATATTACAAGAAATTATAAATTCATGGCTTTCTTTATAATGTCAGAATAATTTCCTTTCTGAGATTTTCCTGTGAGAACCAGATACTGTTTGGCAAATAGGGCAACAGAAGAGGAGATATTTTGCTCCAATAACATATCCTTTTTTTGTATTCTGAGGTCTTCTTAAGCATTCCTCTCACAGTCACATCTCAGAATTATGCTCAGAAGGTTTAATGCAATTTAAACCTTTCTGCGGAGATCAATAGACTGGCATATCCCTTTTTTTAAATAGATGCCAAAATACTGTGCTTTATTCTCTTTTTCTAGTACAGGTCTTCTCTGTCATTTACACCTAAAGACAAGCTAAAAAGTACTGTTAAAATAGCAAACCTCCCCTTTTACATAAAATATCCAGTTTATTTTGTTTGTTACAAACAGAGATGTTTTCATCAGAAATTAAAACAGCATCTAGATTCAGATTTGGCACACTTCTCTTTTTCAGTGTTTTAAAGTCTTTGGCTTTGATGAAAATGATACATTGACATGGCATGCTGCACGAAACAACTGCATTGATCTTGGAGGAAATCTGGTTACTATATCCAAAAAGGAAGAGCAAGGTATAAAGTACCAGTGTTCTGACAATAATGGCACATCATGTAATTTCCGAAAAAAATATTTAAAAATATGTTAGGTCTTCTGCCATATACGCAACTATTTATTCCATATCAATACAAATTTATGCTGAAGGAGGAATTGCACCTTTGGAAAAATGCTGATCCTTGAGGTGACATCCATCTCTGGTTAGGCTATGATTCTATGCCAAAATGGCACATAAAAGGAGTCATATCCAAACCCAAATCACTGGGCACCAGCTGCTGAGCCAGATGCTGTGGGTGCCAGTGGAGGACACATTCTCAGGCAGCAGAAGGCTCCAGTGCTGGAGTCCCAGCTTCCCCCTGTTCCCCTCGTTCTGCTGGACCTCAGCACCTGCTGGTCTTGCTGCTCAGCGTGTTGCAAATGTTTTAAGATGCCTCATGTTTGCTTGGGAGATGTGCTGCCTCAGGTCCTGAGGAATGCACATGGACCATCTCCTACCTCACTCCATCAGTGCTAGTGGCTTAAATTTATTTTTTGTAGCAGAGGAAGGAGATAATTTCAATGTAAAGTCAGTCTTGGCAGGAACTAAGGAGAGCAGCATCTGGTATTCCACAAATTCATACATACTTGCTTCATGGGTACTTGGTTACTAAGTGAGGTTTATTTTGTGTTATACATGTTCAGAAATTAAGTTATTAAGTCAGGATAAAAAAAGATTAACCAAAGAAGAAAAGAAAGTGCACACTCAGTGGACTCAATTTCTATGTGCCAGGTCTTAGTGTACTCATGTTAATTTCTGTAATAGGACATATTCCATGCTTCCTCAGATGATGAGCAACATAGAAGATGTACAAATAAATTCCTGTTTCATTAAAAATTTGCCCATCCTTGAATTTGTATACACTTTTTTCCAATTTTAACTTCAGATGACTGATGTTTAATATCCATTAATAGATATAAATTTTATTTTTGTCATGAGATTGGCACCTTATTATAAAGAGAAAACTCATATCCTGGTTTCAGGCACTCCAAAGTCTGTGGCATTGGGGAAGAGTGCATTCAGTTTCCTTCCTAATACAATTTTTCTTTTTTCCCTTCAGCTTTCCTTATGTCCCTCTTAAAAAATGCTGCAACTGATGCTTGGATTGGACTGAATGACATAAATCAGGAGCACACATACTTGTGGACAGATGGAAGCCCAGTAGACTACACAAATTGGGCAAAAGGTTCCCGAAGTTATTATAGCATGGTAAGCATCAATTTCTGTTTGTCACTTGAACATTACAACTTGGTAAATGAACAAAACGTATGTAACTACTACTGTATTTCTGTCTTTTCCTTTATGAAGATTTTTGTTGTCTCATTGCTTTTTAAAAGCAGAGTATCCTTGTGGGAGGTGTATCTACACACTTTTTTTCAGCTTCTGTATTTGGTTCTCTATGAGTTCACACAGAGGTTTGGAAGAATATGCAAAACTCAGACATGTGAGCAATTTCCCTCACTTTACCATGACTCATCAGGATATTCAAATTAATCTTAGCATAAACTATATCATTTTGGGATGCAGTGAGTGTTATTTAGATTTGATGAAAATACTCAGATAATTACACGCACTGACATTTCTTGGCACTGAGCCTGTCAAGGTAAATGCATTAAATGAAATACTCAAAAGAGGGAGTCTGAGTCTTCCTTTCTAATTTTTATGCTTCCCTAATCTTCATATTGAAAAATCCTTTCTCTGTGCTTTGAAACTTCTGGGATCTCTGTACTTTTCGTGCGTAATTGTAAGATAAAACTTAGTGTTACTCAGTAATTGTGAAATGATCAATGTAGAGTACTGCCCAATAGAATTGTTTCTACACCCCTGTGCTAGCTCTACCAAGTTTCTCTTTTTTCATTAAGAGTATAGTTTCACATTCAGTTAAAATGTAAAAAAGTTCTTTGAGCTACAGCTACCATCAGGCTAGAGCTGGGTTTTGGAATCTCCACGGCTTTCCCATCTCACACAGGCCTATGCTTTCTGCAGAAGGCTGTGACCATTCCCCTCCAGAAATCACTGCACATACAGCTTCTGTCTCCTGCAGGCAAGCCCTGGGCTAGTGCCAGAAGGGGGTTTGGAGGCAGCACAGGGTTATACTGAGGCAAGGTGGGACAGCTACTGCATCCCCCTGCAGGAGGCCAAGCCACATCTTCCCATGCTGTGGGAGGAAATGAGGAAGGTAAAGGGTCCAAAGAGCAGCAGGAAGGGTGTGGGAGTTTCTCCAACAAAAGGTTGTTTCTGGCAAACTACCTCTACATTACTACACTGTAGTGACCACTTTGCTTCCTAGTCCTGAGCTGGGGCACAAGGAGGAATTCAGCTCTCCATTTAAGCTTCAGTGCAATTCCCCACAACTTGCTGGAAAAACAGCAGCAGACCTGTGGGGCAGAGCTAGCACACACATGGGAGCTTGCACACAGGCACACGTCCAGGGCCATGCACAGAGCTGTCTATGTCCAGGCAGCCCCAGACACATCCTCCTGCCTCTGTGCTGTGCCTTGTAACTCCCTCTATCATCCAAGGGCAGACCTTCCTAGGGCTGAGTTGCAAAGGTTTATTGCCATACAATGTGCCTGACCATTGGTTGTATGAGTTTTATGAACTTCATATTATTCCTCTGTATGTGATGCATGAGTCAGTGTATCCAGAAGAAGTAGGAATGCTTCCTATTTATCCACAGTTTTTTCTTTTAATCTCACTTGTCTTGTAGGATGATTGTGTCTTTTTGATGAAGAACCCTATTGAACAGGCAGGGAAATGGAAAGATGAAGGGTGTAAAGCAAGCAAAAGTTACATCTGCCAAAAAAATTCTGGTGAGTTTTCTTTCACCACTTTCTAGTAGACCTGATTTATTGTGGTAATTTCAAACTGGTGCTAAAAGTGACTTTCCTGTAATTCTGCCCTAACCTAACTGAAATTAATGACAGTATCACATGCATTATGGACCATTTTAAAAAGATGATCCACACATTTTATTTCTTTGGAGAAAATATCTTAATTTTTTCTATTTCAAAAACTAGAACAGTAAATAACAGCAACAACAAAAAATAGATCTATGTATCATCAGTTAGTTTACTATTTTTAGCAATTAAAGGTGGTTGAGTGAATTGTCTTTGCAATCTTCAAAACTGGAATTTTTAATGGTATATTAAAAACACTGCAAGTTCTTTATTTTTTTTAAACTGCCCTGCATAATTTCCTTTACATTCTTTCTCAGACCATTTCAGCAGCAGCAGTCACATCCCTCTGCTTGCTCATGGTGTGTTTATCATACCCTCTTCCTTGTCAGAAATACAACGAATGCCAATATGTAATGAAAAATTTGAAGAAATTGTTTCCTTTAATGTTCTGCATTGGTACAATATGATTTAGGTAGGTCTGGTGCTTACAAGGTGTATTTCTGGGCATGACACAGATACTTATGCTGAAAGGTAATTCTGACAAGTATTAGAAAACTTTGTCACAGTACGTGAAAATGTGGATTTCATCATTGCAGGGATTTTTTGACATATCTTAATTTGTTATTGCAGTTTCTCATCATTACATGACAATTCCAGTACATTAGATTGTGTCTCAGTGTTATAAGTCTGAGCCAATATAAAGTTAGATTTTCGGTTGTTCTTTTGCTTGTTACAGACCCCAAACTGCTGCACTCCCAACCCACAGTTCCGGTGTTTGGCTTTAACAATTATGGTGATGACCGCTACGAAGTCATCAACTACAAAATGAGCTGGGAAAAAGCAGAGAAGAACTGCAGGGACCAGTCTGCAGAACTGGCCAGCATCCTGGATCCTTATGCTGAATCTTTCCTGTGGCTACAAATATTAAAGCACGGAGAGCCTGTATGGATTGGCCTTAACAGCAACATGGTGAGTCGAGCCCAATTGCTTGTGACAATCACAGCATTACCTTAGATAAACTATTGGTCAAATCCATGGATGTGTGACAGGAATCAAAATCTTGCAAGGGCTCCTGATTTCCCTCCACTTGAAGGGATTTACACATCTAAATGTTTGCCCATAGTGTAAACAAGAACTGCCAGAGCCCACACTTCAAAGACCACCAAGGATGTAGCTGCAGCCCTGAGTGGCTTCAGTGGTAAAAGCAGCAATGAAGCTCTCACTTCCCCCTCCATGGTCTACCACATGCTCCTGTGGTGGAGCAGTGCTGTTTCTAAAGGCACACTGTGGAGAACACCAAAGAAAAAAATGGGTTAAAATAGTTCTTTCTTTGTGAGTTTAAGTTTTTGTTTCAAGTCACAGCCCAGCAGTACAAGATCTCGTGCTGGGCAATAGAGGAAAGAGCAGGGCTCTGGCAATGGGGACTCCTTGGGCTGGCTGTTGGAGCTGAAGCTGGTGCCTTGTGTAAAACTGACAGCAAACTCAGCTAAGAGTGGAGAGGTCTGAAATGGCAAGCATCAACAGAGGCATGTAAAAAAGAACATGGACAAATAAAATGTAGCTGGATATTTTTGGAATTGAAGCTGGGCAGAAATCAAGTGGAGAGAGGCAGAACAAGAGCTTGGTGGGACACAGGTCTGAGCTAGGGCACAGGTGCTGAGGTGAGAGGAACTGCAGCTGCATCTCAGTGAGAGCACTGGGAAACTGGGATTAGCCAGGAATCTGGAATGAAACATGGCCAAGGGTCTCAAAGCAGACAGGAAAGGAAATGGCACAAAGAACAGGATGGGAGGAAGGATCTAGGCTGCACAGGATGGGAGAGCAGAAGCCATGTGTGACTAATGTCAATTATCCTCTGCAAACACTGGTGAAATCCACTGATAAAATACATGCTTAGCTCATCTCTGGTAGCTGGCCCATGCAAGACTCACAAACTTACCACAAGCACAGTTAATACGGGTAGCAGAGTTCTGTGGTCCAACCCCAAAGAATGCCTCATCAGTTTTCTCTCTCCAGTGAAACCTCGGATTTTCCTCTTTGCTTTCTAAATACCTAGAGAAGCCTTTGTTAAAGGAATAGTTTCTCTGCAATCTTTACGTGATCTGTGTGCATATGTGGACTCATTTGATGAAATCTTCATCTGTATATTCACATTTATTACCTCAAGACCCTTTGCCCACTTAGGGCATGAGATGAATGGTGTGAATTAAATAATGTAGGCTGCATGCTGAACATCTGTAGGACCACTGCCCTACCTGCTGTGGAGAGTGGGAGTATGGACCAGTTCTTACATATTCATTACACAATCTTGTGCAAGAAACCATGATTCTATTTTTTTTCCCTAACTTTTTGCATGCAATCATGTGCGATCTTAATGTTCTTCCAATCTAACTCTTGTATGTGACATAATCATAATTGTGATTTGCTTTTAGACTGGTGGCCAATACGTGTGGTCAGATAGAAGGAGGAGCAGGTATCTTAACTGGGGCAGTGGAGAACCAAATAAAAACAAAGCCTGTGTCTATTTAGATTTGGATGGTTTTTGGAAGACAGCATCATGCAATGAAACATTTATATCACTCTGTAAGCAATCCAATGGTAAGTTCCGAATTGGACAAATGTTATTTGGGAGGTTGGAATTTGAGTTAATGTTTTTATTTGAATTTAGTATTTCCATATATGCAAAAGTTGTGATAGACAGCGTATGCCTTGTGATGAACTCTTACATTTTTAAGGAGTAGATCCAATCTTATCCAGTCTGCCTTGTGTGATTTCCAGACACTTAACTTCACAGGCCAGTCAACACATGCACATCATAAAAACAGCTGCAATATTTCATGCCACATGCCATAGTGGTTTTTTGCATCCGTATTTATCAAGAGCTACATAATCAATCAATTTTAGCCTAACTATAAATATATTAATGATATACTTTCACACTTAAAGTATCTTTTGAAATATTGTGAGTTAAGAAACTTCTGTCAGTGTAGGAGGCAAATCAATTAGTTTGTTGCTTCTGCCCAAATACTTTAGTGCTCAAACATTTCATGCAATTTTCAAACATGTTGCAAATTATATACAAAATTCATAATTTTTGCACCATAATTCACAGCAAATTTTATATTAATTTAATCTCTGTTTTGGCTTTTATCTGGTGATGTAATAGGCTATAAATTCTGCTTTTACATTGATTAGGATGCATGATGTACAAGGGCAGGTACAGACAACTTCTCTGACTTTTCTAGAAACTGGCTAGACACAAGTCACAGAGTTGTGGTGTTGAGATCCCTTATGTATGCTGACTCATTCCTCATTCTGTTTCACAAATTTTAGATAAAAATTGCAGTGTTGAAGACAATTGCACTTAGACTGGTGTAAGGCTCCTTTAGCAGACTGGAGAACCAACTCCAGCCAGGATAATTTATTACTAGTTTGTCAAGCTTAATTCAATACTTTGTAATGAGTTAAGTCTATGGGATATTCCTTTTCCTTGGAATAATTGTCACATTTGTAGGTCTGATGTGCGATTCAGGAGTACATATTTCCCTTAGGTTTTAAAACTCCACTAAAACCTGTGTGTCTTCTTAATAGAGTTAATCCCCAGTGAGCCACCTCAGCTTCCTGGGAAGTGTCCCGAACCGAAGCGTGGTAGATCTTGGATTCCCTTCCGTGGGCACTGTTACTATGTTCACACCACTTCTGAGGAAAGTTGGCCTGATGCTTCCATGATGTGCATTCAAATGGGTAAGTGCCCTTTTTTAATTAGGATATTTTACAGGTTGTTTGTGTGTTTGGCTTTTTAATCCAGAGCCAAATTATAATACTTAATGTGTGTATCAATTATATGCTACACCTAATTTAAATTTATTATCAAGCAGTTTTACTATATGGCAATGATGATCATGGAGCATGTAAT
This sequence comes from Passer domesticus, assembly GCF_036417665.1. Taxonomy (NCBI): domain Eukaryota; kingdom Metazoa; phylum Chordata; class Aves; order Passeriformes; family Passeridae; genus Passer; species Passer domesticus. The sequence continues at coordinate 19,393,492 of NC_087474.1, read as the reverse complement.
GAATTTTTACTGAGATAATTAATTTATAATGAAAAATCTCACTGAAATTGTATGTAATCTTTAATTGATATTTTTAGGTGCCTCTCTGGTTTCCATAGAAGATTCGGCTGAAATGAATTTTCTCTTACTTTACTTGTCTCCACTTGCAAGTGACTTCAGAAAGTTTTGGATAGGATTGTTCAAAAATATTGATGGTAATTATTTCACAGTGTATACTGAGATGAAAATAGATACTAAGTAAACAGAGTGAATACTGAACACTACTAACACACTAATTAGTAGTACAAATATGCTAAATATTTAATAAATAATCAGTGAAAAAACCTTATAAACATTCAATAGCTTTTCTGCATATATATTAAAAACATAAACCACCAAGAGGTCTATGCTTTCTGTATCATTGTTGCAATTAGAGTATATTTTTCTGTAAAAGGTTTTAGCTTAGCATTGCAGTAGTTGGCTAAAAATGTTTCCTATTGCCTATTGCCTCAAATTACTTAACATTTAGCCACTGTAGTATTTTAAGCAAAATGTTGTCATCATTAAATGTTGTTTTAAATTAAATTTAAATTTATTTCTAGACAACACAGGGCATAGCATCTCATATGAGCTGCCTAGAAAAAAATTATTAATCTAAATTTCAGTGCTTTTTTCTGTAAATTTTTGGTGGAACTTTTCATTTTTATCCAAATATATTTAATGCGGTTCTTTTGTTTTTTGGGAGCTTTTTAAAACTGCTGTAACTGCAAATTTGATACTGTATTCTATATGATCATAATTCTGAATCCAGTTTTTCTTGGCAGACTTTGAGGGTAAACCTCCAGACTGAGTCTAGACTGGGCTCCAGCTTCTGCTCAAGTCTGTGTCTGTCACCAGCAGGAATGGTGTGCCAGGCTGATCTGTTCTAGCTGAAAATGAGCACTACAAAAGCAGGGACTTGCTCCTGACCTGTCCCCTACAGTGGCACAGTGCAGGGGCAGGAGGGAGGTGCAGCTGCAGGGGAGGGACAGAGGAAGTGGCACTGAGGCAGCTGGATACACCAGGATACGCTGCCACAAAAGCCCACACAGAGGGAGGGAAGACAGCTATTATTCCTACTTGATGGGAGATGCTTGACAGTCAGCAGATGAGATGATTAAAGAGTGAGATAATTAAATTTGCGAAGATAATTAATCCAGCTGTAATAAAATAGTCATTCACTGGTCTTGAATATACACACAAAGAAAATCTCCTGAGCATTCTGTATGCTGGCACTGCTGATACTGGCTGGTACAGGTCCTCTGTTTTCTTAAGGTCTCCAGGCACAGCCCTGGGTGCAGGCTTCAGCTAAAGGTCCCTGGGAAGCTGGACAAGTTTTCCTTATATAAGTGACAGCTATGAACACTAATAAAGTTAACTTTGTGAGCATTTGCATTTGGTACACTTCCCCCTGAAAAGTTCTGGCTGTTAAAAGAGTGAGAAATAAGTTCTCTAGAGTGAGAAATAGGTGCTCTGGGATACCATTTAAATCAACTAAAAAAATCCCAGATCTGATCTGATATGTCATTGTGGCCAGTAGACTAGAAGTTATGCTCCACTTCATTCACTCACTAGGTAATACGTTTGATTTTAGGAGAATGGATATGGATGGACAGAAGTGCAGTAGAATATGTCAACTGGGACAAAGGAGAGCCTACAGTACTTTTTGATGAACACTGTGTTGACATGGATGTCTCAAGCGGAACCTGGAGGACATATTACTGCTCTGTTGACCAGAATTTTATTTGCAAAATCCCCAAAAGTAAGTTCTGAATTTCTGTGCTTTAGGTGATTTTCAAAGATTTGGGTTGATACACATCAGGTCATCAGCGTTTAGGCACTGGTAGCTTCATGCATTGGTGCTGATGCATGTGCATCTGAATCAAAGACAAGAGTAATTTCTGTTTAAAATGGTGAGAAATAATGTTGGAGAATAATCTGAGTAACTGTTCCCTCCCCTCAGTTTAAAAACATAGATTTCTGGGCCCTGGGGTAGGGAAGGACATATTATCTGTTGATAATTCAGAGAAGATTCATGGTTAGAGTGCAAGGAGCAGTAGATGATGAACAGAAGATTAAACTGAAGAGCACTGAGAAGAAAGGCAGATTCTGTCCCCATAGGTAAGCTGAGGGGAAGCAGTGCAAAGTCACTGAGCTCCTGCAGAGAGAAGGCAGGTGCTGCTGGTGGGGACAGTACCACCATGGTGAAGCAGCTGGGATTTGCTGGATGAGCAAGAAGAAAGCATCAGAGGGTGGGCAATGGGGCCCAATTCATTTCTCTGCGGGCAGGGGCACAGTGAGACATGTCAGGACAACCAAACAGCATGGTGTGCTTAATTTATAATGGTTACTTGTGGCCCTGTGATGTTTTAGATGACAGCTGATGAGAAATCTGGTGAAATGTCACAGGTTGGAGTGAGTCCTGCTTGTGTGCGCAGCAGTACTGCATAAAACATGAAGGACATAAACCTGCACACATGCAGCTGTTGTGGGTCAATGTATGTGCACAGACCTAGCTGTGTTTGCACACATCAGCTGGGAGACAGTTTGAATGGGTCACATTTGCTGCTGGCAAACAGACCAACCACACAAATGTAATTGATGTAGTAGGGACCAATTCTGCCTGTGGAACTTGGTGGGTAGGCAATGGAGTCATCCATGAGCGTTTTAGGGTCCAGTCAGTCAGTCCAGCAAGCAATTAACTCCCTCCAGCAATGGAGGGAGGAAAAGGAGTCTGCCTAAAAATACAGCTGAAGTGATAAGTACAACTGTGCTTTTCATTTTTGGAAGCATAAAATATAGAATTCTTTGTGTGTGAAGTGTGTGTTAAGCTTTATACTGTGGAAGAGTAAAAACTTTGAACACAATCTACCTTACATAAAAAGTGTTCAAAGCAATGGTGAGATGATGACAGTTAGTACTGAGGTTTTCTTCTTTTACAAATGTTTTTAGCAAGTATATTTCATGGATTCAGCATAATTTCTAAAAATAAATTTTTATATATTTTTCATGTGCACATACTTTGTTCAGCTCTGGGGCTCCCAGCACAAGAAAAACTCAACTAGGTTATTTTTAAACCATTTGAAATAACCTACTTTTGAAATAGCCTACTCAGCTTGGTTCAGAGAAGGACATTGAAGATAATCTGAGGGCTGGAGCACCTCCCGTATGAGCACAGGCTGAGAGAGCTGGGATTGCTTAGTCTGGAGAAGAGAAGAGTCCAGGAAGACCTTATAAAACTTTCCAGTTCCTAATGGGGGCCCAAAAGAGAGCTGGAGAGAGACTTCTTTCAAGGACATGTAGTGACAAGACAAGGGACTTTAAAATAAAAAAGATGAGTGTGTTTAGCTCATATATTAGGAGGAAATTCTTTAATGTGAAGGTGGTGAGTAACTGGGACAGGCTGTCCAGAAAAGTTGTGGGTACTCAGCCCTGGAAATGTTCAAGGCCAGGTTGGGTAGGGGCTTGTGAGAAACTTGGTCTCTGCAAGGTGTGCCTGTCCAGGGCAGGGGGGTTGGAACTCAATGATCTTTAAATGATCTTTCCAACCCAAACCATTCTATGATTCTATGATTATTTTATGCAGTATTTATTTCATTGAACTGTTACTTTCAAACTGTATAATATATATTTTTTTTTAATTTTGAAGTTGCTGAAATTGAGCCAACCCATGACTCACCTGTAAATAATGGTAAGTTGGTTTCTTTTAAGCCAAAAACCCAGAAATTTCAATAGGTTTATAACCATTCATTATTTACAAGTGGAATATCCCCCAGAAACTTTAATTTAAGTACCCATTTAACCTATTTAATTTAAGGATTATTTTTTTAAAATCAGTTTAAAATGAGAGCACTTCTCTCAAACTGGATGTCTTATTTTTTTTCCTTACCAGTTGTATATGTAGTACAACATAATGTTCATTAGAACAGATTGAGCCAAATTTTGCATTATTTAGCTGGAACATGCATCAATTTTAACTGCTATTATGATTGTTCAGTACTTTTGTTTTGACTCAGTTTCTTGCTTAGGGAGATATTTGTTGTATGCCACAGCAGTCTCTGGGCATTTGTAGCAATTGTTCTCTTTTGTCTTCTACAGCATCAAGAAACGAAGCTGCTGCTTCATCTTCAAGTGGTTTAGGGGGGATGATTTTTGTACTGGTCTTCCTTCTGCTATCTGGCACTGGCCTCACCTTGTATTGTTTCTATAAAAGAAGACGTGATCGACAGATGTTTACAGCTGGGTTTGACAATGCCATATACCGTGGTGACCTTGGAACTCATGAATCAAATTGTCTTGTGACCAATATTGAAGAAAATGAACAGGCAACAATTTAATAGGCTGGGTAATCTTGGGCTTGATTTTGAAAAGAATTAAAGTGTTGGCATGCAAGAATTCTTAAGGAAAACAATTTTCTCCTGTGGAAATTCTATTTAATTTTGCATGGATTGCTTCTTGCTTTCTCTGCTAGCAGGGACAAGCAAACTTGCAAGGCAGATACAGAAATCTGCTCACAAACTTTAGTACCTGGGAGGGTTGTTGAGCTTTCACACAGACCTGGAGCTATTTGTGTCAGCCAACACTCAGGCAGCTCCAGCCGCCGCACACATCCAGCATCGTCTTTAGGCACAAGAACTGTTTTCACCATATTCAGTTATGAGAATATGCTCCTTAGCATGTTCCAGAAAGCATATCCAGACCTGTAGGTACCATGAAAGTGTCCTGTTGATGTCCAGCACAGACTGGCAGAATTGCACAGGCTGGACAGGATGTCCAAGCTCACCTGGTGCAGATCCCTGTTTGAGGCAAGACCAGGTCCTAGCTTCAGCCAGGCAACCTGCTCCAGTGCTGTGGGTCCAGGTCTTCTCTTTGCTACTGAGGTATCACAGAAACTCTTTGTGTTGCCCATAATATCAGAATTAACATAACTTCCTCCTCTGTTTATGACTGATGAAAGGCAAAGTGTAAATTGTATTTCTTCTGCTGTAATTCTGTAACATATGCATTGAAAGATCAACTGTGATGAGAGGTGGGAGTGTATTGTGAATATAGTGGTTTATCATAAACAGTCAAGTAGGGATATCAAAGGATGCTGCAAAAGGACGGGAAGGAAAGAGAAATTATATTTAATTCACACCTGAACATTGACATAAAAAGTATTCTTGATATCTCCAATGCCAGTGTAGATTTCATAATTTTTTAGGCCAATTTGTCAAAGCCTAATGAAACTTACCTTTAGAATGTCTTTTCTAATTTCTAACCAAATTCTCCCTGTCCAAGTCTGTTTTAAACCTTTGAGTCTCATTCTAGACTTCCATCATGATGGAGCTGATGACATTGGATCATATACTGGTCTACTGGTATATTCTCAGGCTTCATAAATCTTAAAATAGGCTCACATACAGGCGTTTTTAATTTTTACTTTCCAAGTGTCTTTTATGCCAAATGCAAACAACCATATGGCTCAAAGCTCTTAGTGCAGTGGATGTCCTTATTTAATTTGATACTTTTTGATATTTTAATCTTCTGACATGTTTTAATTGTGTTTAAGTTAAAAATATTTTGTGTGTGTATGAAAAACATGTAAATAAGTTTTTATTCTGCATTTGTTCACTAAATGGGAATTAAAAGGCTGATTCTAAGTAAAAGTGTGTGTCTCTTCTTAAACAGAACAATTAATCATAACAGAAAAAGAGAAAGGAGGGATGGGGCCTTTAATTTTATACACAAATGAGCATCCACTTTTCCTAGTCTAGCATGCTCTTAAATGCTGCATACCAATCTGTGAAATTATGTCTCACTGCTTCTTTATCTGCAACATTTGAAGGGTTTACTTGTCTAATGGAAGTGTTGCAATTTAAGAGTACTTGTGTGCTGGTCTGAACTAGTAGTTTCTGAGACAGATTTTATATATTGATAGCTCTTTCATATCTCCTCTCAATATTTGCTGATAGCAACACTAGCTCTGCTGTCTGCATTTCACTGATTACATCTTCCAGGTCTCTCATCCTTTCTGCTGTTCCTTTCTAGAGCCTGTGCTGTGGTATGTAGGTCCTTCTGACAGTGCACTGCACCAGTAGATAAGGTTTTTTAGCTGAGATCCTCACAGCACTGAGCAGATTAAAAAGATTTAATCCACTCTTCTAACACTTCCATAAAGGACCCTTCTGTCTGGCTTGTCTGAATTGGTTCCACAGGAAGCATAATTTTGGATAAAGAAGTGGCTACCAGAAAACAATAGGCCAAACCCAGGAAATATGCTTAATGAGAATTTAATTAGTGAAAGTTTCCAAGGACTGATAAGCCTTAGCAGTCTTGTTGCATTTGTGACAATTAAACCCAGAGTTCACTGGGTCTGTACAGAGTTTCAAGTGCCCACGAGCATCAGCAGAGAGGGGACTGTGTATCAGAGAGAGCAGAGGCTGGTGCCTGGTGTTGAAAAGTAAGACCCTCTGAGGAACTTTCCAGACATCTCCTGAGAATTCTTTGGAGTGCCAGTCTGGTTCTTTGAAGCTGAGCATACAGCTGGGATTAGTTTCAGAGTATTGGTCCGACCAATATTGATCATTGCCTGTGAGTGAACTCTGTGAGTGAAGAAGTCAAATGTGCTGTGTGAATACTTGCTTGTTATTAGAGAAGCTCCATTCTATTCATAATAGCTTGCTAGAGAAAAACCCAAACAAAGAGGACAAGTTGTTTTAAGAAACACAGTTTATGATCTGCATTTCTTCCCTATCAGTGAAGCAGAAATTTACAAGAAAGTTTAGTTTTCCATTCATCCTACTTTGATGGATTTTATTCTCAAACTTCAAGGTTACTTGTAGGGTTTTTTTATTCCAAATTAGTCTCCTGCAGCTAGATTTCTGATGGAAAGCTGCCATTACCACTATTTCCTACCAAATCCTGGCTAATAGACCAACTCCAAGAATGCTCATCAGACAAGACAGGTCCAATACCTAGTTTACAGACTACTTGTGTGGACGTAGGAAAGAGATACTCATCAAATGCTTGGACACAGAATTTAGTGGTAAAAACAATCTTTCTACCAGGCCTAGGAACCTTTGGCATTACCCTGCTGCAAACAGAAATGTGGGAAACACAATTTGTCAACTTGTCCTGCTTCCACATAGATTCTGGATTTGGTCTTACATGCAACAAAACAACATTTGTAAAATGCCTCTCCAAAGATTTTGACACCTACTTTCTCAGTTGCTTTCTCTATATTAGGATGGTATTTTAGAGAGAATGTCCTGCCTTTTCTCACCTATTTTCATTATATCCCTAGCCTATATAATGGATGAAAAAGTAATTGATTCTGTATTTATTATAATGTAAGAAGTAGTAACTGCTTTAAGAAAGGAAAAGCTGTGGATAAATTCACCATTGTAACTTTCTCTAAGGTCAGACAGTGATAGAACCATGGCAACACATATACAAAGAAGAATTGTGCATCCTTCTCCTCCAAAAGAATACCAGTTTACAGAGAAAATTTGCTAATATCAGTATCAGTACCAATTAGTTTCAGGACCCTGGCTAAACATGAGTCTAAAAAGAAACTGTTGAACTATGAGTCTTTACTTTTGTCATTTAATTTTCTGAAACTAGGGGACTGAAAAAGGAAGTGAAGAGTAATTTGGAGCAAAATGTAAGGAAATTCTATAAATACAAAGGGAATAGATAGGTAGTTGTGAAATGAGCTAGTGCCTTCAGGCCAGATTCCAATGGGCAAGAGCCAGATTTTCCGGGGTCAATAGGAAAGGTGTAAACTGCTCCATAAGCAGAACGTTGTCCCGATGTCACTGCATCCGGACAGAGGAAGAGTTAGTGTTCGTTTTGTCTCTTCTCAGCTGTGTCCTTATCTAACTTATCCAGCTTTCTGGGCACAAGTTTTTGCTGTGCACAACTATTCACTATCTGTTATATAATCTTTTGAACTATTTGGTGGGTGTTTTAAGGATGTGGTTAGTGGTTCTGGTTCCTCTGAGGAAATATTTACTCTCATTTCTGGAGAATGCATTCAGTGCAATCATTACACTGGCTTTTTACCCAGACTGTAGATCTAGACACCTAGATGAAATCCATCTCACCAACTTTTAGAACTGACTGACATAATTTTGCTTTATAGTTGTTAATTAGGAATATATGTGGAGGACTTGCAGGTGTTTCATTGCCCACCAGAAAAGGCAAATGATGACAAAGAGGTTCTAGACATAGGAGGGAATAATATTCAGTAATTGGAGGAAAAAGGATTTGTGCAGTGAAAAACATCGACTGCGGTTGGTAAGAGGATGGCAAACAAAAACACAATGCAAAGTGTCCAAGCAAAGGAGACTGAAGGGAAAGGCTGAAGTAGAAATGAAGGAGTTTGAATTGAGCCAGAAGTGTTGACCATTCCAAGGAGAGACAGGCAAGGCTGAGCATGGCAAAGCAGAGGTCTGGGAAATGCAGATGCTGCAGGGAAAAGTGCAAGAGGCTAAGACTTCTGGTTGTGGGGAAGGAATAGAGGGTTAAATATACTTTGCATATGAGAATTGAGGAAAAAAAGCTGATGCACCTAAAGTGAACTGTTGCCTCAGGAACACTGTTCAGATGAGGAAAGAGAGTGTGTGTGAGGATGGGGAAAGGCTGGAGAGTGTAAGATCTTTGTGTGCTTGTTCCTATTTTCTTGAGTGTTCTTGTGTTCTCTGGAAAGGCCACAGCTGGGGGTCAGGGATGAAGGCAGGATGCCTCTCCCCTTGCCCTGGCTCCTGATGTCTTTCACAGGGCAGAGCCATCTAGAAAAATGAGGAGATGGTTTCTTTCCTGAGTGGAGAGTGTGCAAAGGATGTGGCTGATGCTTCAGAGCATCATGCTAGAGTGCAGAGGATGGGAGAGAACTCGGGGTTTTCCCAAGAGGAACAGAAAGTGGACCTGTGGGGAAGCCTCTGGGGCATTGGAAAGGAAGAGGTTTTTGCTAGAGTGCTACAGAGGAACCGTGTGGGTTGTTTTGCAACCCAAGAAGCCACTGAGAGAAAGCTAACAGCTAGCACTTTCTCTGCAAAGTTACTGTGAAAAGTGGAGACATTTGTTTTTAAACATCTTGTTAGAGAACAAACACCCCCTGGTGTTCGTTGCCTCTGCTGCAATACGCTCAGTTTGAAGAAAAGGTGCTGATTTTTCGACCTGCTGGATCTGCCCCCCTTGGGGTTCAGAGGGTGTTGAGAAACGAGAACAAAAGGCAAAATAAAAGGTATATTGACCTCTAATTAGTGATGGGAGTAAGGGGGTGAATAATCCGTCAAAGTGCAAAAGGAATAGTAAAAATGAGGCTTGATTACACATCTCCCATCTGCCCAAAGATTTCTCCTCCACTCCATATTTCAAGAATTTTTTTTTTTTTAATTCTGGGCAGTGGGAATAGTACAGAACAGAACTTTTCTCCTAATAATAGCGCTTTTCATTTCAGAACTACCACACGAGATGGTCATGCTTGTCAGGCTGCTTATGAAAGTAAACTTCTGTCAAAGGCACTGTTTGCTTTGTATATTGGCTTAATCATACATTTAAAAGTGGACAAAATTTAGGGTGTATTCAGAGTTAAATCTGTTTGCAACCAAATTTTAATAGGAAGTAGGAAATTAGAAATGTGCAATTTCCATATGTTGCAAAGATAACAAAAGCCTGGAAAAGAAGAGGCCATTTATCTTCTTGACTGTTTATTTGCCAAAGCAGGTTCATTTAGTTCATATAATTGTGAAACTGTTATTCTTAGTTGGAATTCAAATAAAAAGGAATTGATTATGCCACAAAGAAATGGCTACATTATAATTACTTCACTGAATATGTGAAATTCAATGATATAGAAACTTAGCATAGTGACACAATTTGGGAAGGGCTTTTAAACAAGTAAGGAAGCAAGATAAAAAGGAAGGAAATCCTAACATTTTGCTTGAAAGCCATTTGCATTCACTTAAAGAATCACAAGAGAAAACCACTGTCTATGAATTTTCTTCCTTTAACAATTTTCCATTACTTCTTGTGTGCTTTTATAATTTGAGAAAAGCTGCATTGGCTACTATAATAATATAAATTCCAGAAGTTTAGTGTTTTCTTGTACCTCCTAAGTTGTTTTTTTCCTCAATTATTCTTATGATGTTTGATAGTTCAGACAGCTAAAGTGTCATTCAGAGTGAATTTCATAAATGGTTTCTGCCTGTTCTCACATTTAGTGTGTTCAACATAACATGACATTCTACTCTTGTTCTCATGCCAACACAGCTTGACTCATAGTTTTTCAACTGATGACTTCTAAAAGAAACATATCTCAAGAACAATACACATTTTTTTCTGTAAATAGCCTAGTGGTACACTATTATGATTTAGTTCAGAGGAATAAAATGTAGATGCACTTCTTCCCATGAAGAGCAATGGTACCTCTGTATGTGTATTTATTACTATTATTTTCATTAAAAGAAATTTTTTCTGATCAGTCTTTCTTTACTTCGGAATCTTCAATTTTGCATTTAATTCCTCAAGCCAGTTACTGTATATTCTTTATCAAGTTCATTCTGTATTTTAGTCTTTGGATGCTTCCTGCCACCCCTCTGTGCCCCACTATTCAGACTTTATCAGGAAGTGTACATGCCCAGAAACTGCAGGACTGAATGTCTTCTAAACAGTGGTGAAAATAGTCCACATGTATTTTCGTATGTAAAAATGCCTGAAATGAAAAACCATATTCAAGCTGGTATGACTATTCAGTACAGTTACTGATAAAGAGTAAGAATGAAAGAAATTTGAAAGAACCATCCTATTTTGTGAATTAGTCTGTAGACAGCATTACCTAAAGGTCCTGTAATGCTTTAGGAAAAGTCCTGCAATTGCTGAAATAGGGATGGAGATGGTAGTGAAAGAAAGGAATTCCTTACCTTATGCTATGAAATGTTCTCATGATTTTTACTACGCTCAGGGAAAGCTGTCTGTCTGCTCTTCATTAGTGAGTGAGTGATTTTGCTGTAGCTCTGAGATGCTCATGAGATCAGCCATGGACATTCCCAGCCTCTCCAGAGGCAGAGCAGGTGCAAGGACAGCACACGAGGATCTCTGGCAGCTTGCTTGCCCTTTGAGGCAGGTCAGCCTGGGCACAAGGCTTTGGTTGCAGACAGGAGTGAGGTGATCCCAGGCCAGCTTGGGTCAATGGCTCTGGCATGTGGACCCCAAGCAGCTTCCCTGACATGCTGCTGCACTTTAGAGATGCAGCATCTTTTATTTACCACTGAGTGGAGTCCTTGACAAGACTACAGACGTGCAAGTCAGCATTCTCCACTTGCTGTGTGACATTTTGCTCAGAGCAGCTTGGCAGTGAAGCTGTGCCTGGCATCACAGCCAGGTTGCTCAGGGCATGGGTGAGTGCTAGGCTTGTCATCGGGGTACTACAAACAGAGGGTTATCTTTTCCACCACTGTCAAATACAGTTCCCATCAAGTTTCTATTAAATACAGATTTTTGTTTTGTTTGTTTAACAACTGAGAGAGATGCTTATAAAACAATATTATTTTCAAAATTTGTGTATCTTTATTCATTATAGTTCACTGGCCCTTTCTTTGGACAATTTCTTATATCAGATACTCACCTTGAGTCTCTTCCTGTAGCTGCATTTACTACATAAACCCACTTGCAAAGCTGGCTTGATGCTCCCATATATTCAAATCCCATGGCCAAGTAGATGAGTGCTTCCAGTAGGTTGTAAAAGTTGCATTCCAAATCAAGGTCCAAAGCAGATGTGAGCTTTCAAGAAATTGGGATCCTAATTCTTCAAGAAATTAATTATATTGCAAGTGTGAAATGAAACCATAGCAATCAAACAATCTAAAGAATTCAATTGTGAAAAGAAAGTAAGGAAATAGGAGCTAAAAGCAGCTATTTTCCTCATCCTCATATTCCTGAGTGGCTGTGGGTACCTGTTTGTCATTCTGCAGTCACTTATATTGTCTCCCAGTATCAGATTATCTTCCAAGACTTCTATTTGCCTCTCAGTACTCTGCTTCCTGTTAGGACCTTAACCCCTACAATTGCCTGTTTTCCTCCATCTCTTCATGATGTGCAGGGTCCCCCAATGAGTGCCCACTACCTACTGGTCTCTGCAAAATCAAATTGCCATGGAGAGGCACACATGGATCCAGTCTCTTCCTTCATATCACTCCTGTCTGCGTGAATAGACAGAGGAAGCAGAGGAGAGCACAGAAGATGCTTCACCTGGTGTGTGCAGAAAAGTTGGTGATGATTCCTCACATGGGAGCATCCTTTCTCAGAGAAACTCGAAATGTGAAGTTCAGCAAGGCAATTGCAAAAATAACAATTGTAATTCCTAACAAACAGCATTGGGCCAATCTGTTGTCATGCTGCAACTATCAAGTTCTTACCTTGCACTTTACTTCATATTATTATAAAAACAAACATTACATAAATCTTCAGTACACAGACATATTGTGATATTTTACTGGAATGTGTTACTTCCATGTCACACTAATTATATTGTAAAACAATGTGTCACTTCATATCTTTAAGCTTCAAAATACCTTATTTTCAATTTAGGAAGCAGTTTAAAGATGTTTGGATAAGCATGATTTCTATGGTTCTGAATGCCACTGAAAGAGAAGTGTGAATGCCATTTCTTTTTCCAAATACTAAAGCACACAATGCAAGGCATGATATATTTAAAGCTTTAAGGTCTTAGAATTTGATATATCCTGTGAATACAAACCTATAATCATATACATAATAGAAATAGGGAACTGAAAAGGTCCTGCCCAAAAGCAGGGTCAGCTAAAACTGATCAACTGCTGAAAGATCCAGCACCTGTTTTAAAATTTCCAACAGAAACTGTGATTTCAGCTCTTTCCTGGGCAGCCTTGGCAACCTTTCTGTCCTGATAGTGTTAGAGTGCTTTGCTGTGTCACTGGCTCCTCAGCACAGCTGGGCTGCAGTGGCCCAAGTAACCTCTTGGTTCCTCCAGAGCAGGCTGGCACCAGCTGTGCTCAACTGCTTCATGGGAATGGCCCCTGGAATGCTGGTCATGCCAAACTGGACCTCGAAACCCCTTTGGGGATGTGGTCACTGTCATGGGTGAAGGACACATGCCTGCACTCATTTACAGAATAGACAGCTCTGCGATATTGCCTTTTCCTGAGTACTATTTAAATTAATTAAGGGTGCCTAGTTACCAGCTGGGCTTAAACCATGAAACAAAGCTGAAATAATTTATTAAGTACACTTTCCCATTATTTGAGCTGTTAACATACAGAATGGCACCAAATCTTTCTAAAATCCTTGTCAGTACACCTACCAACCCAACATAAGCTACTAATTACTGTTCTTTTTTTAGGACAATGCTTCCTTATTATCTAGTCATCATCTCATGATTAGCAAATAGTACTGCTTTTTCTATTACATTTTCAGGAATTAAATTTAGTCTGCCTGTCTTATAATTCCTTGGTATTTTGATATATTCAAACCTTGCCTAGCTTCTCCCAACATTTATTGAGAATTGCAAATTTCTCCAAGTATTACAGCTTGTCTGTATAAGTTAAAAAGAATCAAATTTAAAAAAAAAAGGAGTTCTCTTGCAGCCCAAACATAATATTAGGTTTTCACCCTTAATCTATCCTGTTGTTTTACTCAGAGTTGGGCACGATTTGTGTAAACTAAACAAATCTCCTCGTGTAGGAAATGTTCTTGCAAATATTTCCTTGTCTTCCATTGTTTACAGGCCTCCTAATGAAGTGTCTGACAAAATTCTGTGGAATTGAAGAGCAGGCTTTAAACATTGCATGCTATGTTTTGGTAGGAAGTGTTAAGCTCATGAGTGCAGCATCACTGCCTCATGTAAAATGAGAAGAAAAATGTATTCTGCACTGAAGCTTTCCAGAGCAGATTTAAGTGTGATAGACTATGAAGCTGCCAAGTAAAAGTGTGAGATTATTGAAAATGTGGGCAGGAGCTCCAACTCATTTTAAATGCACATTGGCTTCATAATATGGAAAAATCAGCTAAATTAAGAGTACTCTGTACATGCAGTGATATGAACGGCATCCAAAAAAAAGTACTTTGATGGATGATGTGCCTGCTTCAACAAATATTTAGAGAAAAGTGGCGACTGAAAAAATCATGACATTGGCAGCAAAGAATGTAGCCTTGGATAGTCCTTTAGTTGGAAACTGGCTCTGACTTGAGTTTGAACCTTTGACCAAGGCTCATCAGCTTTCTAGAGGCAATTCAGATCATCCTAACAGTTTTTAATGCAGTGTACCACGACACAAGATCTTGTGTCTGAAGAACTAAAAACGTTTTTCTAGATGTCATATAGACATCTAGAAAAACAAGATAATTTTGTGCAGATGCAAAAATTAGAGGACTTATGGTTTGACTATGGAAGGGAGGAGCACCTGACAGGTGGCACAAGGGCAGAGCTAGGAACAGATACACTAATCTTTAAGTTATTTTTTAGTTCCCGCATGAGTTCAAAATCAGGGCAGCTTTGGGTAGTGCTCTGGCCTGATGAAGTATTTTTTAAGGTCGTTACACATGGAGGTTTTAAGGTGATAGCAGTGGCTGCAGTTCACTGACTGTCCTCTTCACAAGAATCAAGGAGCTGTGGAGTACCAGCAATGGATAAAGGAAGCCGAATCTAACTCTCTCAAAATTCCTGAAAGTGGTGCCTGGTTTATCTCAGGTAAGATCATTCCCTACGCCTTTTTTTGTGTCCATACAGCAAGGAGTAGGTGAGAGAAGAGAGAGAGAAGGGTTAGAGAGTGGCTGGTCTCGCTGGATGCCCGTGGCTGGTGGCTGGGCTAGCACATGCCTGCCCTCAACTCCCTGCAACACGAGGAGTTTGCATTGTCAGCACTAAGAAGGCAAACAAAACTGGTCCTGAAAAGGGATCTGAACTGTAAATCCCATCCATGACCATCGCCCTCGTAGCTCTTTGCCACTCAATTGACTGTCTTACTAAATCTGGATTAATTTAGGGAAAGGATAGGTGCCTTTCTCTCCAAAAGAGGCAATTCTGCACAAATGGTGTGACCAACATAAAGTGCCCAGGGCACATTCAGGCTAAGTAAGGTGATTTCTCAGCATTAGACAGTCCTGAGAAGTATGTAAAGTGAACTGATGTTGTTCAGTTGATGACTGAGCCATAGGCAAATCACTGTCTGCTCCTACAGAGCAGGAAGTGACATTCCAATGACAAAAGGAAGTAAAAAAGAAGAAAATGTACTGCAGTGATATTACAATGCTCAGACTACGCCTGGAAGAACTGTGAGAGATTTAGATGCCCTTTATGACGAGGAAATCTGGAAACTATTTCAGATTAAAGCCAGCCCTTACAGCTATTTACAGAACTCATTTTGCTATTTTATTTGAACAAGTGTGTGCAACTTACCAGGAATAAAACAAACAAACAAACAAACAAACAAAAAAAACCAAAACAAAAAAAAAAAAAAACCAAAAAAAACCAAAAACAAAAAAACCCAAAGAAAACCACAAAACCTAAGCCCTACATATCTCTTAATAGTTTCGCAGTTAAGAGATTCCTTTGGTAACAGTCCATGTGAATGTCTGCTGCCTCTTTGCTATCTCCTTCTGTGCTGTTAATTATGAAATTTCCTTCCTCTTTCAGAAAATAGGCTTGATACAATTGTATTTGGAAGGTTTGTGAGGAGGGGAGGAAGTCCAGCGTCTTCTTTGCCAGTGGATGCAAAGAAACTTCAGTCACTCCTCCCCAACAGAGACTGACACATAGGTCAGACCATGAATCTGTGTTAGGCATCAAGACATTTTTCAGATATGGAATTTTTCACACACCCTTGTTGCCCATCTTTAAAATAATGTTCTGGATCTCACCAATCCACAGGCAGTGGGGGAAGAAAATGTTTTAAATAGATTTTCTTGCCAACTTTCCTGCTTCAGCATGTTTCTCTGAGGTATTCAAGCCAAATTTGGTGTTTAAATTTGGTAGGTAATTCTACAAAAAAGAAAAGGATTTAAAATCTTGGAAAAAAAAATCACAGAATCAAAGAATACCTTCAGTTGGAAAGAACTCATAAGGGTCATCAAGGACAATTCCCTGCTTGTCACAGGACACCCTAACACTAAACTGTATTACTAAAAGCATTGCCCAGATGCTCCTTGAAGTGTTTGCCCATGGGAAAATGTTATACACTTTTTTTTTTTAATAAGAAAGGAAACAGTGATAAAGCAAAGGAAGAAAACAAAGGTTAATAGAGATAATATAAAGAACAGGCATTTTTCCAGTTATTTTTAAAACTATATACTGGTATCCAGGAAGTATGACTGGACTAATTACTTTTTCTTCCACTATCCATTATTTAAACAATAGTCCAAAAATGCATGTTGATTATTTCCAATGATTGCTGAGCTCAGTTAACAAGAAGCAGTTAAAGGTAGTACAAAAGGTTGATGAGTGTATCTGTAAGCCAGCACTCATGGAGATATGTTTGTCTGCTGTGCCTCAGCCAAACTATTGAGGTTCAGGTGCTGGTGTCACCAGGCAGGCCTTTGCAGCCTCTGCAGCTGTGACGTGCACCCTTGGGTGCAGTGTCCTAGATGGGGGACTCCTCCCTCCCTTAAATGTGGTCCCTCTTGTCAATGGAATTTTTCATGATCTTTTAATTGCATTATGTAATTCACAGCCTTCCAAACATTAAAGAAAATTATATTTATTGTTAAATATTATTTAAGCATGTGTAACATTCTTAGATGTTATGCAACTTGCACACTTCCCAGGAGATTACATTAATGATTTAGCATTGCTACATTACATTTTTCAAAAGTTCAGTCTGAATATAAGCCCATAAGGCAAAAGTGATTTAATTTCAGTACACATCCTTTCCTGGCTGCTCTTCCCCAAGCTGACATAATTGACACTTGTACCACAAAAGACTCATAGGTTGAGATGAGAACAGGGAGAGATTACTCACCAATCACTGTCATGGGCAAAATGGATTCTGCTTGGGGAAACTTGTTTAGTCTATTACCAATCAAATCAGAGTAGGATGGTGAAAAATAAAAATATTTCTGCTTAATTACTACATGCTTTGTGGTTGCTTTCACTAGGTAGGTACAGAAATCAAGCAAATTAATACAATAACCTCTTAGTACTTTCAATCTCATGGTTTATTTCCCTAAATTAGATCTTATTTTGATCTGTGTGGATTTCATTTGTCTGACCTTGTCAGAAAAACTTTAAACTGTTACCTTTATCACCCTGAATGAAAAAGATTGTGAAGGATTATGGCAAAGAGTACCTATCATCCTTGTTACATCCTTTTAGTACCTCTACATCCTTGTAGAACCTGACCAAAAAAATAGCAGGCTCATAAAAATATTCAACAAAATTTGGCAATGGAAGACCAACTAATGCCATAACCCATGAGAACAAGGAGCCTGCAATGGGCCCCCATGGCTGGGGGGCTGCTCTCAGCCCCTGCAGCTGCTGAATGGGCACACTTACCCTGCCCATAGCTGCTTTTTCATCAGAGCAGATCTTTGCTTGGAAGGGATCCCAAAGCACTGTATGGGTCTTCCTATGTCACTGCAGCAGTCTGTGAACACCTAACATCAGTAACTGGCAAATTATCACCTGCAAAGCCACCATGGCATGTTACCCCCACCTCCTATGCATTCAGACCCATCAGAGAGGTGGTTATAAGATAGTGTTGAGGTTGAGCTTTTCCCCTTAACCTTAGAGACAGTAGAAGTTTAATGGACTTGGTGGGATTCCAGAGAATCCTCAACAGCTCAGCTTTTATGCTGTCAGTACTCTCTAAAAGAAACTAGTGTTGGGGATGTTGGCATAACAATTGAATTTGAAGTATCAGAGAACTGTGTTTACTCATGCCAGGGAGTAGCTCTTTGTTGTTAGCCCAATTTCTGACCTTTCAGATTGGGACTGGCCCACCTGCACCCCCTGGCTGGATGCATCTGGTGCTGAGATTCACCTGTGAGCAGTGGCTTGGGGCAGGTGCCTGACACTGCCAGATTCCACAAGTGCAAAGGAACAAGAAGGCAGTGCCACCTCCTGCCTGGTGCTCCCTGAGGTATGTGTCAGGTGCAAGGGACATTGTAAGGTTGGCTGTTCTAGCTTTGCTCTTCCTTGCAGTCTGTCCTCAAGGATTTCAGCAGCTTTGAGCAGGTACCCCTTTGCAGGAATCAGCACAGCACCCCATCATTCACAGTCCTGGCTGTAGGAGGAGAGGTGCAAGCACACCAGGTGTGTTTGGGGTATAAAGGATGCAGTAAAATTGTTCAGATTTTTTGCCCTAAGACCCATCTGAACCCAGGCTGATGGGAAAACAGTGTTTCCTTTACTACCAGGCTGCAACTGGCTCTGATGTGGCTTGAGGTGCAGAGGAGCTGAAGAAAATGGATAATTTCCTTTAATTTCTTAGTTATTACTAAACGTCCAACTGAGAAGAAAATGTAATTCCTCCTGGCCTCATGTTGTACAGGCTCCAGGATAAAACAAGGCTGTTAAAATCCCTGACAATATAAATGACAATGTATCTTGTATATAAATAGGTCACACTGTGTAAGGAAATATTGTCATCATTAAGGATATCACTTAAAGCCAAAGAACACTTGCTCTTTCTAGACAAGATCTTTAGCAGCAGATTAAAAAAATAGAAGTTTTTAGAAAAAAATGTATTTTACAAAAGAAGTGGTTGACTTTATCCTTGTTGTTAGTACATTTTGTCATGATCTGAAACAGAAAATTCAGTTAACTTTGTCCTAACAGCTAGCATTTCCTTGTAATTTCTTATTTCACTGTTCAATTTCTTCCTTTTATTTTAATCCTGTATATTTTCTCAGGGAATAAACCCCCTTTCTTGCATTGTCTTTCTGCTGAGCAGACAAGCAGGATCAAATCCTATATTTGGGAAATGCAGTCACCTTGGCTAAAAACAGAAGAGGATGACAAATTTTCTTGATATCATGCTTTTGCTACGAGTGCCAATCAGTATGTTACTACGCTTCAAATGATACTTTTATATCACAGATTGCTTTTTCCATTTCCTCCATTAGAGGTTTTTCTAAACAAAACAAAATATTTCCATTTTAAAAGCCTGCTGTGATAAAATCAGGCCTTTAGACAGGTATAGGGACAGTCTTACAGTGGTCAGGAACAGAGTATTGAGATCGCTGTTTTTCTCAAGTTTCGGTCTTTAAATTTGGAAGCTAAAATGCTGAGTGCTGGCCCTAGGTAGGATCTTGATCTGGGTAAAAAGCAATATGTGGCATTTCCTGAAATTGTGACTGGCTTTTGGTATGGGTCTTCAACAAGAATTACCTACTTCATAAGAAAAGGAAGCATTGATTTTCCAATAAGTCATTTTTCATGTAGTTTTCTAGTTGCATTTATGTAGAAATGTGGGATAATGGCAAACTCCTGTAGAAGAGCAGATTTTTTTCTAATGTCCTGCAGAATAAATTTAGATGGGAAAAAAGTGAATAAAATTCACTTTTGTCTCATCTCACAGATAAAAATATGAGGCTTCTGTGTTTTCCTGCTAGATTTTTTTGTAGGTAAGATGTAAGATTTAAAAGCTAAGGCTGAATTTCTGTCTTTAGTATTTAGTTGTTGATTTGATCCAACGAGCTCCACATGTCTCCTCAGCAGAGACAGTGGGAATGTAGTGAGATATAAACTTGGGACCACTTTCTTTCCCAAGGAAGCATGGTCTGCCCTCAGTGAGATGTCATTCTTTTTTGAGGGTAAAATTTGTGCCACGTGGTCTTGTTTTTTAGAAATGTGGCATGTGACAGAATGGTTCCTTATTTAGCACTGGGAGTTTTTACCCAACCACCCAGCCTGCAAAGCCGGGAGGAGCGGCCGCTGTCCTCTCCTCAGCAGGACTTTACCACCAGCAACTCTCACCATCCAGGTTTTGCTGAAGGGAAGGAAAGGAAACAGCATTTACAATTATGTTCTCTGGGTTCTTGCTTCTTCTCTCTCTTGTTCACAGCTCTTTGCAGCTGGCGGGTAAGTGCCTCCTGCTTGCTTCCTGTGAAGGTTGTCATGAAAGTGCTTCCACTCCTCTGGCTTTTCTGGGTGATTGTGGCTCTGTGGTATTGCCAATATGTACATTATTAGTTTGGGGATGGGGAACCTCTTAATGGCAGGCAAGAGGCAGGGGAACAATCACAGAGAAAAAAAGAAATGGTTAGAGAAAGAACCAGAGACTCAATCCTTAATGGTTGTGTTAATATATAGTGGCACTATCATTTCAATTACCCCAGAAGATCAGACGTAAGAAAATACGTGTTTAAATGCCATTTAAAAAAACTATTTAATTCTTTACTACTGATTTTTGAGCTGTTGGTGTCTGGGTAATGCTTTGCAAAATCAGGCAGGGAAAATCTCTAGAAGTGGCGAAATGCAGAAATATTGGTAAGACATTAAGATATTCACAGACTTTCAGATATTCAAACAGACACAGATATTCAAACAAAAAAGGGGGTTTTATTCATTGTTTTAAACAGACTCATTGAATTCACTGGCATTGATAAAGTGGATGGATTTTTTTTTTAACACAATTGGATTAAGTTTAGGAAAGCTCTTGTGGAATTGCAGTGTACAACATTACTGCTCTCCCTTTAGCTGCACTTCTCTCTTGTAGGTATTCTGCGGACCTGAATGTTTAAGGTTAAATCCTTTCACCTAACTCCTGAGTATTGGCACAGATTGTCTCAGAGTATTAGTATTTTTTTAATCACCACGGTCTCCCTGCAGGCCAGAAGAATTATTTTCAGTGTACTGGCTAGTCTCAATTACATAGATTTCAATTTCTTTGCAAGATTTTTAAGGAAATGTCTTTGACCTCTTAAATACATTTTTATTGAATATCACACCCAATGCTCAAGATATGTATCAGGGACAAAAACTGGTTATGAATCCCACAAGCTTTGGCAGGAAATACAACCAGATGGGTCACAAAGCACAAGACAAGGCAGCAGAGCAAATTCATAGGCATGGTTCACAACTGCTGCTGGTAAGGACTGAAATTAGCTCCCCTGCTTCTACCTTCCCTTGAAGCCAACACTCCAGGCATGATCAGATAAACTGCCTGGAGAGCTAGGGACTCAATTTCTGGTGCAGGTGTACCTTCTAACTTCCACCAGCCTTTACACACTGTGTCCGTGTCAGATGCTACTAATTCCCTGGTCCTTGCTACTTTCTCAGACTGCGACTGGCTTCCCAAAGTCATTCCTAGTTTTATAGTCAGTGCTCATAGTAGGGGATGGCAGATCTTGTAGTCAGCAAGGCTGAGGAGCCTAGAATGACCCCTGAGAAGCCCAAACCAGTTCACTCACATTTAAATGAAGAAAGGAAAGGAAAGGAAAGGAAAGGAAAGGAAAGGAAAGGAAAGGAAAGGAAAGGAAAGGAAAGGAAAGGAAAGGAAAGGAAAGGAAAGGAAAGGAAAGGAAAGGAAAGGAAAGGAAAGGAAAGGAAAGGAAAGGAAAGGAAAGGAAAGGAAAGGAAAGGAAAGGAAAGGAAAGGAAAGGAAAGGAAAGGAAAGGAAAGGAAAGGAAAGGAAAGGTGGATTTGGGAGAGGGGAGACAAATGTCGCAGCAAAGATGGCAGTGTGCCCACTGGGAGACCTGTAAGATCTGGAAGAGTGGGAAAAGTTCATAGAGGTCAGAGATCTACTAGGCCATGCATTTGAGCATAGGTTGGATGGAACAAGGTAATGGTAATGGCAGTGTGGCTGAGGGAATTCACTGATGTAAAACCATCCAACAAGCTGTGCTCAGCTCAGCTTCTGCTGCCCACCGTTTATCCACAGCATGGTGATGTATAATCATGATGTACATTTTCTATTGTCTACTTTATTTTTAATCAGAAAAATTGATGTTGGTCTGGATCCTCTTGAAAAACAGAATGTTTTTATCTGACATGAATGCAATGACTTCTTGTTCATGTGAATGAGAAGTAGAATCATATAGTGTATCCACTACACATATATCCTACAATAACTATTTGCTATGTGTTGTTTTGTTTTACAGACATTAAAACATTTTTACTGTATAATAAAGTCAACAGGCTCTGTCTTGAGGCATCTATTGCACAGTCAGTTAGAACTGCCACTTGCAATCAAGACAATGAATCACAAAAATTCAGATGGATCAC
This sequence comes from Passer domesticus, assembly GCF_036417665.1. NCBI lineage: Eukaryota > Metazoa > Chordata > Aves > Passeriformes > Passeridae > Passer > Passer domesticus. The sequence goes on along the minus strand of NC_087474.1, from coordinate 19,371,288 downwards.
AGATCATCAACTTATGAGTGTGAAACTGAAACTATGCCTGGGTGTGCCACTGAAGAAGGATCAGGCCATGGTCACCCTGTATCCCTGTAATCAGAAAAGTGAGCTCCAGTGGTGGGAATGCAGAAATGAAAGCCTCCTTGCAATCCAAGGAGAAGATTTATTTTTCAGTCCTGGCAATGAAGAGCATGATAACGTTTTGTTAAAGAAGGAGCTGAGTGCAAAGAATAAATGGAATATCTATGGGGCCATGGATGTGTTATGTTCCCAAGGATATGAAGGTACGGAAAATTGATTGTTTCCTCCTTTGCATTAATTACTTTGTGAGTATTAGAGTGTTTAGGATCTTTGGCTCTGACTATTCTGACTCCTTCAGTGACCACCAGTTTTAGAAAATCCATACACTGAGGTACTTAACCTTGAATTTAATGTTATATTTATGTCCAAGCCTGTATCATATACACACACTTTTTTAGTCTATGCATTATAGTACATTAGCATTTCAAGTAATATAAGTATTACATGTACTCTCTATATATTCTATAAATACATATTTTTAGTGAATATGTATACACATACTCTCTTATCATGCATAGCATTCTATACTATGTATAGGTGTTCTCTAAAGTCACTATTGCTCACCATACTGTGTCACCACATTATTAACAGAGCACATAAAGACTAATAAATTTCTTATACAGTCACCGGGATATGAAATTTAGATCCCCAAGAATGAAGCACAATATGGGTGGCCTGAGTAAAAGTACTGATTTAAGCAGAGGAAGCGTGGCTTTTATGACTCAGGAGATGAGGATGCTCATGGAATTATTACAGTCACCAGTGCAATTACCTTTTTGATTAACTGAAGTCTAATTGTTCTGACTGGCTTTCCCACATCCAGAATGAACGCTCCAAAAGCCACGTCACAGGATATTTGAGCAATGAACTCAGCTTTGCATGTGGGAAGCTGCTTCACTGTACAAGATATTTAGAATAGTCACTGGAATAAAAACAGAGAGATAGTATAAAATATGTTTACTTTTTTCCCTGGAAATCAAGATTATAAATATTAGTTCTTGCTCTTGCACATATTATATAAATCTTAACATTGTTTGAAATAGAAGTATTTTAGGGTAGACCTCTGGATCTTTATTAAGATTGTAAAAGTGTCTTGGTCAGAAATTTAATTATAGACCCCATCTATGGTGTGTTATTTTACATCAGAATAGTGCTGCTCTAAAACATGTTAGCAGCTGAAGTTGGAAAAAGTGCTGAAGCAATTTTTGTTATGATTGTGGGACAGGAACCATGGAAAGCACTTTGTGATGCAATTCTGCCCCAGACCTTACTTTTTCTCTAGTTTACATTAATTTGCTACTTTTCATATTCATGTTATCATTTTGTCTTCTCAGAGACCTTCACGCTGCTAGGAAATGCTTTTGGGGCGCCATGTGTTTTCCCTTTCATGTACAAGCAGCAGTGGTGGGCGGAGTGCACGGCCGTGGGCCGCGCCGACGGCTGGCTCTGGTGCGCGACCACTGCCGACTACGACACGGACCAGCGGTATGGCTTTTGCCCATTTGGAGGTAAACCTGCTCCCTCCCAGGTCCCCTCAGCATGCCTTTGGCAAACCAGCACAGGCAGAATATGATTATCTTTATAATAACAACGCATAACTTACAAGAATGCATTTTAGTATACAATGCATTGCCATAGGCTGCAGCTCACTATGCAAAGAAATGACATGTTGCACAAAGTTGTGAAGAGAGTGATTCAAGAGTAAATCAGCATTCAGTTCCCACTTGCTGTGGGGGTGTTGCTGAGCAGCACAATAATTCCGAGCTCCTTACTGCTTCCCAGCCAGGATGTGTGCTGTCACTTTTGTACAACCCTCTTCTGAGGACTCCCGTTGTGATGGATGTGCGCACAAAAAAGTGCACTGTAGGAAGATTGATGTTCAAGTTAATGTTTCAATTTGCATGATTCTCATGTGAACATATTTTTTTGCTAAAGTGGAATGTGTCTTTTTATCCATGCTTTTAAGCCCTGTTCATGTTGTCCAGGAAGCAGCTTTTCCATCCCATGGCATTTCTCTGCAATTTCAATCACTTTCTTTTATATCTGTGGTCACTTACCCCTCTATCTCCCTTTATGGCCTGGAGAGTTTTGCATTCATGATGTTGAAGTTTCCACCTGACACATCTCATCTTTCCTCTATATTTCTCCCCATGGCTCCTGTTCAACATTGTCTTTTGTTATTAGAATGTCCCTTTATTGATTTAAAGTGGACTTTCAGTGTGGCACACATCCCTAGTCAACTGTGCTTTCCAGGTTCCTGCATAGATATCTCACACACTGAGCCCTGAAGGTGTGACATAGAGTCATTGAGTAATTTTCAGAGTTTTTGAAAGGTAGTCCCAGCTTTCAGTTCTTTTTTCAAAAGTCATCTTCATACTGACTTTTGGGAGTGATCAAATACCTGATAAAATTGTGTGTTGTACTTGATTGAACGTGTAGAGATTGTCAACAAATCAAAGATGCAAAGGTAATCAGAGGAGGAGCGTGGTGCTGCTTAGCATCATTGCTGTGTGACAGGCACATCCAGAGGCACTTTGAATGAGGATGTTATCTATGAAGTATTTTGATGCTAAATTCAGGTCTATAGCTAGTTGTTACAGCTCTCAGTGGGAGCTGCTGTCCAGAGAGAGAAGGAGATGTTGCACAAATATTACAAAATGTTCTCCTGGAACTTCTGCCACGGACTCCATGAAATCACTTTCCTTGTGGTAACTCCTGACTCGGTTCTCTTAATAGAACAGGGGGCAGTACAAGTCAGCTTTACTAGTCAGCTTTCTGGCTTTCATTTTGTCCTTCCCCATCTGCTCACAACGTTTTCAGTGGGCTTGAGAGAGCAGCCCAGGTGAAATTTAAGGAGACGAATGAGAACCTGCTGCACAGAACGAGAACCTGCAACTCAGTTTTCTGTGGCCAGTTACTATGATCTCTGTTGTTATTATTCTTTCCACAGATAAAGACAGCACATGGACTACAGATCCGTCAACAAATGTTCACTACCAAATAAATTCTGACTCGGCTCTCACATGGCACCAAGCTAGGAGGAGCTGTCAGCAGCAAAACGCAGAATTACTGAGTATCACAGACATTCATGAACAAATATACCTTAAAGGTAGGGCAGTAAAGCAAATCCTGGGTTACATTCAGGATCTGTTCAGGCCATCATAATAGCTAAGGATTATTTAGTATGATTAGGCCATTGCTTTTGGAGCTAAATATGTGTAGGTAAGAAACCAAAATATTTTAGAATTTGCAAGTTCATATCAAAATTGTGGCCAAATTTACATAGAATTCAAAGTCTTCCAGCATCATGCAAGTGTAACAGTTTGATTTCATATTTAAAAATCTTATTTTTATATAAATATTTTTTTTAAATGGAGGAAAAAAATCTTGAAAAGTAAATTAAAGACTCAGTTTTGGAAAGGAAATTAAAAAAAAAAAGAAAAGAAAGAAAAAAAGATTAATCTTTATGATAAAAGAAGGACTTGCTTTGTTTCAATTGCAGTTTTGACAGCTGGTTTTTTCCTTCACTCAGCAAACTGAAAAATATCAGTTATTTACAGATATCAAATTGCAGCCTTATGTATCCACATATAGATGAAGAAATTATATGGAAGAAATATTTATTGTTGGTTTTAAGGATTAATTTAACTTCTAACAAATTTTTTATTAATTTTTGTATTTTACTCTATCAATAATTCTACTTAAATGTACAGAATTTAGCCTATTCTGCAGAAGCAATTTTGTTTTGGATATTTGGATATACTCTGGATATAATCTGTGTTCATTTTGCATTAGTTGACAGAATAAAACACAGAGTTTTTGTTTGGTTGTTTTCTTACAGTATTCAAACTTTGGCATATTTCAATTTATTAGGTACCATTGTATCTATAGATATTTGCAATTAGCTATTTTAGAATACAAGTCTTCCTAGAGACAGTTAGTGACCATTGTTAATACAAAAGAGGTTTATAAAATTACTCCTCTTATTTTTTAAACGTAGAATTAACAGAAGGTACAGATTCTGCGCTGTGGATTGGACTCAACAGACTGGACTTGAGTAGTGGATGGGAATGGAGTGGAGGCAGCCCTTTCCAGTACTTAAACTGGGCTCCAGGTAGATGGGACTTTGTTTGATGTTGTATTTCCAAAGAGAAAAGATACATACCCCAAATACTGGTATAAACTTTATTATCAGATAGTTATGCCATGAGATAAGTATTTTAGCTTTTCTTGCTTTAGCTTTAGCAAAATCTCTTTTTCTATGGCAATATAAGACAGAAACCTTCAACGTATTGCAAAAATATTTTAGCTGTGAAAGCAACACTGCCTGTCCCTAAAATAGTCAGTCTTCCATTTCTTGACTAGCAACTAAAGTATGAGTTTACAGTTTACAGTTTACCTAACTTACACACTGCATTTCATACAGACATTTCCACTACTGGAAACATACCTTAGCTCTTATCAAAGCTGGGAAAGACATGACCTCCATCACTTCATCCAGGAGTGGTCTCTCATATGCATTTTAGACCTTAGAGCTCTGTTTTTCATTCAGAAAAGTTAATTTTTTTATCTTTACTTTTCCCAAAGGAAGTCCGTCTCCAGAATCTGGAAAGCTTTGTGCAGTTTTGAATCCTGAAACAAAAGCTAAATGGCAAAACTGGGAATGTGATCAGAAACTTGGTTATATTTGTAAGAAAAGGAACTTTACTTTGGTTCCTTCAGGTATGTTGATACAGATTGGTAATTAAAGTAGAAGCTGTTACCTGAACACTCAACATATTGACAACGATGAACAGAAGAATTTTATTAGAAATAGAACTATTTCTTGATTCTCTGGTTTACTTTGTACAATGATTGCAAACTTTGTAGTCTGATCTCCAGTTCCACAACACACAGACTGAAACAGATAAAAGCAAAGAACATCCAGTTAGTCCCTCCTGTCTTTGTTTCAGGGGCCAGGTCTCCCCTTTAAGTACACACAGTGCTGACCATCAAAAGGGAGAACAACTCAAAAATTATTTGTCAGAAGCAGGACATTAGTAAATATAATCCCAAGAAAGAGAGATGCATAACTTAGTGTGGTTCTAAGTCATTCTCCATGACTTGTGGTCAATCAGCATCCACACAAGCAAGTTCAGAGTTCACTGCAGAAGTGGTGGAAGATTGAGACAGTGGAAGATCAACACAGTGAAGTGAGAAAAGATATTCTAAGTGTATGAAGATTTCCCTGTTGGCGTGACCCTATGTGTTCATCTGGCTGTAACTTTGTCTTGATGGCTTTTACTCTATCAATATACTCGATCCTTTAAAAATTCATAAACCCTCTATGTCAGCTGCAGATAATGTCTGATTTCTCCTATCTGACAAATAAGTATTAGGTGATACAGAAGCTAATAAAATTAATGAGTTACAAAATGAATACATTTGATTAATACATTACAGAACTAATATATTTGTTGCAGACATTTTACTAAACTAAGAATTTGTATTAGATATTACTTGTATTAAAAAGCTTTCCTTCTCCAAGCTAAAAATTGCCTGGTTTAGAGAAGCACATTTATGTCTACTGCATTTCCTTATGAAGAGAATTTCAAAAGAAATTCTTAGTTTAGAACTTTTGCGCAGATGAAGGGGAAATATTTTCAGTGTTATGTCTCTTGCATGGTAATTGGAGCTGTAAAGCCTTGGAACGTGTTCCTAGGTGACCCTGGGCCTGTCACCTGCCCAGATGGATGGGTGTCCTACGTGGATCACTGCTATAAGATCTTCAGGGACAGCAAAGGATGGGAAGGAGCTTTGACTTCTTGTCAGAAGGAAGGGAGTCACCTGGCCAGCATCCAAAGCCTTGAGGAGCACAGCTTTATGGTGTCTCAGCTTGGATACAGTGAGTATTACCAGGGGCTCTCTTGTCTATATCTGTATGGAAAACAAGATATTGATAGTTCCTGCTGAATTGCAGATGTTGTCAAAACTATTATTTTATTTATTGCCAAGCTAATTTATGTAGGTCTGGGAGGCTGGGCTTAGGGTCTTTCTATGTTTATTTTTCATTTTGTTGAAAGAAACTTAAAACATTCATGCTCCAAGTTACATAAAAGTAGTATTCTAACGTTTGACCAGTGCAATGGAACTGGAAAGTAATTATTCAGACTTCTACCATCGTGGTGTATCAGCATTAGGCTGGTAATTCACACCTACTGCATGAGGAGGAAGAGCAAAATTTTTTCACCCAGTGCAAGAATTTCCTTACAGCCTAATTTTCCAAAGCATACAGTGTTTATTTTTATATCTATATGAAAATATTAATTTACAAAATTATCATAGAACATGCTGCAAACTTTTGTGAAAGGAATTGTTATGTCCAAAGCCCAATGGCTGGTGCTGTGAAAAGAGTGGCATGCCAAAAGAGGTCTTATCTCTGTTTCCATCTTCAGAGCCATCAGACAAGCTGTGGATTGGGCTGAATGACCGTAAGGTTCAAATGTACTTTGAGTGGAGTGATGGTACCCCAGTGACCTATACGAAATGGCACCTGGGAGAGCCATCCACTACAAACAACAGGCCAGAAGACTGTGTCCTGATCAAGGGCCAGGTGATATTACCCAATACATATTGTACTTTCATACTAAAAATAACTACTTAATAAAAGAATAATGTGCTCTGTTATTTCAGCAAATGGCTCAGGCCAGAAAAAAAGAGATGTAGGGATTGAATTGCATGAGATTGGGAATGAGATTGAATATGACCTTTAAAACAAACAAAAGCATTACTGCATCGCTGGTAAAATTTTCTCTTTAAGCATATTTGAAAGTCACAAATGAAATTATTAGGACTAAAAACAGGTATCTGAAGGTATTTTGAGTACATTCTCTCCTTTTCCTCTGGTGGTAATGATGGTATATGGGGATCTCTGATTCTTGCTGACTTCTCTTTGCCTGCTTATTTGCCATCCCACAGCACAACTGCTTGTGCAGGACCCAGCACAACAGGTCAGGGAGCAGCTCCATGCACCCCCCTCCCTTCTTATCACAGCCAGCTGAGGCTATGTTGCTATAGCCCACTCTATTATTTCACAGAATCTGAGCAGACAGCTGAGGCTATGTTGCTATAGCCCACTCTATTATTTCACAGAATCTGAGCAGATTTGGTTTTAAGATCATGTAGGAAAATTGGATAATAAAAAATACTCTGTTTAAAAATAAAGGAGAAAGAAAAAAAAATTTTCATTATAAAGAAAGACATTATTTATCTCCTTTAGATTATTCATCTTTATCTTTTTTTTTTTTTTATTTCAAACTTTCTCCTGACACAGAATGGCTATTGGGCAGACCAAGTCTGTGAGAAGAAGGCTGGCTACATTTGTAAAAGAAAAGCTACATCACAAACAGCTGGAGAAAAAGAAAGTAGCCTTGCAGGCTGCAAAAAAGTGAGTATGTGAGAATGGAACATCAAGTTCCGAGATGAAATAGGTACATTGAGAATCCATTAGAATTATTTGAATTATTTGTATTATTTATGTGGAAGGGTTTTTTTTAAATTTATTATGAAGTTTCTCCCTCTCTCAGTTACTCTAAATTTAAAAGAAAACATTTACAGAAACCACTTAGGCAGAATCTGTAATTTCACTGCAAAAAGTTTCTAATAGATAATATTCATGGCCATTGTACATCATTAATTTTTAAATGTCATATTTCACTTAATACATGATACCACAATTATTTAAAATTTGTATGAAAATTCTAAAATCATGTTACAGGGCTGGAGAAGACATGGGACCTACTGCTATTTTATTGGACATGTTCCAGCAACATTTTCAGAAGCAAACACCACTTGTGAAGGAGAAGATGGTTACTTAGCCACAGTTGAAAGTAGGTACGATAATGACTTTTTCTTTGCTTTTAAATATCTAAAGATTGTATCTTATTAAGTATTCCTAGAAAAACTAACACAACACCAGCAGCAAAATGGTTAAGAGACAAATGAGGTCTCTAGTTGAATAACAAAAAGTCTTGCTTTTCTTGTCATTCATATGGAATCTGAATCCTATGTAGGGTCTTCTCCCCAGCCTGAGGCAAGGAATAAGAGAGAAAAATCCATCATCACATTAAACTGACAGGATTTGGGTAAACACCTTTGTTTTCACTTGCATCTTGATGATGTCTTTTCCAGGTATGAACAAGCCTATCTGACTAGCCTTGTTGGGCTGAGGCCTGAGAAATATTTCTGGCTTGGCCTCTCTGATGTGCAGGATCCAGGCACTTTCAGCTGGGCCAATGGTGAAGCTGTCTCCTTCACACACTGGGATGCAGGAATGCCTGGTAGGTGCTGTGATGAGGGATGGTGGGTGCTCTCTCACAATGCGGGTAATAGGGGTTAGGTTGAGTGGGTAATATCCTCTGAATTGTATGTTTTAAACTTTTGGTATGTTTTATAAGTACTGGTACTTTTCATATCCCATATTCTAATTTCAAAGGGAAAATTTTAAACTGCACTTTTATATTAGGACATCTGATATATTTACCCAAAAGATTAACTTTTGGGCCATCTTTGGGAGATAAACGGAGTTACAAACAGCTCCTAAGACTATTCCACACTTGTCCCTCTAGTGAAAAAGTTAGCCTGGGAGAAGAGGTTGAAACAGACCAACTGGAATATGAATTTTAAGTTAGAATTCTGAACTCAAAGTATCAAAAATCATTGTGCCATTATTATTTTTATGTGTGATACTAAGAAAACTGCATTAATGGGTTCATACTGTGCAGAAGTACATAAAATAAGATTTCATTATGACATGAGGAAATCTGCTTTTTGTGGGATATACTATGTTCTTCTTAGTGATTATTTGTCTAAAGACTTTCTTGAAAACCTTCAGTGAGGTTATAAAATATAAAATAAAAACAATAAATAATTATGAAAGACAAAGACTAATAAAACCTTAGCAAATGCCATAAGAAGAAAGCTTGCCAAGGAGTCTGTGCTCTCAGAATATGATCAGAGCATGAAGAGAGCACTCGGAGGTCATGTTAAGGAATTTTCCCTCTCTGACCATCCAAGTGCCCCTCTGGAGTCACACTCACACCACCTGAGCTGGGACCAAAGTTCCTCCCCAGCTGCACCCCACACTCACACAGGTTTCCTTAACAGCTTGAACCCAGATTTCCCCAGATTTTTTGATCCCTAAAATAATTAAATCATGGTGCAATAATAAAATAACATCTTGAGTTGGGTGCCTCCAAGAGGAAGCCATGAACAAAGGAGACCCTGGGCTGTTTTACAGTCTAAATGCAGTAATGTCTGGGGTCCTTGGCCCCTGCTGAGCCTTTGGGTGTGCAGTCACCAGGCTGGACCACGGGTACCTGTGCCCTTTGCTATGCAAAGTGTCAGCAGCAACTGAGTTCAGTCAGCCCTTTGCCTTGGGTCTCACCAGCCAGAGCTTGGGTTGGCACTGCAGCTGGCAAACCAAAATGCAAATGCATTCCTCAACAATCAGGCTGGAACAGTAAAGAAAAATCTGTTTACTTTCATCTATGTTCACTGAGAAGAAAATGGACTTTGTGCTGGAAAGTTTCTTCGCGAGGGTATCTTTGGAGAGTCTATTTCAAGCTGAAATATCAAGAAAATAGATTATGGAGGAAATTGATGGCATGAAGTCAGGACTAAGCATGGCTGCAGAAGTATCCAGGGATTGTTAAGATTACATGATATAAAAGCTTCTCTTTAATGTGTAAAGAGAGCTTTAGCCTTAGCTTTCTTGCTAATGCTGCCTTGACATCTAAGCTTTGCTAAAAGACAAATTTGGTGCCAACATTTAAAATGGTTACAGAGAGATAGGGGGAAATACAGATGAATAACTCATTAGTAAATTAACTAAATCTGTAACAGAGAAGATATAGTGGGAAAGATACATAAAATCACTTCTGGAAAGGGAGGTCACACTTATAGATCTCTCAGTGCCCCACACAGTAGGTCAAAGCATATGAATGAGGGAAATCTAGTAAGTGTGGTCTATCTCAATTACCAAAAGCCTTTCAGCTAATCTAACATAACACAGAAAAGCTCTTACATTAATAAAAATATTGATAAAAAGACACTGACTGGAAGTTGAAGGTGGATTTTTTAATGGGGGCTATTTTTCACTAGTGAAATGTGTTCACGAACAGAAGCCCATAATGACCTGTGCCAAAGCCCATGCTGTTCAATATATTTGCAGACCATATGGAAAATGTGCAATAGTGAAGTGACAAGATTTGCTGATGAGAGTAAATTATTTCTGATCCAAAGATGTGCCTGCGAAAAAACTCAGGATGGTATCAGGAGAATAAGTGACTGAGTATGATCAGTAAAACAGTAGGTGCACTTGATGCAGGAAAAGAATGCTCTTAGGAACAAATACATGTATTGAATTGCCATAAGATGATAGATTTATAGCTGAATTTCATTTCAGCTCATGGCACCACAGTAGATGAGTGCATTAAGAAATCAGGTCTGTGCTCAACAGAAATTAAAAAAAAAAACACCCAAAAAAACAAACAACCAAAAATCTCCAAATAAAATGTTAAAAATACATAAGAAATTAAGAAAGAGCACAGATAAGCCCATTTTGGGCATTTGACTGCACCTTGTGTGATGTAGGCAGCTCTGTTTCCCTCTGTGAGAACAATCTAAAATTACAGCAAACATCATGGGATAAATTTCACCCTGAAGCTCTCTAGGTTTGCATGCCTGCCCTCTGTATGCACCAGTGGGGCTGCTGCCATCTATGTGAAAACCACTCATGGCCAAGGTAATGTAAAACAGGCTTAACATAAATAGAAATGAGATTCTCACTTAAAAACACAATATTTCACTGTAAAAACTCTCATTCTACTTTCTACCCAAATAATTAATTATGTGTGATATTCAAAATGAAAAAAAAAGTAGGATCAAAACCTCCTCAAACAAAAAATGCTACTCTGCTTGTATGAAAACCACCAAAAATACAAATTTTCTTTTCAAATGTTATTGCAGAGCAAAAAGTGAATAGCTGCTGCTCAAAGATTTTGACAGAATTAAATAATTCACACTTTAGGAAATATCCAGCGTGTTTGTTTTGGTTTTGTTTTTCTCATAAAGGAAATAATCCAGGATGTGTAGCCATGAAAACAGGGACTGCAGCTGGATTATGGGATGTTCTTGACTGTGAGACAAAGCAAAAATATATTTGCAAGCAGTGGGCAAAGGGTGCAACAGTTCCACCTGTTCCAACTACGGCTCTGGTCCCCACATGCCCCGAAGGCTGGGTGTCAAACAACCACAGAAGTTCCTGTTTTAAAGTAAGTGCCCTAAGTGCCTGAATAGTTAAAAGAAGCAGCTTGGGTGGGGAAAAAAATAAACAAGGAAAAAAAAGGAACTGACATCTTCATTTTGCAATATCTGAGATTGGAAAGGTTGCAATAGAGAAAAAAAAAAACACACCAAAATTCTGAAGAAAGATAAGGTTGAAGGGAGGGAAGGGAAGGGAGGGGAGAAGGGAACAGGAAAGAAAATGAGGAAGTTTGTGCTTCGGGGTTGAAGGAACTGGAACAGGAAATGGAAGAAGGGGAACATAAACATCAAGGCCCCAGAAAGAAAAGAAAAGAAAAGAAAAGAAAAGAAAAGAAAAGAAAAGAAAAGAAAAGAAAAGAAAAGAAAAGAAAAGAAAAGAAAAGAAGAGAGGAAACAACTCCATATTAAAATTATTTAAGGGAAAATGTCAATATTCTGTGTTGAACAGCAGAAGCAGCAAAGCTGGTTTCTCGGTGCTGCTCTTTATGTCTCTTGTGCAATGATGTGGTGTTTGCCTGAGACTTGTGGCAGTTCAGGGAACAAACAGAGAAACAGTGAAGTGTAACCTCCAGCAGCACAATGCCTAAGGCTGGACCTTGCTAAAATCAGCACATTACCACAAAAAAAAAAGATAAAAAATTGTGTGAAAGGTTAATTAAACCAGTGTTTATGAAGGACATTCACTTGAGAGTTTCTCATGCAAAGCTACAGAAAACTTGTGTTTGAAGTACAGCCAGCTGTATCTGAGAAGGCATAAAAAAGGAGTTTGAACAAGAAATGAGTGTAATGTGCAAACAGTAATTTGAGATCATGCAAAGTTGAAATGTGCTAAGTGTAAGGTGTTAATATTTTTTATCACTTTATTGAATTAATGAATCCTTCTTTCTTGTTTTTTTCCCCCCATTTCTTTCAAATTCATTTGGTTTGCTATTTATTTGGGCTCCTTTATCCCCAGATCATAATTTAATTTTGGTAAAATCTGTACTTGTTGTCTCTTAAACCAGTTAGACATCATATACTGAGAGATGTAAATTACCAGGAGGTTGTTCTTTTACCTGAATCTTCAGACTCATTCCAGACCATTTTGCCTCTCAACCACAGCTACTGTTCTTTCCCTTCACATGGAAGTTGGCTTGTGCATTTCTTCAGTTAAAACAAATTAAAGGGAGTTGGGCAGCTGTATTCCCTTTCCCCTTCTAGGAATTCCTTTTTATTTTGTTTTTCCACTATGCTAAGTAGGTGGGCAACCCTAGTGTAAAAATTCGAGGAACAGAGTGGGAAATGCTATTTCTCTTATGGACTTTCACTCGGCTCATATGAAACTTCATTTATGTTTAAGCAAGGCGATATTTTTTTATTATAGTAACATGTATATAATATGTTTTAAATTAATTTCTCCATAGTGTTTTTGCAGATCAAAAATTAGAAAGAAATCATGGTTTGAAGCTCGAGATTTTTGCAGAGAAATAGGAGGGGATCTGGTCACAATTAACACTAAGGAGGAAATGCCATTTCTAATCCAAGCAATGGGGTTGGTATTTGATGTGTGTTTATCTTACCTGATTCAAAAAATTTTCATATGAACTATTATGAATGATCCTAGATGATTTCTGAAATGTATGGTTTCCTCAAAAGCCAAAAGACCTGTGATATTTTGAAATTTATCTGTTCAGTACTATTTTAACCTTTTCATGGAAAAAAAGAGAAAGAAGAGTTTTTAAAAAGAAAAGCTTTTAAAAACCTCCACCAGTATCATTATTACTAGGTATAGTTTAGAAACACATGAAATTAGCAGTATTTCTACAAGGGTAGAAAATATGACCAATGTATCTACTGTTGAAGTAGGTTTGTATCAACCTTTCAGTGGTCAGTGCTGAAACCACACTTGAATCTGTGAAGGTTTTCCCTTCACAGGGAATGAATAGTACGTTTGGGAAATACATGACCAATACTACTAATAAGTCTGATAACTAAGGTACTGACACTGAACCACAGAAATATTGCACATTTCTATGAAGAACACGTGTATGCACTTCACCAAATGTAATAGGGAAATTTGCAACTTCACTGCTTTTACAATGTGCTCTAGAAAGTTCAGCTATGTATTTCTAGATATTTTTGTGCTGATGTTTACTCACTGCTCCATCCTGTACTTTCTTTTAGAGATGCTCGCTGTTCATTTGAAATAGTTTGGCTTGGTATATTTTCCTTGAATCCAGATGAAGGATTTGCCTGGAGTGATGGCTCTCCAGTGAGTATCTTAATTTTTCATCATATTTGTTTGTTTAAGATACTTTGGGATTTGTACATATTTGTACATACATTTTGTTGTTATTCTCATTAAAGAAACCACCAATCCTACAAAAATTCATGTAGCTGCTAATCTGTATTGTCATGACTAATATCACAGCTAAACATTTGAATACATGGAGATTATCTGCATCTCATCAGATTCTGTAGGTTTCTGTATAACACTTAAATTTATTTTCTCTTCCAAGATGATAATATTTACACTTAAGGTCAAAACGTAAAAACACAAACATCTAAAAAGCTGATCAAACAGCAAGCATGTTTCCCAGTATACTCCTGACTTCCCCCAGTAAGTGATGGCTCAGGGTCTTTTAGAACTGGAGCTCATATCTGTAATTTAAATTTATTTATTTATGGGAATTTAACCAGTCATCTCTTGAACCCATGCAAATATCAACAGCTGTGAAAAACATTCCTGCAGGATTCTACTCCTTATTAACTTCCATTTACTACTACTCCCTATTCTTTAGTTTTCTTTAACACGAGAAAGGATCTTTTATTTTATCCTGTTCACATTACTTTCCACGAAAGTTTAACAAAGGGATTTTATCAAGAATTCTTGGCAATAATAGGTAGGTTGTATCACATGTGTCTCCCTTACCATTTGGATGTCAGTTTCTTCAGAGGTACCTCCTCTAGATTTGTAGAATATGACTTCCCTGCCCAAAGTGACACACCCATCCTCATTAACCACAGGGAAGGGAAAAAGTAATGCTGAATTGATGCACAACATGATCACTGCCACCAGAGAGATGCTGGACAATGTAATTTTGAACCAGCCCAGATGTGGAGTGAAAAGTACCCTGTCTGCACATGATTAGCATGAGTGATATGTGGGTAAAGTTCACAGCCAGGCAAAGTTCATTAGAAACAGTTCCTTTGCCTGTTTCCCTTCTGACTGTGTCTATGGCTCAGGGCACAAAGAAAAAAGCCCTCCGTGGCAAGACAGCTACTGACACCATTGGCCCACTGTAAAATCCTCGTACCTATAGCTTTCCCTGCATTTCCAGCTCTTTGTAGCTAAAACCAGAATATTTGAGACAGAGGCAATTTGTTTCCATTTTCCAGTGGAAAGTATGGCTACCAAAAGAGATGAAAAGAGTAACAAAGTTGATTTCTTCTATAGGTTAGGTACACCAACTGGGATCATAGTCCAAGCAGCTCAGGACGACTCCAGTTTTGTGGCTCATTGCATCATGGGGGATATTCTGAATCATGGTCTCTTTCGGTCTGTCAAGTACAGCATAACTGGGTTTGCCAAATAAAACAAGGTAGATTTCTTCTTTATTGGCAGGAAGATTAAAAAGCTTCAATAAGTAGTTGCTTTCTAAGTTAAGTTACTGAAGAAAGAGACAAAATTTTGGAGGACTACATTTTCCAAATGGAGGTCAAGAACGTTAAGTAACATATTATGGGCTGAGATTTTTCAGTCATGAATTATATGAATGAATTTAAGGGTTTTTTACATAAAACAAGGTGTATAAATAATCCATATATTTGCAAAATTACAATTTTTTTTATATAAGTAACTTCTGATGTTATTTTTGTAATGTTAGAGTTAAGGAGTTGCAAGGGCAAGTATTGTATTCCTTACAATACTGGTATTTATACTAACACAGGTGAAGCTAAAAATCAAGTATGATATATTTGTCAGATTTGTTGGTACTTCAGGTTCTCCCGTAGAATTATTCAGGATTCAACTGGTTTTGGAAAAGCAATGGTTCATAGCAGTGCTATTCATTTTTCTATCCCAACCAGAAACAACTCAGTTATTTTATATATCTATACCTATATCATCTATATCTATATCATCTATATCTATACCTATATTTATATATATATATGTATGTGTGTGTGTGCGTGTATGTACATAAAATCATATTTCCTTTTGTTTATGAATATTACTCAGAGAGTTTTTTTGGTAGAGCTAAAATAAATCTAGCGGAAACTTTCTCCTTCATGTTGAAAATACCCCCAGGTGAATTACAGAATATCTACTTATGGATCAATAAAGGAGCTGTATGCCACAGTTTAAAGTGTTTCAGATAAATCTGCTGTGACTTACAGGCTTGGAAGAGCAATTTTCCCTTGCCTTGCTCTGTGCAGGAATGTGATTCAGCTAAAGCTATGGCTTTGCTGAAGTGAAGCACTGCTTATGATACAAAATTAAAGTAGATGACCTTGCATATTGAGCAATGTGAAGATGAACTGGGTGGCTAAGCCTGCTTGCTAGTCAATGGCAAAGGGGTGAAGAATCCTGCTCTGTTCCTCACTCCTCTTGCAGTCAGTCACAAGCTACATCATAACATACTCTAAAGAGATGCATGATGCCTTCTATTTTTTTCTTTTGCAGGAGTGTCATTAAAACCTGAACCAATTGACACGTATGGTGGGTCTTTGTATCTATTCATTAGTTCTATCTTCTTGTTATGAATAATTTTTTTCCTGAAATTGCTATTCTAAAAAAAATTTACACACGTAAAATGTAAGGGTACCTTATTTATCTTCCAGAATATAAAACCACTGCAGATGGATGGGTCATATATGAAGATAAGCTCTACTATATCAGCAAAGAACAAGTCTCCATGGAAAGAGCCCGAGAGTTTTGCAGGAAGAATTCTGCAGACCTAGTTGTTGTTAATAGTAACAGTGAGAGAAGGTTCCTAAAGAGAGCACTACAAGAAAATGTAAGAATCATTATAAACATACAGCCTAAATTAGAAACACTTTTGACAATCTGCTTGTAAATCTTGAGTTGTCTCAGAAGCAGAGCCATTAGCATTTTCACTAATGAAATTCCCCCAAAGGCACCCTTTGATCCCATGGGATTTGGCTTCTCCTGCTCCATGCCAACTGCACTGATGCAGTTGACAGGAAGAGTGATGTGGAAAGGTACAAACTGTCTTGGGCAGTAGCTGGTCTTTGAGGGAGAATAAAAAAGGAGTACCAGTTTTTGGCTCAAAATCTGCTTTTCTACTCCATCCAGAGGCCCTTCAGTGCTGCAGGTCTTGGCTCTGATGTCCCAGATGAAAACCTGACTTCTATGCCTGGGCATATAAACACATTGCAGTGGGTAACTGCAAGCAGGTGCTTTACTGCTGTGGACTTCAGTGGCTGCTCTGTGGACCTATTCAATGGTGTATCAATTTCTGTTTGTTTTGCTTCAAAGATTTCTTTCTTAATCGAAGCAGTGTCTTTCTGATTTAGGAGAGGTATGGAAGAGAGCCAGTAGGATACTTCATTGGTCTGAGAGTGAGCCTTGATAAAAAGTTCAGGTAAGTTAAGATGACCAGTGCAAATTCTAGCACATAGAAAAAAAATAGAATATTTTATGAAGCTGGAGGGACTCAATATGTTCTCTTGAAGGTTTGAAGGCTGTTCCACATACTGTATACAAAGCAAAATGGAATAGTCCTAGAATATTCTAAAGTCCAATAGTTTCCCCCAAAAAGAAATAGTAAAATAACATTTTTTAACTTGAGTAAGCACTTAGCCAAAGAAAATCTTGGCAGCTCTACCCTCCATACACACTTTCTCAAGTTTCTTCCAGAGATTTGTCATATAAATTGGAATGATACCTCCCTATATTGAATATTATACCTATGAACATACACACATACACTAAAAACATGCCCTATATCATAGGGTTTGGCTTTCTTAAGCTTTTTTTATCTATGTATCAGAGGGTTCTCCAGAGTTAGGAAGACATAGGCAATGACTACAAAGGTAGTCTCTGCAAACTCCTATTCCAGGAGAAAAGTCAGCAGAAATTTACAGTACAGAAACAGTAAAAAGTATTCTGAAAAGACCAACACACAAATCAACTCAAAACTAAGAGATACCAAAGAGCATGGTACACTGCTTACCTTCCTGCTAGTTAGGATGTGCCTGGGAGATGAAAAAATGTGCTTCTGAGGTTGACCTGGAAAACATTAGAGGAGATTTGACTTTAACCTTTCTATTTTAATGCTACTGTTGAATGCATGTAAATCACCTACCTTGAGAAAGGCAGAAGAGGAGTGGGGAGAGAAGCTGACAGTGACCGAGTCGGTGGATGACTTTAACCTCCTGATTTAGGAGTCAAATTAGGGACATAGAGCATTCCATGGATCCAATGAGAATCTCCTTTATTTAGATCAATTTTATCAGCAGCAGCAAGACAGAGATGATACAGCTGAATTTTTTCCCACTTCAGGCTTATTGATCTAAATACTGAAATACTGATTAAAATGTGGTGAAAACCTCCTCTTCTTCCAATAGCAATATAATAAAGTAAAAATCAAGTAAACATTGCGGAAAAAGTTTCAACTTTGGTACTTTAGAAAGTATGGTTTTAAAGTTGACGGAATGTCCTTTAGTTTATGGAAAAATAGAACACTCCCCTCTACTCCTCCAAAGAGCAGGGTAAATCCAGAGAAAAATATTTCTCTGGAAATATTTCTTGTTTTCACCTATGAAAACACCACAAATGCTCAGATTGAAAAGCACAGTATTACCCATGAATAAAATAGTTATTGCAATAATTATTAAGATAAAAATAACTATTAAGATACAATTTTAATATCCTTTCTGTAGTATGTATTATGAATAACTGGTTTTGATTTCTCTTATTAAATGTTATCAAAACAATTGTGACCATTAACAGAAAATATGCTTGGTGTGTGCTTTTTCTAATTTGCAACCAGAAATATTTTACAGAAATTTCTTTAGATTGGAATAATCAAGGAAACAAAGGGAAATCTCCAATAGTCCCTCACATTGTAGTCAGTTTCCATGAATACTCATAGACCTTCTCACTAATGAGGTGTTCATTACGACTACCACGTCACAAATTAAAGTATTAATTAATAACTACTTGTATGTTTTTTCTTTAAGCTGGGTGGATGGAACTCCAGTAACCTATGTGGCCTGGGCTCCTAATGAACCCAACTTTGTAAATAATGAGGAAAATTGTGTGGTTATGCTGTCAGAGCATGGTAAGTGACAACATAAAACGATTAGATTTTATTTATCTCTGCTTGGATTATAACTGATGCTGTCAAACATCTGCTGCCAACTGTCACACAATCTTTAGTAGCTGCTTTCTGCAATTTCTTTCCAGTGACAAGCCAACACAATGCAGTAACTCCCAGTCATGGGACCAGCAGCCATGGGAGACTCTATGCCCTTAGAATGGGGAGATTTCAGTACCATGAGTAATTTAAAACAGAGGTTTCCTTCCGGGTTTTGTCCTTTTTACAGGGCTTTTCACTACTTCTTTCAGTAAAAATTTGAACAATCTATCTTCTCTACCATGAACTTAAGAAAACATTAATAGCAGGTACAGGAAATGAGAGTTAAAGGTACAAGTCAGTGAGGAAATAAATAAATACATCTAATGTCCAAAGATATGTTTATAAGTGCACTGAAATGCAAATTTCTTTCAAATCTTGGAGCGTTACTTTCTCTTGGTTCTATTTCTGTAACTTTAATGAGGCTAATGGGAATTTAGTATGTATGTGTTGATCTCTTAACTTATGTTTTACAAAGAATCCATGCAGTATGTTTGAACATCTATTGTGCCATTAGATTGATCTGGTATTTCTTATCTCATCCATTCTGATCCTTTTCTTTTTTTCAAATTACTGGTGTATTTCCCCTGTTGCCTGCAATGTGATGATGCCAGAGCTCAAAAAAACCCAAAAACCTATGAACAGGTATAGACATTCCTGAACAAGGAACAGATGGGTCAGGGAGCTCAAATTAACTACAAGGGGCTACAGTACTGTTACTATTAGAGTTTACTTGAATGTACCAGGTTACTTTGCTTTCAGATCAAGCTGTAACCTGAAATACAAAATAGAGAAAATTGTGTTTATTTAAAAAAGGTGATAAATTATTATTACTAAATATTAAATACTATAATGTTGAATTTTTTCTTATTTTTTCCAGGCTTGTGGAATGACATTAACTGTGGTTCTGCCAATAAATTTGTATGTGAAAAGCATAACAGTTCTATTAATGCAACATTACCTTCTCCATCGCCTCCTGGAGGATGTCCAGAAAGTTGGATTTTTTTTAACAACAAGGTATGTCAACAAACATCTTCAGCAAATTGTGTAAAGCAGCAGAACTGAAGAGAAAATACCAAAAACCTCACATTTTTTTAATGAAAACAAAGTAAATCTTGAGAGTAATTACTTAGTCAAAATGTGCAGACTGGATGGCTGGGCTTTTTTTGAGGTGACTTAGACATCTAACTTTGCAGAGAAATACAGCAAAAGTAGATGTACACTGAGTGAATTTCAGAGAACATAGTTTGTGCAGGCTTAAAATACACTGTTACTGTTTAAGAAAACCTCTCCTTCTCTCCTCATGTACATTTTTTTGTTTAGAAATGCAAGTTTGTAATGGTCAATCTTGTAAAAAAGGTAGAAAGGTTTAGAAAGAATGTAATTGAGCAATCCCTTCTGCCTTTAGGAGTTCACAAAGCTTTGAATTCAGAAAGATGATGCCAAACTACAATTATTTTGAGTACGGCTTTACATTCAGACAGAGTCAGGAAGTCCTCATTGCTGTAAGACAAGAGTTTGTATCAATCTGTGTTGAAACTCCATCTACCAAAGCCTATTTTGTCTATTTTATGTACCCTGTACTGTTACTGCATCCTCAGAATGCTAGGTCAATGTGCCAAAGGATATTTCACACCCTTTGGCAGGATGAACAGCTGTAACCACAGTCATCAGAAGGAGGACAAAGCACAGTAGAGATAATTCTCTGCAGTTGTGTCACCCAAAGCCACATTTTTTTGGTTTCAAATGATGCCTCTATTACTGCAGGAAGAAGGGAGATGAAAATGTGAGAAGTGATCATGTACTTGACCTCGTTACATTCAGTTCATTTGATACCAGATTCCCGGATTACACTTTGTACAATGAGGTGATGAGTGTATGCCTGGGTAGACATCCAGACTTTCTACTCCTGAGCTCATTCTCGGCCTGATTTCTTTTTCTGCAGAGAAGTACATCTTAGAGCTAATTGATCATATTCAATTATCAAAAGTAGTTCCAGTCTTTGCTAGTTTGAAAAAAGTGTTTGATTTGATTCCAGTGTTTCAAAGTATTTGCTTCCAATATAACAAGAAATCTCACATGGCGTGCTGCTCGAGATGATTGCTTCAGTTTGGGAGGAAACCTGGCTACTATACCAAATGAACAAGTGCAAGGTATGTATGGGCTCTATTGAAAGAAAAAAATCTCAATCTCTCACTAAACAAACTACTATACTCTTCAATATAAAATATGGGATTACCTGATGAAAATTACTTATTAGCCAGGTCACTCTATAGTTTATTTTAACTTCAAACTGCAAGGCAATAGCTAAAATTATTACATATAAGAAATAAAAGTTTATTTCTAGTTCTTTCAGCTGCTTTGTTTTCATGAAACTTCCAGCGTGTTCTGGGGGTGGTTGCACGGATCTCTATACCAACAGGAATCTGTATTTGCTGTCTCTCCCACTGGCAGTAGGACTTTCTGAAACCCTATGTGTGCATACAAAGTGGGGAAGGGATGCTTATCTGAATATTTAATTAAGGGCAGATGGGCTGTGTAGCGGAAAATGTTATCCTTTTATTATGTCCCCTACTCTAGGCCTCTGTATATTTTCTCTCTTTTCGGCAAGTCATGATGAGCTTTCCTTAATGAGAAAACTTTGCTTTTCTCCAGCTTTCCTTTTCTATCATTTGAAGTATGCCACAACCAATGTTTGGATTGGGATGAATGATATCACCAGAGAGTCCACATTTCTTTGGACAGATGGAAGCACTGTTTCCTACACCAACTGGGTTAATGGTGCACCAGAAAAGCAGCAAAGCTACTTTGACTTCTATGAGTACGAAACATTGACAGACGATGCTCTGGAGGTACAGGAAATTTAAGTAATTTCTATACTTAGTCAGCTTGTTGATTCTCCTAAAAGAAAAGTTATGGCAGCTGAAATAGGATGCTGAAACAAGTCCTTTTGTAAGCACAATGGGATTTAGTAAATCATCTGATAATAATTCCAAATACACCCAAATGTTTGGCAAAGGTTCTGCAGAAGAGGGATTTTAAGACTTCCTTCTGAACTATTGCTAAAAACCAGCTCTGTAAAAGAAGCTTGGAGAAGCTTATATCAGTTCCTCCCCACACTGCATTAATGCAAATATTAAAGCTGCAACACCAAACAAAGACAAGACAAAATTAAGATTTTTGATGCAACAATAATTTTGCTGTGCGTATGTCCCACTTCTGGCCAATGTGCTCCCACGCTGCTTTACTCATTTCTGATGGTACAAATTGATATCTTCAGTGAAATTACTCTTTCTCTGCAGAAACTCAGACTCTTTTCCAAAGGTGGTAATTTCTGAGGAAATGATTGGCAGTCATTCACCCAAGATTTTTAACATCTGCCATCAGTCAACTTTAGCTGATGACTAAAATTTATTTAAATCAGCATAAAGGAAAAGCTTGGATGACATGCTGAAAGACTGCCATGGCCAATCTTGAAATCAGGGGAGTCATGAAGGAAGTTTGAACTAATTACACAGGTGTTCAATAAGCACCCCTCCTCTCTACCATAGGCCTGCACCAGCAGTACAGGAGCTTTAGCTCACCCCCTCCCCACTGCCTCTTGTAATGGCTGTGCCTTTTCCCATCCCCTTCAGACAGATTGTGTCTTCATCAGGAAGTCAGATGGAAAGTGGAGAGATGATAGCTGTGACAATGAAAGAGGCTACGTGTGCCAGATGAATTCACGTGAGTTCTGTTGATGCATTCTCCTAAAGAGAAAGAATACCTTGGTTAAATAAGATGAATATATAAGCTGATGTGATTCCTTTCAGCTTTGAGTCTCATTCTGAATCTCAGGCTTTCAGAGCTCCATCAGTGTTAAGCCAGTGCTATGTTTAAAGTACAAATTGTTTCACAGAAATTGCTGGAGAGGAACTACTATCTTAATTGGGATTTTGTACCTAATAATGAATAATACTAAAGAATAACAAATAAAAATGTCTTTTTTTCTCAGTGAAGTATAAGAGCTTTAGGTATCCTGTCTAAGTGCAGTATAAATCATGTTCTTGTAGTGATCTTCCCATTCTCTTAGATGAATCTGAGCAGAGCATTTAATCCCCTCTCACAATTTCTACTGAATGCCATATAACGTCAATCAAAATGCACAGCTTCTTGGATGTGTCTTTATTGTAGAAGAATATTGTTATTGTTTTTACACCAAAATGAGTAATGAATGTTGACTCTACTCCTGTAGAATTTTAATTATACAAATCACAGCTGCCCAAGCATATAATGGGAGTAGAGGAGGCGAAGCACTGATAACAAAACAATTTTGCCTCAGCTTTATTAAAATAAAAATTGTTCTCTGGCCCCTCACTTCAATCAGTTCCTGCAGCCTGTTCACTCTCAGCACAGCTAACATGCTTGTAAGAAGATCCCCTCCCTGCACAGCAAATATATAGTTTTATGGAGGCATTTTTAATTTTCTTGATCCCAGTTCCTGCTCTTCTGAATACATCTACAATCACAAGGGTGAAAATATACATTGCCTCACTCAAACATGCATTCTTGCAGCCCTTACAGACAGGCCAAGAAGTTGAAGTGATCACTGGGTGGTGATCAAATAACATCAGGTCTCAAAGGCTTAGGCTGAGTCTAGGGATTACAACAGTTAATGCCTTAAATGTCTTGTCCTAAGTTCTATCCACCAGTGATCAGAAATAAATGTATACTCAGATATTCAGATTTAGTAAAATAACTTAAAGCACAGAATCTGAAATATGCAATTTAGGAGTCTTAGTTTGAACCAGTTAAGTCTGTAGCAAATATAGTCTACTTCAGGGCATCCAGGATTTCACTCATCTTATTGCATTAACAAATTTGATCCATGTCTTGAAAGTTGTTTGGCACCTTTTTTTGGGTTTGGGGGTTTTTATTTGGTTGGTTTGTTTTTATTTAGGTTTCTGTTCTTGTTTTGTTCATGAGCTTAAAAAAGGTTTTGACTTATTGACTAGTACCTTTTGACCATTTTTTTATAGCTTGCATGCTACAGAAGAGCAATATGTTGTCAATTCATCCATTCAGTTTTTCCTCCATAGTTCCCTCACAGCCTGAATTACCAACAACAAATCCAGCCTCTGGCTTCACTTATTATGGTGGCAGTAGCTATTCAATAATTTCCTCTGAAATGCAATGGGAAGAGGCCAGAAGAAATTGCCAGGACAGATCTGCAGAACTTGCCAGCATCTTGGATGCCTACATCCATTCATTCTTGTGGATCCAGATGCTGAAATATGGAAAACCTGTATGGATTGGTCTTAACAGCAATATGGTACGTGCTGGATAGATGGGAGGGGCAGGTGCCCAGGGAACTTTTCTGCTCTAATAGCTCTCTGGATGGCCAGTTTTGAACATTGGAGCAATTGTATTCTGAATGGCTTCACTGTGTAAATGCACAAAAATCTAGTGGTACTGTTAGAACTAGTCAAGGATTTTCATCCACCAAACAGAGTGAAGAATCACAGAAAATGTTAGCAAGAAGCAAAAGGTGGAAGCAGAAAGTTCTAGAAACAGTAACAGAAGTAAGCTGCAGACTGAGAGTCAGAAAGTGCAGCTGTCATGAAGGGACTGTTGGCCACCCTGAAAGTCAAATGCCCTGCTATACAGGGGGGCACTTAGAGCTACTGATCTATTAATAGAAGTTACTGTGAGTATTAGAGAGATATTTTAAGATTTAAGCTGACTGTTTAATGTTTAATGTAAAGTAATCTCTATGCACAAATAACTCCAAATTTTAATTTAAATAAAGCAGAGCGAGAGGACAAATTCTCTGTAATTGCTTCTCTTGATGTAGGATTTACTAAATGACCCAAGATGGCCTCATCTGACTTTATTGCCATATTGTAGAAGTTTATTACTTCAGAAAAACCCTCCCAAAAGCAATGCAGTGTTGATCACTGTTCATATGTAGTTCTTGTGTAACTCAAATTGCCCAGTGACATTACTTAGAACAGTGAATGGGGTGTTTAAAAATGGCCCCTTTTTTCCCCAAAAAAATCAAATAGGCATATGATTATATTTACACTATATTTATGTGACAGAACTTTTTATGTAAAAAAAAAAAAAAATCTATTACCAGTATTCCTTTGTTTTCAGACTGGTGGCTATTACAAATGGACCAATAACTGGAAAACCAGGTACACAAAATGGGCAGCAGGGGAACCAAAGGATAACAATGCTTGTGTTTACCTTGATCTTGATGGTACTTGGAAAACAGCACCTTGCAATGAAAGCTACTTTTCAGTTTGCATGATATCAGATGGTAAGCAAAGGCATGTAAAAATTTTAAAGACACATTCCTAATGGCATGAGCCTGCCTAATCCTAGAGACTTTGCTCTACCCTGGGCTACCCCTGCAGAGGACTTTGCTTCAGGGTAGCATGTACATCTCAGCAGAATGTGGACATTTGCTATTGGACAATGTATGAATTTAGGCACAGGAAAGGCTCTTGTGCAAATCCAGATGGCAGCACTGCTATCATGGTAAAACATGTTTCCATAAAATGAAGCTCTATCTTCAAGGTATATCTTGCTCTTTACAAGACATGACCATAAATCACATGAGTCTGTGTGTAATATAAGTATGTGCTGGGTTTGTGCCTTGACTGTATGCACCTCAACTGGGGAAGGTCACACATGGGTGTGTGACAGCCAAGAGTTTTGTTTGCATTCACAATCGCTACAGATAAACCTGTAAAAACCTTGGCAATGTGAATGTCCCTTTAACTCTGCAGATATATGCGGAGGCACATTTGCATCTAGATTTTGTAGAATCGTGCTCTTTTCCCTCCTTTATGTTTTAAGGCTGCATACATTTGGTCTGCTTATGCAGTGCAAGATCCATCAAAGTGAATTGGAGTTGCAGCCATGATCAGAAACAGAACCTGATTTGGCAGAGGCATGCTCCACTGATGGCTTTTTTTTTTTTTTTTTCTATAAAGTGACAACATTAAGAGACCAAGCAGCCAGACATCATGGGACTGTGGCATTAATGATTCATTAGCCTGCAACAGCTTTCTGTGTTGTGAAAATGCAAATTTGAGATTTGTATCATCCCTCAGGGTTTGCTCTCCTCACAGTACTGCCAAGGCAGTTAGTTAGATATTGCGGGATGCAATTTGATTCCTTGTCCTGAAAAATGTGATTTGAGAAATAAGATGTTTAACACTTTTGACTGCTTAGCTCTCCCTGTTGTCTGGGTTGAGGGAATGTGGGAATAGTCATGAGTAGATGTTGAGACAAATCAAGCTGGGTGAGAGAAATCCCACAATATTTACACACATGTCATAGAATCAGAGATGACTCATAATGCAATACGAATTTTATACCATATGGCTTCTTTAGAGATAGCTCCTACTGACTCTGCTGAGCTGCCTGGAGACTGTCCTGAAGCAGATGAACTCCAAGCTTGGATCCCTTACCATGATCACTGCTACTACCTTGAAGCATCAGCTGGGAGTACCTGGGCACTGGCCTCCCTTGAGTGTGCTCGCTTAGGTGAGAGCCTTCATTACCAACTAAACAGATTTGTACCAATGTTTTTACAAAACTATCATAAAAATATAAACATATTGATAAAAAAATTAGAAATATTTTTTTTACCTACAAAGCTGTTCTAAGGCTGGCACAATGAAAATAAGCTGACATGAGTCACTTTGTGCAGCCTTCTGTCCTCTCAGGTCTACAGCTTCCCTGTGTGTGAGCTCCCCATTATGTCCTGGCTTGTGGGATACCATCCTGGGAGCAGCAGTGGGGGCCACAGCCTCTAAGTACCTTCAGATCATTGTCTTCTGCAAGAAGCAGTGGAGACACCCACAGAGCAGCATTAATACAGGAGCTATTGCTTGTACAGACTAAAAAGGAGGTCATTACAGTGGTTGGTGATGTGGGTTATGGTTATTTGCTTATTAATGCCTTTCAGGAGCTACCTTGGTTTCAGTAGAAAACATGGATGAATCTCACTTTCTGACTCATAAAATTCAACCACTTGGGAATAAAGTAGGAGGCTTTTGGATAGGACTTTACCAGAATGTGGAAGGTATGTCTAAATTTCAGTTTTTAATAGAAAAGTGCATTGCTAATACGAGAAAATTGAAGATTACAGTACTTTACAAAAAAACCCATGGGTTTCTGCTGAACAGTGGCTTACTATAGATATTAAAAGGAAATTGCTGAGCTAAGGAGTAAAAATATTAATGAAATAGATATGTTTTAGTTTTTTACTCTGTGAATTGCTCTGTAGGCCAGTGGTTGTGGCTAGATAATGCTGTCCTGGACTTTGTTAACTGGGAGGAGAAAGAATTCGATACGGAGCATCGGTGTGTGGAAATAACTGCACCATCTGGCTACTGGGACAAAAGTGACTGCTCTGCTGAAAAAGGATTCATCTGCAAAAAACCCAAAGGTAAGTCCTCACTGTGTCAGTCCCTAGCGACAGGACAGAACTGTTCACTAGTAATTGTTACAGCCCTTCACCACAGCTCTGGAAGTAATCCCTGGCCCTTTGGTTTGGCATATCACACTTCTCTTACCATTTGTAGCTGCCTGTTTTTGCAGACTGCAAGCTCTTCAAATCACTGCCTACATGGACATGCAGTAACATCCTGCACAGCCTAGGTTGAGAATGAAACTTTCAGGAACATTTGAGCACCTAACACAGGTGTTGATATGGCACCTGTCAAACACCTGTGCAAGGGTATGACTGTTCCAAGAATTGATTATTGTAACAGTTATTATACCCTTGCAAGGAGGAATCAGTGTGAATAATCAATCTTCCTCTTCCAGTTTGTTATTATCAAAAAATATATTTAGTCCCAACATACCAAACTGGCTTCATATTGGCCCTGATTCAGTAATGCCTCAGGGATTCTAAAAGGTCACCTGTTTGTATTGCAATAATGAATGATATGAGGAATATTTCCATTCTAAATGAAAACTTCAGGTCATTAGAGAAGTTGTCTCGTCAGCATTTCTGGAAACTTTCACTCAGTACTGTATATATCAGACTAATGCTTCAGAAATAAAACACTACATGAATTAATCCCAAGTGGAGATACAAAGGAAATTGCCTGCAAGAAAGCAGTATCATTTTATTCTTCTAACCTGGATGTTAAAAATCAATCTATCTAACGTAAAAAAGTGGTAGGTAGCCATCATTAAACCTTTGCACTTTCATTTGTAGTAGCTGTGGAATCAGGCTTAATTTTCCAGCTTTTGCATTGTGCATTGTTCCCAGTAAATTGTGGGTAGCATCTCTGTCCTGTGTTGAGAACCTAAAAAAAAAAAAAAAAAAGATTGGCTGTAAAGTCAGTTTTAAGATTCTATTTTTCAGATGAAAAGTTGAAAAAAAATTATTTCAATACTAAAGACATCTCAAGACATGGTAGGTGGTGAAAAAATAACTGAAAATTTGGGGTTAGCATTTACTCATTTTACAAGTAGTCTTTAATTAGAAAAAGATGCAGAACTGTAACCAAGAAATAGTCATCTTCCATGCACTGTTAACTTCTGTGCTTAAATCAGCACATGCCCATGGCAGTAAGTCAATTAATCCTTATTAAATACTTAATAAAAACATCCAAATTACATCCCATCCTACATAGTATTAAAATAATAAGGAATCTCTAAAGTTCATCCATTGAATCATACAGAGCTCCCATATGTACTATTTCCTGCCTTTATAGGGATTACTGGGTTTTTTATCTATTAATTTTGCATTCTGTATTGCTTTCACTTTACATTTTGTCTTTATAAATTCTCCTCTGTGTATCAAGTGTGCTTGCAAACTAATGTAGAAGAGCCAAGAGGAGAAATATTTTAGGATAATTTAGAACTCTTTAATTCTATGTGTAAAATTCTTCATTTCTGAGTGCCAAACTGAGTTTTTTTGCTCTTTTTCAACAGCAACAAAACAATGTTATAAAGGTCTTTCATTTTTCTTTGTCTTACACAGAGTTAATAGGAAGATTACTCATGTGATTCAGTAGGCGTTTTCTTGGGAAGACATTTAGGAATCAATAACTTTGCAGCAGCTAGACATGCAGATCTTCCCAAAATATGCCATGTAAAACTAATCTCCAGAGGGATACATCATGTTCTTAGTACATTAAAATTAATATTTCAGGAAAAATGTGAAAAGATATTTTGAATGAACATAGAAAAGAATCAGTATTTTAATGTTGGTAATATAAAAACAACATAAAGTTTCAAAAGTGGATAATGTTAAGTAGGAAGATGAAAGCTTAGCAATGTATTTTTTGTCTCAAGTTGTTGCCTTTTATAGCAGACATATATGTTACTAATGCAATGGTAGAACTTCAGGGGGTTTTGTTCCTGTACTCTTTTTGCAAACAGTCAAACATATGGATTCTAATAAAGTGTAATGTGATTTCTCTCTGAAATTCATTGCAGTTGAACTGAATGGGAGTCCTACAAAGCAAAAAGGTAAGGGTTTTCATAAGAAAATTAAGACAAATCTAAATAGAGGAAGAACTTAAAATGCGCTTGCCCAAACCACTCTCTTTAAGAGCACAAGACCTACTGAGGGTTCCACGGTTATCAATCACTCGGAGTGACCCCACAGTGCCTTTCACAGGCACAGGAGCACTCCCCTGTTCTTGTGGGACTGCTGCAGGGCTAACCCTGAGCTGGCAAGCTCAGCAGTGCCCATGCTTGAGAAGAACTTTGACAGCAGCTACAGAGTGCTTTAATAGGCTGTTAGAAACTATGTAGATGTATGTGAAAGTTCCTTACAAAGATATTACTGTAAATCACATCACAAAATATTGTAGAATTAATTTCCAATAATGAGCACCCCATATCCATCTAAGGCATGCATTTTCATTACATTCTTAAAGCATCCCTTGCATCCATTCTACACTACTGTACCCCAGATCCACTAAAACAACATCAGCTTCAGGAACAGGGACCTGACTACTGATCAGAAACAATTCAAGGCTCAGCTTTACAGCTTTCAAGTTCAGGCAGGAGAGGGCATCTCCTTCTGTTTTTCATGTTGTACGTGGAAATAAAAACTACCATGGTTTCTCACAGTTACATGGATTCATTTCAGGGAAGGAAAAAAATGAGAAGACTCACCCGCCTGTTCATGTCTCTGTTTGGCTGCTCATTTTCTTGGTTGTTTTAACTGTCTTTGGAGCTGGCATGGCAGCCTACTTCTACAAAAGAAAAAGACAAAACCAGCTCTCAACAGATTCTGGCAATGAAGCACTATTAATATGATGTCTTGGTGACAGAAGAATTGGTGAGAATGGGTCCTGTGGTATGTTACTTGGAGCAGCAAGTTACTCACTGAAATTAAAGGATGTGTCTGTAGTGAGATCTGAAGTGAGATCTGATGTAACCTTAAATCAAATCACTTTCCTATTTTAGCACTTATGGCATTCACATTCTCTGAAAAAATCCCTTTGCCCAGGATTTTTCTCCTGGGAACCTAAGAAGCCTCAGAGAAAAGGAAAACAATGCTTACCTCATTTGCTTCTCCTGTGTTGTGCTCACATGTGGAATGTGTTTGGAGGTTGTTTACCCAAAGGTGATTGCCTCATTGGATTCTGGTGTGAATTGTTTTAACTCAGTGGCCAACTCTGGAAAGAGTCACGAGTTTTCATTGCTATCTTTTTAGCATTTAGTAAGTATCCTTTCTGTATTTTTTAGTATAATTTAGTATAGTATTCTTTAATATAATATAGTATTATAAAGTAATAAATTAGCCTTCTGAGAACATGGAGTCAGATGCATCATTCCTCCCTGCCACGAGCATCCCTCCAAATACAATAAGCACTAGCTGCTTTTTTTTATCATGAATATTTTACAAAATCAGAATTAGAGTTTGATGTTACAATTTTGCAATGGTCAAGATGTTCTCAAGTGCCTTAACAAGGATGGTTGTGCAAAAAAACTTGTCAAAAACAATTACACATACTGAAAAAGGACTATGAAAATCAACTAGTAAGAATGAATGCCCAATAAATCGTGAATGCCATTTAGAACTTCGTTGCTGTGATATTGTGGACACTAAAAAAATCTCAAAAATTAGAACCTGTCTAGCTCTTTTGCAAACTTGAACTCATTTAATCCCACAAACTTCATTGCATTAGACCAGTACTTTTACTGTTCTTTATGGATAAATCCTATTACACATATAAAACTGCTTCATATTATTTTCTCGAAAACTTTGGGATAGGAAACCTTGTCATGTTCATTTTCTGCTGTGGAAAACACAGTTCATGTCAGCAAAGAACATTAAGACCAGGTATAATTGTAATAATTTTTCAGTTCAGTGATGTGATTTTTGACTGTATTATTCTCGCTTACATGAATTAAAATATTCTTACCCTGACATTCTTGCTTCTTTTTGTTAATGCTTTGAAATAAATAAATAAATAAATAATTTTTCTATTAGTATAATTTTTGTCTTCGGCATTCCCTGTGAATCAAGTGAGGAGAAAAGGAAAGGGGGGTGCTCCATTCAGCACAATAACTCTTTTGTCAATAACAAGAAGGGCTTCTCTCCTCACCACTTTGAATTCAGCTTGAATAAGCACCAACTTCCCATTTTTAAATGCAAGAAAAAGGAACTGAAAACTAAGGAATGCAGCAGATGGTTCTGTACTAGAAATCTACAAGAGACTAAATTTTAGATGTCAGAAAAACAGAAGAAAGCACTACAAGATAGCTTTTACATGAGTTATAAATACAAACTAAACGCTTTATGAGAAAGAGTGCTTAGCAGATATCCCCAGGAAACAACCTGCCTTCCCCAGGCTGCACAGTCTATTGAGCAAGCTAGAGAGTTGGGAAAAAGAAAGAAAAAGAAAAAAAGAAAGATACAAAATAACCCCACCAAACTTATAAAGTTGCTTTCCTAAGCACTGAACTCCTTTTTTTTTTTTTTTTTTTTTTTTTTTTTTTTTTGTGTAAATACAAGCAAGAATGTAAGACACTGCTTAGAACAGGTTATTGCACAATGCATTATGCAGCACACAAGATGCTGACCCCAAAAACTTTGCAACTGGCATAAGGCTGGTTGGTCATGCCAAAGGGGAGCTCTGAAGTTCTCAGTTCCTCTTTTAGCCTACCCCAGTGTCTGCATTAATCTTTCCCCACCACTGTAGCCCCGGACAAATCCTCACAAGCATCCATTTACACCAGAGGGAGAAGAAAGCCCAGTTTGAACTAGACCCAGGCTGGTACTTTGTGAGGAAAATGAGAAAACTGGGCAGGAATTGCTACCTGCAGGTGTTTTGCCTTGGGATTTCATTTGCCAGAGCAATTTAATTTTGTTATTTTAGATGTATCTGAAATATGGTTTCACTTAGGAAAGTCAGCTTTTATTTATGCCCCACCACGTTGGGGCCTGTGGCACCATTCAGCTGTACGACTTAGAGCTACTTGTGCAAGCCTTGCTCAGGCTAAGCCCTCTCTTAATGTGACCTGAAAATAAAATAGTTATTATTAAACAATTCATTCAATTCCTAACTTTGCCGTAATCCAGACACTTTTTTTCAAAAAATGTTTTTCTCTCTTACTACTCTCTACAGCTAAATCAACATGTTTGTCTGGTTCTTGCAATAATTTTTTCCAAAGCTCTTTTAAAAACAAAAGCAATGATAGTTGCTCCTCCTATGACATCTACTGTTCAGCTGCTATATTTATCTCAATACTGGCTTTTTCACTTCTTGATTTTTTCAATTTTGTTATCACAACTTTTAATTTCACTGATATAAATAAACAGAAGAAATAGCAGGACTTGTGAACATTTGAAGTAGGACTTTGCAGAATGTTTGCACAAAAGCTGCCATGCCAATACAAGTCTTCAGATGAGCACTTTGCTCATGGGTTAAAAGGAGCTTTTGCAATTTAGCTTGTCTTTGGCTTTGTTCTGAAACAGCCTCACTGGGAATTTCTCAGATAGATAAACACATATTTTTACTTGGTAAAATATTCATGTATTCCAGGCAAAAAGTTTCCTTTCTGTTACAGGGAAGCTTACCACTAGACTACACTGCTGAACATCACTTTTTTCAGGTGTTTGACAAGCAATTATGAACACCTCACCCCTAAACCGAGATCAAATAAACCAACATAATAATGCTAACTTTTTCCTCAAAGTGAGAAAAGCTCATAATGCACCAAAAGATGCAGTTTCTGCAAAGTTTGCTCTCTTTTTTCTAAATATATAGTGCTGTGACATTATTGCAATGTATTTTACCACTGGGATTTTGAATCTGCTTGTTTCTGAGATGTAAGGGTTAAAACAGAGGGCTTCAAGTGATGATATTTCACTGCTGGTTTCTTGCCCCAAATTCTCAAGTTGCTTTTCCAGGTCTGTCCTGTGTATCACCCAACAAATAATCTGAATTAACATTAGCAATGTCACAGAATATGACAAATGTCTCCACCTCTAGTTACAAGGATGTAGACTTCAGTTTTGGAAGGGACTTGCTCTTCAAAAGAGCAGTGTTTACAGTGTGCACTCCAGTTATTTCAAAATACCACATGACAGAACATTTCCGTATTTAGAGTACAGAGCTTTATCCATCAACCCGTTGACGCAGAGAAGGACCCATCACTATCTGCAGAGAGAAGGATTTTTATGTATCGCCAATCTTCTAATCCAACTTTTGGCAGAAGAATGCGAAGCAAGTTACGTTTGCAATGAGTTTCTCCAGGCTTCTAGTTTTCCTTTCCCTCCTGCAATGTTCACTGCAGTCATCAGGTAAGTTTCCTGCTAGTATTAAACTAGATATGAAAATGCTTTACCTTGGGCAGCTTTACAGTTTTAATGCAAAGATTGATGATTTTGTATGTTTTATCAGATTTGATACATATCTAAAGAGTATGTTACGTACCCTGGCAGTTCTTGATTTACAGAATAAAAGGACTGGGAGTGTAGGGATGATGGAAAAATTGAGGTAATAAGAGAAAGATTTTAAACTGGAATTTCTTTCTGTGGAAATATTAAATCAGATGGCATTGTGTGGGAGGGAAATGAAAGATGAGGGAGCTTGGACCTCTTTCCATTTACCTTCCTCATTACAGCCATGGTGCAGTGATCAGTTGAGGAATTTGCATATTTACATGATAGCTGTGTGTTTCGCTTTCTGCCCCGCGACATGAGATATGAGAAGGAAGAACTGGCTCCTCCCCTCCAGCTTCAACAAATTAGACAGACACTTCTACTTTGAAGATGTTTATCAGTCATTGGCTATAGCTATAGAGAGAAATGGTAACGCAGTAATTTGTGGAGAACTGAGTGGAGGAACGAGTTTGCATGAATGTGAGACTGAGAGTTTACATCAGAAATGTGACCATAAAATAACATTCCCCATTATACTGTAATAGTTTAAAAATATGAAGCATTGCTAATCCTAAAGAGACTGAGTTCAGGATTAATCTGAAAGAGTTCTCCAAGTGGAGAAATGTGCAAGTGAAACCTAATATTTTCACTGTGTAAATATGCTCATGACAATCTGGTCTGTATTTTCTCTGATCAGTCATCCTTTTTCTTTTAACAGTTAAGGAATAGATGGGGTGAAAAAGTGGTTATGGATAGAGTAATCAAGCAAATAAAGCAAACTTATTGAGCAGTGCAGAAAACAAAAACACAGTGAATGTACTGTTGTTTCTGTTCTTGCAGTTTTTGTCTCTTCAGGAACCAAAATGTATCACCAACTTTTCATCCCAGAATGTGACTTGCCTACAGTGTATATATATCAAACTCCAACCACAGTATTTAAACTTCTCATTTTACTAAAACATTTTATTTAAAATCTGTAACCACACTAGGGAGGAAATTATAATAAAAATAAATTTTAAAAGATTGCATAACTTCTCAATTTAGAGAGACAAATATATATATAATATATAGATCCATTACTAGAAATTTAGATATATGATTTTATTATTATTTTCATGTCCTTTAATGCTTTTTCCCCCTCCTAGTTACTTTTACGTTACGAGGAAATGCCAATGGACAGCCTTGTGTATTCCCTTTCAAATACAAAGACAAGCAGTACCATGAGTGCACAGATGCTGGCAGGTCAGATGGGCTGCTCTGGTGTGCAACAACTGCAGATTTTGATGCTGATAAACTCTATGGATTTTGCCCACTTATAAGTAAGTCTTGCATTTTATTCATTAACTTGTCATGAAATGTTGTTGAGCAGACCATCTCTTGAGCTACCAGGTTTTTTATGAGCAACCTGCTGCACACCTGCCTGGTCTTGTTAGAGTAGCCCAAATGAAAGTCAGGACACTAGTCCCAATGGCCAAGAGCTCTCTCTGTAGTGAATGGAGAGCAAGAGGTGCCACCAAAGAGTGGCTCAGCCAGAAAGGTCCTGACTTGGATGCTGCAGGTGACTTTCTCTTTGTGAACCAGAGGGGTGAAGAGGCTCTTTTATGGGCCTTAAGTGCAAGGCATGAACAGCATGAATTTAGACATTCATCTTCCTTTCAAAAAATTCCTATTTCTCCTCCTTCCTCTGGCATTCCCTATAGGTCAATTCTCACTTAAACTGCTATTTTCTAGTTTTTTCCCTCTAATTTTCTACCTTATTCTCGTTTCCTACACAGAAATGCTGCTGTGTGAATTATCTTCCTCGGCCAGCTTTGTTCTGTCTTCTGCACTGAACTTAGCTTTGGATCTTTCCAGTTCAGGACACAAGCATTGGTCTCACCAATTCCCTTCTCAATTACACAGCAGTTTCACCAGGTTTGGTGAGTTGCTCTGCAAAGTCAGCAGCTGAGCTGTAAATTGGTGCTACACAGAGTTATTCTATTGTTTCTCAAACCATCAAAGGCCACTTTCTGGTTTTTTTTGGAAAAACTGCTTCTCTTGATGGTGAGTTAAGAGGGAGTTCCTACCCATCAGGCATGAAGAGCCTCCAGGTTATAGTTCACTGACACACTTGCTTTTCTCCTCTGACTTCACCCTGGAATCTCTTTATTTTAATCAATAGATATGTCTGGTTTACCTAGAATTGCATGTGCAGTATTAGAAAATTCAAAAGCAAATATTGGGAAAAATTTCACTCCTTTCTAAAAATATAGCAATGTTAAATAATATTTTTATTTAAAAAAAGATATATTTTTCTAATTTGATGCCTAAACTTATTATTTTTTTTTCTGATGCTTAGCATGCATCTGTGGAGATTTTGCACTATTACACACTTTATTTTCTTTTAGTTGGTATATGTGAGTCCACTAGAACAGTGCTCTATGTCACTTCTTCCAGACGACACAGAAAGATTTTGGACAGAAGATGTTTCAACCGGCATTCACTACCAGATAAACTCAGAATCAGCTCTAACATGGCACCAAGCAAGGAAAAGCTGTCAGCAGCAAAATGCAGAACTACTAAGCATTACAGAGACTCAGGAGCAAGAATATGTAGGAGGTAAAAGGACAGATAATAAGACCTTAAAATGTCTGTGATGAAGTGGGCTGCCTTGTTGTGTGCCTCACGGAAGAAAGAGGGCAGGGTGTCAGGGCTGGTTGGGCAGCCACCAGAGGGAGATGGTCTGAACTGCCCTTGCACTGCCTGGGTTTTTTATAAAGCATTGGCCACAAACCTCTTTGGCAGTGAAATGTCCCCATGCCAGCACTGTGCTCCAGATGGGAGCTCCTGCAGCTCCTGCAGTCGGCCCCAGGGGAAGGGTTTCCTCTGCTCACCTTTGTGCAAGGGCACTCAAACCTGACCAGGGCTATGGGCTGGTCCTCTAATTTACCTTTTTCCAATGTGCTTCAAGGATTATTAATATTTTCAGGAGAATATACGCTGATGGTTAGATTGGTCCTAATATGTGTACATATGCATACACAAAATCAAAATAACTCTAGTGGATTTTAGGTACAGGTGTCATGGCATCTGTTTGGTTATACATAGTGTAAAGAAGGCTCCCATAGAAAAAAAAACTGGGAAAAAACTTACTGACTTTTTCTTTTACTCCATGAAATCTGTTACAGAAGACTTTTAGCAAAATTCCCTTATGAATATCAGGGCTTTTTTATATGTCTTGTGTTCTAATAAAAGCAAGTGAGAAAAAGAAAGCTTTATTTAAGTAGTGAAATAAGATGTTGATTTGCCCTACTAAGATCTCTGGTAAATCAATATAGATTAATTTTCAAATTTTAATTTTTGTAATCAGTGCATCTCAGTAATGCAGAAAGTACTGGTTTTGGGCTGGTTTAAAATAAGAAACATGAATTTCTTACTTTACACTTAATTTCTTTTAGATGACCTTACTGTGAATAAGAATAGAGAGACAAAACTGACGGATTTTTTTTTCTAATTTAGAGCTAACTAAAGAATTTGGTTTTGCCTTCTGGATTGGATTGAACGCTTTGGATTTCAACAGTGGATGGCAATGGGCTGGGGGCAGCCCTTTCAGATATTTAAACTGGGCTCCAGGTAAGAGATGTATCTATTTTGTAATCTTTGAATTAAGTCTAATAAAACACCATCTAATAACTGCCCTAGCTAACTTTATTTTAGGAAAACCTATTCTCATTTACAACAGTTTGAGATCTAGATCCCTGTTTTAAGACTAACACTTTTAAATTACAAAGTTCATTGTGAATATCAGTTCTGAATATTATTCTATTCTCTTATCTAAACAGAGAGCTTATTTATGAAAGCAGAGAGTCATTTGGAGTGATACATAACCCTACATATCAAAGATCAGAATTTTCCATAACATATTGTTCATGACTGTGAATAAAAGTAAAATCTTCCAAAGGCAGCAAAATATTCAGCAGATAATGGCTCTATGTTGTTTGGAGAAATCCTAAACACTATTGAGAGGCCCAGGGAGCCATCTTATAATATCCAACAATTTATGCAAAATTGCACTGGGCCACTCCAGGAGGGGAAATGGGGTAGGTTTATGGTGTTCCTCATACAGGGTGAGCTCTTCTTTTTGCTTTTTGGGGTTTTTTGGTTCTGTGTTTGCTTTGTGCCATCAGTATTCCAAACTGTCTCCTGATCTGGAAAACTTTCAAAGTGTCAAATGAAAAATTAAACTCTCCTCTAAGTTTTCAAGAGCTATATCAGGAAATTTCCTCTGCTGCTCACAGAGGTTTGTACACACTGCAACAGAAAATAGCTATTTTATAGGAAAGTAGAATTGTGAAACTCTTGCAATATACTGGAAAGATAATATAACTTAAAACTCAATATATGAAAATTTGGAAGTTTTTGTCCAGTTTTACCAGTTCTTCCTGCAAGAACCAGTGTCAGGAAAAGAATTAGACATTTCCCTGTACTGTCCTGATAACAAAGTCAGTGGAGGGTCATTATTTCATTCTCAGTGTATTGACTAAAGGTAGCACTGTATAAACATCAAGGCAATTATCCTGTAGGGAAGAGCTTCTTCCTATTAGTGATTCAAGGAAACATAAAAAGCAGATGTGTCCACTGGTAATATGATGTTTCTGTTAATATTTTCTATTTATTTCTTGCTGTGAGATTCTATTTTCTCTTTTACTTAAAGGAAGTCCTTTCCTGCTCCCTGGGAAAATCTGTGGACTGTTGAATCCCAGAAAGAATGGTAAATGGGAAAACCAAGCATGCAACCAGAGACTAGGCTACATTTGTAAAAAAGGATCTTTTGGCTCAAAGCCTGACATTATGCCCAAAGGTAGGTTAGTCAAATGAAAAGAAAGGTTTTTATGACTTCTAGAAAGAGAAACTTGTATGCAACATTATTTTTTAACAAGGATGTTAGAAACTTTCAAAATACACAGCTATACATGACACACAGACTTTTATAAGCTGCCCTTTTTCTTCCTTTGTGTATTAAACATTCATAGGAGAATATTATTATTTTGTTCCTTCACTCTGTCTTTCATTCTTGCAAGACAGACTGTAGATGCTTCATCATGGTAACCAGACCCAAAAGGCAAATTTGCAGAAATATGGTAGGAAATATTATTCTCCTCTGCTTCAAATGAATACCTGCAGTTACTCATACATTCCTGAAGAAAGTCCTCCTCTGTCTGATGTCTGCAGTTTGCAGTGCTTTGGTTTCATTTGAGCAGAGCAGGAGCAGCAACAACACTGACACAGACCTTGGTGCATCCGTGGGCCACCCCAGCACACCAGCATGGCTGTGGACATGGCCATGTGAGAGGGGTCCACTGGAGACTGCCATCTGGGAATGTTGTAAAATCTACTTTTAAAGAATGAGTTACACTAAACAAAGTAGAAAAATAAATTTAGAGAATCTTTATTCCAGTATTAACATTAAAAACAAATGCAGAATTCTATTTTTAAAGCAAGACCAAGGTATGTTTTAAAAAGCAAGACCAAGGTATGTTTTTAAAAATATAAGTTATAAAATGCCACTGAGAGGTTATGCAAAGTCCCCACTAATTTACAAAGTTTACTGACTTGCAGTTGCCAAAGAACTGCTTCATGCTTTTACATACCTGAAAGATAAGTTTGTTTGTGAGAAACCACAGACCAGCAGGCAGAGCCAATGTGAGTCACCACAGGCAGCACAAGACTGAGTAGCTCTGGGGGACAAAGAGAGGAGAGACTGCTGTCTGCTTTGTTCTCTCTTTTCTCACAGATCATTATTTCAAATTGCATTTCTGAAACAATGTGGGTATTTTTCAGTGGTTCTCTGTTTAAGGAGAATTCATTTTATTTACATATTTAGCATCCTGTGCCTTAATGATATTTGCTTTAAATTTGAATGTATTTAGCATTGCCAACTACAGCTTTATATTTATTAATATAGTTCCATTTTTGTAAAGAGTTCTCAAGAGACCTCATTCTAATGTCCTCTATTTTCCTCTTGTTCTGAAAAATTCTGTTCTGATTTTAGGGGAATTGAGGCCTGTTCAGTGCACAGATGGCTGGTGGCCATATGCAGGTCACTGCTACAGCATTCACCAGGACCCCAAAACATGGCAAGATGCTCTGTCCTCATGTAAAAAGCAAGATGGAGATTTGGCAAGCATCCACAACATTGCTGAATACAGCTTTCTAGTGTCACAGCTTGGTTACAGTGAGTATACATGTAGGCCTGCATTGCATTTGCTCTGTCTGTGACATAAAAGCTGAACTTCATATTAAAGTTTAATGTTTCTTTGAAATATCACAATTGAAAGACTGAATCCAACTTGCCATGCTCTTTTATGTCGTTGCTATTGCATAAATACAGAACTATATCTATGTTTATCAAGAAACAAGCCAAGTTGTAAAACTTTATAAAGGAGGAGAAGAAAAACAAAAGAAAAGGAATTCTTTTCAGAGGCACATAAAGATCTCTAATTATTGCACTTCTGGTACCTAAATTCTACGTACAAGGCTTTAGAGCTGAGCTACAAACGTAGAAGATAAGCTTCTTGCTGAGATTCAAACCTCTTGCTGACACTAAACTCTTGCTATATATCCTTCTAAGAAAACAATATTTTTCACTTCTGGTATTTCTTGGATCTGTAGTGACCATTCCTGACACTGCAGCTGCTGGCCTTGGTGAGCACACCTGATGAGCCAACACAACTCCTCTAATGTCTTGGCAGGTGTCTTCATGGCTTGGACTCAGTATGATCTCCTGACAGGTCGGACACCCACAGCCATTCAATGTCTTCATGCTCAGGACCATTTTGTTGTTCTAAATCACAGAAAGTCTGCAAAAAATCTTCTGCCAGCTGTAAAGAGCCTTATGTTCATTAAAATCAGCATTTCTGAATGGAATCTGATGGTTTTTCCACAATGTATCTCTTATAGAGATCTGAAAGGAAACAGCATTTTTATAAAAGCACAGAGACCAGCTCTTGTGTACCACATGCCAAATTTATCACTCCCTGCTTGTGCATGTGGAAGCATTCACTGCACGGTGGAGAATAACCAAACCTATTTATTGTCATGCTTCAGAGCCAACAGAAGAGCTGTGGCTGGGTCTGAACGACCTGAAGGTTCACTTCCACTTTGAGTGGAGTGACGGGAGCCCTGTGACGTTCACCAAATGGCAGCGCCGGCATCCCCTCTACACCAGCGGGCTGGAGGACTGCGTGGCTATGAAGGGGCAGGTTAGCATGCACTCATCCTGCAGCAATGCAAATTACTGACCTTATCTGCTTAATCAGGCATCATTCCTTTCCTTATCTTGAAAGAGTTTTGTTCCAAAATTTGGAATCAACCAGAAGACAAGTTCAGAGGTCAGGAGACATCACAAGGAGAGGAAGGGTTTTCCTAGTACCACCTTCTGAAATTCCTTGTCTGGTGAAAATTCTGATTCAGAAATTTTCCATTAAATTGTTTCCCTTGGTTTCAGCAAAGAAGTTTAAGCTCTGGGAGAGGGATAGTGATGAACTAGTTAATACTCTGTGTGGGTACCACTGGTGCTATTTGCATACCTCATGTTCCAATCAGATAGACAATTTTGTCCCTCAGTGTCACATCACTGAGACGTGGCATTGAGGCACAGAGACCTGGCACTAGGACATGTTTCTTCAGCGGTCATCTACCTGCCAAAAAAATAATGTAAAATTCTATAGTATTTCTGACTGCTTGACTCACAAACTTTATTTTTATTGCAATACATGATTGTTTGATACAATTACCTGCATGTGCATGCACATGTATGCACACGCAAAAAGTGTGTCATGAATTTTGAAAGAAAAAAAATTAAAAGGCTGGTATGATATGCATACTGTTATTGAGAGAACTTTTATGTCATACAATAATGTTAATATTTGCCAGTATTAGACATGAAAAGAATTGAACCTAAACCAGATTTTATGGAGGGGGATGAGGGGAAAGCTCTTCTTAAATAGGCTATATTTTTTAAAGTAATCAGTCACATTCAGATTCCTTGCTGGATAAAACAGTTATACTTACTACAACCCTAGCAGATATGCATTAGTTAGGTTTAATTAATCTTTTTTCCAGCAGTATAGTGAAATGATCTTGCTCCAAAGGCAGATCATATCAGTTGCAGATGAGACGGATCTTTACAAACTCTTTAATTTCAAAGTTATGATAAGAAGTAATGTTGAGACTTCAAAATGTTAATTTCCTTCTTTCACCTCAAAACAGCATTAAATGGATCTTAAACTAGTACTTATAGATGTGCCTACTTGTTTTAATAAATCTCCAGCTGGCCTTGTGAAGAAAAAGAAAAATGACTAGTTGTGCTTTTGTGTGCCCTTTCCTGACATTTGTTCCTTCTCCCTGCTATTCTAGGATGGATACTGGGCAACTGATATTTGTAATAAGCAACTTGGTTACATCTGTAAAAAGAAGCCTTCATCACAATCCTCTGAAAAAGAGACAATTGAGGACCCAGGCTGCCAGAAAGTAAATGCTCTCTCATAAATAATAATCTTTGAAAAAATGTGCAGGAATTAATTTACTTGTTCTCACTTTTTTGGATACTGTCATTGTATCTTATAGAAAATCTACTGCTGAGACAACCTGTCTCTTCCTGGTAGCAGTTTACTAATACAATTTTTCATTTCTGTTGTGAAAATTTTCAAGAAAGTTGAGATTCATGTATGTGTAAGTGAATATTGCCTTGCCCTCCATTCCCAGATGAGCCACCCTGTGATTCAGAAAAGCATTGTGTCTGTATTGGTCAGCAGAGATCTCTGTAAGAGCAGGAAGAAGTGGGGCTGTTTTACTGATATTCCTCCTTTCTGCTCTCTCTGAAAACAAGCATTTCTGGATTCCTCTTGGCTCGGAAAATCTCATTTCTTGTACTTGAGAATGACAGAGACAGCTTGGGGGGCTGTGCTTGAATACTGCAATACAGAAATTCATTTCTGTATTGTGGTATTTTGGTGTTTCATTATGTCTGATTGTGCAGCTCTGGAAAGCTGGAGCTGTAGGTCCCCCTGAATAAATCACAGGCTCCTTATAGACTTGGTTTGCATAACCTCAACCTTACAGAGCACTGGAAAGCCACAGCAAACAGCAGTCACCATTTTGTTTGAGAAGTCATATATGCTAAAAAGAGATGAAAACTGAGATCTTAATGTCATCCCTTAAACAAAAAGGCA
Source organism: Passer domesticus (assembly GCF_036417665.1). Classification (NCBI taxonomy): domain Eukaryota; kingdom Metazoa; phylum Chordata; class Aves; order Passeriformes; family Passeridae; genus Passer; species Passer domesticus. The sequence continues at coordinate 19,328,479 of NC_087474.1, read as the reverse complement.
TCTGTAGGAGTGAACATTATCAAAAAAAAAAAGCTTTTATTTACTAACAGATCAGCCCAGTCTCATCTTAGTTTTAAACTCAACTGCAACAAATTGAGCATTTAATATTTATGTACACAAGAACATAGAAATTTCTACATTGAAGTCTCTTTCCATTGCACATTAAAAATCTTATGTTTGTCACAGGGTTGGAAAAGATATGGTTTTCACTGTTACTTTGTGGGTTCTGCACTTTTGACATTCTCAGAAGCAAATAAGACATGTGAACAGAGCAAAGCTTATCTGGCTACAGTGGAAAGCAGGTAGGAAAATAACTTCTCTAAAAATCAATGTTTTTAATGGAGAAACTTGCAAGAATTTTCCACTTTTTGATCCCATCAAAGTGTTTTATCAGCATTTTCAAAAAATATTATTGTAGCAAAGCATGCAAAGATAATCCATGCAGGAAACCTAAACCCGAACAAAACACTTCAATGTTGTACAGCTATCACTTAATCCATTACAACAACTTTCAAATGTCAGGGCTTCTTGAGTTAAAACATTTCCTCTTATCTTTCAATTCATATTTAAAGCAATTTCTGGCATTGGTGGGGTTTTTGGTTTTCTTTTTTGGTTGTTTGGTTGGGTTCTTTGGGGTTTTTTCCTTTGCTGGGATTTTTTTTCTGTTGGAAAGTAGGTACTACAATTTTCATCTTATTGAATTCACTTATTGACAGGAGATTTCTCATTATGACATGAAAGTTTTAATAAAAATATTTTCCTAAACTACCTTCTAAGGCAAATTCTGAACAAATGTAAGAAATCTTCCCCAGAGCCTGCCCTCTCCCACAGCCAGGATGTATCATCTCTAATCTACCTACATCCCTGTCAGGCTTCAGAGGCTACATGGCCCCTGAGGAACATGACTGCCTTCAGAGGTGATGGGTAGCAAAGCTGACTGCTTGGTCCTGTCTTGGTGGTCTGTTTAAGGCACCTCAGAGATTTGGAAAGACTGTGATAAGAGTAGAATATAACTAGAAGCCCATGGGAGCAGCAATTTGTGATGTTTCAGATGCATTCAGCTGTAAGGAGAAAGTTGTCCCTCATTAAATTCTTTTGACTGCAATTTAAAGCCTGACAGGGTTTTGCCTGGACTTCACTGAGGAGCTATTGTTTTGGGGTCATGTTAACACTTCTCTGTTTGTATCTCTTAGATGAATATTGCACACTAACAGGCTGTGAATGAACACTGTTTCCCACTGCAGAAATGAGCAAACCTTTCTGATTAGTCTGACGGGGCTGAGGTCTGAAGAATATTTCTGGATTGGTCTCTCTGACACAGAAGAAAGAGGGAGTTTCAGGTGGACCAATGGAGAAACTGCTCATTTCACACACTGGAACACAGCCATGCCAGGTAAGCTCTGCATGGGCTCATCCCCTGCGACCGGAGTGCAGCTGCAGCTCACACAGGTTTGTGCTTTCATTCCCCTGGTTAGAAATTAGAGTGGGCACTATGTTTTGTGCCTGCAGCTGTAGGTGGCCAACACCATCAGACCTGTGCCTGACACCAGCACTGTCACAGCTGAGCTACAGGTGATGGTGTAAGTCAACCTCCTGCCAAGCTGTGCAGAGACAGATTTTGGCAGGTTAGACTGAAGGCAGTGTGTAGGAGTTAACAAGGTCCATGGTATAATTATTTTTGCCATTTTTAACACCAGTTAACAACAACTCATCAGCTTTAGAAAAATTATTCTGGACATATTTTTGACTCAAAATGTGCAGATGTGAGAAATGAGCAGTGAACAAGAAGCAGTTTGGCATTTCAGTAATACAGTAATACCTGTGAGCTTTTGCCTTCACGCAGCTAGTTATGCCTTAAAAGAAACCTTCTGTACTTGACATCACCCTTCTTGAAATTGAGTTATAGGATACTAAGAACTGCAAAGTACTTGTCAGGTCATCTATTACATATGCAAATTTAATCAAGGGCCATTTTCCCTCTGATTTCCCCGAGTTGGCAAGATAAGGAAGATCTATTTTCTGAAGCTGCAAATCTCTGGTCTTGGTAAAGCTGTGTCTGTGGACTCACTGGCCCCTGTCTGGCCTCTGACAGTTGATATTAAAAATAGTTTTATATCCAGGATATTTTTAGTATTCATAAGCTGCATCTTTCTCTTCATAATTTTCAATGAATAAAAACAAAGGTCTCATTCCTTAGACAGCAGTTAAGGCTTTGGTTCTACTCATTTCTTTTCCACATCACAAAGGGAAAGAGCAAGGCTGTGTTGTCATGAGAACTGGAATTGCAGCTGGATTATGGGATGTTGTTAGCTGTGAGAAGACATCAAATTACCTTTGCAAGCAGCAGGCAGCAGGAGTGCCACCTCCTGCTCCTCCAGGACAGGTCCCTGTGGCCACGTGTGCCGAAGGCTGGGACAGAGCCTCCCGGGCAGACTCATGCCTCAAAGTAAGTGTGTGTGCACCTTTGCTGGGAGCCTCAGCATGGCCATGGGGACAGTGCCCTGGTCACCAGGATGCTGGGGCATTATTTGGGAACGATCGCTTTGGTATTCAAGGCAAGAAAACATGGGGGAAAAAATCCATCGAATGTAACAAAAGTCAACAAAGGAAAATGATGAACACAGAGTGCTAGAAATGTGCTTTCTTTTATCTAAATACCAGGTGAGAACCTCACCTAATTTATTTGCTTCCAGGAGTTTGGAACTTCAAAAAACATAGTATTACATCTCAAGAGCTGGCAGTGTCATTTACATTAAAAAAATGTTTCTGAGAGAAATTGTGCCCCTCTGACAACCTTTTCCCATGCAGCATGTGATACCTGTAGCAATATTTTGGATCTGGGTTTAGTTAGTAGCCCTTTACAGCAAGTAAAACTTTTGAGCATTTTCTTGATTTAGCTAAAATGCCTTTAAAAGCTCTCCTTTTGCAAAGGAGAAAATGAAAGAGAAGCAATACAGACCAAGTTAATAAACATACAGCATTGCTCTTCCGTGTCTTTACATAAGTTTGCTCTCACTTTCTTTCCTGAGACTCTGTGCCTGTTGGGAGACCACAGCTGACTTTATTCCTGTATTTGCAAGGGTCTGAGCTTCTATGTCACATGCAATTATGATTAAATTTGTTCTGCCATTTACCAAATTGTTAATTATAATTTCTATAAAATGTCAAGCACTTAGTCCTGTTAAACATTTCCTTAGTCCAAGAATGTATGTTCCTCATGGCAGAAAGTGTATTTTATATTCGTATGCTTGCACCTCAACAAAAACCTCTTCCTTAGCTGGGGTCCACACTTGGCCAAACAACTTTCTGTATCCATTTTATCTTTTCTAATCCAACTCACTGACTTACCCTTCCCCTTCCTTTTCTCAAAAATCTTCTGCTTTCTACTGCAAAATGCCATGGTTGAGTTTTTCCCTCTTTTTTTGAACCTTTCAGTGGACAAAGTTTCAAGTAAATTACAGATTTCTCTTCTGTACATTCTGATACTTTTTGTTCTCTTCAGATGCCTATACTACTTTTGCCTTATTTTAAAATAGATGATGCTAAGAAAAAAATATTTACACTTCCCATTTTTAATGTTTAATATTAGAGGCTTGGACAGGTGTCATGTCTCACTCAAGAATAAACGTGTGCTAAAATGATGCTGATTTTAGTTACACATATTCTATAAATTTCACAAATTTACTAATTTATTTTTACTTTGTGTTGTCAACAGTTTTATGTGAGAGAGGGAAACCAAAAGAAGTCTTGGTTTGATGCTGAAGAATTCTGTAGAGAAATAGGTGGAAATCTGGTTACTATCAATACAAGAGAAGATCAAATTTTATTATGGCAATTAGCTTCGTGAGTATTTGCATAAGGATTCTTTTTCATATTCCTGCTATGTTAAATAAAAATTACTTAAAACATATCTGGAGCTGAACAAATGAGTGAATAAAAACAACCACATTTAAATTACATTGATACAAGATTTTAGCACCCTGCAACATTACTTTTGAGAAAAAAATCTTGGGTGTTTCAAAGTGGCTTAATATTTTGGTAGTTTTCATCAAAGGTTTCAGCAAGGCTGTCTTCCAAATTTTATCAAAGATAAGTCTCTTGTCCTAAAGGGAGAAAATAAAATATTCAACTCTAACTGGCATTTTGTAACTGTCTGCAATTCTTCTTTAACCAACTCATACAAAAAAAATCCCTTGAGTTACTGTGTAATGTAAACCAATATTCAAGGACTTAATGTGATTTTTTTTTTCCAACTATAAACTGAAGAATCCTGAAATCAAAGAGTAATTCATTTTAATTAACCTTTGGTAGCATTGTAGATGCTATGTCTTGCTTGTGACATATAAACTCTGACATTATTTTCCCCTCAAATTAGATCAATATTCTGGTTGTATTCCATAATATCAAGACAGGTCAATGACACATAGTACACAGGTTTTTAACCAAAACTCTTCCACATAGTGGAGAATTGAGTTTTACTTTCTGAAAATATTTTAAACCTTGCTATTGAGAATTTTTTGTGATCTTACCCTTCTTAATTTTAAATATATTTCAGTATTGTGATCACCTGAGTGTGGTTTTATTTGTCTGTTAAGTCTCTTTGCTCTAGAGTATAAAATATTTGTGGAAGGAAATCTTTGTGTTATGCAGTGACTGAAATAGTAATTTTATTTGGTCCATAGGCATGACAAGATAAAGAGCATGAAATATTAACTAAACTACTTAGGAAGAGCTAAGAAGCAAATGAAAACACTTGAAAATCAATCCTCACTATTTTTATTAGTTAAATAAACATCTATGCTTTACTTTTGCTAAAGCCTCTGTTATTGAGCTCATACTACAACCAAGATGTGTGCTACATCCACAGGGATGGAAACCTGAGCTGGCTCTGGGCCACATCACTTTAACTCCTTTTTAAGTATGAGAAGATTTAGCCCAACACAGAGCACTATCTACAACCTGACAGAGTGCAGGGAGTTAGCTTGGCTTTGGGCCACAGCTCCCAGTTCAGGATATTTCTGTGCTTTTCAGGGTTTATATCCCAGCTCTCTTTCCATGCTTTTATATCTATATTGTATGAATTATTTTAGGGACAAAGGACTGAACACTCAGGCTTTCTGGATTGGTTTGTTTCTCTTAAATCCTGATGAAGGATTTGCCTGGATTGATGGCTCCCCTGTGAGTATTTATTTGCTGGATATTACCTGACTTTCTGTCTTTTAGAAAATCTATACTTTAGAATATATACTGAATAGATGCAGTGCACTGTCTTAACACAGCATTGCTTGTGTTTCATCCCTGGTACCATGTTATATCACACCTTCAACAGTCTGTGCCCTTAGACCTTCCCAACCTCCCAAAATGGGCACTGCTGTGTGGCAGCACAGGGAAGTCCAGCTGCCAACACTCACAAAACAAGATAAATGTGACTCTGTCCATCAGTTTCTCTTTTATCAAACACATGGTTTTCTATACCATGTAGTCTCTGCACCTTCTTCAGGGGGTGGTGGGGAAAATAACCTGACCAGCATGACCTTCACAGCCCTCTCAGGTCTGTTTGAACTCCTACTGATCCCATAAAAATGGTACTTGAGATGATGAGATACTGCAATTGTGTCACAATGGCAAACTCAATTACTTCTATTCAGCTCGAATCACACGGTAATTGATATGTATTTCCAACACAGGTAATTTATGAGAACTGGGAGGAAAATGAACCTAACAACTATGGAGAACTTGAACATTGTGTTATGCTCAATAGATCACCCCAAATGCGCTGGAACGACTTGCGCTGTGAACATTTACTTAATTGGATTTGTGAAACAAAAAAAGGTATTATTACTTCCCCATTTAATTGGAGCAATAAACACAAGCTTAAAAAGCAAATTTTATGGATTTAAACAAATTGAAAGGAAGAAAGACAGTGGGAATTGTTCATTTTAAAACCAGCAGTAAAGGCAACACATAAAACATGCAGAATGAATTGAAATATTTCTCTTGTCCTTGGGTGCAGGAAGTTAGAGTGACCCTGTTACTTCATCTCTAGTTTTATCTCTTTCTGGCATGGGTTCAATAAGTTTGTGGAGGAAAGGTACTTATCCCCTCTCCTTTTATTATTCCCTCTATTTCTATCTGCTTCAAGCTTACCCAGGATAGCTGTAGATGCAGGATGCTAGAGTTCTCTCTATGGAAGTGAAAAAAGCTTTGCTTCCCACTGGGAAACAACTAATGGGAACCAAGAGAGGGATCAGTGCTATAAGAACTAGCAACTCTGAAAACTCAATCTGATCAAAAGCTGAGGCTGGTGTAACCTTGATGGACTCCTGCATCCACCAGCTTTGCCTGGAAAGCAGAGCCCCGGTACCAAAACCCCGCCAGGCTCACAAAATGGACCTGACAGATGTTGGGGTGCCCCCCAGCAGGAGATGGAAACAGGGTCTGCATGGGCTGAAGAGATCAAGTGACAGCTGACAATGAAAGAACTTGTTTTGCTTGCTCAGTCCTACTTCTACATCCCTGCTTCCTGGTTGTAAATTGAGTATTTGTATGCATCTCCATGGAGAAGGAGATTTTTAAAACCTTCTTGAAACAAAAAGAAAGTTGGATGCATACAGGGAACTACTAGGAGGCACAATAGGAAGGGGAAGGGATAAGCAATTACATAGAAACACTGAGTGTTTCTAATATTTGATGACTCTGCCAACAAAACCCTTGAAGGGTAAATAAGGCACCATGGTAACATTGAAAAATTGCTTAACCAAAAAGGAAGAATCACTGTTCCCCTTTGGTAAATTAGTCACACAAGTGCACCATCCAAGCCCTGATTTCTGCATAGCAGCTCAAAGCAGCACATCCTGTGCAGCCCCTTCTGGCACACTGAGCATGCTGCTTTGTATAGATGTGTCTCTCTGCTCTTGGTGAGATTACTCAGAAGGAGCTCAGAAACCACGACACAAAGACTCTGATCAGTTTATCTTGATCCTAGATGACATTTCAAAAGCAAGAACAAAATCAAGAAATTCATCTTGTAATTGTGAATCTAGACTATGTGATGAGCAACATGAGAGAAGATGTGCTCAGATATGAATTCCCTCATGTGCACTTAAGACACCTATTTACAAAAGATATTCCAGATTTCTGAGAACAATGAATGTTACAGTTATGTTAGGATTAAACAATAAAATCAAAATGAGCCGAAGTACATAAATTAATAATGAGACGTTGAGGTAATTTTAGTTCTATAGTTTACTAAATACTTAAGAAGAATGTGTTTAAATGATCCCAAAATAATTTTACTTGATTTTTCTTTTTTTGTTGTTGTTGTTTATTTCTCATTAAACTATTTCTGTCATTTCTACAATACTGTGTTTCTGTCCATCAAACAAGAGTAGAAATGTGAAAATTAGTAGTCCAGAAGTACAAAACAACAGGCATTCATATGAAAGCACAGTTCCCTTTGAGAGGCTATAGCTGGCTCTGGGAATACAGCAAATTTGCTTCCTCCTGATTCAGCTTGTAATCACAAACTTGAGTTTGATATCTATTGGCTCTTCAGGACTCTTAAAAACAGACTGTCCTGGTAAAAGCCAAGTCATCAGGAAAGGAAGAATTCATTGGCACACTGGAAGTTACATCTGACATTAGCAATAAACCAGCATTAAATTTTCAGTACTTGTGGATAGTCTATTACCATCTAGGTAAACTTTAGAATTTACTATATTGGATTATGTTGTTTGGCTCTAGTCCCAAGAATATAAAAAAACCCCAAACATTGAGTGTCAAGTGAAAATGCTAAAACACATATTCAAAGTAATTTTTGTTTAATCTACCACAACTTTACTGTGAAACATGGATTTATTTTTTTTTTGACCCAGTGCTTTTGGATATACATTACTGTAAAGTACATATTTTTCACTAGCTAAATATTTCTAAATTATACACTTTAATATGGCAGAATGTGCTCTAAATTCTTGAAAATGCATTGTCTGATTCAGTTTGCTTAGCGGGTTTGATTTTTTTACCCTCTATTTTACAAAGCATGTGAAACTCTTTAAAGCAAACGTCTCTGATATTTTCTTTTAATTTGGGATGTTGCTTATGAAAATCTTCTCTTTTACAGGTACATTGATAAAGCCTGAAGCAAACTACAAGCTTGGTAGGTTTTTTTTCCTCTTTCACAAAGATTACTGTATAGTTTTCAGACTCTGTACAGACCAGATAGGAAAAGCATTATATATGATTCTTCATCTTTCAGACTATCAGCTCACCAATGATGGATGGATTATATATGAAAATAAGCAGTACTATTTCAGCAAAGAACATGTCCATATGGAGGAAGCACGGAGAATTTGTCAGAAGAACTTTGCTGATCTTGTTGTCATTGAGAAAGAAAGCAAAAGACGATTTCTGTGGCACTATGTAAGCAGAAAGCCTATTAATTCTGTATAGTTGAATTTTGAAGCACAGCAGGTGATAAAATACAGGGAACATACTAAATATTTAGCAAGGCTGGAGTCCTGAGCTATTGTCCTACATTACTTATTTATAGAGCAATAGATTTGTTCAGGACTTGTAAAATTACTATTGTTTCTAATAGGTAGAGGAAAATGCAGATATTAAAGAGGTTTGCAAATATTAAAGGTGCAGCAAAGGATAGTTCAGGCCCAGGTTTCTTATATTTTCTAATATATGTAGCGTTCAGCACAGTGAAAATTGCTTTCTTGTCCAGTGGGCCTCACTCCAGGATGTTCCACATATCTCTGTTGCCTGCTCGAAACCTGAGTCTGAACTTATCATATTCTTAAGTGAAGCTTAAATTAAAAAAAAAAAAAAAAGAAAAATAAATCACAGGCATGATTAATTTGCTTTCAGATTTTTGCTTGACAATGAGGAGCAATTTAGTGCTTAACTATTAATTACTTCTATTTTAGATTTACACAAAACGCAGAGGAAAATCATATTTCATTGGCTTAGTTGTCAGCTTTGATCACAGATTCAGGTGAGTAAAGAAAAACTGGTAATGGACAACAAATTATGGTAATTTCATCTCAGTGAGCATTTCTGTGTGCTTTCATCTTGCAAGTTAAAAACTGTTGTACAACTTGACTTCTGGACAGTTTTAACGAGAAGTCTCAGATCCAAAGAGTTGCATTCCTCTATATTTAAGCAGAGAAATGCATTTTCCTTACAAACTTGGGAAAGCAAACCCAATAAAAATTCATGGCTAAGATTCAGCTCACTTAATGCCTTACACTGTGAAAACTGCAACCCTCCATAAGTAGTGAGGAGAAGCAGCTAATTTTAAGATGTTATTTACCTGATCTGCCCTTGGCATCAACCTAAGGGTGAAACTTACCCTGACCAGATCTCCAGTGGCTACAGAGAAAGCCTGGGAAGTTTTGATATAATATATATGTAAGGGTAAAATCAAATTTATCCCAAGCAGTTCAAGTTAACATGAGCTGGAAGCAAGAAGCATAAGTAGCATCTACTCCAAAACTTTCTGAAATTTCTGGCAGGAAACTTGTTTTACCAATCCATTTGTTGAAGACTTTCAGGAGGACACCTTTCTGGGATGTGAAGGATGTCCATCCATGCCTTGAACGTGGCAGTACTAAACAGATGAGAGGCTGCAGTAGTGCTGTGGCTGTGTCCTCTCCAGGATATGTGGAGCTTTTGCCCTCTGGTCTGCTAATACTTTGCTTAGCCCTCTTCCCAAACAGATCTTGTGAGTAACTGACTGCTGAGATGTCTGCTGGCAGCCACTGTCCCCTTGTTTCTTCCAGATGGCTGGATGACAGCCCCGTGAATTATGTTGCCTGGGCTCCAAATGAACCCAATTTTGCAAATAATGATGAAAACTGTGTGATAATGTCAGAAGATTTTGGTGAGTAAAATAGCAACAAGAAATATTTGGGTAAAATTTACCATCAAAATCCAAAATGTTTGTTACACACCTAAATTTGAGGCTGCCCCACAGAGAGGTAGTTCAACAACACTGACATCTTTTCGTAACACGCTCAAGTTTGAAACTGTGTCATCACTTAGAAAAGAAACATTGCAGAGGAAGGAGGAGCGCATTAGGGTAAATGTGTTTGACTTGTGCTTTATAATGCCATGTGAACCTGACTGCTCTAGTGGTTATACAAGAGTTTCTCTGTATTCTGCAATCTTTACAAGAATTATCTGTATTCCATTTTTTTACAGGCTTATGGAACGACATAAGTTGTGCTGTGAAAAATGCCTTTATCTGTGAAAGGCACAATTCAACTTACTCAGGATTTGCTCCTACTGTACTTCCACCTCTGGGAGGATGTCCTGAAACTTGGCTTTTGTTTAACAATAAGGTACAATAATAAATCTCAGACATATTTAGGAGATTTGCTCTAGGTGAAGAAAGCACCTATCACTTTTATCTCATTAAATAAATTCTCTCTCTTTAAACACCAATTTACTAAGAAGTATGCTAGTTAGCAGTGCACTGCATTTTCAGGTTGGCAAATTTGTAACTCAATATGAAAAAAAAAGGTGACTTGAATGTTTGAAATGATAATTTCAAATAAAAAGACTGTGTGCCTTTCGCCATAGTTACTTTTCCTGTTTCTAGATACTTCTGCTTATTTCAGGCATATTTACTGCATAGAAATCCTGATCCATTATCCTTATCTGTAAATGTAACCCTATTTTTCTGAGTAACAAAGATGAAAAAAATGAAAGGCCACACTTTTCATAAGTAATTGGCCATCACAGCAACTCATCCTAAGCTGAGTAACACAAACAGCAATAAACGTCAAATCAAATATAAAAGACAAGCAAGCATTGGTTTCTGCTAAGTTAAGCAATAAAACCTGGACACATGAACTTCTAAAAACTCGCAAAAAACAAACATCAGAGGAAACCCAAAAGTCAATTCCACAATGCAATCAATAGGAAAAGTTTTTATGCATTCAAAGGGCATAAAGAGGGAGGAGCTGTGTCTTCTGTCCCTCAGAAGAAACTCAAAAAACATTTTACACTGGTACTCAGGGAAAACACCCATTCAGAAGGGCACTTCTTCCTGACACTGCTCCACTCCTGTGAGTTCTCACATGAGCTGAGGTTTTGGCACTCCATCTGTGGTATATGATTGAAAAAACTTGACCTGAGAAATTACTACCTGCTCCAAATTAGGTTCACAATCAGGAAATAGTTCCAGTCCCTCAAAAATTCTACTTTTCAGTAATGTAATTCCTCAAAAGCTTTTGGTGGTTGTCTGCTTTTCCCCAGCAGTGACCCCACACGATTGTCAGTGCTGTGCACATGTCACTGGGATTGGCTGGGTCTCCTTCCTGCTGGCTGACAGTATTTGTGTTCCAGCAGATCCCCATCTGCAGCTCTTTGCATGCAGGGACTAGCACAGAATTAATCCAAATCAATCTTAATATTTGACACCCGAAAGTCTGTCTAATCCTTTATTCTCTCCACAGTGTTATAAAATATTTGGATCCAGAGAAGAAGAGCACCTAACTTGGCACTCAGCAAGAAGTGCTTGTAGAGAATTAGGAGGAAATTTGGCCTCTATACACAATAACCAAGTGCAAGGTATGACACCTGGGCCTTACAGCACTGTGTATGAAGCCACATATTTCACCATCTAATGATGAGCCTGAACCTACCTCCAGACCTAAATAACCTATGAAGAAAGACCTGGAGGTGTTTGATCCAGAGGGAAGACTGGAGTGAGATATTATTACACTTCCCAAGTTTTGGCAAATGTCATCTGTGGAAGGAATAGAATAATCTGTTCCCCATGGTCTTGGAAGGGGGATAAATTGTAATAGTTTATAGACATTAAACATATCCATCAGAAATTACGTATCTGCAGTTGATGCTACCTTGGAAAAGCCAATCTTTTTGAAGTAACTTCTGACCCTGATTTCTATAACATTTCCAAGAAGTCTAAATAATTTTTTATCAAAAAATGTTTTCTTTTTCCCCCCTCTTTTTTTTTCCATGAAATCAAACTGCTTCAGCTTGATTACCCATTGTAAATTTTTTCTTTTACCATTCACTCATAGCATAATAATACTGAGGTTGGTATTGCCAATATATTTAGAAGATCATTGGTTGTTGTTTTATTTGTAATTTGATTTACATGGAATCTGAAAAAAGGAAACTCCTCAGGTACTTTTGTTTTATTTTTTAATCTATTTTCTATCAGCTTTCCTTACCTTCCACCTAAAGGATGTTGCCAATGAAACATGGATTGGGCTGAATGACATTAACAGGGAGGATACATATCTTTGGACAGATGGAAGTGTTTTTGACTATTCAAATTGGGCCCCAGGATTCCCATTCAGAGATAAATTCAACGTGGTTGACTGGAAGTATATTACAATAGAGGTAAACAGAAATAAATCAGAAATGTATAACATAAATGACATACTCAGTGTTTGAGTAACCAGCCTGACTTCTGTCTCAGCAAAGATCTGAACTTTAATAGCTTAAAGAAGTGAACTGAAATTTCAAAGATAAAATTTTAAAATCATTAATCAGAAATTAATAGGCCCGTTTAGAATCTAAGCTTACTTTCCTTTGTCAAAGTTAGAAATGCATAAAAAGAATCTTTACTGCTAGAACTAATTACACTTTTTATAATTATTATATTTTAGTGAAAATATTCAGTGTTACTAGTTGTGATTTTTATTCTGGTTTATTGCTTTTCCTTGTATAATGAAAACCCAAATGAAACACCAACAAATTCAGTACAGATTACCATTAACTCCATAGTAAAAATAACTTAAATACGTTTCAAGGAATTTTAATAAATTGACAAAAGACCTTGCAGCAATTTGCCAATGAAAGTACATTTTCTTAAGATATATAATAGAATACATTTAATTTCCAACAAGCAATACATGAAAAGAGCCAGAAAATTAGAAAAGAAAGCTATCAATTTTTTATCCTTATGCCAGTTTCTATTATTTTGCTGGAAATCTTGCATTTTATCAGCAACAATTCTACTTTTCTTTTTTTTTTTCCCTAGACTGATTGTATTAAAATGACAAAAAGGTCTGTAGATGATTCAGGTTTATGGGAAAACACTGATTGCCAGCATAAAAAAAGCTATATTTGCCAGATGGACAGCGGTAAGTTTTTTTTTTCACTTCTTTTTTGATTGCAAAACATTTACTGAACAACCCAACCATTACAACTCAGAGAAACTGACTTTGCCTACCCTGCAGACATCTACACTTAAATCAAGTGCCTGGCATGTAGACACATTGAAGACAGGATTCATGTTCTTAATCATAAGAAAAATGCCCAAACCAGGTTCCTAGAAGGTCTCTGCCTTCAAAATGCCTGTTTTCTCTATTAACAGAAATGTGTAGCAATCTGTGCTTTACCCAGCTATCACAGATATAGGTGGCTGAATGCAGTTATTTTGCAAATACAATACAAAAAGTCAAATCCCTCAGCGACCTCCAGCTGGGAGTCAACCGAGGCCAATTAAACTGATTGGTTTGCTCATCAGTCTCTAGCAAGGCCTTCATAGCACAAGAACAGCAGTACTCAGAGGGGCAAAAGTTCCAGTTTTCTTCATGGAGCCTTAGGGTGGGAGACACATCCGGAGCACAGCTACACTGCAGAGTCTGCAGGAACAAAAACAGGGAACTGCTGAGCAGCAAGTCAAAATAGAGGAAGAAGCCACAGCTGGGTCAGATGATTCACAGCTCTGTCCCATGCAAGTGCAGAAAGCTGCATGACGATGACACTAGCAAAAACAATTGCCAGGGCACCCTCAACAATGACTGAACACAAAGTTTGTGTCTTTTCTTCTGCTCCCATCACTACCTCTAGGCCCTTGCCTTCTACTTCTGCATTCATAATTATAGGTACAAATACATTTTCCTTTTTCACTTCATCCTGTGAGAGAAAGATGTAGCAGCATGGTCACAAAATTTGCATGGTCATAAAATTTGCTTCGAAAGACATTATTTTGAGACTGAAGTGGTGTGAAGATCTTGTCCTGTGCTGATGCCTGGGAAAACCTTCATCTGCACTGTGGTCACAGGACATAGAGAGCTTTGGGGGGAGGATCATGGTGGAACCAGTATTGACATAATTTCATCTGGACAGTCTATGCCTATAGATACTCACAGCACAAGCTCTGCCTCTCTCTAGTTCTTGAATGTGTTTTTACACTGTAGTGTAAAATAATTCCAAATTGCCATTAAAATAAATTTCTTTGGTTTTACGTAAGAAATGCTGTTACTTGATACTGGTGCTGCCATGTTATATTCATCTGTTACTCAAAAGTAATACTGCTATCCAGCAGCTAGTAAATTTTCTGTTTTCTCCTCTTCCTTTCAAATTTGTACCTCTTTCCTACAGACCCTGAACTGTTTCACCCCAGAAGTGCTCCAGATTTTGATTTTGTCCATTATGGCAACAGCAGCTATTTGATCATTCCTTCTAAAATGAATTGGGAAGAAGCAAGGAAAGCATGCAAGGAGAAATCTTCAGAGCTTGCCAGCATTTTTGATTATAACAGTAATATATTCTTGCTGCTGCAGGCAGTGCAGTATGGAGAGCCCTTATGGATTGGGCTCAACAGCAATGTGGTAAGATCAAAAAATGAAGAGTTGATAAAGTTAAATGCTGCTACTATTAGCAGGAGATTTGTGGCATGAACATTTAGAAACCTAGGACAGGTGGACAGTCTCACATCTTTTGACTTTACAGATCTTAAATCATTAAACTCTGTTTTAGGCAATGGAGAAGGATGAGAATCTTTGGCGGTGCTGGTCTCTCTTTACTAGCTCTGTATGAATCTTGGAAACTTAGGCAAAAACACCTAGTAAACTTTCAGATGGCCATTTTTAGGAGAGGTGACCCCTACCCAAAGAGTGCAAGATGGTCAGTTGGGCTAGTGCCTCATGATCATTGGCAGCTGTAGCTTTTCCAGCACGTTTTGGTTCAGAAGGGTTCATAGGCCAAGCCACACAGCTTTGAACACACACTCTTTGTTGTGCCTGCAGGGTCCCAAAGGTTAAAATCTGTAAAAGCTATACTGTAGCAGAAATAGTGAATACTGAGATCCAGGTCCACCACTTTGTAAGGGAACACTCAAGTGACAATCAGTCTTGTTAGCTCTGTGACTGAGTGACAAATTGAGCTTCAGCTTCTCCACTGAATATGCAGTTGCTAAATGTACTTAATTATCATGTTTCTATTTCACTGTTCTTTGAGCTGACTAAACCACTTTGATAATAAAAATGAGCTTTTTCATCAGTAATAATCATCTTAACTATTCATTGTTTTTACTAATTGTGATTCCACACTTATATATAACATAGCAAAACATGTCTGAAATTCAGTATCCCTAGGGATAGTTAAAATGAATATCGTTCAAAAATAGCACTTCCAGTTATATGATACAGCAACACTCTGATAAAACCCCTCAGAAGGCTGAAAAATTGTCTGATAAAATGAACTTGTTGCTGAACAATACATATTTCCACTATTCTAACTGTGTTGTACTCACACCCACCAGAAAAAATGCTCACATAAGTGATGGGTAGTCACCGACCTTAAAATAAATCCTTCCACTTGCACAAGCACACAGGGCATCTCTACCCAAACGAAAATAATAGTGTTTAAGTCCACTTGGCACCAAAGTTGGTTGTTTTTTAGTCATAACAATATGATTTAGAAAGCAGCTAAAATTCCCTTTTGATCAAGCTTGAATCCCCAGACATTCCCCTGATACTTATAAATAAGCCATCATTGATCTTGCAGAGCCAAGCTTTGTGGTTCCTCCTGTTCCCCAGGCAGTGAGTGACCTTGCCCTGATGATGCCAAGCTCAGTATGACCTGGTGAACTTGGCATCTCTCTTGACAAAGCTAGACACTGCAGTGAGATCACATCTAATTCCCCTCTTCTTAATGGCAGCAATATATTGCCTGTGTCTTTTCACTTTTCCTTGTAATTCTTCTGATTCTTCCCAGAAAAGAAAAAAAGGGGAGGAGGAAAGTCTAAACAAAGACTCGAGAATTCCTGCTCAACATATTTCTCTTTTGCTTCTCACAAAGTAATAATTTTCTCTGGTTCCTCATAGTGATGGCGGCAGTTTACTCCTGAATGTTTCTCCTCAAAACTGCTGGAGCTTAGAGTCCTTGTCTGATAGCCAACTCTGAGACCCATTTCCACCTGAGCTTTCCACTGGTTTCATGTTCTTTTGGTCTTCCTGCTTTTCCTGGAGATCTGACTCTTCTGGGGTGGTGATTCCACCTCACAACACTGTTTGACAAGGGACTGAGTCCCCAAGGAGCATTATTTACCCTTAAAACACTTCCATGGGATGTTCCAGAATGGGAGCCATGCTGCTGTGTCCAGCTTTTATGTTGCTGAGTCCTGATTCAGCCAGTATTTTAACAGTACTAGCACAGATACACAAACTGAGCTGCCTGTATTGCTTTGAAAATGTGCTTCTGTATGACTGCATTTAGGTGAAATAGCAGATGAGAGTTTACAAAAGCAATGTCTAATGTCTATTTCAATTTCAGAATTATGGATATTATAGATGGACCACTAAAATGAAAGTAAGTTTTTCTAAGTGGGACTATGAAGAACCAAACCAGAAAATAGCCTGTGTCTATCTAGCACTCTCTGGGAGGTGGAAAACAGCACACTGTAATGAGAAACATCTTTCTGTCTGCAAAAAATCTGAAGGTAAGCAATGGCAATGACTTTTGGGTTTATGGCAGACACCTTGCTTGATCTGCTTTGCCTGAATTACAAATTTTTAAGTATATATTGAAGAATAATAAGGCTGACTATGTAACATCATGGTTATATATGCTTACAGGAAAATGAGGGGTTACTACATAAATTATCAATGAGCCTCAGATTACTCTACGCTTTGTCAGATATAAAGATGTTCAGATATTTTATGTAAGGACTGTTATCTTGAGGAAAATATTAAATGGGAAATTTCTATGATATGATATTTAATTTAAAATAAAATGTATGTGCACTCTTGGAGAGTTTGGGAGTTTTCTAGGGGTGTTTTTTTCTGCTTTTTAATGCTTCTTTTATTTATATAAATTTGTTGATTATAACAAAACAAACTAGAACCAAAATTCTTGAACATTCAAATATCCTTGAAGCAGGCCAAGTTTGATTTAGTTAGTAACACAGAAGAGCACAGATTCACACTGAGTCATCCTCTCACAGCTGACCTGATCCTCACTGTCACTCTTGACTTAGCCACTCATAATTCTAGCACCGTGTGCCAAAGAATACTTTAAACACTTTTAAGAAAAGGTGGTTTTAAGGTTTGATTTCATATATGAAGAACTGCGATCCTTACTGAATGAAAGCATTTATAATATCTCATTCCTTCTAGATGTACTTCCTTCTGATCCCCCCCAGGATATTGGACAATGTCCTGAATCTGATCACATATCTTGGATTCCTTTCCGAAGCCACTGTTATTATTTCAATGCCAATGAAATGAGCTGGGCTCAGGCTGTGACTCAGTGCATTCAAGCAGGTAATTATTACTTTTACCCAAATATAGAACTTCAATCTTGACATTAAAAAGAAGTCTTGAAAAAATCTTGAAGAGTAATAATGCAAAATCTACAAATATTAAAAATAAGGAATAAATGTCTCATTTATTTTTTACTGTTATGTGCTTTTAAGTTATGTTGAGTTTAAGGTGATTTCCTTGTTCTATTTTTCCAGCTGCGTTTGTTTCTCGTTATATTTCTTCATTCACAAAATTTCTCCTTTTAGTAAGATCTTAAATTTTATATGACTTGAAAAAATCCATTTGTTCCTGGCCTTATCCCTTCTTTTCCATATATTTCCCTACACAATAGGCAAAGTAAATATCATAATAACAATCACTCACTTTTAACATGGGCTGTGTGAAAGAGGTTGGTCCAAATGGGATTGCTTGTGCTGCCTGGTAGCCCTTACTCTATCATCAAGGCTCCGTGGCAGAGTGCAGAGTCCGGGGAGGGAAAATGCTTCCCTCCTTCTCCTTGGAGACATCTGTTCCTGGCCAAGACCAGAGCAGCACCTTGGCACTCTTTCACCTCTGCTGCTGAGTCATCAGCTATCTCATCCATGTCTCAGGAGGCCAGGAAAGAGGAAATAAATGGATCCTTTGTTTCATACCTTTTTACATCCTCTTAGCCCTCTTATGCTACCACCACTGCTACAAAAATTAATACAGAGGTGTGAGCTGCAGGTTTGTTTGTTGCACAGATTTTGTTGAGCAGTATTTCATGCTACATATTATTCTGTCAAACCATGAAGAACAAATAAATAATCACTCATAATTCCTATGAACAATATCATCTAACCACTTGAAAACATAGTGCACCTTGCCTGCTGTTTAAAAGTCATCATCTTCTCTGTGCCTTTGTGTCTTTCACTTGAGATGAGATCTCTCATTGCCTGTGCTATTCCCCTACAGCTGGACACTTCCTTGTGGTCTCTATTTAAATTCTTCTTTATTCCCTATCACTGGGAGAGGTTTTTTAATTAATCTTAACCTGTCTCAAAATCTGTAACTATGTTGGGGATATCTCCAATCATATTCCTTTTTTTTTTTTAATAGGTGGTATGTTGGCTTCTGTAGAAGATATATATGAATCAAACTTTTTAACAGAACATGCAGATTTATATGCAAGCAAGACAAGCGGCTTCTGGATAGGAATATACAGAAATGTATATGGTAACTATTTTAAAATAAATATAAATAATATAAATATAAATAATATAATGCTAAAATAATAATAAACAGACTTTATTAAATGGAAAAAATATTAATACAATTAATAGGTTTTAAGCAACCAATTGAAGTAGAGTTGGAGTTCAGACCTGAGTCCTCTCAGAGGTTGTCCCCTATTCCTGGTCTCTGAGAAAGCTTTTCCTGTTGGGGAAAAGTCCTGACTGGTTGTCATCTTCTCTTGGCTGGGGAAGACGTGTGGGAGTCCAGCCACAGCCCACAGCATCATGCTCCTCTGTGACTCTGTGTGGAGAAAATTAGGCTGCTTGCTAAAGCATGCAGTAGAAAATATGCATCTGAAGGAAAACACTGTTATCAGACTACAAGCATTCAGAAAGGGTTTTATTTTAGATTATTTTCAGTCCAATGAAACATCAAAACTTTTTTTAGAGTTTATAAAAAAAAAGTTTTAATTTTAAATAAATGCATTTTGAATGGATTTTAAATTTAAATTTAAATTAATGCTAATTTTAAATTTAGCATTACAGTAAAAGCTTCATGATTTTCATTGAGTGCTGATGAAATAATGAGAATTTTTTATTAAAATTCTGAATTTAATTATTTTCAATTTGAAATTTTAATATCCTAGACAAATATAAATTTAAAAAAATTAAATGGAGAAATATAAATTAAAACTGTGATATTATTATAACTGATAAATCTGCAAATCATAATTTGGGAAAGC
This sequence comes from Passer domesticus, assembly GCF_036417665.1. Lineage (NCBI taxonomy): Eukaryota > Metazoa > Chordata > Aves > Passeriformes > Passeridae > Passer > Passer domesticus. The sequence goes on along the minus strand of NC_087474.1, from coordinate 19,309,009 downwards.
AATTCTCTTGGTTTTGAGACAAGACTCAAATGAGATAAAATGCATCAAAAAAAAACTACAGATGGAATTTCTGACGAAAGCAGTATTGCTTTATAGGCTGAAGAAGGTAATATGTCAATATTCATTAAGATGAAGACCTTTCCTGTGGATCTATTAGCATTGATACTAACATTTACCACATCAGGGCAGCTGCTTTGGCAAGACAACAGTGTCTTAGACTTTGTCAACTGGGCTGAGGGACAGCCCTCGGGGGATGAGCTGGCTTTCTGCGTGGAGCTGTCTGCGGCCACGGGCCACTGGAGCATCCTGCCCTGCTCTTCCCAAAAGGGCTTTATTTGTAAGAAACCAAAGAGTAAGTGACTTCTTTAATATTCACTCTTTCCATTTATGGTTTTATTTCAGTAGTAATAGCACCATATGAGTGTTGCAAAGGACTGACACAAGTATTTAAATGTTCAGACAAAAATAATACAAGTGTATTTTTTTTTTGCCCTGTTTATGATTTCTTGCTTCATAACCTCAGATTTTCTTACACTGTATTTTCTTACACAAATATTTCCTGAAAAAAAAACCTCAAATTTTTTTTTTTTTTTTGTTCCCCTCCAATATAAACATATTTTTTTCTCCTGATATTCCTATTTTCTTTCTATGGAACAAGAGTGACATCAATAATTTGCTATTCTTCCTCTTGCTATACTATGATACATGCTGTTCCAGCAAAAGATGGATGAAGCAATCCTATTTACACAGGAGCGGAAGCGCAGTCCAGAGAGCATATAGTGACCTTTGAAAAAAGTAGAAGTGTTTTGGTTAGCTTTTTTTTTTTTTTAATATTGTATTTTTGCATAACTGAGTACCATCTGCTTTAGTCAGGAAGTAGAAATATCAGAATAGTGTAAGCCAAGCAAGCATGTGGTATTTTGGAGTTTAACTGTTAATTCTGCAAAAAAAAAGTCCAATTTCCTGCCCTGTTTCACAACCCCAGGGTTCAGGATGTTTCTGAGGTTCAGTCCTTTCCCCCACCAAGGCCAACCTGCAGCTGGTGGGGGAAGCAGCAGTCACAGCATTGTTCAGGGCATGCTCTTGAAAGAAAAATTCTGCTTTCAGGACAACGCCTAGTTTTCTTTGCAGGCAACAGACACTACTGAATGATAGCTGTCCACTACCAGATGTCAGAAAACAGAAACTCACTCTCACCACCACTCTTTATGTGATGGGTTTGACTGTGAGCGGCCCTGATGTGCAATGCCAAAGTACAGAGGGTATTTAATGCCAGCAGAACGGTGTTTCAGCACAACCAGGTGTTTATCCCATTACAGCCAGCCCTGCGCCCTTTCAAGAGACAAATTTAACAGCTGCTTCTCCTTTGTGCTCGCAAACACACCAGAGCCCCATGCATTGCCCTGGCTCTGCTGCAGCAGCCCGGCTCCTGCGCATCCCTGGGCTCCCGCTGCCCACAGGGAGAGCCGTCCTTGCTGGGGCCAGCTCCCAGCATCTCCAGCATCTCCCGGCATCTCCAGCATCTCCCGGCATCTCCCAGCATATCCCAGCATCTCCCAGCAGCTCCCATCATCTCCCAGGCAGCCGGCCGGGAAAAGCCTTGCAGACTGCGCCCTCTGTGCACAGCCGGGAAAAGCTGCACAAGAAAGCTTGGGTTTATACGTGTGGTTATAGATGCAAATAAATAATGGTAAATTAAGACCTGCTGGGTCTACCAAAGAATTGTGTGTGATACAGGAAAGCTCAGCTGTCCTCAGCAGTCCATCAAGTTTTCCCAGGCTCCACAAGAAACAAAGTCGGTGGAAAGGGCAAGGTTAATTAATCAGGAAGAGTCCTCTTAAAACAGTCAGGCACCAGTACTGCTTAGCTTGGAGATATTCTGGTTATTACAAAAGAGGCAAGAAGGGGGATTTAATATGCAAAACACTGCAGTTTTATTGAAGGCAATATGGAGTTAAAACTCTTTCATGCCTTTTCCGCTCTCCTAATTTAGCAGATGTGTTTGCAGAAGTGATGATGATGTGCAGGTTACCAGACCTTTTGCTAATATGAAACTGTCAGGAAGAAAATGTGACCTTTCTAGATTTTGACTAAACATTTCTCTTTATCTTTGACAGCTATTCTTGAAGCAGATGGAAATGTGAAAGGTAGGATTTTCCCCCTTCCAATTAATTTCAAAGATATGTGCTTAAATTTAATATTATTTATTTTGTGTGTGTATATATATATATATGAGCTTAATTTACTTGATTGCTATTGATTTCTTTCCCAGCCTAATTTATCAGTATCTGTAAGACTCTTAGGGAATCCCAAGATAATCAAATGCTTTGGTAAATTGATCACCCCCTCTCTGATCCTCCTTTTGTAAGATTCTCCTCTTTTGGTAATATCTATGAGAAAGACTGACACAGAGACATTATAATAGATTTTCCACGTGGTAATTCAGGAAGAAATGACAGTTTTCAATAGTCTTATATGTGTTTGTGGCTACAGTTCATTCATTTCTATTTACTTTTTATTTATTTACAGATGCCAAAAAGGACAAAGCCAGTGGTCACCTGAATATGTGGATACTACTTACTCTGGTCCTCATAATTTTATTAGGGGTGGGCTTCATGATTTATTTCTTGTTCAAGATCAAAACTGGAAGTGGAACTGGAAGAGAGGTGAGGCGGAGCAGCAAGCAGCTGGAATACAGCCATGTCCTAACTGCAGGAGACAATGGAAGTGATGTTACCAACAACAAAGAAAAAAATGAACATAGTGCTGTCTGATGGGATAACAGCCAAATAAATTATTAAGCTGAAAAAAATATAGCTGAACTAAAGGAAACCTTAGTCTCTCAGGTTCATGTAACTTTTACTATGAAGTAAAATTGGCAGTTATTCCTTTGGGAAAGATTAGGAAGTACTGCTGTATGCTTCTCAATAAATACTCTCAGGTATTTATTGACTTAGTACTGTACCAAATGGCTAATTCAGCAAGCAAGGAAAATAACAGAGCTAGTGGAAATTTAGATTTAAAAGTTGTGGGTTACTTATTCAGGAATTTGTGACAGCATCACTTACAGAGTCAAGACTAACACTGACCATTCTGCAGAGCTGTCAGCCCTAGTTCCTGCACTTTCAGAGTATCTCACCGTAGTGTTCTGAAGCCTCCACACTGTTACTTAAGTGATACGTGGAATAAACAGAGATTTACATGAATTGTTTTTCCCCATTGCTGTCCTTGTCTTATACCCTTTACACAAATATCTTGCTTGTGATAGTATTGTAAGTGAAATGCAAATACTTGTCCTTCATTCATGGCTTCAACTTGAATTTTGCAAAATAAATAAATCTTTACATACAGTCTTATTCTATGACTTTGAATGTTTTTTATCGATTATGAACATGAGACTATATCAATAAACAATCTATATATTACACAATAACATTTCTGTGTTTAATTAGCATGTGGAGATGATACATGGTTTGTTGATCTAATGAGTCTTCTTCCTTAAAAAAGAGGCTGACAGCAGGAGACACAGAAACGTGAACAAGGCATATGACTAAAAAAGCCATAAATAAACCATAAAATAAAATAGTTGCCAAATAAATTTTGAAGAATGCATTCCTGGTTTTATTCTACTTCATCACTCCTTTTAGGATAGATTTGCTTACTACACTCCACCTCTCTGATAAATGGACTGATAACTGGGCACTGTGTCCATGATTCAGGCCAGTAAAAGAGTGGGGCATAAAGCAGTACCTTGCTACTGAAATGTTTTAGAGACTTACTGAGATGCTTAAGTTTTCTAGGAATTCTCTGTGGTCTATGACATTCTGAAGAGAAAAAGATCTCAAGGACCTCTGTGAATTACACACCTTTAGAAAGTGCTTAAGAACTGCAGAGGAAATGTTACATTGGATTGACAGTTTATGGATATGTCAATTAAACGAAACATTTTGCAGAGGATAAGGAATAAAGGCCATTTTTTTACTCAAACTACTTTTAATGACAATCCTCTTGATCTTCTTTTCTGCCCTTCATGGAAGTTACAAAGAATACTTTTGGGTTTTTTTTTGGTAAATACGGAAATGGATTCTGTGCTGTTTGATGGTTACTGATTAAGGCAAAGTAAACGCAAAGAATAAACAGATAAAAAAAATCCAACATAATATCATTATTTACATGTTCTATATTTTATGTTGATAACACAACTCCGAAGACTGTATTGTGTGAATGAGTTTCTTCTATCTCATTAAGTGATGTTTTGCTCTTGCAGCAAATACTGTGAGATTGTTTTCATAATAAAGCCAAGAAAAATGAGAAAAAATTTGAAGGGCAATTTCAGCTGAATTTCTTTCGTCCCTTTTTTTTCAAAATTACTATGGGATTGTACATCATGGCTGTAGTTCATTTCCACTTAATAAATGACTGAAGCTCACTTGTAAAATTTGAAACTATTCCTCTATTCTTGTCTCATTTATGCTTGGTATAAAGAAAGAGTAAAGTACTTAAGTTCATTTCTACTTCATGAATGAAATAATTTTGAAAGGCAGGAGGTTTTTTTTTAAATCACAGAATGATTTGTAAAGATTTTGTTAATTTGTGTTGGCTCTTCTAAGATAAATTCACATGAAATAACAACCCACTAGTTCTACTAGCTGATGCACCAGATAGATAAAGGCAGGTGCATGCATTTTGTCAAGTCACCACGCAAAATTAAATTGTCCTGTGGGGGTTAATTTTTTATACTGAAATAGTCAATATTGCTCACTGCAGTAAATTAAATCAATATATCTTTTGCAGCAGTGAAGACCTTTCTGGCTAAGAAATTTGCATGTATTTTTCTCTGAGTTTCTCAGGTACATATGTTTGACATTTAAGATACATTCATTTAAAGAGCACTCCCTGCTTCTTTGTCTTTGAGGATCAGAATGTTACAATTCCAGCACAGAACTAAGAAAGTTAAAAACAATTCAGTGGAATGATCTTGAACTGTTCAAACTTTGCCACTTGCATTTGAATGGATGGAAACTTCACTTTCAGATGCAAACTTTAAATTTTGTAATTATTTATAGATTTCAAAATACCACATGTGACAGGATATTTCCTTATTTAGAGCCCAGAGTTTTCTCTTTCAACTAAATATCTCCAAAACAGAGAAGAAGCCAGCACCAACTGATTCTTTAAGGACCTCTACTGCAGCAATTAATTTCATTTCATCTCATTTCCTTGTGAATAAGAAGACAGAATGAAAAACTTGACCTTTTCTACAGTTTTAGTTTTCCTGTCATTTGTTCATACTGCTTTTCAGACACTCGGTGAGTTTATTTTTTACTATCTCCTGCAAAAGTGGATGTGAAAGTGGACATCTTTGTTGTCTTGCTGGTTTCTCTGGATTTAAGACTTCCATATAGATTTACTACTCTACATTTCATATTTCTGTTAATGGGAGTGGTCCACAGAAGTTTCCACAAAACAGATACAGAGATGTTGATTTACTTTTAAAGAAAGGGGAATATCCAAAATGGGATAAAGCTGGGAATCAAAAGTCAGGACTGAGTCACATATGTGAATAAAGATTGCCTTTTGGGTACAACTTATTTATTGGTTATGTTTGCTACTGTAAAGTAGATGGACTTTGCAGTGTGCTCCATAGTCTTTGTCTGTATGTGTGACTGACTCACAAAAAAGTGAGAAGGATAAAGTAATTAAATAGGGTGTTGCATGTGTATCTCCTAGCCTTAACATGAGATTGTGTGGGATGAGGTGGAACATGTGGATTGATGTAAGGTGCAGCAATGTGGCTGAGAACAAGCCAGGGGAAAAAAAAATTAGAAATATTTGAGAATCAATAACAGCTGTGGAATAACCACTACAGCAGTGAGAGTAAAGATGAGAGGGATACTTAAGTGAAGTTGGCCAAAGACAGATCACAGCTCCTTTTTAAGTAAGCATGATGATAATTTTCAAAGATGTGTTTACTTTAGTCTTCAGTTCATTAGACTTGTGGAGTGGGGTACATATCACAGCTTCCAAAAGCAGACACTGTTCCATGTGACCCTGTACAAAAAAAGAGGGTCTCTCACCTGCTCTGTGAGCTGGAAACCTGACCCAAAAGCAGAAACTTCACAGTTTCCAGCCAGAACTCCTATTATTAGGTCCAAAAATTTTAATGAGGGTCAACAGCTGGTACTTAGGGGACTACACTAAGCACTTATTTACTCAGCAGTAAGAAATTAAAGACTTTATAATATTTAAAACTTTTTGCCTAAATGGACAAGGAAAGAAGAAACTAAGTCTCAGCTTCAAATTTAGATTTACAGAAGTGAAATTCCTATATATTACTGAGCTGATCAAAGTAATACAGGGACCTTCTGGAAGAGCACAAGAACTCTTCTTTCTGTCATACCCTCTCAGAATTTCCCAGAGACTTTCTCCTCTGTTCACTACCCAACACTGGCTTGCCCTAACATCCTACACTTTTCCTAAAAATTTACTTTAGTATGTGGAGGGGAATCTCACTGCTTCTTCTGAGCTATTCTCTCAGAGGGACATGGCAGTGAAGCTGCATCTCTGTTTCCAGGTGTGAATTTGAGGCACAGAGGGCTGAAGGGCAAAACCTTGCCCTCCTGTTCTATAGGTCCTAGAATATTCCTTGTAGTCCAAATTTCAATCCCTCATGACCCAAAGCCAGTGAGAGCTGCATGCTACCTGACATTTTTAAGAGCATGCAGCTGTTTGCCCAGGAGGACTTGCTTTGTGGGTCACAGCAGAGCTGCAGTTCTGGACAGCCCTTCCCAGCAGGGTTTACTAATCTCAATGGATTACAACAGCAGGCTGCCTGTAACCCTTTGGGAGTGTTAACTGTCTTGTGTGGCACTCACAACGCACAGGCATGCAGGCCCACACCTATAGTACCTATACAGAATCTATATTTATATCACTGTTTGTTCTTGTGACAATGTTTGTGATTTATTGCGCAAATTATGTTGACTTATGACAAATGTACTAAGGAAATTATACTGGATCGAGGCAAGGTAACAAGCCACCATTACATGGTTTTTAATTAAAAAAAATCCCCAAACCATAACAGAACATGTAAATTCCAGAAGGAGCCCTCATTAATTCTATTAAGCACAAATGGGACCCCATGGAGATGTATGTCACAGGAGCTAAATCTATAATGCATGAAAGTGATGGCCAACTTCCAAATTTTCAGTAAAGGTCTCTTTTGGAATTCTTGAATGAAATGTGCATTTCAGAAGAAGATAAAATTCCATTATTATGATCACATATTTGAAGCTGTCTTAATGTTGTTTATGTGTTCTTATTCCCCTGTATTGTGTTCCCATGAATTTACTGAGCTGTACTTACTTTTCCTTCCCAGAATGAATGAAATGTGTCTTGAAAATGCCATTTGATCCTTGTAAAATTTGCAGCCTCCTGACATGAGTCAGGATAGAATCATAGCATAGATCAGCATAGAATAAACAGCGCATATTTCTCCTCACAACCTCCCCTTACGATGTGCTCAACCTAACCAGTTATTCTGAATGTTTTGTTTTACAGACAAGGAAATATTCTTAATATTTAATGAAGATACTAAGTTCTGTTTAATTGCTCAGAGTTCTGAGGTAGTCACAACAGCTGCTTGCAAGGAAAACAATGATTTACAAAAATTCAGGTGGGTCTCTGATCATCAGTTAATGAGCATGGCATTTGCACAATGCTTGGGAGTGCCCAACAAGAGAAACCAGGCTAAAATTTCTCTGTACCCATGCAACAAGAAAAGTGAGTTCCAGAAATGGGAATGCAGAAATGCAGCCTTGGCAATCCAAGGGGAAGATTTATTTCTCAGTGCTGGCAAAAAAAGAGAAAATATTTTGCTGAAAACAGGATCAGAGGCAATGGATAAATGGAAGATCTATGGAACCATGGATAATCTGTGCTCTCAAAGCTACGAAGGTAAGGTTTAAGGTTATTTTTGGTGGTTTATTGAATCGACTTGTTTGCCATCAGAGATAGGATCTTTTGGTTTCTGCCCGCCTTAGCCTAAAACCAGCTTTTCCCCCTGAGGCTATTGTGGACTACTAGAGAATGATTAGCTCACATATTCAGGCCTGTGTCACTCCATCCTAGAGAAAAACAGCTGCTTAGGTTCAGACACAGTGCAGTATGTGAGAAAAATGTGCATATTTTTTGTTCTTTACTTTTAAAGCAAATGTAGATGTAGGGTTTTTTTTAATTGTTAGTGTTAATCACTCTTCCCAGTGGTGCCTAGCAATAACACAATGGGCAGAAACCGAATAACACAAAGTTCTGCTTAAACAAGAGGAAGAAGTTCTTTTACCATGCACTGGAACAGATTGTCCAGAGATGTTGTGGAGTTTCCCTCACTGGAGATATTCAACAGCCATCTGCACACCCTCCTGGACCATGTGCTCTGGGATGGCCCTGCTTGAGCTGGGAGCTTGCACCAGATAACCCTCTGTGATCCCTTCCAACCTGAGCCATTCTGTGATTCTGGGACTTTGTAATCAAAGCACTTTATTTAACTGCATACTATTACTACAGAGCTTGTGTTAGTATTATTGTATGAAAGGGAAAATCTATCAATATTAAATGTAAGGAAATAATTCCATGCATAAGAGCTTCAGTTGCTCTAGGAGATTTCAGGTGCCAAAATATCCCACAATATTGAACCACATGAAGCGGAATTTAAGCCACATGATAAAAAGATAGCATGAATTTTAGAAAATTAGATATGAGATAAAAAGATATAATATTATATATATATGTAATACATATATAATACATACAATACATATGTATAATACAAATGTACATATATAATACATATAATACATATTATGTATACATATATACATATGTACGTATTTTATATATGTATAATAATACATATTATATAACACATATTATTATATATTATATTATATATGAGATAAAAATCACTGCAGCTCTTTCATGGTTGTATATAGCAAGAAACTGCTCAATCTCTAGCTGGTACAGCTGATGTTGTACCCCAGAAGCAAAGGGTAAATTGCAAAACCTGCCAAGAACTTCCACGGAAGACATTTTTGGTAACAGCAGTTCCCCAATTACACTGGTGAAACACTTGTCATGCTTTCTCCACGTAGTCTTATGGAGAGTACAGACACACATATATTCACAAAGCTATATTAAAACTTCTCTTTTGCTCCCTCAGACGTGTTTACACTGTTAGGAAATTCCAATGGAGCTCCGTGTGCCTTCCCCTTCCTGCTGAGTGGAAGATGGTATGCTGAGTGCACAGCTGCTGGCAGGTCAGATGGTTTGTTCTGGTGTGCAACAACGCCCAGCTTCGATGAGAACCATTTGTTTGGGTTCTGCCCAGCTGCCAGTAAGTCCCACATGCTGACACAGACCCTGTAACACAACCCTGCCACATAAATATATCAATATTGAGATGCTGTTAATGTACAAGGGAAAACCTGTGTAGTGGCCTAAATTTTACTCAAAAATGTCTCTTTCAAGCAATGACTTCCTGACAGAAGTAACAAATCTACTTTCTAATAGCCTACAGTCAGGCTGAAAGTTGTCTGTGTGTGTCCATCAATAGTTAAGACTGAGGAAAGAACAGTGTGCTTTAAATATGACTCTCTTCAGCATAGAATCACCTGAAAATTGAGATGCAATTCACAGTCTAATACTCACTATATTTGTGATAGCAGTAGTCTAACCTTTTCTGCCCAAGCAAAGCCCTGTTCTGTATAACAAGATTGGTCTACAGCTCATGGAAGGAAGTAGTTTGTTTTCTGAAAGATATAAAATTAAAAGGTTGGCTCAAAGGTTTTACTGAAATGTTAGCATCATCAGAGTTTCTCTTTTAGTGTTTCAGAATATGTGACAAAATAATGCTATCTTAAACAGATAAAAGTAATGTCATGGGAGTGCAGGATAAAGAACCCCAAATGTTCATGAAGATATTAAAAATGCTGCCTCTAACCTAAATTTTCAGTTCAATACCAAAGAACCAGAATCACAATTTGTCATTTTGATGGGAGCATTGCACTGGTAAACCAAGTTCAGCTCGCTCTTAACCACCAACTACTATCATTCTGACTGATTTGGTGAAAATTATTCTCTGGTGCAATATTGTAAGCAGTGGCTTCAAAAATCCCATTACATCCTCATTATATGAACTAGAAAATATGATGTATTTGGCATTATAAAATTGTTGGGACATTATCACTTATACTTGAGTCTACAGTTAAAAAAGAATGTTAAAAATGTCTGAATCAGCAATCAAGAAACAAAATAAGAAATAGAAAACTTTTCCTCAAACAAACCATTTAAGAAATGTAATGTTTTTTTTTCTCAACAAAAGAGAAATTTAGGACATGTTGTAATCACAGCTCATTTTAGTATTTGCCCAGTGAACACTTTTGCTAACAGTGAGCTCTCAGAAGACAATTTCAATATTCTGGTTATCTAAAACACATGCAGACCACAAGTACAACCTCAATTCCCTCATCTGCTCCTGACAGGACCCTTCACCAGGTCTCTTGCCTTCCTCTGGATGTGCTCCAGCACCTCAAGCTCTTTACTGCAGTCAGGCTCAAGACTGAGCTGAGTATTCGAGGTGTGGCCCCACCAGTGCAGAGCCAGAGGGGCAATCACTGCCCTGCTCCTGCTGGCCACACCATTGCTGATACAGGCCAAGCTGCTGTTGGCCTTCTTGACCACCTGGGCACTCTCTGGCTCACGTTTGGCTGGTTATCAACCAGCACCTCCAAGTCCATTTCCACTGGACAACTTTCCAGCTGCTCTTCCCCAAGCCTATAGCATTGTAAATGTAATCAGTCATGGCACATTCACAAGAAAGGTTTCATTACTGCAAATGTTTGTATTTCAATTGTGTTCCAGCCAACAATAAACTTGGGGATAGCCTATGAGCTTCTGAACAGGTTTCCAGGGTAGACAATGATCAAGATACAGTTTTGACTTATTGGCCTCTTTTCAATATTCTTTTTCTCCTGGAGATTATAAAATTTGAAGGGGAAAGTGCAAATAAAGGATGAAAAGCTTATCACTGATAATGTCAATGACACACCCTCTTTTCTTAACAAAGATCAAGATAACTTGTGGGTCTGAGCCTTAATTGCCCCAAAATGTTATTTCACAAATAAGCTTGCAGTTAAATTTTGCCATAACACTTTGTATAACATGTTTATTACAAACTCAGGTACTAAATCACCTTTCTCTCTCACAGACATTGACCGATTTTGGAGCACAGATCCTTTGACAGGAACCTACTACCAGATAAACCACCAGTCAGCTCTCACGTGGCACCAAGCAAGGAGGAGCTGTCAGCAGCAGAATGCTGAATTATTAAGTGTCACAGAGATACATGAACAAATATATCTAAGAGGTGAACTAATAAGCAACATTCAGTAAAAGCTCTTTTGAAAAGTTTTTTTGACTGATTACAAATGTTTCAATGCTTTAATCACATTACAGTGAATAGCTGAAGAAAATGGTATCTATACTAATCAGAAATAACACAATTACAGTACATTAAGCTTTTTATCCGTGGAACTTTAGTAAATTGTGGAATTATTATTATTACTATTACTATTACTATTACTATTACTATTACTATTACTATTATTATTTTAAAAATCTAAGGATTTTCAGCTAATTAAGCAAAAGTTAGCTCAAGCTCAGAAAACACCAGCAAGATTCTGGAAAGGGTCACATGGCAATTACATGGCAATTACATTATATGACACGTTCTATGGTTATATTTTGTGTTAATAAATCAGTATTCTTCATGTATAGCTAATGAAATAGTTGTTTTGAAATATGATACAAATTTTATACAGACTTTATAGATTTATGCACACTGTAGAAGGAAGGTTGCCCCTATCAGTTGCACCACAAGCAAAACATAACAATATTAATAATAGAAATTCAATTTTTCCATTTTCAAAGCTTATTGTTTATATATAACTGCAGAATAGCATTAAGTTCAGATAAACTAATATGTAAAATAACCTTTTTCAATTCTCTACCCTTTATCTACACAAAAAAACCTCTGAGTTTGTTACCAGTAAACATGAATTCTGTACTGAACTTAAAAATCACTAAGACTTCTACTATCTTCTTCTAAACTTTAGAAATGCTAAGTTTTCCTAGCAAATCTCATTAGAATTAAATTCTTTTGGTTATCTAGATTTGATTGACAGCAAGAGATCCTCTCTCTGGATTGGGCTTAACAGTCTGAATCTCAACAGTGGCTGGCAGTGGAGTGGTGGCTTTCCCTTCAGATACTTTAACTGGGCACCAGGTAGTAATCTTTTTAAACAATTTTTGGAATTATAATTTGAGAATTATGCTTTTCTTCATTAGATATAGCTCATGGAATTTCAAGCAGAAGACCTAAATAACCTCATCTCCTATCAGAGGCAGATAAAGTAAAATGCCCTAGTTGAGCTGTGTCATACTGGGATGATACTGGGATGCCTTCAAGTCAGAAATCCTCTGTGCCTCTACAACTGTCACAGGGTTATCAGACCCTGCATCCTGCAAGGACTCAGCTGCCAGCGAGCATTGATCTTGCAAAGCCTTCCTCTTCACTTCTTATGCTTTTTTATAATATTCTCCTCTCATTCAAGAGTTCATGGCATTGACAGTTTATCTTTGAAAGTCAGTTATTGCCATGGCAACAGCTGGTTGCAGCAAATTCTGAATAAATGCAGGCATAGTCCAACTTTCTGCCTTCCCAAGACTCAGAGGTGCCACCCGCTTTTACCTGGCACAGAAGATGAAGGGAAAGCCCAGAGCTGCTGAGGCTGGAGGAAGATTTTCTACCTTCTCTTGAGCTGATCAAATTCCTCAAGCTTGGCAGGGCTGAGAGGTCGGCTCTGAGGTCACTCACCCACAGCCCCAGGGCTTCTCACGCAGTGGCTGTGGTCATGAGCTGATCTACACACTTCCAGTTCACTGCAGAATTAAGTTGTAATTTCTGTGGGGAGAGGGGGAAAAAAGTAATTAATCACACTGTGGGCCTCTCTGAGAAGGAAACACTGACCATACCCCAGGGAGAGTGGTCCTCTGGAAAAACTCTGGGGGTGTTGGTGGAAGAGGCAGGCACAGGAGAGACAGCAATTGTGAGGGAATGTCAGGAGGTTCTGCTTGCAGCAAGGAGCAAATCTGCATTCAAATTGCAACGGGACATGCAGAAAGGACCACTATTCTGTAATCAAATGTGTGAATTATGCAATAAGAATCAAAAGAAATATTTTGATGAGTGCTTCTAAATTACATTTCATTATCCCTGGTAAAAAAATAATTGTAGGAGTGAAATAATGAGCCTGTAATTGACACATGAAAAGGTGATCAGTAAATTGCTCTTTTAGCTGCTGATATAAACCCTGTGCTACATAAAAATAATTGGTTTTTATCCCATGAAGGAAGCCCTGAGCCTGAGTCTGAAAAACTCTGTGCAGTACTGAACCCCAGAAGAGATACTAAATGGGAAAACCAGCCATGTGAGCTGAAACTTGGCTATATCTGTAAAAAGGAAAAATCTACAAAGGATCCTTTAATTCTTCCATCAGGTATGTCAACCAAATAAAAAACCTTTTGATAAAGGCATAAGTTGTTTCAATAAAGTTAAATCTAATGGCTATTTAAAATAAAAAGAAAGTGCAAGCATTGAAATTTGGTTAACTGCTATGATGACAGGTACAGAACATAGCTTATTGTTATTTCTTTAGCAAAATATATTTAAATACTGAAAATGTTCCTGGAGCCCACTAACCACACAAGCGTTTTTTACTTTATGTTATTATTCACAATTCCAGAGGCACTGGGTTAAGCCATAGAGTTTCATGAAAGTATCATGGTCTGCATGGACATGAAAATAAAGTTAGAGATGCTTCACCCTTCCTGCAGTGCATTCTAACAGAAACACTGAGGTTTGTCACAGAAGGGTTGGGAAAATGTCATCAGCAGGCTCAGAGCAAATTCTTGATGGCAAAAAGATGGCAATCTTTCTAGATTGCTATAAATATTTCTAAAATTTTGATCTAGAAAGATGGCAGAAAGGAGCTTCCTTTGGACCACTTTTCTACTATACTTCTCTCTGGTTTTTTTAGTGAGAGCTGGCATGAAAAGCCATGTGTGTAGAGAATCACTTGTGCTGCAGTAATAATGTCTTTCCTTTATGAAATATAAAAATTGCAATTGGGTGGGATATATTGTGTGGAAATGCTGCATATGAAATTCCAAAATATTCCTGTGGACAGTGAATACTTCACACTAGTGAAGCCCAGTAACAACTGGCTCCAGTCTTTTCCTCTTTTGTTCAATGCAGTTTGCTTACTCTAAAGGCACCATGAGCAACAACATACAGACTAAAATACTGAAGTACTGCTTGTTTGTTGCCACCTCCTTTTCACTCTAATTTGTTGATTAGCTAAATTTCAAATGTAATTGCAGTTATTCTATGCTTCAATTTGCACCATTTAAAACTTGAAATATCTATTGGTTTTGAGGGGATCTAGAGTCTGTTAAATGCCCAGAAGAATGGTTGCCCTATGGAGGTCACTGTTTCATGGTTCATAGAGACCCCAAGGAATGGAGAGAGGCTCTAATTTCCTGCAATGAGAGCAATGGTGACCTGGCCAGTATCCACAGCCCTGAGGAGCATGGCTTCATACTGTCTCAACTGGGCTACAGTGAGTATTTCTGCAGGGCAGTGTTTGGTGCAAATACAGACCTGTACTACTAGAAATCGTACAGGATTTAAATAAAAGAATTATTTCTTCCTTTTTATGAATATTTATAGGGAAGGCCACAGATATATAGGTTAGAAAAATGCAAAAGCTAAAAAACCCGCAAGAGGAGTCATTATTGTCTTTTAATTTTGATTTTAATTCTTTTAATTTTGATTTTCATTTGTTTTTCACTGCATGAAATCACTTGAAGGAAATAACAGCTCCAGTCACTACAGCATTTAAGTGGAATATCTGCATCAGACACCTTGTAGCTGTAGATACAGTAATGTACTTTACTGATAAATCTGACCAATATAATTTCCTGCTGGTATCTCATTTTTAACTTCTTGAAAGAAGAGTGAGAATTACATTTGAAAACAAACTCCTCTGTCTTTTAATGCAGATGAATTTGCATTGCAACATTGCAATATTGCAACTTCAGCTCATCTCCATAAAATCTCACTCCTATGGACTGTTTCATCTTGGGTAATAACACAAATGAATTCCTGTCCTTAGGAGCTGTCGATGAGCTGTGGATTGGCCTGAATGACCTCAAAATTCAAATGTACTTTGAGTGGAGTGATGGGACTCCTGTCACATATACCAAGTGGTTGCCTGGAGAACCAACACAAGAAGTCACTGGCCAAGAAGATTGTGTCATTATGGCAGGAAAAGTGAAGCATTCTACATTAATCATGCAGTGTAGCACTGTACTATTTGACTTTTAGCTACATTTCCAGGGAGATTTTTAATGCAACTTAGCATAGTTGCTAAGCTGTATAAAATCAAAGAATGTTACCTTTATTCACTCAGACATATGGTTGTTCTAAATTAAATTTAGAATGAAATTTCATAAATGTATAAAATATTCATATCTGATTGTAAGCGTACATTATATGCCAAGTAAACCTTAACAGTCTGGCTGTGCCACTTAGCTTAACATAACCTTACCTCCAAGCTCAAATACCTGGAATCCACTAAAAAATACAGCTATTCACATTGAAACAGTATTTTGAAAAGAATGATAATGTTTCCAAAGTAAAAAGTTTCGGCCTCACTGCTTTTCACCTCTTCCCAAACTGCAACTAGGATGGGTACTGGGCAGACAGTGCCTGTGACAGGAAGTTAGGCTACATCTGCAGAAGAGACCCACTACAAGGAGTTTCTGGAACAGCAAAGACTGATCCTGCCTGCCCGAAGGTAAGAAGAAAGCATAACCAAGAATCTGGTTAGCAAAATTTCACAAGCTCGTCTTGACAGTGAAATAATCTTTTTTTTATTTTCCTTTTCTAGCAAGTGTTATTCCAGAACAAATTCAGGGTGATAATTTTCACTACATTCCCATATAAGGAATAATAATAAGTCAGGCCTATTACTTCTCAGAACTTTCTGTGAAAGGAGCTAAAGCCAATTCTGTGGTTGTCAGCATATTTGTTATATTGTTCTGCAACCATCTGTGGTTATTGAATACATAGTAGGGACTGGTAACAATTCTGGACTATGCAGTACGATGCAAGTGAATTTGTTTTGATCAAGTCATTGTATCCTACCAGTTTTTTCCTTTTCCCTCTTTTTACTTTCCTATTTACTCCTATTCTATATTTAGTAACCTTTCCCACAAGCCCATATGGGGAGCAGAGCTGAGACTCATTGTGCTCAATGGAGTTAAGCAGCAGCCAAATACTAAACATAGAGTTCATTCCCCTTTCTTGGGTACAGAATGCAAATCTTGAGATGCCACAAAAGGGAAAAGTGACTTGGAATTCAGCTGTAATTTTGGGGATTTTGCTCTTCAGTGGTTTCTACGTTACCTCTTCAGTCAGACTTTTTAGGTGATCTGATGTATTAAATCAATTAATTAGTCAATTTACTGTTCCTTTAGCCTCAGAAACATAGGAAACTTGAGCCAGCATCTCTACTATAATACAGACTACACTTTTTTTTTGTTCCAAGCAAAAAATATTTTTTTTCATCTCTGTGTCCCTCTGACATTTTTACCAGTAAACATTTTTCCATTATTGTCAAAAAATGAGACTCATAGGCATTAAATCAATTCTTTCTGCATCGGTAATCTCTTCTTAGCATTTGCTAAGCTGAATTTCCATAGGTACACTGGAATTCAGATTTATAAATAATCATCTTAAGTTATATTAAAAATATTTTGGCTTATGTATATTCATTGAAATTCAAGTGCTAGAACATATGTTGTTTTTAATTGCAAGTTTATTTCATGTGTTCTTGACAGGGTTGGAAAAGATATGGTTTTTACTGCTACCTGGTTGGACATACCTCTGTAACATTTTCAGAAGCAAAGAAAACCTGTGAAAGGAGCAGTGGTTATTTAACAAGTATAGCAGACAGGTATGAGAAGATTTTAAAAATTGTATATCTGATGCAATAATATTGGAATTTTAAAAAATAGTTGAGAACTTTTTGAAAAAAAACCAAACCAAACCAAAAACCCCCACAACATCCCCACAATAGAAAAAATGAATAAACATAGTATGACTTTTCTGTCTAAAAATAATTTACACATCAATGCTTTCTAGTACTTTACTTTGAAAGAACAGACAACAGCAACTTTGGCTCTGTAAGGAGTAATTTTTCAGAATAGCACAACTTCACCCCCTATTGCAGCTGGGGCCCAGTTAAACAACATATTCCCCCTAAGAGGAAATTTAATGGAGAATCTATTAATTTTAGCTGTGTGAAGTTTGGATGCTAGGCTTAATCCCATCTGACTCCTGTCATTTCAGATATGAACAAGCCTACCTGACCAGCCTCATTGGTCAGAGCTCTGAGAAGTATTTTTGGATTGGTCTTTCAGACATGGAAGAACAAGCGATTTTCAAGTGGGTGACTGGTGAAGGTGTTCTGTACACAAACTGGAATGCAGCAATGCCTGGTACGCTACTGATGCAAAATGATTTTTGCCTTTTTCTTTCTTTATATTCTCTGCATTCTTTACACATATATTTGTAGCTTATTATGGTATTAGAAGCTAGTCCCAATGCTTTTCCCTATCTTTCCCCTAT
This sequence comes from Passer domesticus, assembly GCF_036417665.1. NCBI lineage: Eukaryota > Metazoa > Chordata > Aves > Passeriformes > Passeridae > Passer > Passer domesticus. The sequence continues at coordinate 19,291,200 of NC_087474.1, read as the reverse complement.
CCAGAAGGACAAAACATATTCCAGACCTCCAAGCCCCAGGGGGTACAAGGCCCCCATCCTATCTTGTTTTTTTCTGGGAACCAAGGCAAAAAAATAGCACTTCAAGATATATTTATATAAACTAAGCTTAGTTTCCATCTGAGAGGGGAGGATGTTCATAAATCTATGGGCCCAGTTGGGATCCATCACAGGGTGGTAAGAGAGCTGGCAGATGAGCTTGTGAAGCTGCTTTCCATCATTTACCAACAATCTTGGCTCACTGGTGAGGTTCCAGGTGACTGGAAGCTGACCAATGTGATGCCCATTCACAAAAAAGGGTGGGAAGGAGGATCTTGGTAATTATAGGACAGTTAGCCTGACCTCAGTACCCAGTAAGGCAATGGAGCAGTTTATACTGAGTGTCATCGCACGGCACTTACAGGATGGGTTGGACTCAATGGTCTTAAAGGTCTCTTCCAACCTGTGATTCTGTGATTAGAGAGGGTTGAGGGAAATTACCTCACCTCTTATATCTCTTACTGATGATTTTTGTCAATTATGCTAATTTTATAAACTTACACAATTGTATTCACCCTGTGGTGGGCTGGGAATTTTGTGGACATTTTCCATGTCTGCCCCTGGAGGCCTCCAATAAAGACCAACCTTTATATTTCCTCCTATACTAATGTTATCTCAAAAGTGTGTTGTTTCATTTCTAGGTTTTTTAAGGCATCACTACCACTGGATTAAATCTATGCTACTAAGGAACTATGTTCCCTAGTTCTAAACTGTTTTCCAACTTCATCAAAATAAATCCATGACGACACATATGAACATTCTGCCTTTGAAATGGAAATGTCTTTGACAAATGTACCTGGCAGAAGTGAGGCTGAAAATCAAATCCTGGGTTCAGTTTTGAGTCCCCCACTACAAGAAAAATATGGAGATGCTGCAGCATGTCCAGAGAAGGTCAACACAGCTGGTGAAGGGTCTGGAACATGAGTCTAACAACGAGTGGCTGAGGGAGCTGCAGTTGTTTAGCCTGAAAGAAAAGAGGGTCAGAGGAAAATTTATCACTTTCTACAACTGCCTGAAAGGATGTTGTAAGGAGGTGGAGATCAGGCTCTTCTCCCAAGCAACAAGTAATAGGGGAAGAGGAAATGGCCTCAAAGTGCATCAGGAGAGCTTTAGATTGGATACCAGGAAATGTTTCTTCACAGAAGGGATGCTCAGGCCTTGGAATGGGCTGCCCAGGGAAGTGGTTGAGTCACCATCCCTGGAGGTATTTACAAGATATGAAGATGTGTGGATGTGGCACTGATGGTTTAGTGGTGGGGCTGATGGTGCTGTGTTAATTGGTTGGACTCCACAATCTTACAGATCTTTTCCAACCTAAATTATGCCAAAGCCTTGCCATGAGTGGCAGGGGAAAAAGGCAAGCAAGGAGCTGTTTATGCATTCAAAGTGAAGGGACAATGATGAGGGACTTGCTGGTTTCCTCTTTTCATGAAGCTTCTCCTCTGATTGGACACTACACTTAATATTTCAAATAGTCTTTTGTAAATTAATTACATGAGCCATAAAAATGTCGAAAGAGCCTCTTTAAAAAACGTTTCAACTTTCTTTTTTATCTTGTAAAGGGAAGGAAGCTGGTTGTGTTGCCCTTAGGACTGGAAATGCAGCTGGACTATGGGACGTTCAAAACTGTGAAGTAAAGGCAAAATTTATCTGCAAAAAATTAGCTGAAAAAGTCACTGTTCCTGCTGGTTCTGAAACAGTTTCTGATTTCAAATGTCCCTTGGGTTGGGATACAAGCAACAGCACTAATTCATGCTTCAGAGTAAGTATTGTTTTTTGCCATAGTCCTACCTGGGAAACAGGAGAGCACCAAATAGATAGGTAATTGAAACATCACCGAATGGCACAATGTAGCGAGCTTTTACACAACTATTCAAATATCACTGCAGTTTTCACTCTATCAGTGATAAGTAAGGTTATCCAATTACTTTTGAATCCATATTGTAATGGATAATTGTAATGGAAGGTTTACTTATTTTTCTTATGCAAGGCAGCCAGCAGATTTCTGTTTAGCACACTGAAAACACAGTGTTCCACCTGCATCTAGGGTTTTTTGAGAGAAGAAGATCAAAAGAAAACATGGTTTGAAGCCCGAGATTTCTGCAGAGAAATAGGAGGAGACCTGGCTGCCATTAGAAATGAAGAAGAGCAAACGGTGATAGAAAACTTAATAAGGTAAGCAAGCAAACTGTCTAATAATTTATATTAGTAATTTATACAGTAATAAAAAATGGTACTGTTGTTTTGCTCCTGAGATAATTATTTTAAAATCTATCTGGTTTTCATCATAGCAATAAGAAAAGTAACTGAGAGAATGTCTCATATGCGTAATGTTTTCAAAGAATTTTTGGAGCTTCTAAAATGTGTCATAACCTGCAAACATTTTAAACTCAGATAAAACCAACCAAACACTAGAATTTGTTGAATGCTTCTCCACAGACCCTATTCTAAGCTTGTTTAGTAAATAATTTTGAAACCAAATTTTGTCTTCTAGTAGCCTGAACATTTTATTTCTGAGAAAAAAAACACTATAATCACAACATCAATGCAGAAAAACAACATGCTCTGTTTTCAATACAACCATTTGCAAAGCAGGAAATTTTAAGGTGTGAACTTCATGTACTTGCCAGTGGGAGTTTGCTGACCAACAGTCAGCATCAAGTTTAAAATTCCTGCATTGAAATGTTCATTAAGTGTTAGAGTTATTGTCCCACGTAACTTTTAAAATTAAGTAGAGCTAACAACATATATCTTCTTCCACTGTACATTTTTTTCACACTCTAGAAAGAAATCCTCATCATTTCAGCCTTTCTGGATAGGTTTGCAGTGTTTGGATCCTGATGGTGGACTTTCCTGGAGTGATGGTTCTCCGGTGAGTGTTTCACCGTGCCAGTTTCCTTCTGTTCTGACATTTTTTCTGTTGGAGAAGTTTCCATGACTGGTGTGTATAAAAGGTGTATAAGAATTTCCAAAAATGCCTATTTTGCAACGGGGTAACTCTGAATCATTATTCTTCATACTAGATTGGAAAAAAACAAAAGAGGCCAATAAACCCTGAGGTTATACCATTACAAAAGTGATAAACAACAAAGGACTATTTTCAGCTACAAAAAAAGATTATCCAAAGGCACAAATGAGAAAGGTCTCTCCTAATTTTTGTTAGTCTGTGGTGATAAATTGCCAGTGACTTTTTCCTGTTTTTTATTTATAATGTCATTTGAGTCCAGTTTTTGTGGGACAGCTACAGACTGTTAGATGCTGCATAAACTCAGAGCCTTTGTTTCCTCTTGCAGTGTTTGCAATTACTTTAATAGGTCACATTTGCTTCACAGCCAGAGGAGGTAGAAAAGGAGTGGTTGGAAACTTTTGCTCTACTTCTCATTCCTTATAGAGTACAGTTTATTTTAAAATAAAAACCACAGGTGTGTTTTCTCTGTAGGTGAATTATCAAGCAAGCAACTATTTTTACGATCCTACTTTTCAAGACTGTGGAGCAATCAGTGAAAACCCTTCCTTGTTATGGATTAAGGAGCACTGTGAATACAGTCACAACTGGATTTGTGAAATAAAGAAAGGTAGGTTACTTTTTACTCTAAACTCACCTTAGGAAGAAATTGAAGTTGAATCCATTCTATCATAACAGGAGACTCTACAAGTTACATACTGGTAGAAAGTTTTGTTTATTTCACAGCAATTTTGCACACAGAAAAGAAGGTCAAGACCTTCGGAATACAAGATTTCAGCTGTTAACAGTAAACTTTTTTGTTTCATTATAAAAAGTATATTCCATGAAAAGGTTTACTAAAATTACACTTCTTTATGTAATTGTGTAATAATAGAAAATATGATGAAAGCAGTCTTAAGAGCTTACCTTGCAATATTCACTGCTCTGCACAAAAGCAGATTTTTGTCAAAACCAAAATTCTGACTGAGGGAGGAAGAGAGGACTATAATTCAAAGAAAAAAAAAAGATAAAAAGAAGAAGAAAAATACTATTTTGAATTTCCATATCCTCTGTGAAGTGAAACTTCACTCCTCTGCTCAAATGTTGGTACACAACAGCACAGTAGTCACCTAGTCTAAATTAAACAACACTACCAACATTATAGAATTGGTCTTTTTGTAAGATGACATGTAAAGACAAGCTTGTAACAACAGGCCTGCTGTAACAAGAAGATGGTAATGAATGCTTCAAAATTTAAGACAGTTTCACATCTTCATCGCATACTAGTAGAAAAATCTCTACTTCTCTGGTTTTTTTCTCAGCTATTGCTGGGAAAAATATTCCGTGAACATTTTTCTATGTGTTGGGCTACATAATTTACTTCCCACAGTAACAGCAATGTTCCTCTGGTGGCTCCCACACTAGCCCCTGGGCTCCTTCACACTAGTTTCATTTACTACTTCTCTAAAAATGTAATTTCTATGCTGCTGAATTATTCAAAAGAATTTCCTAACCAAGGCACAAAGTCTCAGCTTCTCATACTTATAAAGCAATAATCATAGACCTCTATCTCAGAGAGATGTGAAGATGGTTTTCCTGTTTGTTCCTTTGTGAGTTCTCACCTGCATAATCACCACAGCTAAAAATCATTAGCAAAGTGTCAATAGTGGCTGTTCACAGTTAATCAGTAGTAGCATATGAATGGCAGAAATTACAGCCTGAAGAAATTGCCATCATTAGTCAGCAGCGCATAATGGCATGCTGAAATAGACATGTTACTTCATACTAGAGGAACAGAAGTATATTAGGGTTTTTTCCTTTTAAATCTTGTGACCATTTTCTTTTTAAGATTGTAACCAATCATACAATACATTATTTTTAAAAGCTGACCTTTTTTTTTTAACCCAAGCATGTGTAAAAAAGCAAAAATTTGTTTAGTATTTTAATTTCTTGTTCAAATACAACACAATTTCCATTAAGAATTGTTCAAAGTCTACCAGCATTGGAGTATTTTCCCTATTTTGTGTTCTTTCATAAACAAATATTCATTCAGACTAACTTCAGCCATTCAATTTAGGCAATATTCAAGATGCACTTATCAAAAATCTGCCAAGACAGAAATGTAGGCCTGAAATACATCTTTCATTCACCAAGCATCCATTTTTAACTTTGCACCAAAGATGTCATATAATTATATTCTGCTTTGAGTATGTAAAATGTGAAAAGTTAATACAAATTAAAATAATTTCTATTAATTGAACACTTATACTGGTTTAACGTTTGGGAAATATTTTACATCATCTTTCTTTTATCCCATTTCATTACAGGGACACCCTTGAAACCAGAACCTCTGGGCCCTTCTACCAGTAAGTTTCTCTTTATTTTCACTTACCTAAAGGGTGGTGCAATGTAACACCACCAGCTTTGTATAAGAACTGAGAAGAATGCAGAGATTTCTCTTCTGTGTTACAGCATATGAAGTCACAGAAGATGGCTGGATTATAAAAGGAGACAAACAATATTTTTTCAGCCCAGAAAAGACCTCTATGGAGAAAGCGAGAACATTCTGCAAAAACAACCACGGAAATCTTGTTACTATTGGAAATAATAGTGAAAGAAAATTTTTGTGGAAATATGTAAGGGGAGATTTTGTTATGTTATACGCTACATGGCTTATATACCCTTTGTACATATCCTCTGTCTGTGCAGTACAGAAGAATGTGCTTTTTGCATAATATGACCACTTTTATCAAATATTACTGCTACTAAAATTTTATTAGGATTAGGTTTAAATATTCTATGAAAAAATATTTATGGTACTAAATGAATCTTCACTTTAGGAAAAAAAAACTTGTAAAAGAATTTACTGTTTACTAGGATGTGTATATTTTTGTCTATTTGAGTCTGAACGGAGTTCTGAGCAAATACTTAAGGAGCAATGAACAGGAAGAGTAGGTATATTCTCAGAAAACTCTCCTGCTGACATGGTGGTTGCCTCTACTCTGAATATCACATACTAGAATACAGCATTGCACATAGATCAGGTAGGCAACTGCCAGTGTAGCTTTGATGGTCCTACCTGATGGTCACGTTGCTCTCCAAAACAGCTTTTCAATGAAAGGCTGGTGCAGGTTGGACTGATCATTCCAACAACCCTTCATGGATCAGTTTTCCCGTACCACGACCAAAGCACAGCAGGAGAATGCTGACAACAGAATAGCATGGATGGTACCTCAAACCTCTGCCATAATCTTGCTTGGTTTGCTAATACCAACATAGCCACACAATCACCTTTCTGAGGCACACTATTAGATGTTTGCTTTTATTGTGGGGGAAAGGATATGATGGGAGGAGAGCTCAGCCAGCTTGAGATACAAGAATTACATAGCTGCTTACAACCAGGAAAGTATCAACAATTTTACACTTTTTGTTTTTCTCAAGTCTTCTATGACTTTTTCTTCTTAAATTGAGAACAGAACTCTGAAAGCTTTGATCATACCAGTAATTCAACCAAAAATGGGAATGTATCAACAAAAATAATAATAATAAAGCAAAACTATAAGTTGTATAGTATCTCAGGTAACTGTGCACAATCATTTAAAGAATATGTATTCACTTTTCTTCCACAGCACAATATTTACACTTTTTTTAAATTAGATGACTAATAAATATTATAAAACACTAATTAAAAATATATTTTTATGTTTAGATCTTAAAAAATGGCAAACTGAACTCATATCTCATAGGATTAATCCAGGATGCTGATCGACAGTTCAGGTAGGTAAATAAACTACACCAAGATCCATAAAGGGCAGTTGTAGTAGTATTGTACTGCCAAAGTTCCTTCTGGAGGAACCACTGCAAAGGAGTTAAATGCAGATTCAGAGAGTGATAATGCTTGTTGAAATGTATGCTCTCCCTTGGTTAAACTACACTGTACAAACACATTTCAAAATGGAACTTTTGTATGCTATGAATATGTTGATAACAGTATCTGTTAAAAATAAAGGTATTTTTGTCTTTGACTTGATATGCAGGGATTTGATCATATAAGGTCTTTTAATTCTAATGAAAACTCAATTTACAGAGAGACTCAGCTCTAATGTTTAAAAAATATTTTTAGTATGTTAAGGAAGATTTTTCTCAAGTGTTTAATGGACATTGCCTCAGAAACAACTACTGTTTTTCAGTTGGATGAGTGGAAGCCCAGTGCACTATGCAGCTTGGGCACAGGGTGAGCCCAACTTTGCACAAGCTCAAGAAAATTGTGTGGTTTTAAATAAAAAAGATGGTGAGTTACACAACTATTTTTTGTAAAGCCATTTTATGGGTGCTGCTCTTCCAATGTTTGTTTGAAATCTCTTGTAAATTTTCATCCATTCTTTACCAGAAATTTTGAGAAATATGCATTATAAAGAATAGTTGTTACATCTGAGATTTCTTCAGAGGCAATATTATCCATAAAAGTGGAGTCTAAGAAATTGATTTTAATGGGGAATGCAGTTGCAATTTAATCACTGATGTTTCAGCTGCACAAAGAAAATGTTCAATTCAAATCAAGAGCAATCATTTTTTAAAATCATTATCATTAGATAATAGTGAATTGAAAATATTTCTGAATAATAGAAAGTATTTGACCTTATAATAATAGTTTTATAATTTTTTAAATAATTAGATAATATTTTTAGTAATAAGAGAATTGTTAGCAAAGGAATAGAACATATATAGATTTTCTCATTCTATAGTGCTTTCACTGATTAAGCATTACTTGGCACTTGCATCTTTGTTTTGCAACAAAGCTGTTTGGGAGAGTTTCATTGAGAGGCCAACTCATCTGGCCACTTCTCCCCCAGTCACAGCAGGACCAAAGTGCCCCTCTATACAGGGACAATGGGAGGTAGAGCTGAGCTAATACAGGTTATCCCACATTCCCAGGCAGACCGCTTCTGAACTCCAGAAACTAGTTCACCTTTCCACAATGTCTCAGTGTCTTAGTACCTAAACTTTAATTGATTTCAGGCTTGTGGAATGATGTCAACTGTGGTTTTTCCAATGGCTATATCTGTGAGAGGCACAGAAGTTTTATAAATGCAACCCTTCCTTCAGCAGTACCTTCAGCTCCTGGAGGATGTCCTGCAGATTGGATTTTATTTAAAAATCAGGTATGATACTTTTATGTAAGCACAATGATATTACTGCTTGGGAACACACTTAAAGATATACTAGAGGCCTTTTATCTCTCAGAAATGTTTTGTCAGTTGCATTAAAAAATGAACCCATTGCCTAATTACTGCAAAATTGTGGTTTTACAGACGTTTAATTGTTTTCTTGAGAAGTGGTCACCTGAGGCACATTGGGAAAACTGTTACATTGTATATATGTTTCAAAAAACTGGAGAACTGAATTAATCTGAAAGAACTGGGCATAGCACAAAATCATTCATTTGAGATGGAACAAATCAGAAATAAGACAAATCTTTGCTAAACAGGCTTCAATGCCTCTTCCCAAAAGGGACAAACTTGACGTGCTTAGTAAGTGAGGGTTCTCTTTCCATACATACCACATTGTTATGGAGGCACCCACTGATATTACACCAGGTGAGGTTATGCCAGGTTACAGTCATCAAAGTTATTATTTTCCACAAACCGTGCAAGATAATTCCCTGACTGTGCTACTGGCATGACACAGAGCAGAGGGTGAGCTGCAAACATGGAGGGCACACTGGTAATTATCAGAACTTTGAGGGTGAATGTATATTGGCAACGTGATGGCTACACAGTTTTTAAGAAATGAGTCACATACTTCCATTAATAAGGGAGCTGTATAGTGAAGAAGGCTGAATAGACACTAGACTACTCTGACCACAGACACTAGGTCAGAAAGGGTTTTCAGAAAGTTCCAGCAATCCCACACCTGGGCTGGGCTTTTACCCAGTTAGCACTTTGTCTTTTACTTGTGGTGGTGTATGGCTTCTCAAAATCTCTGAGTTAATTAAAACATTAGATTCTCATCAGACTCCTATTCTGGTTTGTAAATAGCAATTTGAGTTTTGTTGTGACTTTCTCAATCCTTTGAAAGACAGAGAGCAAATTTAAAACTTGTAAATGTTTTGACTTGGCTCCAGATCCAAGTTAACTGAAAAAATATTTGGGGGTCTGGATTAGGCTGATTTTTACTTAAACTAGTGTAATTCATACCTAAATTCTTTCTCCTGTCACTCTAACAGCCTATACTTATTTTTCCCTAGTGTTACAAATTTTTTGGCTCTGGCTATGATAACTGGAGTACTGGAAGAAGAGTTTGTGTGAGCCTTGGAGGAAATTTGGCAAGCATACATAATGAACAAGTTCAAGGTATAGTGCAACAGCCCCTTAGGTAATAGGGAGCCTTTATTCTGTAGACAGTGGACATTTCCTGCAAAGAAGGCAAGTGTCAGTATGAAAATATATGCTTTTTATAATTTGTGTATTCAAATTATGCTTATATGGCCATGGCATGAAATGTTTTTAGAACTGAACAATCTGTTTGGGGCATGCTAGTGATGCTAAGGATTGCTTCTTCATGTTACATGCAAAGTGTTTTACATTACTTATAGGCACGAATTAGGATAAAATTAAAAATCCAGATCTGGCATTTGTAGCTTTAGGCATGGTCTGTTTAGAATGCATGGTCTGTTTTTGCCAGAAATAGAATGGGATATGCTTCTATACCTCTGCCTAAATTCTGCAACTTAATTTAGCAGAATGTCAGAGAAAGGCATATTTTCGCCTTGTCTGTGATCCCTGGCTTTCATTTGCAGCTGTACATATTTCCATCAGTCATGTGGCTCATCCTGACTGCTGAAATAAGTGAACTCTTTAGATATCATGGTGGTCAGACAGGCTTTTTTTTTTTTTCTTTCCTCTTTCTAATCTTGCTTCATTGTTCTCAAATACTTTGACTCTTTGAGATTTTTCATGGGCAAGGGCTTGGCATAACCTTGAAATAATGATATCAGGTAAATTTCTGATCAAATACAATTAAAATGTTTTTATAAGACTTTAATGAAAAAAAGTTAAGTATTTGTTTATGAGTTGATGTTTTGACTGATCATGTAACACATTAATTTTCTCCCCTATTGGCTTTTTATTCTAGCTTTTCTCACATACCATTTGAAGGATGTTTCAAATGATCTTTGGATTGGCTTGAATGATTTGCTCAGTGAACTCAACTTTGTTTGGTCTGATGGAAGCGCTGTCTTATATACAAACTGGGCTAAAGATTCCCCAAAACTTGTAGAACCTGTTCTGTATGACAGTCTGCATCCAGAAGATGGCCTAAATCGGCAACAGGTAAATACGGCTTAGTGTTTACCATCAAGTCTAAATCTGAGGAGCAATACCACTCCCAGCAAACAGCTCACTTCACTACAGACCTTGCCCCACTGGTTGGTCATCTATCTTTACACTGGGACTAGACATAAAACCTTCCAATATTTGAGTATTCTAGCTATTTCAGAGCATAAAATGGCATTGCTAATTTTGTCAAAGTATTTGGCAAAATTGCAGCAATGGACAGATTGAATAAAAGATTGGATATATTGAATAAAGTTAGCAAAGTTATTTTCTTTTTCATAGTAAAGTGTTTATTTTTCAGAGAATATAAATGCAACATTAGAATTTTAGAAGTCAACACACAGTAATTTTCATGTCTATGAAGGAAGGAAAAGAGGATGCAAGAGGAAAGAGTTCAGCATTTTAACTTTTCCCCTTTTTAAAATTCTTGAATTACTAAGGGCCAGTAGATGTCAACTACTTTCTAAGCCCATCAAACACTCTCCACTGCTAGCACTTAAATTAAATCTCATAATGCTGTAAATAAAATAGCATTCTACATAACCATACCAATACAGACTTTACACACTCACATTGCCTATCTTCTATTTATTTGTATATCTTGCTTTCCAAACTTGCCCTTCACAATATGTCATTCCACTCATTGTCCATTCTCCCACCATTTTTGTATCCATACCTTTACAGAAGTCAGGGATCTGGGTAACCAACTTAATCTACACCTGAGCCAATTCATCTTGCTCTTCCCCATGTAGCCATTGGTCAAGGCATGCAGGAAGACATAAATGACACTGCACAAACCATAGCTCCACTGCAGCTCTAATAACACTAGGAAATACCAAGCAGGAAAAAAAAAAGTGCAAAAGTACATCCTGCTTTTCTCCTTCACCTTCAAGACACTAACAGCTCTCTCCTTTAAAGGATCCTTTTCAAAGGCCCAACAATTACCCCATGGCAGCTTAGCAGAGGAGATTGAAGCTTGTAATAAACTTGTAATAAATTTCAGCTTCTTAAGCTGATCTTGTGTAGCTGAAAGAGAAATTCTAAGAACTAGAGCTGATGAGAGCTCTGCCAAGGACTGTAATCTAGGCGATTTTGTCAAGAATCAGCACTATTTATAGCTGTCTTTGTAAGTGAAATAAAAAAGTACAACCTCTATTTCATTCTTATTCAAAAACTTAGTGATAGTCACCCCTTAGTTGGGATAGATAATGTGGAAGAAAGTTCTTGAAAATAAGAATGTCTTTCAAGTATTTCTCCTGCAAAATTACTAAATGAACAAGCAGGCTGAGCTGAACAGTGTACAACAGGGGAACTGGCCACAACACAGGGGGTCAGAAAGGACAGAGAAGGATGAATGAAAGATATTTCTAGAGTTGTAACACACCCTACAACATCATAAAAAAAAACAACAAAAAACAACAACGACAAAAAAAAAACCCAAAAAACCCAAAAAAACCCAAAAAAACCCCCAAAAAAAAAAAAAAAAACAAACCCAAAAAACCAAAAAAACCCAAACCTGAAACTACTCAGTTATAGTACTCTGTTTTATAACTTCTAATATGCATGTATATTAATTTCCTTACTTCCAACAGTTTGACTGTGTTTCTCTGAAGAGAGGTCCTGCTGATGACACAGGAAAATGGAATAATGAGGAGTGTCATAAGCACAGAGGGTATATATGCCAGAAGAATAGTGGTGAGCTCTGTATTATTAATCTTGAAAATAATAACATAAGGATAAAAACAAATTTTCTTGTTTAATATACTTTATTTCAGTTTATTTTTGGTTTTGTTTCATTTTGTTTTGGTTTTTAGGTAAAGGATCAGTAAAACCTAAGGGCCCATCCCACTTTCCAGCATTACTTAGCAATGTTTTTGAGAAAACATAGCAGAATATAGGAAAAGAAAATTATTTTATTTTTAGAAGTGCAATTAGATAGATGAAGCCCAAAACCATTTTAATTACATATGTTCATAATGATCTATAGGGTATCAAAACTAGTAAGTTTAACACTTACCCATATAAATCTTATAGTCATTAAGCTGCAAAGAGTATTTGAAAAGCAGGCAGGACAGATGTGTATTTTTGAATGATGGGGTAATTTACCTCTGCAATGTAAAATACTGTGCACTTACTGATTCAAAATTATCAGAGGTTGAAAATACATTTCTTTTATCAGAACTGTTGTTTTGATGTTATATTTAGTTATAAAAAGCTAAGAAGATGTTCCATTCAATTAGTAATTTCATATTAGGTTTGTAAATAACAAAGATGTTACTCAATTGCTCAAGTCAAGTATGTGACTCCAGATTTAACTACTCCTGGGGCTTTTTTTTCCCTTTTTTCCTACAGATCCTGAACTTTTTAAATCACCAGCAACAGTGCTGGACTTTGCTTTTGACCCCTCTAGAGGGATTAGCTATTCTGTCACCCATTCCAAAATGAACTGGGAGGAAGCACACCAAAACTGCAATAACAATGCCTCAGAACTTGCCAGCATTTTAGACCCACATAGCCAGGCACTGCTGTTCCTACTTGCAGAGGAATATGGAGAGCCTCTGTGGATTGGTCTTAACAGCAACAGGGTAAGAACCAAGGCATTGCATACACACAGTCAGGCTGACACAGAACCTGATTTTACTTCATGCTCTCATCTCGTTGCCATTGGGATTTCTGCCAGTGTAGTGCTGAAAACAGCATGTTACATCAATGTAACAGCCACTTGCAATGGAAATCTTCAAATAAGACTTATACAGTTGAGATTTCCTTTAGCACAAGGAAATGTTCCTGTAAAACCAGTATACAACAGCATAGTGTATTGTTTGGAGTAGTTTAAAGTATCTTGGATATAAATTGCAAGATTTCCTATGTTTTGAGTTGATTTTAATCTAAAAGTGATTCCAGGCACATCATACATCCTGCCCTCCTGCCATGTGTTTATGTACCTCAGTGATCAGTGACAAGGTATCAGAGGGCACACTCCTGTCACCTGACGAGGAACGATTTTCATGTGTGCGTTTGTGCTCACACATTTTACTAGAGTGGTCTTATTTATTTATGGTAGCAATAGCAAACTACAGCTGTGAACAGAAACTGGGGTAAATACTAGTAAAAGGAATATTGAGGCTATATCATATGGTACATATTGACTGTAGCTGTATTTTTTTAAATTTGAAAACACAACTGGCATAACTGCTCCCATTAGAAATTAGAATACTGTGGAAAAATAATCCTTTCTATTTGTGAGATGTCTACATCAGTTGTATCACAGGAGAGGGTGAACATTTGGATGGTAGGTGTGTTTTGACATGCTACGCTCTTTATCCTGAATCACAGTCACGACAACTACAACAAAAGCATTGGTGATTGGAGCTGCTTAAGAGCACTCCCACACACTCCCATTCTGCATGCAGATGTTTGGGTGGTCATACCAACAGGATATCTCATCTGACTCCCAGTTTTATGCTTTCTCTCATGCCCCCCTTTTTTTCCTTTCCATTTCCCAATGCTTGAAAAAAATGCTTTGAATTAATGTTAGATATTTTTTGGAGACGTTCACATTGGCGGATGACAGACACTGTACATTTTAGTCAGTTAGCATTTACCAGCTAAGAGAAGGCACTAGTAAGCAGATGATTCTACACTGGTTATGTGAGAGTCCTCTTGAGGATCCTGTATAGCAGCTGTGTCACTGTAAGCAAATGTGAAATTACCTCCATTTCACTTCCAGACCAATGGCAAGTATCAATGGATTGACAGGTGGAGTTTAGTTTACAGCAAGTGGGCCAGTGGAGAACCAAAGCAGACATTAGCCTGTGTCTACCTAGACACTGATGGCACCTGGAAGACAGCTTCTTGCGAGGAAAAATTCTTTTCTGTCTGTAAGAAATCAGATGGTGAGTAACTCCATCCAAACATCTTGCCTCGAGGCTGTATAGTGCAATAAGCCACTGGAAAAATACTTTGTTAATACACCAGTATACAGGAAGACAGGATTACCTAACTAAATATTGACATGAATTCTTTCCAAAAGTTAATTGATTCATAGTAATTACCAAAAGCCTAACAACCAAAGGCTTGAATATTCACTTTTTTAAACTATTCATCCTATTAGGAGAAGTCATTCACTTGCTATAAGATCTGGTTTTATTAGGCATTGTAGGAAACTTTGTATCCAGTTTGGGGTACCAAAGTTTGAAAAGCTTCTCAGTCAGCTAGGGTTTTCAGATCACCAGTAACAGTAATTTAAAGAAAAGACTGGAGTTGGACAAAAGACTAAGAAACCAAAGACTACGAGAAACCGTATTATTAATATTAAATATTAAAAAATTAGCCTTACAGGATGGAACTTATTTTTTCTATGTGTCTGGTATCTGTTGGAAAGGGGTAACAGACTTAAATACAGCAAGAAAAACCTTCTGATTTTATCAGTACAGAAGTCTTTAATAAATATTCTGGACAGATCAGCAAATCTCCATCACTACAGTTTGCAAAGAACAGACAGGACTAATACCTGTCAAAAACAATATATCAGCTTCATGTCACCTGTGAGCACAAAGATGAAGTAAAAAACCCCTTGGGAAGCACAATCTTTATTATTTATATGGAAATAAGTAAAAATATTATTTAAAAATTTAGCTATATTCTTGGATTTTTCAACTTTATGGAAGATCTTGAATCATTAGCAAATTTAAGTCACATGACAAATTATGTTCTAAGCTGTTTTAATATGACAAAAAACCTCAAAAATTCATATAGAATGTCTCTTTTCACTTTATGATTCTGGAAATTTCATTTGAGAGCTAAGTATTCCTTAGGGGAAAGCAACAGACTGTAGAAGACTTACAGGAAGAAAAGGTAATTTGGCAGAATATATACTTTACATTGCATCTGCATTTATCTACCCATCCAAAATCTTTCTATTATATCAGTCACCATGGAATGTATTCAGGATGCAGTTTAATAAAAAGCCCTGCAAGCTATGCTTAGTTATACCAACACATTCATTCACAATCAGAGTTTGTACCGTAAGTTTTATAAGGTTTTGATATGGTCAAATCACATTGGTAAATAAATATGAAGGAAAATATTGTCTCAAACAGAAAGTCAGAACCATATTCAAGCTCTTCTTAGAACAGGCTTCATTTCGAAGATTACAAACCTAACATAGTTATTTAGTTTTGTCGTACTAGTATAATGGGAAAAACAAGTTATATAAAATATCTGGACTCCAACTACCTGATCTCTTATCAGTAATGGCCCCTACTGAACCCCCACAACTTCCTGGAAAATGCCCTGAATCAAGAGGACACAAATCTTGGATACCTTTCTCTGGTCACTGCTATTACTTTGAGGCCTCCAAGAAAAGAAGTTGGTCTCAAGCTCAAGAGGAATGTGCCCGACTAGGTGAGTGTTTAGTCTTAGAAAGATTGATGATGTAATTAAACACATAAAATAATGGATAATATTGCTAAGCAAACCTCAAATTACTTTAAAACTTCACATTTAATACTTTTTTCCATTGCTTTTCTGAGCATGCTTTTGCACAATAAACGTAACTTTTGTCAGAGACAGCAGCATCTCATATCTCAAATATCCAGTTAAATACAAGAACCACAAAAATATTAAATTCCTACTATTTTTATGGCAAAAAAAAAAAAAATAGGGAAATAAACACTTTTACAGACCCACTAAGGCACAGGCTGCAGGATTGGCTTTCCTTTCCCCAAGCAAAAGGGACTCCACATGCAGTGCAACCTGGGAGAGACAAAGTCATAGGATAGTGGTGTTTGTTAGTTATAGGGCACAGTTCATTAAGTGGATCTTAGTGGCTGGACAAGAAATGAGATGGAGGAGCTGCTTATATTTAATGAACCAGTAAAACACACCAGCT
This sequence comes from Passer domesticus, assembly GCF_036417665.1. Lineage (NCBI taxonomy): Eukaryota > Metazoa > Chordata > Aves > Passeriformes > Passeridae > Passer > Passer domesticus. Next base: position 19,274,972 of record NC_087474.1, on the reverse strand, counting down.
GGGTATGCTCACCTGCTCTGGAACAGCCCCATGCTGCCCCCATGGAAAGAAGCAGTACCTTCATCAGAGAAGGGAAAAGACACTTTGATCCACATTTCTGAGAACTGGTGCAATGCAACACATATTTCAGTGTGAGTAAGAATAAGAAACATCCTATACATTTCCAAAGGCATTTCCTCATATATCTGAAAACACTGACCTATAACTGAGTAAACAGAAAAAATAGCTTTGTAAAGCCATTTCGCTCTACAGCTGTACCACAACAGAATTCCTGGAGTGGTTTTGTAGAAAGATAAATCACATAATTACTACAAAAAATAAGCATTGCACTAATAACCAGAATGAAAGGTTACAATTGGACACTGCTCTGTGCTCTAAATTGCTACTTTTGCCTGCCTGTTACCCACTGGCCAGGCCAGGAAGGTGGTCATTTCCTTGTGTTCCCAACACAGCTTTGTGTATTTCCAATGTCAGGGCATATGACAATTATAAATCAGCTTCTGGACATCTTCTGGACTGCACCTCCATCTGCTGACACATCCTACCGAATCTGTTATCATCAGGCACTGCCAAAACTGCTGCCCAGCCACCAATGAGGGACAGAGCTGTAGTGGCAAGAGGCATGGTGGTGACCACATCACATGTACCTGTTTCAGCTTACTAGCACCACAATCTGGCATATGGTCAGGCCTGTCCAAAAAGTATTGCTAGAGAGCAATTGTTCTTCTCTAAAATAGCAAAGACTAAAAAAATCCAGAATATTTCAGAAAACCCATATCTTTGTGCAGATTTGTACCCATACAATACACAGTCATGCTCAAAAAAATACTATACGGTGATATAATACCCACAACAAGACTAGTGAATAATACAGAAGAGTTGGTGTCTTTTATATACTTTTGCATCTCTTTTATGTGTTTATTGACTTGAGCTCTAAGAAAATTACTCACTGTGATGTGTTCCTTAATACTTTTTCAGGTGCTGATTTGGTATCAGTAGGAGACTATAGTGAAACAAACTTTCTGTCAGAAACCATTAAGATACTCCATGGAAAATCATTGAACTTTTGGGTAGGGCTAAAGAAAAGTGACAGAGGTAATATTTTTCATCACATTACCCTATCAAATGAAATTATGTGGTAAAAAGAAATCAACTTTGTACACTTGAAACTACATCTATATATGTAAAAATTACACAAAGTTTATTTCAAATTATGCCTAAATGTACTTAAAATTATATTTAAAACATTTAACTAGCTATTCATGTTATAAATATTTTTCTCCATTACAACTCATTCTATTTTTCTAGACCCATGTATTTCACAAATACATTATAATTTTTTAATATTAGGACAGTGGATATGGACAGATAAATCTGCAATGGATTTTGTCAACTGGCAATTGGGAGAACCATCAAACCAGCGGCTTAAAAACTGTGGAGAACTATGTGCATTGTCTGGCTTCTGGAACACCAACCTCTGTTCTTTCAAAAAAGGATACATCTGTAAAAAAATTAAAAGTAAGTAGTATTTCTAATATTTTAAGGTTAATAATGTCTAATAATGTATTTTCATTGTACAAAACAGAAATGTAAAATACTCTGTGTGCAAAACCAAGTGACTCTAATGGCTGCCTAAATACTGACAAGCCCCACATGGCTTCCGAGTGCCTTCTCAGAAGGCTGCATCTCCCCTGTGTCCTCTAGAACCACCATCAGCCCTGTGCAGCCATCATGAATACTTTCAGGCCCCTGAGTGCAGGTGAAAGCTAAGCTCAAAAGCAACACTTTGTCTAATTTCAGCTGAATGTATTCTTAAACAAAATCTTGTTCTGATGAGTGTAATGCAAACTGTCTTGTAAAAATGCTGGAATTGGTGATTCCTTTCCTTACTGAACACTGGTCTGATGGATTACAGGAATAGAATGGGAAACATCCTTGTGGCATTCTTTATGTACAGTATGATAGAATCATGTTTAATAAAATATTGATAGTACCCTGATAGGAAAATTATCATCTGTAAGGAAATGCATAAATTAGTTTACCAACTGAGATTAAATCAAAGTAGTACAGAACATGGACATTTTGCTTGGTTAAGCTTCATATTTCTGTTCACCTTTCTATTACCTGCTAAATTCAGGAAGAGCAATTACCATAGGAACCACATCCACATGGAATGGTTGTCTCTCACAGAAGGGGCTACAACAATATAAAAGTCTTTTCAGCTCAGGTAAAATGCTCATGATGCACTGCTAACACTCAAGACATCCTTTCAGGAAACACCTTAAAATGACTAAGGATACTGTGGGGAGATTCTCAGAAATAAACGTATTTGAAAAGACTTTTTGAAATAACAGAAATCTGTCTCTACATGTTGTTTTGGGTATCATGACTGAGGAAGTCAGATGCTCTTAGGATGAAAGACCCAATTATCCTACTAGATTTTTACACATGCTTAGTTCCATCCCTCTGGAAGAGTGACTGTCACCAACACATGAATTCAGGGGGAATTATCAGAAACACTGATACTTAGGAACTTTGAAATGCCTTTTTTTTTTAAGCATTCAGAATAAACACTTTTTTTTCTTTCAAAAGCTCCTGAAAACAAAGAAATGTCAACAGAAAATACAGGTAAGCATACTTCTTTTTAAGTAGAATAATAAGAGGATGCTAAAATAAAACTGGAATATAATTACATAGTTTCACAGTATTTGTTTTGAGAATGTTTAAAAATAAAAAGTCCATAAAGTTTTACTCTGTATCTCAATATAGGATATAGAGGTTATCCTGAAGTAAATATTGATTTACTTTTATGTTTATATTTTTAATACTGGCCTTTGATCAGATTTAATTATATTTTGTTTGGTATTCATAAAAAAAAACAAAACAAAACAAAGCACATGTTGAACTGAAAATCCATGTGCACACTGAATTTTTTTTTGCTTTCTTGTTATGGAAGTCTCATTTATTACTAAATTCTGAAATCTTTTAAACTTTATTCCATTGTATATCCTTACAGAAGAGAAAATGGAGAAAGTACTTTCTGCTGGCATAATTTGGCTGTTCGTTCTTCTAGCCCTTTCTATAGCTGGAGCTGGAAGTATAATTTATTTCTGCTTGAGGAGGAAAAGACAAAATCTGCCACATATTTCAACCAGAATGAGAGGATCAGAATCAACTGTGGATATTGAAGTAAAAGACACACATTCAGACATGCAGTCTGACCAAATGCCCATGTGATCCAACTATCAAAAACCAGGCTATAAATCAGGGAAATCTTACCCCAGCTTTGTGTTCTCCTGCCCAGACAATAGTCTCCTTTCTTCTCAAATACACATACATCTTTTAAAATTCCTTCCAAAGTGTTACAGAGTAGTTTAGTCTAGGGACTGTATATGTGTTTTTCATATAAATGGGCATGGCTGAAAAGATGGCTCCAGAGGTGTTATGGGGAAAGTCTGACAGATATTTATGATCTGAAAATTACTTTATTTAGCTTAGTGTAGAAATTCTCCCTTTTTAAAAACAGAGGAAATCATTACTCATTATTTCAAATTATTTTTCTCTGTGTGTTATTTCAGTGGTATCTAGATTATGATGGGAATCACAGAGTTAACTAGGCTGGAAAAGACCTTTGAGATCATCAAGTCCAACCTATGAAACACTGCTCACATCAGGTTTTCAGCTTCATAGTTTATGATACTATGTTTTTATTGACGTAAAAACTGTTATGATACATGCATCTGTGCACTAAGTACTATTTGTTTACAAAAAATAGATAGAAAATTGTAAAATAATTGAAGAGGCTCATTTAATTTTACCTCCAGTGTGAATTTTTTAATTATGCCATTTCCGCAGTCTTGCACTATTTTAGTATTCTGCAAATACCTCTATTTTTCTGCAGTTCAGATTAATAATAATGATGGAACAGGAGATTACCTGTCCACTGGGTTTTATTTTAGTATGCAGAGCTGCCCCTTTCTAAATCCAAGCATGTATAATAAATGGCTGTCTTGTAGTGCTTTCTGTAATTCTTCGGTGCAGAGATATAAAATCACTGATGTACTTTTTGAAAATACATTCCTTCTTTTTTGTTGTGATTTTGTTTGACAAGGTGCTGCCTAGACCCTTCTCATCTTTTTTTCCATTGTAGCAGGGTTTGCCTCAGGGAGCAGTTTATCATTCTGCATATTTTAAGACATGCATCACCCCTCCTGAGAAATGGAAACACTTTTGCCCAAGCCACAGGAGGACATGTGGCACTAACAGAGCTCAGTGAAGGCCAAGGAGGAGCAGGACTAGAGCAGAGGGGCTTCTACCAAATGTATGTGTTGGGTTCCTTCTTTTGCACTTTTATCAGAACTTCTCACTCACTCCACAGTGAGTCTGACTGACTTACAGTCTGACTGACAAAAAGGTGTGGCCACACTAAAAATCTCTGCAAGGCAAGAAAATACCTGGAATAAGTGGAACAGGTTTCTGCACTAGGACTTCTGTGTCTATGCCTCAGCAGCTTGAGAGCATGCTTGAATTACCTCTATTATTTACTTTTATTCTAGATATCCATCAACCAATAAAGGCTTCTAATTAAAAAATGTTATTGATAGTTACTTCTAATGGAAGTACCCCCTCCCTCTAGGAAAACTTATTTCAGGTATTTTAACAAGGGATATCTTGAAACAAGGGTCACCTCTGGTAATATTTCCTTCTGAGAGTTCAATTTTCCCCAGCACTCCTTTGCTGGATGGACACACATTATTCCACACATTATTCCACACGCTTGGTTAAGCTGGTAAAGAACTCTCACCAATCACAGAAGCAGAAAGATATCTGAAGAATGTGTTGCTTTCCTTTTCTTACTTAACCAAGTAATGTTGTACATAAAAGTGGTTTTGGTTGTTAAAAACAAACCAAACCAAACCACCAAAAAAACCCAAACACAAAACTCCCATCCACAGGCTATTTAAAACAGAATTAAAAATTAAGTAAACCAAAAGTCTATTTTACAATTTATGTAATTTGAATACTTTGTAAAGCCCAGAGATAACAGCCTTCAGATAACAGTTCCTTGTTACTATAATAAGTCCTGTAGTACTCGTTGCAATAAAGAAAGTCATAGCCATTTTCAGGAGGAAATAGGAAATAGCTGTGAGAGCTTTGCACAAAACTGTGCAAGTGGGAAAAACAACATCTGCTTCCCACGGAGGTGACCACAGATAAAATTGTTTCCTGGTATGTACTACAGATATCTGGGGATACACAGTGCTGCTTGCCCTTTGGAGGAGTTAGTAAGGCAAGCACTTTTCCTGGTCTATGTTTGCAAAACTCAGCTGGGCATAAATACTGTATTTATGCCCAGCTGAGTGAATCTTATAAATTAAAGTTATCTTTCCCAAAAAAAAAAAGGAAACATACAATAGAAAAGACTGGTTTTTTTTAAGGTATTTTTAAGTTAACTATAAAAATTGGGAGTTTGTGACAGAAGTATTCTGGTGACCAGATTCAGCACAGCCTGGGACTTTCAGAGAAGAAGCCTGGCTGGTATCACCACCACACAGGAAGCATGGAGAGCTCAACAGTCAGGCTGCTCTGCATACCAGCTCTATGTGTTATCTCATGAAAATATTTTGCTCTGTGTATATTTTCACGTCCAGCTACTCTAAAGTTGGACTGAACATCATGACTGAACAAAAACTGGACAGGATCACAGGCTAGACATGAAGTATGTTGCTGATCCCCCTGCAAGGTACTGAGAGACCAGAGCCTGATCCAAAATGCCTCCCACAGAAAGACAGAGAGCACTGTAGTGAGAACAGCAGTGAAACTGACTACTGAGTGAGCCAATGCAGCGCTGCTCACACCTGGGGACAGGAGCTGAGTGCCATAGCCCCGACCAGATCTGCTCACTGTCATCATTAGCTGCTGTTTGCAGTGTGGGACAGCAGTGCCAGAGCAAGGACACATCACTCAGCCTATGGTCTCTCAAACAACTGAACAGCCACTGGGGATCAATGCATATGAGCACAGACTTTTCTGCATTTGTCATTTGGACCTGACAGTGGATATGAGTAAGACATTGTCAACGCACCACACACATTGCTCAGACACAGAAGAGGGTTGGGTTGCACTTGGTTAAACTCCACAAAACAAAAAAGGCCCTTACGCCTTTCCATGCTTAATCCCAAATCCCAGTGTTTCTGCTCAAGTAAGTTGTTTGCGTGTTTCTCTTTTCTTTCCAAAAAGTCCTGTATACTTAAAATCACTGTCCTGTCAGTTCAGAGCTTGGAATAGGAAAAAAATTTCCTATTGCTGCTGTTTAAATTAGATTCATAGTGGAGAACACACCTCAGCACTGATGTGTTTCATACTAATGTGTGATGTGGGATTTTTCTTCTCATTTTCATAAATAAATAGTGCCAAATTTTCCTCGGTTTTAATCATTACTACTTGCAATGACAACATAATCGATTTCATATGTAGGCTCAGCTACCTAAGGCGCCTGAAGGCGATGGAATTCATTTCACATAATGTAGATATAAAAAATGCAGCCATATCTAGCTAAACTACTCGCCCAAGGTCATCACTGTGGTCAGCATAGAAGGATGGATACATTAGGGTGCAATTACTTGATCTGGTCTAGAGACTGAAGAGAATTCTAGACTCTCTCTGACACAAAGCCTAAAACAATTATCTCACAGTAAATGAGCTCTGCAGAATCCAGTTCTTAACTGATATGTTATGTAATTTTGTACAAAACACACTAATAGCTTTTAGTTTATTATATTCATCATCAATAGCTGCAGGCTATTCAGAAAACTGCTATCAAAACAATTCCTTGTAGATTCCCCCCCTGGCTTGAAAATCATTACTTTCGGGAAAAAAAGCATCTGTCAAACTAAAAAAATTCTGTTGATTTTGTTTTCCATACTAATTCAGAATGGAGACTGAGCTCATAGCACTTCTTAAAAGCAAATGTTAAGAGCACAGACAGAAGCTCCTACAAAATTACAAACAAACTTCCAAGGCAAACATCTGCCTTGGTACCTCCATAAACACTTCCTAACCTAGTGCCTGGACAGGTGAAAAATCAGTGAAGTGTGTCTGCTCATAATCTTGATACAATCTCTGTGTTTAATGCACACCAAACTGTTTCCCCAAGCAGCTACTGATGTGTTCACACCAGTGAATCCTTGGGAAGGCTAAGTGTGCTAAGCATCAGAAATGAGGGCTCTGCCACTTCTGTCTCCATCACTGATACAGAGAGTAGAAAAAAGAGAGTAGAAAAAAGAGAGCATAAAAGTAGTGTTCAGTCCCATACAGAGTGCTGCTGCTACTAAAAGTTTCCTCTCTTATTCTGCACAGACTGCCATAAAACCACTGCACCTGCTTTGGCTACATTCTATTTATATTTCTCCTGTCTATTTCCTTCTATATCCATGATCTTGATGCTAAACTGATAATGGCTGTTTACCAAGAAATGTTCAATTTTTATTTAAGCTAAATCTGGACAGAATCTATTTTTAATTTCTGTTCACAATACCATAGATAAATCTTATGGCATAGATACATAATGTCATAGATAAATCTTAACTACTATTTAAACATCATTACTTATTAATATCTGTATATCTCAGCCACTCCACCCAATACTGTCCTCATACAGGAAACATTCCTGAATTATACAAAATTATTCTCCTAATAGTTTCAAATGATGCCATGTTCCACTGGAAAAAAGTGATCAGAAATGGCTCATTACTTGAACTGTATTAACAAATAATTTTCAATTTTTTGGCACAAATACACAGATACAGGTGGGTAGAGAATGGGCTGAGAGTACTGAGAGGGACTTGGAGACAGTGGATAAGAAGCTGGACATGAGCCAGCCATTTGCCTTTGCAATCCAGAAAGCCAAACATGTCCTGGGCTGTAGCAGAAGTGGTGCAAGCAGCAGAGCGAGGGAGGTGATTCTCCTCTCTGGTGGGACCCACCTGGAGTGCTGCATCCAGCCCTGGGGTCACTGGCGCAGGAGGGACATGGACCTGCTGAACCAAGTCCAGAGGAGGCCACCAAGATGATGAGGAACACCTCTGCTATGAAGACAGGCCAAGAGAGATGGGGCTGCTCAGCCTGCAGAAGAGAAGGCTCCAGGGAGACTCAGAGCACCTCAGCTACAGGAGGCTACAAGAGAGCTGGAGAAGGACTTTTTACAAGATCATGTAGTGATAGAACAATGAAGAATGACTTTAAACTTTAAAAGGACAGGTTTAAATTAGATGTTAAGAAGAAATCCTTGACTGTGAGCGTACTGAGACATTGAAACAGGTTGCCCAGAAAGTCATATCCCATCCCTTTCTAGGACTCTATGAAATTAACTTATTGCTACATTCTTCTCCTCTTCTCCAATTTATTCTCTTTACCAAACCTTGCCATTTTCATAAATTTTGTCTCAACAATTATTTTTTAAAATATTTTCAAAGGAACACTGGTTTCTCAGTTTTCACCCTCCAAAATACATCCAAGATATCTTTTAGCAGTCAACTGCTTCCAGTTACTGGCAGCGATGATTACCACCAACATCTACGTTATTTTCTTTCATGTCCAGTCTGAACTTTTCCTGGTGCAGCTTTGAACCATTTGGGCAGGGCATTCTCTTAACAAGCACCTCTCTTCTCCCCCTAATTTTCTTTCCCTTCTGTGATTTTAGTATTAAGTTCAAAACTGAAATGTTAGAAGGAGATCAAAGCATTACACCACAGCTTTTCAGTACCTCTTTTTACATCAAGGAAAGTGGACTGGTGACTGCTGTTACCTAATTTGTCAAATAGCTGTAGGATTCTCTAAGAGAAAACTCACTTAATTTCCCAAACTTTACACCTACCACATACAAGTTTAGAAGTTTCATTTAGAAAGTTACTTAAATGTAAAGTCTTAATGCAATAATCTCAGTACTTTCATTAAAGACTTAAGAATATTTTGCAAATTTTATGGCTGAGAAAGAGTATTTGAAATTTGACATATGATACAGTTTATGTTCATTTAGCACTCAAGCACAACCAAACAAGACTTTTTTTTCCTAACGGAACATTCATTTCATCCATTCACTAGTGGGTTTCTGCAATTTCTAGCTGCTCCTAAGTCCATAATTTCTTGTTTATAACTTTGCTACATATTCAGAGGAAATTGTCCAACTTCATTACTTGATCCCCTTTTTAATAGAAACTGAATGGTTTACATTATTCTGGATTTTGTCTGAGTCAGGTTCCAGGTATTTCGACAGAAGCTGCAAAATGGAGAATTTTTTTTCCACTGACATTCAGATGACAAGTTGGCATTGGCATCCCAGTATTCCATGACCCACACACTGAGGACAGGGCTTCATCAAAGATCAGCTGACAAATAAGTTTTTATTGCTTCCTCACATAACTGCAAAGCAAGTGAAGAATATACTCCCCATCCTGGAGTACTTCTAGATGTCTCTCATGACTCTGGTTATTGGGCTGAGGAATGACCATTGGAGAGGGTACCTCGCAAACAATGGAAGAACCCAGTGTGCCTCCAAGTCTGACACTGGCTCAGGGGCGGCTGGGAGATACTCACAGCCCCTCTCGGTGCCAGGGGCTGGACTGTGTGATTTCTCTTCCAACCCCACCCTGGGGTGGCTTGGCCATCTTTCCCTCTGCCAGGGTAGCCACGCTGGCGTCCGATGCGGCCAAGCCTCACAAAGGAACAGCCCCCCAAAGCCAGGGGAGACTGAACCCTCCCCTATCCTTTCCATTAAGCCCCGGGCTCCAAGTCCCGCAGCCTTTCCCGACGCGGGGGATGATCCCTGCACCTCACACCCGCCTTGGGCCGCACCGCCGGCAGCGGCCCCGCTGCCCTCACGCACTGCGAGCCTGCCCTGCCGCCTCTGCGGGAGCGCGGGAGCCACTGGGGCTGCGTAGGGCTCGCAGGCTGTCGGGGAGCCGGGAATGGCGGTGAGGCAGGTACAGGAGGAGAGGGCAGGGCAGGGGAGCGGCAGGAAGGGCAGAGGAGGGCAGGGTAGAAGAGGGCAGGGCAGAGGAGGACAGAGCATGGTAGAGGAGGGCAGGGCAGGGCAGGGTAGGGCAGAGCAGAGGAGAGGAGAGCATGGTAAAGGAGGGCAGGGTTAGGCACAGGACAGCGTGGTAAAGGAGGGCAGGGCAGGGCACAGGACAGCATGGCAAAGGAGGGCAGGGCAGGGCACAGGACATGGTAAAGGAGGGCAGGGCAGGGCAGGGCACAGGACATGGTAAAGGAGGGCAGGGCAGGATAGGGCACAGGACATGGTAAAGGAGGGCAGGGCAGGGCAGGGCACAGGACATGGTAAAGGAGGGCAGGGCAGGGCAGGGCACAGGACATGGTAAACGAGGGCAGGGCAGGATAGGGCACAGGACATGGTAAAGGAGGGCAGGGCAGGGCACAGGACATGGTAAACGAGGGCAGGGCAGGATAGGGCACAGGACATGGTAAAGGAGGGCAGGGCAGGGCAGGGCACAGGACATGGTAAACGAGGGCAGGGGCCGCAGCAGCCGATGGCGCCATCTAGCGGGCGCGCCCGCGCTGGCCGGGCCCCGGCGCGCTGGGCTCCGCCGCGGTTGTTGCCGCTGCCCGGGGCTAAGAGCGGCACCTGAGCCTCGGCGGGGCCATTTTCGCTCGGCAGGCGCGGATCCCCAGCTCGAGGTGCCCAGAATGTGCCCCAGCACTGCGCTGCCCCTTGGGATGATCGCAGCAGGACGCGTGAGGCCCTGGGAGGCACGGCCTCGGCCCCAGGGAATGGGCTGCCCTGGGGATGAGAGGGAACGGCTTCAGACCATCATTAATTGTTTAGATGACAAATGAGATAATGACCTAGTGTTATCTCTCCAGCTAAAATTGTCTGTTTTGCTAGCTCAACGTTATATGTATTTTTTTTCTTATGTTTGGCCTGTAAGTGAAGTAGAACTAGTAAAATAATGGTAATTTTCTTCAGTTTCTCTTTTGTTTCTAGCTTTTTTCCGCCTTCTGACAATTCTTGTAGGACCATCACAGCAGTGTTCCAGGTAGGCATTTGTCATCATACATGACATTAGGGTGAGTTTAAACAATATTAGCAACAGGCAGAGAGGATGTGTGAGTGATTCTAGTTAGCAGCTCATTACATGGCAAATGAAAAACTGTGTGCCTCCATCTCCCTTGCTAATAAAGGGATAATGTGTGTTTGTCTCATAGAAGCATTATCAAGATCAGGTAATTGCTTTTAAGTCTTAAAATTGAAAAGTCTGCAGAAATACAAAGAACATTAGCTTATTATCATTACAGATACAGAACTGACAGGAATTCTCCTGGCTCAATTTCAGAAATTTGTTTACACACCAGAGTTGCCCCTCTTGGGAATATAAATATGGTCACTTCTATTTCCAACTTTTTTGTCATAATGTCAGGATGAAGATATTTTGCTGACTGCATCACTTGTCTTTCTGTAAATGTCCATTTATTGTCTTTCAGTAAATGTCCATTGTGTTGTTTTTATGGGTTTTTTTTCAGACTCTAATGAGGTACATTTATTTCTTTACAGATTTCTGAGGAAGTGAAATGGAGTTGCAATTAGAAGCAATATGGTTTTGACACATCAGAGAGCATCAGTGTAATTGCAAACAGTACTTCTGGTTTTGTTGACTCTTTAAACTGTTTGTTAAGATGGTATTGCCTACAACAGATTGAGAGACTTCAAATGAAGCAAGAATATTCAGTTATCTGCACAATGTTTATTGTATGGGTGGGTAGTCATGTAGACAGCATATGTGCATGTCCATATCTGCTTTTTGTATCAAAAGCTCACAACAGAAGGCTAATCCATCCTAAGAACACAAGGCCATGTAAGCGTTGTGCTGGGTGAAGGTCATTCTGACATTAATTACATTCTCCTCAAATTTTACATATGTTAAGAAAAAAAAATTTAAGAAGTATCCTAAAAGTTGTTCTGAAAGAACTAGAAATTACTGTTTGCTCTATTGCATAATCTCTTATTGAAAACATTACCAATGCCAGAGGAATAGCAAGACACAAATATTACATCAGTCTCTAAAACAAGCTCTGTGTTTCCTGAGTACTTTAAGATGGCTAATCTAATTTTCTGTAAGGTAGACTGATAGAAACAGTAATAAAGAAAGAATTAGGAGATACCTATAATAACTTATAGAACAGTAAATATGGGGTTTGTATTGGAAGATGAGGCCTAAAAAATACTGGAAAGATCCAGTAAATGGGGAGACTGTAGATCATACCCTATTCAGAGTCCTAAATCACCTGGAAGAAAGAGGTAGTGATTGTGCTTACTGATGATTCACATCTATTCGTGGTCGCCAGAACTAGAGCTTGAGTATGGATACCTGCAGAAGATTTTTCCACTGCTGAGCTGTGACATAATAAAATGGAAACTAAATTTAGTGCTACGAAAGTCAAACTAAACTGTAAGTTCAGTGACAGCTAAAATTAGCAACATTAGCTATGAAATGTATTTCTCTCTCTCACACATGTATCCACTGGGGTGATTCCTTTGAAGTGTTTCTTTACTGTCTGAAATACTCAGCTAACTTTCCTTTGTCAGGAATTCTGACAGTTAATAGAAATGTTTTATTTTGTCTTGGAAAAGAAAACTTTATGTTTTCATAAGACATTGCTAAATGTATTCTGCTGCAGAAAATACTCGCTGAAGTTCCATGCTTGCTTATGTAATGGTTTTCCAGCATTTGAAAACAAGCCTGAAATATGAACTGTTTATTTGTATGGAATCATTCACAGAGATAGATTTTACTGACTAGCAAAAAGACACTTTCTGTAACGCTAAAAGCCACATATGTACTTCATCTGGGATGACTTCCAGCTCTGTTTACTAAGAGACTATCTTGAGGAATTTCATACCAGTGCTTTAGTAGGAGCTCACAACATGAGCAGAAATCCATATGTTTGGTATTCTGAAGATGTTGAGTGTTTAACTTGATGTAGTGCTCATGATGGGGCAGTTGGAACTAGATGATCTTCAAGGTCCTTTCAAGCCCAAACTCTTCTGTGGTTCTATGATTCCACTGATACTTTTCCATTGGTCCAGATGCTTAGCCAGTATGTAGGGCTATGCCAAATTGCTTGTATTCAAATACACATTTATATAACACAAGTGATTAGAAGATTCCAAGGTCAGAAAACAGCGTGATAATTGCCTTCTTTAATCAGAGACCAGATTGTATGACTTAGATCTGAGTCAATTCATGTCAAGCTATTCTTCTACTATATCTTTTGATTATTTTACAGAGATTACATATTTTTCCACTACCATCAATAACAGAAACACATTAAACTGTCTTCCTGCTTTGTTCTTGTAACATCCGCTTTTTTTTCAGAAATATGCTCTTATTTCCTGCAAGATTTCCTTCATGGGCCTGTTATTCCTTCTCACTTAGATTAAAAATATCCTTTAATCTTGCTTTGTGACTAAGTAATGAACTTCCAGCACTGTGTTTATCTGTGCAGCATGCTGGAAATACTTTGTCCCTCAAATCTTAGGATGCCCGGAATGCTGGATGCTTAACCTACAAAGACCTAGGACAGGGCAACTAATAATGCTTTTCAAGATAGCAGCCTTCCAACCACCATCCATTCAGCCACCATATCAATTGTTCAGAGATGTGTGCCTTGTGGATACACTGATAGTCATTAAAATGTAACTTGACTTTTAGTCAGTTTAAAATCAAAATATGAAGTTTCCAACAAATTATACTTCAACATTTTTTCTTCAGCTTTAGTGAAACCAGTTTAAATATCACTTTCAAAACTGACATAAGAGTGCTACATGTAAACAAGCCTGTAGTCATGTGCAGCTGCTTCCTGAGAAATTTTTTGAATGTCACTGCTGCTGAAAATGTAAGCTGGATTTATTATGCCTGATGCAAACTGTATTTATTTGTGCTCGTATGTAGGCTCTGCTCACTCTAGGAAAATGCTCTATGCTGCACATCATGCAGTAACTGGCAGGACTGGAGCCCTACAGAAATATGATAGAGGAGGTGAATTGGTGGATTCAAGTCCAATAATTTGTGAGCATCTAGCTGATGTACTTTTATCTTTCTTTCCTTGAGAAAGTGTGTCAGGGGAATTTGATACATCTTTTGTGATGGATTTTTCATAGCAAATATCAGTCCCAACCAGTGAGTTATTTTCTGTATTTAAATTGGTTTTGGAATGGCATATATTGCACTTATGCAAATTTTATCAGGGAAATCCATTATGGTCTTATAAATTCAGCAAAGGTTTCAGTGATTTTATCTTGTGTGCATATCCCACAATTTATTATTAAAACAAACATTGTTGAAGACTGTGGTAACAAACTATGATGACTTATTTCACCAATGAATAACTTCTGGATGGAAATATTTTCCAATTATATAGTAGAAGTCACTTATTATCTAGTTGTACATTTTAATTTTTATTATAAGGACTTTTTTCCTATATTAAACATTAATCCAGAACTTTATATTAAACTATTAAGAAAGTGATCAAGAATTATTGCCAAGATTAAACAATCATTATGAAAAGTTATAGGTACAGCACTTGGAATGTTCAGTAATTTTACTGTTTCATCTTTTGTTTATGTTTGTAGTAGATAAGTTATGGACAATTGAAAGTGTCATATTTTTAAGCAAAAAATTTAAATCCAGTTCTCTAAACTGTGATGAATCAGAAAAAAAGTATATATACAAATAACAAAGAGCTCTAAAGGATAAACTTCCCTTGTGGTCTGGTTCTTTCCCTGTTCAAAAGGACATGAATTTAAATCTGAGCAGGATCTTCAGTATAGTACTTAACTGCTGCATAGGGAGTAAGAGAAAATGTGGAAAGAAGGGAAATTTGAAGGGAAGAAGGGAAGTTTTCTTTGATGTTTTCTATAATCTGTATTTTTATGGCAATGTTGCAAATCACATAGCTGGCAAATGAACTGTGGAAGCACTGCAAGTTAGAATTAATGAATATTCATAAGCTCACTTACCATATCAAGAATGAAAGCTTGGTAGGTTTTAGTGCTAGTGTTGCAGCTGTCTTGCATATTTGTACATAATATATAATCAAGATAATGAATTCTTTGTCTTGATAATATTTTTTATTATGCTGTTGTGATCCTTAATGTTTCATGTATGGTCCTTTGTGATGCATGATTTAAGAGCTCCATTCTTATCAAATTAAATGGATTCTTAACTAAACTAACCACTTATGGAGGTGTTTTACACATCAGTTTAAGATCTCAGCCTTGGGCAGTATCCTGGATGAGTTCCCAGTTTGAGTTATAGCTAAGGCTAGAAATTGAAATGCAAAAACTCTTACTTGATAGGAATATTTAAATAACACATCATGGAATGAGTCAAAGTGTACAAATCTTCTGTTCAGTTTCCTGCAGTTGAATAAGGTCGGATTCCTCTTCGAGCTGCTGGAATTGTGTGCTGTTACAGAGCAGTCTATGTTGTAGCTGTAAGAAGACATCAGACTTAAAAGCACTAGAGGCCATTTTCTTGATGAATGGAACCTTAAAAATTTCATCAGTGATGACCCCAATGCATCCCAAACAGAAAAGGATTTTCTCAGTCAATAGCCAAATGAACAGTATTTTCTCATACAGATAATTGAGAGCAGCAGGACTGTAAGGAAACTACCAGCTAATGCCTTTATATGGGCAAGGACTGTGTTTTAGGCAGGCTGACAGGACAAAGGCTGCCTTGGTGTGTACACTCAAAGTTAGCACCTTCAAGCAGCCTTACCTCGCAGTGGTAGCATGCTCACTGTACTAGCGTGTGGCACTACCCTCACTGCCACACCTCTGCAAATCCCTGTGACAAGGCACGTCTGCTCTCGTGTGCAGCACTGCTCCTGCAGCTGCCAGTGTCAGCACAGTCAGTTCAACTGTCCCACCTCTCATAAACACCACCTGAAACCAGGCTGATGAAAAAGAGAATAATACCTGAGTCTCCAAAGGAAGTTAGTATATTTATTTAGTCTTTCCTCACACTGAGTCCCTCCACAGCAGCTCTTTGCTGAATTATCTGATTACTGGAAGTAGTATAGTGCATCCTAGTAGTCCTAACCAACAGAATCAGCCAGGATTGACAAGGTAGGGTGTGTCTGTATATATGTCCAGCGTTTCCTAGTTTAGGCAGTTTCTGTTTAGGTACAGGCTTAGAGATCTTGGAGAGTATTAGACTAATCTTAATCAAAGAAGCTTTGTTGGGTGCTTGGTGCAATGGGTAATAGTTCTAAACACCCTTGGGTGCTCTAACTCCCTTATTTGTGGAGCATTCCTCAAGCCTTTATCGGCATCACTACTTAGACTGTTTAATTTCTTTTTATTTTAGACTAATGGTGTTTTCAATTAACTTGTCTGTTGAAAACTTGTCTATTGCTAAAAAAGCCAGAAGAAAACAAAAGCGGAACTATACAGAACTTTATACAGAACAAGCTGAAATCTGAAAGACTGTAACATAAAAGGAAAATTATATTTATGCAAACAGCTTCAAAGTAAGCAGTTTAACTTAATAGTTTCAATATGGGGACATGGTATTTTCTTAAGTGCAACACGGATACCATTTAGCTTGCAATTTAACAATGACAAGTTAAACATGAGTCAGCAGTGCCCTGGCAGCCAGGAGGGCCAGCTGTGTCCTGGGGTGCATTAGGCACAGCATTGGGAGTAGCTCACAGAGAATGTGCCCCGAGACACAAAGAAAATGCTTAGAAACAAGATTTCTTGAGGAATACAGGATGCAGTTTATGTGCAAATCTGGTAAATCCATGCAATGTTTATGTGTAGTTGGAGTAAATTCCTGTAAAACACTTAACTAGTCACCAGGTGACTCCATAGAGCTTACTCCCATGTCAGCAGCAAGATGCATCTCCTTGTAACTTCTGATTGCAATGCACATGCTGTAAGACAGGACTCTTGGAAAGAAAAGTAGGTGTTTTCCTCCCCTCACCTTCGCTAGCCGTAAACTTTAGTGCCATCATGCTATACTTATCTACCTTGTCCTCACATGTGCACAAATTTTTCTTTTGATTTTTGGAACCAGGCACCTTGCAGAACATGTGGGAGAACAATGACAACTGCTGCAGATTACTGACTTTATGCATTGATACTAATGTTAAGATGACCTACAAAACAGTATGATTCCAGGAGCTGTATTGTATTAAGGTGATAAACTAAATCAAATACTTGTTATTAGTACTGGCTTAGAAATACAAGAAAAAAAAAGGTTCTGCTAGTTCTGCTAAAAAAGCCAACATAAGTACATGCAATTTCTGCTATGAGGAGTGTAGTATCCTACTCACATCTTGAGTATTTTTTGAAATGGGAAGGACACAGGGTTTGAATGTATACAAAGGAAAGCATTATTTAGTGATAGAAAATGTAAGGAAAATACCTAAATCTGGACTGGAAAAAGCTGACGAGCTGATGAGAGATATGGGTAATGATTACAAAATCAGGAAGTTTGTGAATAAAATGGGTACAGAACTGTTATTGATTTAATTTTACAATATCCTAAAAATTTAGTAAGGAAAAGTTAAGAGGAAATTGATTTTAAAGGGACAAAAGAAAATCCTATTTTACACACGAGGTGGGGAATTAAAAAAATATTTTATCACAGGATGTTATGAAGGCAGTGCCAAGATGCATTAGCTAAATGTGTGGAAAATGTTTATGAGCATTTACGAAAGGCAACAATCATGGGTGTGCTCTCTAACAGCTCATTCTAATGACTGCATGTGCTACATGTGAGGGGAATGTACCCCAAACAGTGTTGGGCTTGCATGCACTGTCTAAATAGCATTTTCTGTTGTGATATAATGCTGAGCAAGGTAAAGCAATGCTTAAGGCCAGTAGAGCTTTTCTTAGTCCTTATGGTCTTCTGCTCTGGCTTATTCCTTTAAATTCACTTTCCATCCTTCTCTACCATGCCTTGGAGCTTGTTGCGAATTCCAGTTGAAAAGTAATTTAAAATACTGAAAATACTTGTGGAACAGAGTAAAATGGACAAAAGCCATGGACTTTTGCAGGGTTTTCAGCAAAACCATGGATGTTTCAGAAAATGCACAGGAAGAAAAAACCATGTCCCATAATTTGTGAATATGGCTAAGCTTTGTGAATATGGCTAATTTGTGAATATGTACCTAAGCTAAAGTTTCTGCTGTAAAAGTAAAAATGTTTCATTTTTAGGATATTGTTAAGAATCTGTGACAATCATCACATAATTGTTTATGCATTTTATTGGATAAGTGCAAGTGTAGTTGGATATGTACCCATTTGAGGATGTGTTTTCAAAGCTATGTTATGTCACAGTGTGACTGGGCTACCTTGGAGTGCAAGTCACATCTTTGCAGGTAATAGGGAGTATGGTATAGAAGAGTAGCACTTTCTTCTGAAATGTACAGATGGATGGACAGATTAAAAAAAAAAAAAAAAAAAGAAAGAGAAATGTTGGGACAAACTGTCCTGTAGACTGTTCATAGACTGTTCATGTTGCATCTTCTGTTCTTACTGCATCCTCATTTATAACATTCATTGAGAGATGACATTTAAAAAGACATTAACATTAATGTCATGAATATTGAAGCATGTTTGAGATAAAATATCTCCTGAAGTAATTCAATCTACTTTGCAAAACAAAATTGAGAATATATTTCTTCATTGTATATCATCTTTGATAATCATTTATTTACTTTGACAGTTCTGAGTCCTACTGTAAAATTCACATTCCTCTGCTGCCAAATAAACTTCATTGCAAGTTAGAGAAATAAACAAAAGCAATCTGGCATATGCACTTAAACATCTACCTCTAAAACTAGTCATTCACCAGCTTAATATGAAATGGAGACACATGCAGCAGAGGGCAGCAGTAGTAAAACGGAGTAGCAAGGAGGTGATTGCAGCACGCCTACTTTTGTAATCTCTAATACAGTATAGCTCAAATAGTAAAAAAAATTAAAAACTCTGCTAAAAGAAAACAGAGTTAATCCTTTATTTCTGTCTTCTTAATGATGATGTCAGCGTTTATTGTCATTAATAAGAGAAAATTATTTTCATACATAGTTTCTAACTTCTGGGCTTGAATTACTGTGGTTTTCACTTCACAGAAAGTTCCCTGAACTTTCTACCCTGTAGAATTTGTATTTTCCTTTGAAAAAATCATATGAGATCTGGTTCTCAACTAGCAATTGGACTTTTTTTTCCCCTGAGATCATAAATTGCTGCTTCTACAGATGCATTTTATTAGAGATTGCTTCATTACATACTAGTGGTCAACATCCTGTTATACTCCCTCACAATCACTGAATTCTTTTTCATGAATATAAAAATATTTTAAAGCCTTTATAAATTAAACAAGTATCAGATGCAATGAAGATGTTTGTGTACAATGGCTTTGAATCTCTTCTTTGGATTCATTTTTAATAGCATGGTTTATGGTTTTCATAGCATTTCTTTTTGTTTATTTCATGTCTATAGCTAAGTCCTATGTCTGCAGCTTTCCTGCATGTAGGTACCAGTAGAATACTTTTTCTAGTTCTTGTTTTGCATAAAACTTGCTGGAATCTTGGATATTTTTGCTCTTCTGTCAGATATATTTAGAAGTAGTAAAATTGTTAATAACTTACTGAGATGAAAGGAGTAAGGGAATTCATACAGGGACAGGGAGGGATTTAACTGGCAAAATGTAATTAATAGTACAGATGTCTACAGCAAAAAAAATCTCTCAAGGCTCTTTTAGCTGTCAAGGATGTTATAATTACAGAGGCTACAGTGCAATTCCTCTCATCCAAAAGTTTGGTGTGGAATAGGCCTGACAAACTGCCTCTTAAAATGCCTCACTCTGTAATGACTGTACAGGGATCCTAGGATGACTGGTCCAGATACTTCCATATACTGCAAATTTAGATAAAACCCATCTTAACTACACACACAAATCTTGTCAGCTTTAGCCTCACTTATTCAGGAGATGACACTGAAAAAAGGCAAAACCCCCTCCTTTTTTAAATGAGGGTGGAAAATGAAGGTAAAAGAAAGAGAGAAGATAAATAATGAAGAACTATACTCAATTATGAATAATAATGGTTGCAAAGTATTTTTTTTTAAATAAAAAACATGGTGAAAGAGAATTAGTGGTTTCCATGCATATGTTAAAAGGCTTTTTGGAACTCTGCTTTTACAGAAAATGTTCAGATTGGAGACCAAAGAGTTGTAGGCAGGTAAAGGGTGTCAGCTTTACAGTAAAGTTTGTAGATTTTTAAATAATTGATTCGTTGTCATAAAGCTAGAAATTTGCATTCTGAAAGATATAATTCAGCTTTATCAATATGTTAAAGAAGAGATTACATAAAGGAGCATGCCAAAGGGAAAGGTGTCTATTTTTCCCCCTCTCACGAGCATGTAAATTCCTCTTTCAATGACAGTAAAGGTAGTCTTTGGCAGGTGTATCTATCTCAGATTGCTTCCTGCAATAAGAGAGCAATCTGAAGTTAATATATACACAGAAAAGTGTGAAGTTAGCCAATATACCAGTGTCATTTATTGACTTTAATTGGCAATGTTTATTTGCAGAAGAGTTCCATGTCCCTCAAAAGCAGGCATAGAAAGAGTGCAATGAGTCATCACTCAGAAGATGGGAAGGAAACCCAGTACATTGGATCTATCCATCTATCTGAGTGTACATACAGACTCACACTACCCTTTTTCTTCACTTTGTCACTGGTTTATGAGGAGACTCAGTTATCTTCCTCTTACATTAAATTGCCTCTGTTTCCTCTTTAGTTCTTTTCAAGGCTTCTGCAGAAAAAAGATTTTTAAAAAAACGTAAAATTCTGGTAAAAAAAATCCCCCAGCTCTCCTTGTAGGGAGTTAATTTTGAAAATTACTTCAATGCCCTAATGCTCTGCATACTAATCCACTTAGGCTTTATTTTTCTAGCTTATGAGTGCCAGCCATTGACTTGTTCTATTTGGCTACTTCAAATCTCACACTGGGTTGCCGATTGTATATTGTTGAATGTAAGAAAGCATATCCAATTGTTAATAATTGCTTACTTTAAATTCATCTAAATAAAATGTGAAAATTAAGATTACACTTTATAATTATGGTTTTTCAAATTCCTCTGTTGGGGGTGTGTGTATATTTAAGAAAGGGAGTGGGGAAAGGGCGATTAGAATAAGCTTTATTCTTGAATACTTCAAAATCTATTTCCAAGTATGTGGAAGGTAGTGTGGGAACAAGAACCACAGCAAAATCAGAGCTGCAGGAGGCTTGGTTAGTGTTATACTAAACAGGTAAGTTGCTTGTAGTAGACCCTCAGCTCCAGGAAAGTTTCTGCTTTCACAAGCTGCTCACATTAAGCCCTTCAGTATAAATCTGTAGCACACGAGAGCTTGCTCACTGCTAAATCAGAATACAAGCACTTGCTTAGAAAAGAGTTAGCATGGACTGCAGTTCAAGACTACCTGAATTCTCTTTTTTTTTTTTTTTTTTTTGTAACATTTTTTTTTTCTTGTCCTTATCTATAGAGAAGAGACATGAGGAGCAAAGGAGAAGACAAATCTTATTTCTGTACTTTTGGGAGAATTTGTTCAGCAGAAGGAAAGGCTTGAAAAATCTTCACAGAGAGAGTATTGCTACCAAATTTTCCCTGTGCTGCAGATTTTCCCTGTTTTGCTTTTTAAGATATAACTTACACTTGTGTGGATTTCTAGCTCTCGCTCTTTTTACCTCATTTTAATCCATTTGTTAACCTTAAGCTGAGCTTGCCTTTGGCATAGTGCTTTGATGAAAACATTTCAGGATTTTCTAAAATTATAGTTGCTATAGACCCACCAAAATCTGTACAGCTTAATTCAAACTAAAGGCTTCAGTAACCGATGGAAGTGGATTGGCCACTGAACTAACACTTGATACCTACAGATGCCTACAACAATTCTTTTCTAGGAGCTAGTGATACAAAGAATTCTATGGCCGACACTGAGCAGAATGAACATTGTGTCCTCTTGTGATAAAAAAATAATTGTTCCTAAATTGCATAGAACAATTCTACAAGGATATATGGTGTGTTTAACTCAAACTGTATTTGCAAAATTAGAATAGTAGTTAATTTTGTATTTTCTTATAGGTTAGAAAAAAGCAAGCATTTACTTCAGAATCCAATGGTTGCATGTGTGCATTTATTGTGAATACTGGTATTCATATACTGGTATGGTATGGAGAAAGAATTATTTTAGAAACAGTAGAGAGAAACAATTATTTTAAAAGTGAAAATATTTCTTTCATAAAGTACAGTCATTTCTTATTATGAACTCCCTTCTCAGTATTCTTGTTACCAAGCCTTTGAACAATGAATATACCAGGTTACAGAGGAGAAATAGTGGTTTGTCAGTAGTTTTAATAAAGGTAGAAGTAAAGTCACTGTCATGCAGTGAAATTTGCATTTGGCTACTTCTTTTTCTATCAATACTGGTTCTTTCATTGTTCTTCCATTCTATGATTTTCCTTTTTTTTTTTTTTTTGTCCTTTTCACCTTTATTGCTTCAGCATCTGTTACTTGAAGCCCATCTAATCAGTCAAATATTCTGTAAACTCTTACTGTTGGTACCACTTATGCACTTCCTGAATTTAAGACAAAGAGATGGAAATAGACTCTCTCCTCTTATTCTGGCTTGTATTCATGCCTAAAAAACTTACATAGTTTTCTTTTATTGGAGGTAGACTAGAAGACCTTGAAAAGCAGTCATCTCTCAGACAAGAGACTTTTGCCTGAAATTACTCTTCTGTATTGTGAGAATTTCTTTAGAACTGAAAACTGAGTCATAGTTTAAAAAATGAGTAATCACTTGTTATCTCAATTTCTCTGATAGTAAAATTATTAACAAATATTTTATGAATATTTATGTAAAGAAAAAATACACAAGTACATAAAGAACATTTGAGTGGTTTTCAAGGATAAGGTGATAAGTATCAGTAGGAAAGGAAAACAATCAGTATGTTGGGGTCAGAAGTCAATGACTAAAAAGATGCAACATACAATATATGTCAATTTCCTACAAGGTGAACAGTATAATTTTCAAAAGGTTGTTTTTCAGTTTTGAACTCTATTTTTTTCATTGAAATATCAGTGTTCTATGCTATAGTACTACACACTATTTCACTTGGGATATTTAAATTAATAGTTCAACATACATAATAAGACTGTAAATGCTTTGCATTAGGTAACACACTCTTAGTAAGATCAACTCAGTTTTTGAGCCCAGTTTCTTTGGAAACCTAAAGGAACAACAACAACAAAAAAAGAAACAACATACATAAACAGTCTGATAATACTGCAGAACAAAACCATACAATAGGCAGTGAAAAGTTTAGAAATTGATTTCTGCATCTCGTTGGTATAACAGGAGGTGAGATAACTGAAGCTGACATAGTGGTCTAGTAGCTTTACTTTAATGTTTAGATACCTTCATAAAAGGTACAAGAACAATAAATACAATTTTTTACCTATGTGTTAAGCAAAAAAATGAGCAACATTATATTCATATTTATGAAACCTTTTTATCATACCCAAAATACTAATATCTCCTGTTCTGACAAAGTTCATTGTAATAATTGCTATCACTGAATAGTCTTGATGGTTATACCTATATCCAAATGTATTTTGGTGTTCTTTGTTTTGTTTTAAACACAACAAGACAGAGCAGTATAGAGATTGTGTGGGGAGAAGTCTGTAGTCGGAGGCAATTAATAATTTTTAAATCACACTTTCCATATAAATGAAGACTTGTGTTTAATTTCAAAACAGTTTTCATGACAGTAATGTTTTAGCACAATAAATGTCACCTTAATTCTGTAATATGTGAGAAGGCACCTCTGGGTCTATATTTCTTAAAATGTAAAAGGATTTGCTGGCCTAGAGTGTATACTAATCTGTAACTTCTTTCTTGCTACTCTACTTTAATGTAAATAGATTTCCAGGTTGTCTTGAAAAACTTTCTGCTAACAAGTGAATTTTGTAATCCTGAACTAAAACAAGATTTGTTCCAGACATATATATATATATATATATATATATATATATATATATATATATATATATACACATATACATCTGATAATACATGTAATTCAGATAATTTCAGTAATATTAATTTATTTTAATTCATTGGCAACCTTAATATATGTGATACTGCTAAGATTGGCATGTGATGCCAAAAAAAGCTTAGTCGACTATGGTA
Organism: Passer domesticus; assembly: GCF_036417665.1. Lineage (NCBI taxonomy): Eukaryota > Metazoa > Chordata > Aves > Passeriformes > Passeridae > Passer > Passer domesticus. Next base: position 19,250,684 of record NC_087474.1, on the reverse strand, counting down.
ATTTTATAGTACTGACATTTTTTATTACAGCACCCTGGCATTACATTGGCAAAGATACTTTATGTATTGAAATTCTACAAATTACATGCAAAATGTAGTTCTTTCATATGTCAATATACTGCCTATGGCTGTAATTATACAATGTGCACACATCACATTAATAACATGGAGGAAAGCTGCAGTGCCAGAAGATTCTCTTCTGTTTGCCATAATTGCTGCCATTAGTAAAAAGGAAGAAAATGCATTTGCTTAGTCCATCAAAACAAGTTACACAGCATTGAAGGAATAAGAGTTATATAGCTGCATTGCCCAGTATGATGTGGAGTTCAGCAGGGGTCTTGCTAAAATTATGCCTACATCCTCTCCCATTCCACTGTAAAAATAAAATAAAGCCACTTGTCATGTTGGTAGGGCTCGTGGAAATGCCCTTGTCATCTCAGAGTGAGTCCTCAATAGAGTTCCTATTCCTACACAATTTATTCATCAATCATTTGAAACCCAGTAAATTGCAGAGTGCAGTTATCCATGGCATTTGTGAATGGGCAACTTGCTTTTGTTCCCACAGCAGGGGTGAAGGTGGGAGAAGCCAAATAAGCTGCAGTTAGTCTTACTGGTTCACTTAAAATTAAAACTAACTAACTAAACCCCTGCAACTAGAGAGGCTTGCTGTATGTTCTATGTCTAGTTATGCCATTTCTAAATTGTCTTCATTCCTTTTCACTAAGACCATAAGTTGCTGGTGTACGAGATTTCTAAATCATAAAAGATTGTATCTGTGGGTGGAAAAAAAATTTATATGCAGTTTTCTGGGATCATGAATGTGGTAATGAAATAGAGTTTTGAGAAGTTCACATTTTTGTCACTCTTCTTTTAATCTTATTTCTTCTTTTACTTTTTTCCCCAGGTCATACACCTGTGCCTGTCAGCAATTAGTTGCTTTCTTGCAAGTACCCCAGCATGGTAATTGTTCAAACTAATTTTAAAATATTGATTTTTTTTTGCCCTGACAATTGTTGATCTCAGATCCTTGCTTTAGCAGGCCAAGGTATGTAAATAAGTGTAAAATGGAATAATAGTTTTTAAAAATTGTTTATTTTATCTGAAAATTCATCCTACCTTTGGTTTTGCTATAGAGAGTCTCTTAGAATGTCTATTGTCGTGTTAGAATGGTAATGTACTTCACTCTGAGTTACCCCAGTTTTCCAGTTCTTCTCAAAGTTTTTTTTCATGCATATTGTGATTCTCCAGTAAATGGAGAGTCTCTGGCTTATGAGTACTGTTCATGGAGTTTTTTTTCACTTTATCAAAATTGTCCTAAAGGCATGCAGTAAAATCTGAGTCAAAATGTTAGTGTCATAACACGTGAGTTATAATATTAGCAATAGGTGCTTTGGGAGGTTTTAAGATATTAAATGGTATAATTTTTTTCCTATATATCAGTAAATTTCTAATAGGCATCTAACTACACATCTCTGTAATTGTTGTGGTCCCATTTGATCAGTTGGCACAGCCTCGGGGTGGGTGAGTGGTGGGGGAATAATGCTGCTACACAAGGGTTTGAACAAAAGACTTATCAACTGATGCCAGCAATTACTTCAGAAGAAGTAATCCAAGTGCTGTGTAGACATAATAGCTCTTTAAGGACAGTGGCATGACTGTGAAAACACAGTGTCAAGGGTAAAAGCAGAGTGTGAGCCTTGAGTCACTGTCAGTGATTTTGCCACCACTGAGAAGCTCATTTCCAAGCCAGGAGAGGTTTGCAACACTTAGTTATAGAAAGGGAAGTGAATTCCCCTTTCAGATCAGCCATTGTAGCCTGTACCAATTATCTGTTATTTTTTAATGTACTGAATATTTTCTTTTTTTTATCATCACTCTGCAATATAAATATTAAAGTAAGTTGTAGCCAGTATTATTATGCAAATCTCCCAGAAGCTTTCAATAGTTATGAATCATCAAATGTGTTTTTAAATGTTAGCTTTTCTCAGTAAAATGAAACAACTCACCCTCTGTTTGTACACTTTAATTGGATGGAATGAATTCTTAGTTTCAATTTGTAATTATACACAAAACATCAAATGATATACAGATAAACTTATTCTGTGTTTGTTTGGAGATTAAGCAATCCTCAGAGTTAAATTCTGGAAGCTATTGCCCCATTATCTGAGGAATTATTTTTATTAGTGGAACAAATCTGGACATGGTTAGCTTTGTTTGACAGAACAAATTATATGAAAGCCAGAGGAAATGCATATTATCATGTGTTTCTGCTTTTCAGTCATTCCTATAAAGATATTTTTATGAAAAATTTCTGTAATTCCTGTTTTTTTAAAGTGGTATATTTAGAAATGTTAGATTGATAAATATATTTTGTAATTTATGAAGTAAAATAAAAGCATATTTAAAAGTAGGACTGATTTTTAAAATACTCAGCCTTCATCACACAGGAATCTTTACATGTACTTGTACTTTTTGTTTTTGAGAACATTTGTTTGCATTTTGTATTTCCCTCAAGCTGGCGTTGTCAGTTGAATTCTTTTATTGTCCACATCAGTTGTCAGTTCTCTGTCTTGCTAAAACAAGGCTGTTCTTTTTAAGCTTATCACCTTACAGACATTTTAGAACCCTGGATTTTTTGTTAATCTAGCTTTAAAGAGAATTATAATGTTTATATTACTACAGGCTTTCTGCTTCATGGGATTTCTTGAGCCAGCTGAGAGACGATAGTCCTCCAAAGTAGCACGGAAGTTTTGGAAGGTGGGAGAATGATATGACAGGTGTGCTGCTCTCTGTGGAAATCTGTCAGTTGTGACAGTTTTCACTAAGTTCCAGTGCAGTAATATTGTAATAGTGTGGTGATATAAATGTCAACTTTGTAACAGCGTCCCTCTGGAAAATCTGAGTGGGTGGACGACAGTTTTTTTCACCACAGGCTGAGCTATCTCAGCTTTTTCAGTTGGAGCAAATGTGACACAGGATAAGTGGGAATGAAAGAGGCTGTTCTCTATGGGCAGTGTTTTGCAAAGAAAAAATATCATTTTTCTGTGAATGTGCTTGAAAAGATTTCTATTGTGATCTCATATTTTCAAAAAGTAGTAATATTTTTATGAAAAAAACAAAATTGAGATTTGTTGTAGCATCGATCAAATAATTTAGTAACACAGAGAACAGTTATGAGTGCTTGCATGTATTATCCATCATAATGACATACATTCTTTTGTAGATTTTATACATCTTGTATTTCTAAAATAGACTGCTTACATAAAAAGATAACTACTAGAAAATGTGAAATAAATTCAATAATGCAATGCTTAGAACTTGCAAGTACAAGAAGAACATGTACTAATTCCTATCCACCTCCATTGTTACCTTAAGGGCAGCTCTCTCCATAGCAACTGAAAACTTTTCAAGGCAGCAATAAACTAATCCTCTCCAGCTTCCAGAGCACCATCAAGGAATTTTAAAAACATTGGACTTCCAGCAGCTAAATACTTCTGAGGATTCAGAAGGCCACAAACCTAGATACTCAAGCATTCTTTTTCCCTTCAGAAGGTAAGAAAATAACATTTAGAAACAAATGCTCATAATATCCTTGAAACTATGATACATATTCCTAACAGTAAAATATATCTAAACACCAAAAGATTTCCTAATATCTACAAACATACTAACTTTTTTTGGACTAAATGCCCATTTGATTCAGTAATTCTTTTTCAATTTTAAATAATTTGTTAACGGAGTTTCCTTTAAAATAAGACATGTATCATATTGCAGTTCAAAGATGAATGTATATGTGGCCGTTTAACATGTGCTTTACTATCTGAATATGTATGTCACTGCCAGCATCTGCCCATCAATAAAATCAAAACTTCTGTGGAAAACAGAAGTGAAACTATTTTATAGATTACTGTTAAAGCAGAAGGAGTGGTTTATTAGGAAGGATTGTGAACAAGAGAGATTTATAGTACAAAATGTCTTTTGCACCTAACGTTAACAAGTTAAGCTTGTTTGTCTTGTTTATTCACTGAGTTCTTTGAGTGAAATTATAACCTCAGATTTGTAATTCTTCCATCTGAGTAGCGATCACTAATTTTTAAGTACATCCTGTTCCTTCTTTTTTTTTGTGCAGTATAGCTGGAGTTTAGTGATGTTGGTAAAGTGTTTTGACAATATAACCTTCTTTGTATTATTGCTATGTAATGTAATTGCTGCACATTCATAATAGTATTAGACTAGCAATATTTATTTACAGCTATTTTTGTTACTAAAAACCTGTTTTCATGATGAAATGAAAATGAAAGCTATGGTATTTTCCTATTCTTACTGAAAAGAATTAGTAGAGAATGCAATAACATAACACTGAAATGAAAGCCATAGACTTTATTTTTATGAAGAGGGAAGGGCACTTTGAGACAACCTCTTATTGGTAATTCTAAAGAAGTTTTGAGGCCATGGTTGTCTTAGTTTCCTGCTGTTCTGTGCTGTAAAGCCCTTACAGGCTCCCTGTTGTTCAAAAACAGCTTGTCACTGCAAATCGGCTTAGCCGACCAATTAATAAATCCTTTCGAACATATTGCATTAACACTAATTAAACGGTTGGGTTTTTTTCCCTTTACCATTCAGATTCTTCAGGTTTCCAGTTTAAGCTGTGCAGCCCAAACAACAATCCAACATTCAGTGCAGATCACAAACTACAGGAAGAGGAGATGTGTTTTCTGACCAAGCATCCAGCTCTTGGGGTGGTATGTTCTGCTTTCATATTCAGCGTGCTCATTGCTGAAGGACAGCCTGGGGAAGAGCATGGGCAGGATGGCAGCAATCCTCCCAGCAGAGGCTCTCTGGTGGAAGTTTTACGCATTCTCTCAGCTGAAAACACTGAGCTCCACATGAACCACTCACGAGAACTGGTCAAAATGTTACTGGAGAGAGCTGAGTGCCCACAGCGGATTTATGGCATGCAAGAGGATTGTAATCTGGTTAGTGCTTCAATTAATGAGGGATATCTTTACAGGATCATCAGTGAGTTCTAACATTTGTTTGAATGATACTGTCCTGAATCCGACACCTAAACATGTAAAAATCTTCTTGTTGCAGCAGAAAAAAAAATGTTCCTGTTTTGTTTCATTTTGAATTATTATTATTATTTATTGTTTGAACTCATGAAAAGATATTCCAAACATGACAGACATTCCTTTTAAAGTTCCCAAGTGTTTGTTTTTCAGCAAAAGTTTTTCTGCTGAAACTTGGTCTAACAATAAAAGCATGAGCTTGAATTTGGGGCACAGGATTTCCACTGTGGAAAGACATAGGTAAACACTGGGGACCAGTTCTTCCACTTTTTTGTTGTTGTTCTGGATTTTACTTCATAATAATAAAACCCAGACAGGATTGTCTCAGATTTATGTGCCACTTCACTGAAATATTCAAGATTAAGGGGAGGGTTTTGTAAGCAGTTCAGGTCAAGGAAAATGAAAGGCAGAACAATGAATCTACAAATCCAAATTGAAACTGGAAGTAGTCCAGGGTACAGTTGCACAGAGGGATTGGTTGTCTACTTGAGAATATTTTGAGAACTCAGTCCTGATTCAATGAAGAAAGGACAGGGACAGTGTTACTGAGCAACTTAGCTAAAAGGGACGACAAAGAGCTTGGTCAGCCTTGGCTTTCATTACTCTGGCTCTGGCACTGTTCAGTGACCTACATACAGCAGTGTCACTTTATACCACATTTACGAAGATGGTCTGAAAGGTGAATGTTTTTACAAGGTGCTGTTTCCAGCAATCTGCCAAGCCAATGAAGTGGGAATCTTTTTATCCTGTGCAGTAGACAGCTGCTCACTTTATTAACCCTTTCTAAAAATGCTCCCATTTTTCATACAAACCCAAATGTGAAATTTCATACATAAATGTTGTAGGTGCCTCTCATCTCCTAAATGGATAATTTTTTATGAAGGAGATTATTCACACATGGGCAACACATATGTGTCAGATTCAGGCCCAGACTAAAAATGAACAACATCCTCCCAAACTTCACAAAAGAGGGGACTAAGCTTTTGTTTGCCCTTTTTGTTTTTCTTTTCTAGGGGCATGTTTTTTTCTTGTATTTGTGATGTATTTCTGGAGAGCTTGCTGGTGTCCTTGGATGGACAAAATCTAAGAGAAACTTACCTGGGGCTTACTTTGATCAGTATTGCTGCTCTGTTCAGGCTTCATCTTGGAAATTTTCTATAGGAAGACTTTGAGGACTTTCACCATTTTCAGTATTCCTCAGTGTAATCTGAGTCAGAAACACTGCACACATCCTCCACTGTCAGTGTTTCTGTGCCAGCACCACAGGCACGTGGTATTCTGTAGGAAATCCTTGAGAGAAATGTGGCATTTCAGTCACATGGTGCCCACGTGGCACTGTGCTGAAATCTTCCATGATGATTTAACAAGATTTGGTAAACCAAGATGGCAAAAACTGTGCAAGAAGCACTATCCTTCAAATTCATAAAAATTTGAAACAGAATGTCTCACCTTATATTGGCATTTTCTCTCTCATACTTGCCGGGAATCACTAATTGATTTCAGATTCAATTTCCCTTCTAAATCCAGGATTGGTTTATACCACATGACTTTATTTTCAGATTTTTTTAATTATTGTTTTTATGATATCTCTATTGGGCATTTAAAAGCAGTGAACTTTAACATTTTCTTTATACCCTCTTCTGGTTTGTTGTTATATAGTGGCCCTAAGAGCTTTGGGCAGGGCCTGGCAACTGTTGAATGGCATCTGACATTTTTTATCTCCTAAGCAAGCAGAAGTCATATATTTCTTGCATTGGTAAGCAAAATTTTTTTGGAACTTCTGGCCACTTAAAGGAAAGAAACTCAGATTTCAGTGCCAAAGTTTTGGGCTTCTTTTTTTGTTTAGCTTTTCTAAATCAAGGACAGATGTTTTTTCCTGTAAAAATAATAGTAGCAGCAAAAAACCCCCCAAACTAAAAACAAACAAAAAAACCCCAACCTAATGACTAATCACTTTATATTCTCTTAATATCGCTTCAAGGATCACTCACCATGGGCTACCCATATACTATGGAGTAACTGCATCTTTTACAATGCATCTGCTTCCTTCTGATTAGCAATTTTCTTTTCAGTCATCTTCCTTGTGAGAGCAAACAATGGACTCACTGATTGCAATTTATCCTCAGTGGATTTTAAAATCTTACAGAAATTTTTGAAAATTTTCCACTTCATGCCATATGTTTATTGCATTACTACTGAGTGTTCGCAAAGGCTGGTTGACTGACTTGAGGTCTTTGGGACAGAAAAGAGAATAGACTCCTCCTAGTTGAAAGACTAATTCTCAGAGACTGAATTAGGAAAAGTTAAAGACCTTAATAAGCAATGAAGGCAGAAAAGGACACAGTGAACCATACTGTAATCTAGCTTATTTATGTATATAAATAATTAATTTGGCTATTAGTGTCTACAGTTTTGAACATATTAAAAATCTGTGCTCAGATGTAAAGCCTGCACAGGGTGAATATGTAATTTCAGTCCCTCTTGAAATGCATTTGAAGGACTAAATGGGGTTGAGACCTTGTGCTAGCTCTGCACTGGATCTCATTGTTGCAGTTAACAGAATTCATTGAGAAACATAAAAATAGCTGTGTGATTACAGGCTCAATTATGTCTCTCAGCAGTACATTGAATATGGTATAACTTCTGTTTACATAGCCTCAATTAACTACAGTTCAGCAACTGTTTCTATCTCATAATGTAAACACATATAGAATGCACAGATGAAAATATAAATAGGCCTAGCCCTTATCTAATATATTTGTAACCAGAAGTATAATCTGCTGAAGCCAGTGGAAGGTTTTCGCTCTCTACAATGATTGATCAGAATGATTCCTAATTGTAGGGAGTCTCAAACCACTAAATTGTAGAATTACAGAATAGAATCATGGAATGGTTTGACTTTGAAGGGACCATAAAGGTCACGTAGTTCCATTCCCCCTACCATGAGCAGGGGCACCTCCCAGTAGACCAGGCTACTCAAAGTGCCATCTCTAGGACACTTGACTGTCGTTAAAAATAAAAGGGGCTCTGGAAAAAACCCCATGGTGTGATCTTGAAGCCATAGAACTCTGAAGAATTACCTACCCCCTCCTCCTGCCATTCTGCCAGCCTGCATTTGCGAAGTTTAGGGTTCGATCCCTTAAATATAGAACTTGTATTCTCTCGTTGTCCTTCCTGTCTGTATTTGCAGATGTCTGGTAGGGTGCCACTTGAGTTGAATTTCCATTTATTTTTATTTCTTCACAGTGCCTTGAACCAGATGCTTTGTTACTGATAACTGGAGGAGATTTAGAAGACCATCTCAGTGAAGAAGTATTTGAGAGAATTTCTCTTATTCTTCTCTACTACATTCTTCATCGTAGAGATATGTGTTCTTCAGAATTCAGCTTGAATGATAAGGATTATAAATTTTATCTACAGAGTATGCTTAGTTTAAGACATGATGAAGACTGTTATTATTTTTCACGGAATGAAACTGAAGATATTTTAGCTGCAGTAAGGCAACATTTTAAAACTTCTGAAAACCAGGTAAAGAAAACATATGTAAAAAGAACATCTTTATCACAGGTATAATGCCTTTATGCTAGTACAGAGACTGTGCCAGTACCATAGTCCTCCAGAAGACTTGTAGGTGAAAGTGTCCTAGCACAGGTTGAATACTGGTATTCTGTTTTATATGCTGCTTAATTCTTTTCTTTGAGTTGTTTCTGGCATGTGCCCCTTCCACAGGGTCTCTGGAAGTGGTTGGTGAAATACTGCACTTTAGGTACCATTCCTAATGGACAATTTAGATGCAGTTGCTCTGCTTAGGGCAGATGAAAAAGAGCACAGCTGTGTAGATGCAATATTTTGCACTTGGCTCCAAGGACAGAAAATAATTTCTCATATCTGATATTTGTTAGCATGGATATACTACCAGTGATCTATGAAATCTATTTGAGATAGATCTAAGGATCTATTTAAGATCCTTATCTCAAATAGGATCTATAAAATAATAGAATAATATTATAGAGTTCAAAGTTGAAGTATTTAAATGGTATAAAGCAAAACAGATCCATTACTGGCTGGTATAGGAGAAATAATGAATTCTTTTGCTGTGATGAAATCCCTGCCAGGTTCTACACTTCCATGTCTATCCAAAGCTGGACGAAATGAGGAATCTGTCCGAAGATATGATGGCTTCCTTCAGTAGGAACACATTTGTGACTAATTATCTACCAGCATGGATATGCCTTGTAGAAAGATTGTTAAAGAGAAGCTTAAATTTAAAGTTGAAAAAAAAAGCATATTGAAGAATTTCAGCTCGGATCATCATTTCTAAGTCAGGGAACGTGCTGTGAGTTTTCTCACTGTGGTTTAGAATTCCTTATTTCAAATAAGGTCTATAAAAGAATAATATTCTGGAGTTCAAAGTCGAAGAAGAAACTTTTCCTTGTAATGGGCAATAAAAGAGGTTTTAGCCAGATTAGATAACTCCTAAAGTACAGGTTGACCTCCTGTCTGTACCTCCTTACATCTGTTCAAAGAATTGAGTTAAATTTGGTTTATACAAAGCTCAAAATTTTAATTTCATTAGATTTTCATTTACAGCATGCTATAGTAGGGTTTTCTGCACAAACAGAAGATGGGTAGGAGACCTGGCTGTGTCCAGAATGTTGAGGGCCTCCAGTTCCTCTCTCTGTCTTCTTTTTGTGGTCATTTCCCTCCATAAATTATTCATTGACCAGTGCTTTTGATTCTGAGTCTTGATGAACGTGCCGATTTCCAAGGACTCCAATGGTATCTGAGCAACTGTAAAGAGGCATTGGAGGGTATTTGGAATGTCAAGATGGAATAACAACCCATAAAATGCTTTACTGAGGGTTCTGTTTGTTTATGCTGGCAGTGTAATAAGTTGTCAAGTCTGTCCAGTAAGTGAGACTTCACCATTCACTGACTTGAGGGAAAAGAGGTTTCTTTTATGAAAGGTACACAAAACATAATAGCATAATACTTGGAATCACAACACTTGAGTTGTGGAAAAGGGCCAATGGCACAGGGTAGTCATAGAAGAAAAGCATTTTTAGTGGCTCTTTATGTGTTTTGGTTTCACAGAAAATATTCTCTTCTTTAGTCATGACTTCTGTTATCTTGTTTGAAATGAGAGATTTAAGTTTTAGATTGTGAAAATTTTAATGTATAGTGAATGAACAGGAAAAGAAATGGCAGCCTGCTCTCTGAAGTGTTTATGGCCTACATAAGGAGAGATGAGTATGTATGAAATAAATAGCTATTGTATTGGCTCATCTAGCTGACCTTTTAATTTTGCTAATATGAGTTAGAGAATAATTAAATTAAGTAATTGTTTATCTTTGTTGTTATTTCATTAAAACCCAACTATTTTCAGTGAAAATAAACAAGAAAGGAAAAAATGAAGAAAATATGAAAAGGGGGTAAATTTCCAGATAGTTAAGAGAGTTTGTAGACCTCCACACACATGGTTGTATACCACTAACTACTGTTTTTATTTGGTCATCCAGCAGGAAAGTCACCCTTTATCAGCAAAATGATATCTTTCCATATTGTCCCCAGATAACTAATCCATAAAAAATTATTGATTCCATTAAATAGGTCAGGAACTAAAAATATTTAAAGAATTCTTTCTGAAGTTTGAGGTGAAGAGTTACAGTCTGTATTATTTGAGCCAATTTCTCATGCCTTAACAAAAATTCCTTCCCTTTCTTCCAGTTTCTAGAGGTAGATGTAATTGAGGAGGACACTTGGAACAATAGAAACAGCAGGAAAATAACATTAAGCAAAAATAACCTGAATGAAGGATTGTACTTTTCCCCCATTAGATGCTGAGTAAATGTTCAAGATTTTTAATTCTATGCCTGTTCTCCTGAAAATGTCCTTTGATTAGCTGTCCTGCTGGCAATTACAGCTTACATCTTAGCGTTTTTTCTACTCTGGCTGTCTGTGAAATTGTTCTCCACAGTTTCTCCTCCTGTCACTTCGATTATTTAAATGGAGGTGAAAAGGACTGTCTTCATGCTGTTTTCTCCTGATTTCAGTGTGTTGATGTGAGCACTCTGGAGAAAAATGCTGATATAATGGACAGAGATGGCGCTGATGAAAACACTCTTCCACGCCTGGCTGCTTTAATCCTTACTCTGGCACTCCAAGGAGTTTGTATGGGGAAAGCAAGTTTGCCTTCCCCAGAATTCTTTATAAAATATATTTTCAGTTCTCTAAATAGTACCACTGAGCTCCAAGTGACAGGTAAGCTGGAGTATGCAAAGTTAATTTTCTTCAGGAAAATTTATTGCTGGACTTATCAGAAATGCTACTTAACCATAAATAAATAGAAGTATAGGAGTGCTCTAACTGGTCCAAAAATAACAAAACAAAAAACCTGAAACAAAACAAAACAAATGCCAAGCTCTAAGCAGAAGCACTATTAAGTTCTGCAAAAGGTTGTGCCTGCTTGGCAGTTTAAGAAGCTACACCATCAATTCAGAGGCCTGGTATGGATTTAGAAGATTGTTATAAGACATCAACTTTGCCTTTTTCGTGGCAACTGCTAACAGCAGCAGTTTACAAGCTTTTCAGAGCACTTTTTAAAAGTTACATTAAGTATGGGTTAAAACAGGTTGAAAAGTTGACTTGAGCATAGGTAAAAATGTTTTTAACATTTCTAGGTTACACAGAGGTACATTGAATCACAGAAATAAATACTAAAAAAAATAATAATCCTTAGCCCTAAACTGGGGCTTATAGATTGTATTAACAAACACTGGTTTGGCAGCAAAGTCCTTTCTTTAAAATTGCCCAGCCAGATCTTATAAAATAATTTTCACAAGAATGGATGGAGCCATCTCAGCACAGTGCTACTAAATATATATGGTGGAATCTGGGCCCCAGTGAAGGTAACAGCAGGATTTTATGCTTGGTGGAGTTAGGATGTCATTCAGAAAAATAAAAAAATGTTCTTAACCAGTTTGTTACAGAGTAAGTCTATTTTAAGTCTAAGATCATTATACTGTCCCTTTAAATTTATTTACATTCTTAATAGTAACTTCAGGAAAGAGTAAGAATATGAAGCATAGAAAAAGAAAATTAGATTTTACTACATTTAGAAAACAAATATACCTGCAAATATAGCTCCATTCAGATCTGTTTGTTTAAGTAGCCAAAAGAAAGTAGTGAAACATGTTATCAGAAACTTTTTTGTGAGAATTACCATTAAGATTACACCATTTGCATTTCCTGAGTAACAAGATTAAAAAATAAAGGATTATCATATGGAAACACTCCTATTAATCAAAATTTCTTTAAAATTAATTTGTGGACCCCTTTTTAATGGACAAGTTAAGGTTTACAGGAATTATCACTATGGCTTTATTTGACAGTGCGGGGCAGAAGGAAGGTGATAAGGAAGATAGGATAGGGCCTGCCTCTTAAATAACTGGGCATTCCATCAGCAGAAGCACCCATTGCATCCCAGCTGTGTCATGAGGTACATCTGTGCATGATCTCAGATTTGGATTAGGGATCTTGTCTCTTTCCTTCCTGTTTCAGTGCTGTGAGCAGGCATGCTTCCCAGTTAACCAAAAGAGAGAAAAAATTCACTGTCCTGTGCTGCACTTCTGAAGTGCAAGGACAGCATAGTATCCTGAAGATTGATTTCAGGATACCCTATGGAGGATGTGTTTCCTGATCCAAATAGCTGTCTGTGGCAGTTCAGCATGGAGTTCCATTTACACGGGAAAATTTGTAGAACAGTGAAATTATTTAGCAATTACTAGATAACTTTGTCAGAGATGCTGATTAAATGAAAGATGAATTGCCTTCCAGTGACATCTGAGTGTGATAGGTAAAGATGGAAAGGCTGAAGATCTGGATGTCTGGAACTTACAGAGTTGTTAAGCAGAAATTGCCTCCAGTACCAAAATGAGAAAAGAGTATTAAAATGAGGAATTGAATCAATGTTGTAACAAACAAAAAGAAAAAACGTTGTCTTTTAAATGTTTTGTCTTTTAAGTGTGCATTTTCCTATGGTAACATATCTGTTCTCTAATTAATTACTAGAACTAGAACAACTGCTCAATGTGCTTAGAGCCAAAAAGACCTGCACTGTAAATGGACAATTTCACAGTCACAAAAGAAGACATTACAGTATGGCAATCAGAGATATTGGAAGAAGAAATACTCCAGTCAAAGGAAACCATACAAAAGGAGACTATCTGAAAGGCTATTTTGAAGATCGTGAAAGGAACACAGATTGGGACCAGGTTAATTTATTTTTATGTTATTATAATGTTGGTGACAGAATTTCACTGACAGAAGTTTAAATTGATTTGCAAACCATGCAATATGTCTGAGGTAAAATGTATTCATTTCAAAAAGGAATGTAGATATAGATGAAAATATATATTTATATAGCTATATTTGTTTAAATATTAATTGGGAAAAAAAACTTTGTGGATGTTGAATGTACAATTAAGGTCACTGAGAGGGGCTAATAATGGTTAGTGTTACGTGGCGTCAGGTGTTTCTTCAAGACTCTGAGGAGTGGATTAACATGGCTTTGATGTTTTCTTACAGTTTTTAGAGATTTACACCTTAAGATTAGAGGTCACACCTTAAGTGACCTATTAGAAAGAGGGATTGTTTTGCATTAAGGAAAACAAAGTAAATTAAAGTTTCTATGTAAGTTGCTTTTAAAAGGCTTCTGTAAATTGAAGATTGGACATTTCCAAACTCTTTTCATAGCCATCTATGGAATCCAGAAGCCTACTTTAGAAAGTATAGAGACTGTAAAACAGAGCCTTAGGTATCCAAAGTATCCTCTCTGAGAACTTTGAAGGACACTGGCTTATTGCAGATGATTTTATCCTTATGCTAAGAATTTGAAAATAAATAAATGTTGTTTATGACAATGATCAACAAGATGGTAATTGACTTCCATCCTTAGACTGGGTATCATTCCTTAGACAAAAAAGAAGACTTCAAAGTATATAATTGGTATATATTTTGATGTATACACTTGAAATATATTCTTCAAAGAACAATTTTCTATTGTTTTCAACCCTTTACCATTTATATTAACTCAGTGGCAATGTTTCTTCTTGATTTAGGAGAATGGAGTGATGTGCAATTGACTTTTTCTGTGTGGTCATTCCATGATGGGAAGCTGAGACAAATTTCATCTGGTTAAATGCTATTCTGATAGATATTTATCTGTATAATTGTATTGCATTTGAAATGCATACTCTATCATACATTTATTTCTTTGCAGCTGACCACAAAAAAGGATCATGCTGATCAGCATGATGAGGCTTTTAATGTGGTCTCAAAATAGTCTTAAATTAAGGTCATTTTAAATATGTTTCATATGAATTTTAAATTATGGAGGACAGAAATCAGTAGTGATTCTATCTGTAAAAGCAGTAAAATTCTCCAGCAATTGAAGTATTTTTAAAGCTCAGCTTTTTTGAAGTCTTGAACTTCTAAAACTGACTGTAACTCAAAGGATAAGTGTGCAGGGGCATTATCTGAGTCTTAGGAGTCAACTGAAAGTCAAATAGTCTGTATACCTTAAAAAAATCACAAAGAAACATCTGGACAGAAGATAATTTCTCTTCTTTATTAATATTAATAATTTCTAAGGGGATTTTTTATTATTTCAGTTCTTTTTAGCTATGCCTATTTTTCTTTACATATTCCATTAGAACACTTCATGTTTCATTGCAGTGTTGCTCATTTTGTCTCCTGTTTTCTGCACCTATGATAGCCATTGTGTTTCATTAGTAGCAGATTCTGCTACATACAGCACATTGACTAGCCTATGGCTTGTGTTTTCTAACTGGTTTAAGATCTGTAATTTAATTTTTATATAAGAATAATTATTTAAAACATTACCACAAAAAAGGGTCACTGCTTTCTTTTAAAGTCATTATTTTCTCTACAATTAAAAATGTCTATAAAAAAAGTAAGTGGCAAATGATCTAATAAGATAAATAATCATAAATTCCGTAAATCTATGTCACAATGTCTATGTATTCATTTATTCTTCCTCATTAAACAAACATGGACTTTGGAAGCCCAAATCATCCATCCATCCATCCATCCATCCATCCATCCATCCATCCATCCATCCATCCATCCACCCATCCAGTTTTTCACATTAAAACATACAAAATCAGTGTGCTTATTTCTTTGTTATCATCCCCCAGGATGATACACACATAATTGCTTTTCTAATGGAGACAGTTCTCTGCCTCCTTATGTTAAAAAGCTTCAAAGGCTGGGGCTTGTAACTAGAAAAGATGCAGGTCCTCATGCCCCACATTTTGCAAGAACATTTTACCAAATAGACCTTAAGGCTATTTTTATGTAGTGGTGGACAGTTTCTTTTACTGATGATATTTTGCTTTTCATTGAAAATTTGTGGTAATAAATTCACATTAAAATTTAGGTTCATAATAATCCTGGACCTCATCTTGTCTATTATACTTTCCAAAAGAGAGCCACCTTCAAAGTCAGATCAGGTTTCACAGAGCTATGTTCAGTTGAATTCGGAATGTCTCCAAAAACAGAGCTTAGACAGTCTTTGGGAAACCTTTAGCAGTGCTTTATTGCCTTCACCTTGAGTGCCTTTGTTATTATAGCAAATTGGAGTTTTTTGTTGCTGTAACTAATACCTTTTGCCTCTCTTTTGCTGTGTGGCTCTGAAAAGATTCTGGTTATCTCTTCCCTCTAAGCCACCTTAGACAGTTGAAGACTTAAGATACCCACCAACCCTTCTGTTCCCAAACTGAGCACACCCAGGTCCCTCAGCCTCTCCTGGCACATCATGTGCTAGCAGTCTTGATGGCCCTCCACTGAACTTTCCTCCATTTTCCAGTGTCTTGCACTGCTGGTTATTAAGCTGGACATAGTCCAGATGTGGACTCCCATGTCCTGAGTTGTGGGCAATAATCTTTCTCCAGTACCTGCTGGCTCTGCTCTTGCCAATGCAGCCTGTGTGCAGTTAGGGGTCATTGCCACAAGGGCACACTGGTGGCTCATGTTCAAGTTTCCTGTCAGGAGCCACCCCAAGGGCTTTTTCTGGAAACCTGCCTTCCTTCTGGCCAGTTTTCCCTAGCCTTCATTGACACATGGAGCTATTCTGTGTGAAGCACAATAAATTTGTCTTGGCTGATCTTCATGAGAGTCTGGTCCTCCCATTTCCTTGTCTTGTCAAGGTCCCTCTAAATAGCAGCCACACCCATCGGCATACTGACTAGTGGTGCCAGTTGAGTTTTACCTGTGAATGCCATCTGGCGCACTCTGTGCCATCACTCAAGTTGTTGGTGAAGGTGTTATCCCTGCTGTTACGGTCAGCAATGCTGCTCATAACCAGCCAAAATCCCAGTCTTCCAACTTAATACCAGATGTCAGTGGTCCCTAGTTCTAGAGTCAATATCACTGCCTAGAACAGGCAAAATTAAGGTCTCTTCCAATATAGTAGGTCTTGATTGTCTTCATGCTCTCCTTGGCTTGAAGGCAGGTCCAGGTGACAAGATCACCCGTTATCCTGAATACTTGAATGTGGTTTTCAGAAAAAATATATCAGTGCTCTATTAATTCAGTTTCTTAGTGAACCACAGGGCATATTTTACTTCATTAATGGATGAGCAATAGCAGGAATGTGTTGGGTTTTAACTGGGTTATTTAAAGGTAATTATACTTAATTTCAGAAGAAGCTTACGCTTCAGTAATGAGAGAAAGAATAGGAATGCCTCGAGTCTCAGATGCAGACCAATTTAAATGAAAGAAATTTTTTTTGTTTTTAAATATTGAATCACAGCCCATCAGATGAGATTAAGAAATGAAGATTATTAACAAGATAACATATTTGATCTGCGGTTCTTCTGTTTAAAAGTGTTTACAGAAATTTCCACTAGAATTTTTCTTGTGTTAACTGCTCATGTTTTTACTAGAAGTTTTATCCTAGACAGAAAAACACAACTCTTCATGAAAATTTTTGAAATATAAATGCTTCCATGAAAAATTGTTTCTTTTGACATAGAGGTGCTCCAAGCAAGAACAAAAAACTAGATGCAATTCTGAAGTACCTGTAATAATACAATTATTAAGCAATCTTTAGACCAATATTAGACTATGTAACATCTTGTCTGCTGACATGCACTCATTTAATGAATTTAAAAAGCTAACTTATTTCCATATCTTACTGAAGATCCAGTACAAGGACGAATCTCAGCATTGCTTTGATGTAGGCAGTATCTTATATGAATAGCACAATTAGCACAATTATTATTAGCACAAATACTGCAAATGTAGTTTCACAAGAATAGCTAAGACTATGGTTCATATTAGCATTAAAACATTTTTCTTAGCACATATAACAATAAAATTTTGAGATATATTATTTTGTAAGATCTTAATGACATTAATTGACTTCAATAGAAATTGAGCTAATTTATCCCAAAGATTCTGGTCTTTCAGAAATATATGGTAGTATCAAGTTTACACAGAAAAAAAGTGAAGCAATTGAAGTAATTTAACTAATTTAAGCAAGAAAGAGTATAGATATATAGCAGTTTTCTTCTGGGGCTGGAATGTCCTGTCTTCTTCTAAGATTCTGTATTTAACCTCAAAATTAAATGCAGGTATATGCAACAAGTTTAGTAATTGTGTATAATTTTCTACAAAGGTTTGTTTCTCTGCCAATGAACTTGTGAAGATATTTATGAAGAACAGTTCTTCCTCCATTTCTAAGGACCATTTCAAGCAAATCAGTCCAGCTATCATTCAACAACTTTTAAGTTGTTCATGTCAGCTTCCTGACTTCAAACAGACAAAGCTTCCACCAACAACTGTGGAAAGTAAGTTATGTTCTTATTTATAAATTATTATTTAAACTCAGATAAAAAGGTGCAAGGACTTCTGGAGACTTTTCGTTAATTAATAATCCAGAACATGGGACTTATAGCATCTGTAATTTATGCATTCTATAATTTCATAGCATACATGTCAGATAATGGTATTATATTGAGAATTGAGGGGATTCAACGGTCTAAATTTTATAGTATTTGCAATTCTATTTCCATGTGTAAGGTTTTAAGCTTTATTTTCTTCATTTGTTAGAGTACTGCTTGATATTGCCAGCAGGTAGACAATAACAGGTTCTCATCTATGGATTGCTGGGCAGTAAAGGCTTATATTGTGAAATTTGCACGAGGTTTCTGTTGTAATCATTGCATTGCTCTTACATAAAGCTTCAAAGTTACATTAGCTGGTATTTTATACCATGATGTGGCAAATGCTTGATACAGACAAGTTGTGCAGGAACACTACTGGTTTTTCAGCTTGTGATATTTTATAGCAGAGAAGCTTTGAGGATTTTATTGGGGTTAGAAAAACATCCAGAAAATCAGTAACAGGGCAGCAGGACCTGTGTGATAGAGCTGGAACAAGAACTGACTGAGGGTATATAATTGAGTTGTTTCCACTTGCAGTTTTAGCCCACACATGCCTCTGCTTCCAGTGTTTTCTGCTCCATGTGTTCCATGGACTCCACTTCACCTGTAATCAATCCCTAGTCCACCTTATAAAAGAAAAATCAGAATCTGAGCTGACTTAGATTCAGGGTCAGCTGAATCAGAAAAAGGGCTTTCTAATGTGTTTTCTGGGTTTTTTCCTTACTTTAAGCCAATGATATCTGGGTTACAAATCAAAGTGTATTGGTGTAATAACAAAGACATTAATTTTGGTGGGGAATTTGGGAGTCAGGAATCACCAAAAAGAAATAGACATCTAACCATAACTGCCTGCATCTACAGGAGCACTTTTTAGGCTACAAATCAATGTCTTCAATGTCTTTATCTAATATCTACATGGTCACCT
This sequence comes from Passer domesticus, assembly GCF_036417665.1. NCBI lineage: Eukaryota > Metazoa > Chordata > Aves > Passeriformes > Passeridae > Passer > Passer domesticus. The sequence goes on along the minus strand of NC_087474.1, from coordinate 19,231,722 downwards.
TCACCTTTTGGAGCTAGTAAGTTTTCCCCACATCCTGCTGCTCAGTGATCCTTATGGAACAGCACTGGAATTAAAAAGCATGAAAGGACACATGTGAATATCCCAGAAGTAAAAAGCATTGAAGAATACTCATGGATATCCAAAGAATTGTTATAGGAGAAACAGACATACAGAATAGGAAGAATCATTATCGATCTTCAATAGGCAGCAGTCCTTCTTTCTTTTCTTATATCTCTGCTCAGTACCTGAACACCTTGCAGTCTTTACTGCTTTGATCTTTTCTGTGCTACACAGATATGACCATTTTTTAGATCAGGAATCAAGGGACAAAGAAAGAAAACAAAGGAACTTACCCAGGTCACATACAAGGTTCATAAAAAATTCACTGTTAAGTGGGATTCTTCCAAGTCTAAAGCCATCAGCCCAATCAATGACATTTTACTGATCTCATAAAGGTGAGAGATGAGAAAAATTGAGCTATTCAAGTGCAGAATGGAATTAATAAGAGCCCTTTCTGCAGCCCTTTCCCTGTGCTTTTTGACAAAGGAAGGTTTCCATGACCACAGGGACACTTCTGCTGTCTTGATCATATAAAGGACTCCATGTTTGACCTATGTGTGACCTAGTGACCTGAGCTTAGGCTCATTAGTCTTATTCTGAACTCTATTTTACTGATGGGCTGTGCTGTTTTGGCTGTCACCAAGGCCTGACATTCCATATATATCTACTATACTCTTGTATATGGATGTGCAGTGTGTGAAATTAGCTGTCTGATTTTATGAGGTGCTAAGCACTTGCAGTGCTATTGAAGTTTGAAATGTTAAGTGACAGTTTTAAATATTTTGGCATTAATTCCTTTATGTGTGTTTCTCATCAGCGTTTTACCTCCCATTATAAGACTTCTGAAGAAATTAATCAGGATTCATGTTGTGTAAAAGGTTGGAAATGTGAGCAGCGTGTAACTCTGAGGAATTATAAGACTAACATTCAAAAACATCCCAGTAATCTGGGAAAATAGGCTGGTGGTCCTGGTGTATTAACTGAAAGGATGTATTTCCACAGCAGATTTTTAAATATAATTTCAGCCAAAATGTTTATACTTAGAAACTAAATTAGATCGCTACATTTATTTGAGGTTTTAGGCCTTTGTTTCTTTACAGAAAATGATTTGGTTAAAAATGTGGTGTTGACAATAAAGATGCACAGGTGTGACATGTGAGAACATAGAATCTCAAGCATAAATCTTTCAACTGAGGAAGCAAATGCAGAGCAGAGTTCACTGTGCTGCTTTGAGTGCTTCTGATTTGCATAGCCACAGTCTGTTTAGCTCTTAAGGTCTGAAATTTGGAAGTACTAGATTCTTACATGTAGAGCCTGAAAAAATGAATGTTTTCTGGGCTTCTAATTCTGTCATCTGTTCACACATTACTAGAGAAATCTATGTGGCTGTTGTGACTTAACCCCAGACAGAACCTAAATATGAAACAGCCACTTCTCCACCCCTCACTGCCTCCTCCCCCAGGGATTGGGGAGAACTGGACAAAGATGAAACCCATCAGTTGAGCTATCATCAGTTTAATAATTGAGATAAAGTAAAATCTACAATGCATGCTACTCCTCCTACTACTGCAATTAGTAATGGGAAGGAAGATTACAAAAAAAAAAAAAGGGGGGGGAGGGAAATAAACCCCAAGATAAACAAGTGATGCACAACACAATTGCTTACCACCTGCTGACTGATGCCCAGCTAACCCCTGGCCAGCAGTCAGCCCCTCCTGGCCAATTCCTCACAGTTTCTACACTTGGCATGATGTTCTGTGGTGTGGAGTATCCCTTTAGCCAGTTTGGTCACCTGTCCCAGATGTGTTCCTCCCCCACCTCCCCAGATTCTTGTTCAGCTCCTCACTTTCAGAGCATGAGATACTGAAGTCCTTGACTTAGGGTAAGCACAGCTTAGCAACAACCAAAACATCAGTGTGTTGTCAACATTATTCTCATCCTGCATCCAAAACACTGCACTGTACCATGTACTAGGAAAATTAACTGAATCCCTGCTGAAATCAGATAGTGTCACAATGAATCAGTTCTCCTGCATGCTTGTATGTAGAGGTATGTAAACATGACCTCAAAAACAATTATGAATGCAAAAAAATACTCAAATACAAATACAAATATTGGATTATTAAAGGTGCCCTTGTTTTGTTTCATTTGTTTTCCCCTACAGAATATGGTTACAGCACTGTTGCTGTTTTACTTATTACTCTTGGATCTATGTTTGGTACAACTCTCATTTTGTTTAACTCCTGTCAAGAAATCTATACACTCATTTTACAGCTGTTTGTCGGTTTGGCTGTTGGAACCCTTTCTGGAGATGCATTGCTACATCTTATTCCTCAGGTAACTAATAAACACTTCTGTGCTTTTTAAAATGTTGATATATATGAAGAGAAAGGTTTCATTTAAACCTGGATAATACTCATCAGGTTATAAAGAAAACTTTCCATGAAATCCCCCCAGCACTCCAATTACATTTGCACTCTGTAGCTCAGAGAGAGATTAAAAATAATAATAAGTAGAAATCCATTATTTATGAATTCAAAGAAAGAAAGGTTCCTATTTTTCAAAAAAAAATCAGTAACTCCACAAGTCCTTTGCAAGGCACATTCTAGATGTGTATAAATTTATTTCACGAGGCAGATTCTGTAACACATTTTAACAAAAATTGCTCTAAGGTTGTATGAGCCATCCACAGTCCCCTCCACAGATTGTTCCAGGGAACCAGGTGCTATCAACCTAAAATTAATCCTGATGCCTAGAACTCTAATAAAATGGGTAGCATGATCTTTTCCTAAATTCATAATCTAAATTTTAAGAACATAAAATGCAAAACAGAACCAAATTTTCCATTGTGTATTCATTTATTTTTAACAGTCTCCTCTGATATGACACAAATGTTATTAGTAAACTTATTATTAGTGGTCACAGAAAGAAATCTTCACAGTTTTACTTCAGATTCTGCTTAAAATTTTCTTTGTGCTCAGTGCATCATCTCTGGAAGCAAAATTGGGAGAGTGGTTTAAGGAAGGCAATTCTCACTGAATGTGAGACAAATGCATTTCTTTCAGCAGCACCTTTTAAGTGTGAAAGTATTCTTCACCAGTTTTAATGATGTAGCCTTTAGAGCCCTCACTTTCTGAGCAAAGGAGGGCTGCTGTGCTGTGACACTAAGGAAAAGAAGGAAGCAACCAACAGAAATGCATTTTTGCATTATTTATGCATGAATTAATTTATGCATTATTTTCACAGAATCACAGAGGTACAGAACTACAGAATAGTTAGAGTTGGAAGGGATGCCTGCAGATCATTTAGTCCAACCCACTGCCAAGGCAGGATAACTTAGAGCAGGTTACAAGGAATACATCGAGGTGCTTTTGAATGTCTCCAGAGAGGGAGAATACACAACTGCCCTGCGCAACCCATGCCAGTGCTCTGCCACCCCCAGTGTAAAGTTCTACTTCATGTAGAGTTGTGTTTTAGTTTATGGCCACTGCTTCTCATCCTGTTGCTGGGAACTACTGAAAAGAGTCTGGCACCACCCTCTTGGCACCCACCTTTGAGATATTTGTATGCATTAATGAGATCCCCTCTTAGACTTCTCTTCTCTAGGCTGAGCAGGCCCAGTTCCAGCAGCCTCTCCTCATAAGAGAGATGCTCCAGTCCCCTAAACATCTTTGTGGCCTCTGCTGGACTCTCTCCAGTAGCTCCTTGTCTATTTTCGATATGAAATTTGCATATTAAGATAATACAAGTATTTTTTATAGAATTTTAACATCAATATATTGCAAACAAAATATATCTCATATATATAAAGGGTGATTTCATAAAGCTGTCCCTAAAAATAATGTTACTTTCACCACTGAGAGATGAAAAAGCGTAGCTGTGCTCCTCATGATTCATTTCATCCTCTATTATTCAGCTGATTATTTCAAAACACATTTTAACTTTGACAGAACTGGAAAAATAAAATTCTGAGACTATAATGAATGAATGCACTATGGCTTGCTGTAGCAAAAATTAAAACATTGCCATTTTAATTTTTTTAACTTTATCTGTTTTATTTTAGACTCTTGGTTTGCATAAACATGAAGCACAAGACATTGAGCATTTCTATGAGGGAAAAGAATATATTTGGAAACTTTTGGGAATAATTGGAGGAATTCATGGATTTTTTCTGATAGAAAAGTGTTTCTTTCTTTTGGTAACACCTCGTGAAAAGGTAAAGCTTTGTACAATTCACCCTTAAAAAAAAACCTCTTGTATTTTGAGATTTTGCAGTGCACAGAATGTTGAAATGATTGTGGAAATTAATTATAATTTCTGTGGGTTAAATGAAGCATTGATAATTACTTTCCAAAGTGGTTCTACCAGATTGACCTTCAGTTTCTATTTTGCTTTGCTCTGTGGATTGTGCTTGCTTCATGAATGTGTTCCATATATTTATAATTCCAGAAAGGGAACAGTTAATTGAACATGTTCCACAAGCCTACATTCCTGAGTCACACTGAAGCAGGTGAAAAGTGTGTATCCATATGAAATAGCAGTGACTGTTGTTTGCTCTAGGCTCTGTTTGAACAGGAGAAAGATGCAATGGAAAGATAGATGCAAGAATTAAATATTTTCAAAAACGATATCTTAAAATTTCCAAATTGTTTTTGATCCCCATCCCAGTGATGTGAAAATCTAATATGTGTGTTGCAGTCAGTAGGACCCAATTTTTAATAATAAGATCTCCTTGCTCACAGCCATGCTTACAGTAATTCTATTACTTTATTTCAGTATGGCAGGAGCCTGAAAATATGATTATGCACAAGGATAGAATGTAGCACAAAATGTGATGGCTCATTAAGTTTCTCAGCATGAGAGACAATCCTAATGTCACTTAAGAAGGCTAAACCTTTGCTTGTTCTGTTTACAGAGCGTGTGAAGACTGATTTAGGCATCAATGACTCCCTAGTCCCACTACCTTTGAGTCACCCATAAGAATATAATGTGAGATTAATAGAATGAGAGTATTTTGATGATGGTAATATTTTATTTGCTTGGTAAAAAGAAGTCCTTTTTGTTCCTTGTTTGAGAGAAGGGTTTTATCATCATCCCACCAATTTTTAATTTTTTCCTACTGAGAACTAGATGAGTCCTCAGAGTCAATTTTTATATCTATCACAGCTTCAAATTTGAATATGATTTTTAAAGTAAATTATGTTTTATCAAACCTTTGTGATTGTCACTGATATATCTGATTCACTTTTCAGGGTTTTTAACAAAATAATCTTAAGGAAATGTTGATGCCAGTGATTTTTTTCAACAGATTTTGTTTGGGAAAAAAAATCATTAAAAATGATAAATTTCCACAAAACACTGAGAATTGCTGCACCTGTGTTTATTGGGTTTCAGAACTAATTGCAAAGCATCTTCATTCAGCAGGGCCTTTCTTTAGTTAATGGGCACTGGGGACATTCCCATGATCTTCCAGTGGAGTCTGAATTAAATGAACATTCAGGCAGAGGCAAATCTACTTCAACCATACAGTTGGTAGGTTACCAATATGACATAATTCCCTAAATTTAAATTCTTCTTTCTCTGTTTCTCTAAAGAAATGAACAAAATTAATGTAATAAATCAGTATTATTTTTCAGGCTTTTGTTGATTTGTTGTTTATTACTTGACATGATTGTCAAGAATCTCTAAATTTTGAAGTTTATAATGAGCTTTTACAGATATATCAAGAACAGATATTTTACAGTAACTTTTCTTAAGTGTGTATCAGATTGCTATAACAATACACTTCGTGTATTGTTATACATTTTGTTGATAAAATTATTGAAGATTTCTTTCTCCCTTTTTTTTATACATTGATCATATGTAAAGGCAGACTAGGCTCTCCCTTAGGAAAAACTTCGGAACTTCCTACAATGGGAGTTAAGTGCATAATTAGTGAACAGATTAAATCCTGGACTGTTCCTGGGCATTTTTCCATAGATTTGAAGAGTAATGTAAACACTTTAGATATCTGGAATGGTGCTTACCTATAAGAAGTTACATACTTTTATACTTGTCTGTGGATAGTATCCAGAAAAATAAATCTTTGCAAATTAAATTGAGTCATAAATTTTACCCTGTTTTCTCTTTCTTTCAACAAATGTCTTCAGTTTATATCCAGTATCTTGATGCACAGGTGAACTCCATATTACTAATCTAGTTGTGATGGGCAAAACCCTCATGAGTCACCTCTAATTTCTAAAACACAGTTGGAAAACTCTCAATAAAAACCAGATCAAACAGAGGAGTGAAGCATGTTTACTTCTTTGTGAGACATGTCAAAGCTTCCTGTTTATGATAATGAACATGTTGTTCCCCTCAGATGCAAGATCCCCCCAAAATTCTACATAGATCACAATATCTATATAGAATTAGGCTGGCTGAGCTGGTTTGTACAAGAGCAGGCAATTTTTCAGAATCATGTGAGTAATACTAAGACAAACACTGGTTGACTAAGAAAAACTTATAAATCCTTCAGATCAGTAATTAGTCTTGCAGATTTGACTCACAGTTCATAGAAGTGGCATGTGAATAAATATAGAAGAAGTGGAACAATTACTGGAATTCTTATGACTGGCTGCAGTCATGGGAACTAGAGACATTTATGTTTCCTTTAAAAAGTAAAATATGAGAAACAATTATTTTTCCTTCTCTCCTCATGCTTCTACAGAACATGTCCTTCATCAGCAACCAAGCTAAGACCAACCAATAAACATATCCTATTTTGTAGCCAGTGCACATCCCTGCTACAGTTTTTGGAGAGGTGGCTGCTGTCCCTAGCACAGAGCTCTTGTGCTGTTGTTGACTCCATTGGCTGTCATAATAGGTTTTAACATACTTTTTTGGGAACAAAGCCCTCAGAAACTAAATTTCAGTCTTTCTAGTTTTAAGCAAACAAGTCTTTAGGCTTCTCTCTCCCTCACATGAATTTCTAATAATTTCTCCAATCAGAAAGCAAAACCCCAACGAGGTAGGGGCAGTGAGAGATTACTCATGTTCTATTTATTTCCCAACAGTTGCAGTATCTATTACTTAAATGTTTGGGCTGGTGCATCAATTTCGCTCTCTAGGATAAGGAGGAAGTCACTGTCTCTTTCTTCACTTGAAGTACGGGTAAATTTCACCATGGAGTGTACTCAAGTGTTGCTATGCCCAGCCAGTGCTGCCTGCTGCTGAGATGAAGCCCTTGCTAAAAGCCAAGACACAAGACACTGGAGGCTGCACCACCCTGAAGAAAAAAACCCTATATTTTGAAAGGGGATGAAACCTACTGATGATCATATTTTTTAGTCTTGTGCTTTCACAGAGAAATTGTGAAGAACATGAGTGACTAAAAGACTTTTTTTCCCTGGAAATCCTATGGACACATTCTCCAGGAAAATACAGTTATCCAGTTATGACAAAATCAAAACATGCAATTTTAATTATAATGTCCCTTCTAGTCTTTGGCTAAGATTCTTGTGTATTCAAGCAGATGTGTGGTTTTCTTGGGTTACAACAATGCCTATGAATGTATTTCTTCCTGCCTGAATTAGACTTAAGCCTCCCTGCTAGAGGTAGATTTCCTTTTCATGTGTTTTTGCAGTACCAATCATACTGCCAGTGGCCAGTAAATTATTCTAATGACATCTGTGCAAATAACCAATGACTATCTTTAATTCAAATACCTTGAACTTTGTTGATATTTTCCTGTATTTATGGCAGCAGCTGGAAGACAGCCTTAACACTGACTCATTATCTTTGCTTTTAACTAGAGAAGCCCGGAAGATTCTGAACCTGCTGAAGCTCCTCCGGACAGCAAGGTGATCAGCAAAAAAAGTTAGTATCAATAAAAAGACTAGACAAGACAGGAAAATCCTTCAGACCTAAGATGGAATTGAAAGTGTGCAGCTGGCTTAGCTCTGTGTTTGCTGTGTGACACATCATCACATTTGACAGTGCCTGGCTACATAATTTAATCTCTGCTTAAAGACCTTCTCAGCTGCCAACCCTGTAATTGTGAAGTTCATTAATCTCACACTGTCCTTGCTTTAGTATTTTCTGTCTCACTGTTGCATTCTATTTTCCTAAAGTCTTTGCTTAAAGGGAAATAGTCAAGACATATTTTTATAATTTTAAATTTAGCTCGGGCTTTTATTTCTGAAAGTGGTGAAACATTTTTTTGTAGGCTTGCTGTGCTAATATAATTCTGCATCCTTCTCTTAAACAGTAAAGCAATAAACTCTTTAAAGCAGCAATGGTTTGTCACAGGTATGGAATTGTAGCCTCATGATGGCTCTCAGTTTTAGAGTAATCTGTTTGCTTCTGAGAACTTTGACAACTCCTGTCTTCTGTGGCTTTTTGCTGCTTAGTAAAAATACGAAAATAGAGTATAAACCAAATTTTGCCTTTAACTGTACTTTGTGACCTTGGTGAATTCAGTAGAGTTTCAGTCATTTAACTGAGGGAATAATACTTTAATTGAAATCAGTTTATTTACTATAATTGGCGCCCCCTTTATTTTGTGATTGCAGGTCATCAGTTTGATTTATTGAATTGTATCATTATCTTCTTCTAGGTTCTTAATGTTCTCTTCTGTTCTTGTGGATTTCATTTCTATTTCTGAAGCGTTAGGAATCTGGATTTTCATTTCTTCTCTTTCACCTCTCCAGTACACACAGTCCAGTGCCAGTTTAAACGTGACTACATGGTTCATCTCTAGATGTTTCTGTTTGGTTCAATCATCATTACCTGCTAAGCACCAACAAATTTCTAGTGATATCGGTGTTATGTGTTCCAAGTTACTAAATTTCAGATAGCTTCTCAGTAATCTTTGTTTAGTTTAATTTTTCCTCATACCTCAGTCTTACTTCCATTAATGAAACCTTAGTAGGGAAGGGTGGGAGGTAATTTGTTGGGTTTTTGTAGGGGGGGTGGGAATACGTAATTACAAAAGTTTGTTTCATTATAGTTATTTTAAATAACTAAGAGCATAATATACCTGGGTACCTTGATACTGAGTGAGGTGTTTCTTCCCCAAAATTGAATGGAATCTGCAGGTCTAAGAGAGAAGCCTGACAACTCCAGATCTGCAAAGCTTCACTGTAAATGCCTGCCAAGTAGGACTGCAAAAAGAGTGAATCACCATAGAGAGTGAGGGAATAACTTAGAAAAAAAGAAACTTTCTAAATAAAAAGATGTCTGACTGGCCCTCTCTGTGTTTATCCATACTTGTTCTATCAATATCAGAGAAAAGCAGTAGCATTTTATATTTGTTGTACTTAGTGACACTTTACATTGACTAGAAATATTTTTTCGGTGTTAGTCATGGAAAAATTGGAAAATATTTATGGATAAATGTTTGCTTTAAACTCTTATTCTAAACTTAAAAAGTGATGTATATGATTGAGGTACCTATGTAGTTTTATGGACATTATAGAATAGAATTTACTATGACTTCTGATCCTCTATTTAAGCAAAGAAAAAAAGGAAGATTGTTGAAGAAAAAGAGGCTTTGTAGAAAAAGTTAAGGTACTAAGTTAATAGTTAATAGTTTGTGTTGGAATATAATGCAATGAGATAATTGCCAGTAACAAAGTTGCTTTAAAATAGGCTGAAAGTGAAGTAAGATAAACATTCAGATTTGTTTATACATGCATCTTCTTAACTTTCTGTCAAGTAAGTTCACAAAGCTTATATCTGTAATTGCTCCACAATGTTAACCCGATCCCTGTGTTATACTAAAACATCCTGGAATGAGTTCCAGTAATCATGGAGTATATCTTCTCCAGCAATCAGATACTTGAACAAAACAGACTAATAAGACCTCAGGGCAGGCCATGAATTCATCCTGACCTGCTTATTACAAATCACAAACTTAATGTAAGGCAGCAATCTCTTATTTCTGTGTAATTCATGCTCTGCACTATTGATTATAAACTGCCCATAGTGTTTAGAAAGTACTGTGCAAACTGGGGACATCCACATCCTGCTCTGTAAGCTGGCAGTAAAATCTAAGAAGCCTGCCAATTTTTCTGAACCCACAGAGCTCCCAGACAACCAGGGAGGATTTTCTGAATACGGTTGTTAGGCTTTTATATGCTCTGTGTGTTTTTTATAATAGTCCAAGACTTCAGTTCTAGCCAGTTTATGTGAAAAAAATATCTCCCCCATCACTATAAAATGGTCATCTCAGAGAAACATTACTGGAGTGAGACCTGGTAATAACTGTGTTCAGACAGATTGGTGCAGTTTGACATTTGCTCCTTAGTTGGTCATATTATGTCTATGTGGGGCCACCAAAAGTTAGAAAAATACATATTTAGGGCCCAAATCATGACCCTGCTTCTTCAAGCATGAAACAAACCCTTTTCAAAGTGTTCTATCCGTTCTGTGTAGAGGGAAGCTGGATGAGTTTCTTGACAGACATTAGGCAGCCCTGACTGTAAGCTTGTAGATTAAATGAATGAAAAAATACAGGATAGAGCAGCCAATTGTGTGTTGCTAAGTTTAGACATTGAACCTATATGGAGCTTCTTGCTTCCTGAAGAGATAAACTGCCTCCCTGGGAATCTGTTCAGCATTCCACCCAGCTGTTTCTGTTACAGGCTGGGCAGAGAGACTGTCCCTAATTCCCTAGCTTGATTTCAGTACTTGCATTGCTAGTAGCACCTTTCCACTCATGCCAGGTGACATGATGCCATGAACACCCAGTATACTGTTCCACACTAAAACAAGGTCACAGAGCAGCATGGGAAAGACAAAGAGCCATCTACACCCATGAGTAGTGCTCCAGATAGGAGTACTATGAGCATAACATATGGAACACATGTTGGCTATAAGCATGCTGTAATCCTGTACTGTAAGTGATATTCTGAGGCTTGTTGTCTTTCATTTCTATCTTTTACTGTAATACAATTGCATAAAAAACCAGACCCTGCAAATACTACTCAGTAGTAGCAAGCTTTACAGGATTAAAACAATCAGCTGCGTGAGACCAAATATTCATCTTCACTACAGCTCTGCTATATAATTCTATGAGCAATGGTGGAAGAACTCCAAATAACAACTAGAAAACTTGTGTGAATTTCATCAAATAAAGAGCCTTAGGATGCTTCATGAGGGAGGACACAAACCTAAATTTTTGTCTAATAGTTGACCTATTCAAGTTATTATATAGTTGACCTATAGCCAAGTTATTTCTTGGTATTTGCATCTCATTTTGAATTGTTCTGGAATGTACTTTTTTGTTTCAAATCTATTGAAGAACGTGTAATAACAAGGACAAATCAGATAAACGCTATTTCCCTCTGATTATTATGACTTTTTGTAATGTTATATGCAAAGTCACCAAAACACCAAATCTTTTGTAACATAACAAAGCTGGCAATATCTGTTTAGGTTAATACTGGGGGTTTTATCTGTTTGTTTGTTTTTCTTTTTTGAGGTAAAAAAATCAGCTTGTTAGCAATAATGGTTCTGGTGGGTGACAGTCTTCACAATTTTGCTGATGGCTTGGTAATAGGAGCAGCATTCTCATCCTCAACAGAAACAGGTGTGACAACGACTGTTGCTATTTTATGCCATGAAATTCCTCATGAAATGGGTAAGAAATATATGTATGTATTTTTCCTGATTGACTTTTTATTTCCAGGTTTCCCAAAAATTTCTTTTCTGTATGACATTTGTGGGAATTCTTGCTTATAGTACCATAAATTACAGCATTGCAGTGTGAGACTGATGCTTTCTTTGCCCTTCACAAAAATCAGAGGAGGCTTCTGCACTCATTACTGGATGCCTTCCCATTTCACTTTCTCCAGATGCAAATGATATCAGGTCAGGAGTGACCTGTTATTCTTATGTGTACAGACACAAAAAATAATAAACTGTTAGCAGGACCCATGTGTGTGTAATGGCTGTGCCTGACACAATGGGCTATCCAAGAATTTCAATATGCAGCAGAGCTATTTAATCAAGTATTCCTCTTACTACCCTCATTCCTGCTGGACAAGACGGGAGGATTGTATAGTGCCCTTGATTGATTTTTTCTGGTAAAACTTCCAGCATGGCTGAAGCTGCTCCTGACATTGTGTTGATGAATGTTTATGAATTGGGAAGTTTTATTTGAGAACTGCAGGCTCTCATTTCTATCATTAAATGACTGAAGATTTCATGTGCTATGTAGAAAACTCCTCCAAACAAAAAGGTGGGATGGAGGATTGCTGTAAATCTGGTAACTCTTGTTTGCATAGCAAAACAAATTTAAATACTTGACAATTACCTCCAAAGACACCTTCTTAATTCTGGGGCAGTACTGCCCCAGTGTCAAAGTGACATTTTTACAGTCATGGAGCAAAACTTTTCAAATCTTCTAGTTTTGGCCTGTTATGAAATCTGTCATTTTAGAAGGCTAATGTGTGATGGGATTCTGATGTACAATTTACTCCATCTGATTAGGACTGAAATCAGTGGGATTACACTCAGACTGGGATCAGACTGGCATAGATTACTCTGACTTGCAGCACCTGTAAAACACTCAAAGACCATGCTGCAAATATACCCACATAATTTGAACTGGCAAGTTCCCAGTGGAGAAAGATTTAGAAACTCTGGGAAACCATGTGACTTCACTTTTGCATGTATCCAAGCTGGAAATGTCACGGAACACAGAGAACTAACAGAAAGCCACTCCTCAGTACTGTATGCTATCTTTAGGAACAGCTAAACAAGTACAAATCAATATGATTTCTTTGTTTTGAGATTTTTCTTTCACATAGGACAAGTTTATAACTAATTCTACAAAATTCTAAAGGCAGATATCCATCCATCCATCATTCACTATCTTTTTGCATATCTTAACTATTTTCCTTCATATTTTATTACCAAGAGTCTGAAAATGACATTTATCAACTAAATAATAAATGTTCTTCTTCTCTGTGCAGGAGATTTTGCTGTGCTACTAAGTACTGGGCTCCCAACGAAGATTGCAATTTTGATGAATTTTATAAGTGCACTAACAGCATTCTTAGGACTTTATATTGGCCTTTCTCTGTCGACTGACCCATCCATTCAAAACTGGATCTTTACTATCACAGCTGGAATGTTCTTGTATTTATCTTTAGCAGAAATGGTGAGAACTTCAGTCTATTTCTATATTTTCTTTATAGCATAGCCACATCATAGATGATTGCCAGGCAAATGCAGGGGGATGAACTTGGAGACAAAAAGAGCTTGTTGGGAAGAGCCTGTTGTGTGCCCTGTGTCTGTACAGTGCTTAGAAAAGTAATCTGTTTTTCTTCTGTGTCACTCTCATGTTAGGTGTCATTATAATGAACAGGGGAAATAAAGACCATTAAGAGACTGAAAAACAGAAAGGCATAATGGAATTTTAGAGTCTTAAAAAATGTTTTAAAGACTTTGAAACAATCTATTTTTAGTTTTTTAGTAAAACATCTATTTGAACCTTCAGGAGTTTTAAGATCTTGAAAAAAATGGTGGTTTTTTTTTTTTCTTTTTCTGCCCTTTTCTTTATATATTTTTCACCCTTTGTTTCAATGCAAACTTGCAGTTTCAGAACTAAAATATAAGATGCTTATCCTGAACACTTCCTTTTTGTCTTAGGGAGGTTTCAATTAGATCTCAAGTAATAAAAAAACCTTCAGATTGCCTCAACTTTTTAATAGTTGCCCAATATTTTTCATACTCCTAGTTCAATAGCAATGATCTGTCTATAGAAAAATAGTGTGAAGATATGAGGTAGGAGGAAGGTCTGAGCAAAAGTGTGGAGCAGTCATAGCTCATGCAGATGCCTCAGGCCACATAATCAAGAGATAGATAACTGTTACACTCGTAGCAATGCAGAACTTAAATGCCTGCCCAGCTTTGTCACATGGGTCTTTAACCATCATGTGTTGATGTAAAGCTCCTTCCAATCTCCTCCACAAAGATGGAATGTTTTAAGTGAGTAGATCACAAGGGAGAAAAAAAGAAGTCTCTTCCAAAATTATTGCTTTGTTTTTTCCCAAGGCTGTCTTTATTTGTATTTATTATCACTTCATGACTGAGATGCTCTTTACCAGGTTCAGGCATCATACTTTAAACCTGATATGCCATTGCAGTATTATGACCTATTTAAAATTTTACTTACAGTAATTGATCTTAGACCCTGGTAGTATTTTAGTCTGTTTTTGCTATTGTAACTAAAGTAAAATCAACATAAAGTTCACCTAAGAGGGAACGGCCAAAGGATTGTGGATGTGTCAACAGTCCTGACTGAGGTAGTAAATAACAGACAAGAACAGACAAGAACACTTTGTACCAAGTTGCAGCTTGTTCTGGCAGAGAAATTTGGAAGTGAGGCTGCCTACCAACTGTCTAGGCATAGTTTTACTAATGGGGCTGAGAACGATGTACACGTATTTTTCCTTCAGTGCAGGATTGGCATCCATCAAGATTCCCCTAGCTCCTAGAACAATACCATGTTTTTCCCTGAGTCTTCAAAGCAATGTGCCAGCTGTAAATCCCAAGAGAAAATATAGTCCCAGGCAGAGACAGGAACATGTTTTGCCTTGTTCTCAGCTTGTCATCATAATCACATCTTGATGTGTAGGGAAGAAAGAGGGGAGAGAGAGGGGAGGATCTTATTTCTCTCAATCCCTTTTATTAATAAGACTCTTATCAGCCTTTTTCTAGATTTTGTCAAAAGAACTGCCCTTGGGTGGCTCACCTGTATGTTAGTGTCGAATATCTCAGAAATTATTTTATTTTAAAAAATATTTATGTAGCACTGCAGGCATCTATAACTCTGAAAAGTTTTGTGTTGGCTCATAAAATTGGCTCATTTTCTCTTGAGGTGCATATTCTTTTTGTATTTTTCTACTTTCTGCACAGCAATAGGTTCTATACTCTACTGCACTCTCATATATAAACAGTCATCAGTGCTCCTGCCAATGGTGTGCAAACACTTAATAGTACACAGAGTTTGACTGTTATTTTCAATACTTGTTTTATGGGCTTTCACATATTCATGTGCTTGTCAGAATTGCAGTTAAATAAAACTGAACAGCCTCATTGGTTTGTGCACTGAGGAACATTGAGGGGTGTGAGTGGAAGTTTGTCGACAGAACAGCACTGTGAGGCTGCCACCACAGACAAAGTAGCACAAATCTACTTCTGTGGTTAATTAAAGGTTTTTCATTTCTACAAATGGCATTGTAACTCCATTAGCAAGCTGGGTAGACTAATAATTTCAGAAACTGAATAAGGAACAAAAGATAAAATCACTTATATCCATCATTTTCCACCAAGAAATCATAAAAAACTGGAGCTTACTCTGATTAATTTTAAAAATGTTTTCAATTTTGAAGATAAGAAGGTAGTTTTTAAAGTGATTTCCTGGACTGTTGCAGTGCAGCAGCCATGTCACATGTGCCCAGCTTGGTCTTTTTCAGCCACTACATTACTGAGAGCCTCTCATACCTTCTTTCAGCCTGCTGCTTCCTATTTATTCTTATCTTTTGTGCACTCATGATAACATGAGCTGGAGTAGAACAGAGCAGTCCCTTGATTAGCTGTACCTCTTTGGCCTCTGGCAGACTTGAAGCACTAGCAAGTGTGATAGCTTCCAACAGCTTGGATGTGGTGCTACGTTCCCTTAACTCGTGAAGTGTGGTTTGCATCTGCCAGCTGAACAGTTATGCTTTTTAACAACAACATTCTCTCTGCTGTACCACAGGCTTTTGTGTTCAGAGAGAGCTGGGAACCATAGCTGATGTTGTGACAGCAGCCATTTCATTTTAACAGATGAGCAGGGGTGTCACGCTAGGTATGGCTGTAGAAATGGTTGGTGTGTTGATTAGATGCACGTAGGTGAGATGGAGGGAGCAGACATCAGCACTGGATGTGGAAAGGGTACAACTTGCTAAAAATTCCTTTGAAAACTCTTAGGAACCTACTGTGCATGTGTGTAGCTCCTAAATTGCCACTGACAGCAATAAATAAATTGTCACAGACAACAATGAAAATTAAATTTTGCAGTGGCAGGAGAAAATTTTCCTGTTTGGAGAACTTTTCACTCAGGCACTGGGGAAGAGGAAAAATAGACTGATTATAAGGATAAATAAGAAAGACCAAACATCTAGACTGTAACCCTGGATTCAGGCTAGGTCTTAATTAGCAGTTTTTACTTATATACACAAAAAACTCTGTGTGCTCTGAGCACTTAAAACTGTCACTTCAGAGTTTGATTTCCATCAGAACTTTGAGGTGTTTACACTTCCTTTAGATTAAAAGTTTATTGTTATCTTTAAACACTGATCAAATATGGCTACATAAGTTCTGTACTGTAATTTAAACCACTGCCTTGTTGTGAAAATACAGGGCATTTGGGTTTCCCTGTTTTTTTCAGGCAAAACTTTAAAGCAGAGGCAGATTTTTCAGCACAGTTTTGTTTTGGGCCCAGGCCAACTTTAAGACAAAAGAAGAATGCAGAAGCCACAGCCCCAGAGAACCCCCTCTGACAGAGGGAAGGACAAGCATAGCAAACACTCCTGGTAACCTCCTTGGTCAGCACCACTCCACTGTCTCCCAGTGGCTGCTGCTGTTACAGCTACTGTGAAGAGCCTCCAAAGTGCACAGGAACAGTAGTTTTATTCAAGCACAGAAAAAAACACACAACCAAAACCAGAGGTCAGCACTGGACTATTGCTCTGTATTTATTTCCAGAGTTGATGTGACAGTATTAGCAGTCATCAGTGTTTCCCCTGAATAAAGCAGAAATATTAAGACAATTTGAGCCTGAGGCATCATTTCTGCAAGCTCTGTTTAGACACATATTTAGTTTAAACCTTTGATAAAATACACTGTGTAGAGTGAAAGGTCAATGCAAGTAGCTTTTATTTTGATTATAAACAAGTGTTGCTCCATTACATGATTTAAAACTCACAGAGAAAAATACTAACCATTTTTTTCAAGCATATTTTAAAAGTTCTGTTTTCTACTTGTACATTTCCTAAAGCCCAAGTAAATAGGAGTGTTGCCAGTTATTTCAGAAAAAAGCATGATTGACCCTATATATAGTACTGAAGCAAAAAACACTCCAATAGTTTATTCCCACAAAAGGAAATCACTAATTTCACTAAATAAGCATTTCCTTGCAGACAGCTGTATAAAATTACTACAAAATATTGACACGTTAACAAATTTCAGAATCTTATTTATAATTCTTGTCAGTGCTAGTAAAAGAATCAAAGTGGGTAGAATTTGATTAATTTACATATTTCACTGTCAAGATCAGCTTTGTAAAAATGTGTAGAAAATGCTACACATTAATAACTACAGTCAGAAGCTCAGCATTTTGAAATTTTATTTTTTTTTTTAAATGAAGTTTGCCTTGTTTTCCCATAACTTTTTTTTTCCCACAGATGAATGTATCTGGCTCTCATTCTGCTGTCTTATTCTTTTTTTAGCTTCCTGAAATGACTCATATTCAGACACGGCGACCCTGGTTGATGTTTCTTCTACAGAACCTTGGATTACTATTAGGCTGGCTTTGCCTCTTACTTTTGGCTGTATTTGAACAGAAAATTAAAATATAAGTTTTCTGTTGGAAATCTCGAAGTACCACTTATGACAGTGGATAGCATTATTCACAATTTTGTTATATCTGCCATAGTAATATGTAAATTAAGTTGCTGGGATTTTATATCTGAACAGTAGATAACTATTTTACTTTATTAACTTATTATCCAGATTTTTGTAATTATTTTTTTTTTGTAAACACGAATATTTAGAATTCTGTTTTATTTGTTACTGAGTTTACCAGATCCCATGCTCAAACTCACAGGAGCTTTTGATTAGCTTTTATTGAGGCTGTTCTAGTTGAATGCTCTAAGTGATCTCTGCCAGTCTGATTGAAGAAAAGAATAAAACACTTTTATATGCAATAATTAAAGTGGACTAACCATAATTGAATAATTTGAATATGGAATGGTTTTTTTGCCTTTTAGTACAAAGAATATTTTCTGTAAATCTAAAAAGTATAGCAAAGTTAAACTGCTAAATGGCATAAAGCAATCTCGTAAAATCTGCCCTTTCTACGTTGTCAACATAAAGATTCTCATCAGTTACATCTTACTGGACCACTGTGGCAGGAAAAAGTGAAAAGTGTAAATATTGAAGTTTATGATACAGAAATTTGGGAATACTCTTTTTGGACTATAATACAATTTCTCATATGTGTGATGGAACCTGTGACAGTCATGGACTAACCATCTTTTGCATTATCTCACCTCTGGTGGTTGCTTTTAGCAACTGCTTATGAAGCATTCCAAAAAATATGCTTAAATTGCTTTACCCTGATATTCCTTCCAGGCTTCTCAAATAAAGGGATTTCTTGTTGCCTCTGAGACATCACATTCAATAAACACTTGCCTTCCTGTCAGCAATTAGCTTAATCATAGTTATGTGATGCGCATTGTGGAAAGAGCTTTTTCAGTTGTCTAGGGGGCATGTAGCCTCACTGCAACTCTTCCCATCCTGAGTGATTTTTGTGTAATTAGTCCTCTTGATTTCAAGTTAATTCTGCAGAAGTTGAGATGATAATTTAATTTAGTTTTGCAGAACCAGGTCTGAAACAAATATACAAATTCTGCCTTTTCTGATATCCTGAGCAGCTTCCAGGAGATATTGGGTAACATTCAGCTGTGTGATTTCAGCTCTTTACATGATCTCAATTTCTGGTGCAAGGACTTCTCCCCTATCTTATTTATACTTTTGTATGAGAACTAAATTATGTTCTTTCTTTCTCTTCTGATGAGCTGTGGAAATAGGGAGAACAAGTTACAGAATAACTTGTATATATAACTTCATAAGGAATATATATAACATATTCCTTATGAAGCAAGTGGAAGTTTTCTTTTCTTTGTCTAAACTCTGTCCTGAAATATCTCTACATTATGACACAACATGACTGTCTCACAACATGCCCTGTGTTTATTTGATAGCTCCTAGTGAAGGTACAATTATTCTCGTATTACAGAGGGGAGCAGAGTCTACTCTCCCCCAGCAGACTGTCAGACCTGTTAGTTCTCCAAAGCTTCATGGGCACCATACTAACTTATCAAAATACAAAGTCAAAAAAAATACAGAATGGCACTGTTTGTGATAGCCCAGGCTCATGGGCTTGTGAGTCAACCACTCAAGGAAAGAAAACCAAACTTAGAGATAATTTTAAAAGTAGACATGCATTCATTTTCAGTGCCTGTTAGTTATGAGAAGCTGTAGCAAATACCCCAGTGCAAATCTAGACAAATTTAGACACGTACATGCTTTCAGAAACGTCGTCCCAGACAATTTATCCAAGGTAACACAGGAAGTCTCTATCTGACAAGGGGGGGAACTGAGCTCTTTTTAAGGTCCGAAGTACAATCCTAGCTGCTTTTATTTAGGTGTGCAAATATTACAATTGCTTTTTATGTTGATGTAACTTTAAAAGGTGAGTTGAGAAGACATGTCTTATGCTTCTGTTTTAGAAGTTTACATTTTTTTCCTTGAGCTTGTGCTTGATTTTATTAAGGTAATATTTTTTAAAAGGGGTTTCTCAGTATTTCATCTGTTTGTGTTGGCACTGAGTCACTTCATGACCTTCAGCTGTGACAGTCAATTGAAGCAATAGCAGGGCATCACTGGACGTAAGCAAAATCTATTCTTGTATCAGATGGTGCAAATGAATATTGGAAACATTCATTATTTCAAAAAGAAGCGTTACCATAGTTTGAATGCTTATGTATGCCTAATGTTTGCTTCCACAGAAAACAAGATGACCAATATGATCATGTTTTAGTAATGTTCTTGTATTCTGAAATATTTGTCTACTATTTATTAATGTGTCTGAAAGAGGGCAAATAATTTGTGGCAGTGTGTACTTTAAAGTTGCATATGAGCATAGGTTCCCATCCAGATATGTTCTGTGAACATACTGTATCCACATCTATTAAGAAAATGCTGTCTTTTGGCTATATATGCTTATCAGGCATCTTGATCACATTTAACAACCAAATGTATTTATTTACAGCTGCCACCACAGGCACAAATACGTTGATCAGAAAGCCAGTTAATCTTTATTTCTGCAACAGAGCTCTGGCTTTTGTGGTGTTGGTCAACAAGTGAATAATTATATGACCATTTTACCCTGGTGTCAAACCTGAACACCGGAAGTCTCATCAGCATATGAAAGGTTGAATGCCTGTGGCACTTAGAGAGAATTTATCTCACTACTTAAGGTTAGTGCCTCTGCTAATGTAAATCTCTTTACATTAGAGTCTAAAAAGATACTGAAGCTGGAGTATTACCACATGTAAATCAAGACCTCTAGCCTTACAGGGGGCTGGAAACTGTTCCTATAGATCATTGCAACAGAAAACTAAATAAGTTTTACATCAAAGAGTTGAATTACAGAGTGGATTTACACCACTATCAAATTAATCGTTTTAGTCAATGTTCTCTAAAAATTCCAAGAAAAATAATAGATGTTTTTGTGTCCTTACAAAAGAGAAGACTCAGCACAAGTGTTCTTATGATACATTCTCTTTTAGTTTGTTTTACATCTGTAGAGTTTGTTCATAGAGATTTGAAACAGATCTGTTTTTAGAGCCACAGAGAGCATTATATGCCAATGTTTTCATTGAGTCAAATCCTGAGTAAGGACTGCAGAACTTCACTTGCAGCCCTTAAATCAGGACTAGGTTTCTCTGTAAGAGGTGTGCAAATACTCAAACAGATGTTATGTGCTTGATGGAGAGATTACTTGGTGAGGTTCTGCAGCCAGTCAGGCAGTTCTAACTAGATAATCATAACGTTCCTTTGAAACTTGAAATACATGAATCTATAGATAAAGAAATTTTTCTGGAAGAAGCTGTTTAGCGTTTCTCCCTTTCATCTATTCTTAGTTTTCAGGCACTCTTAAGATGAAATTATCTTGCTTTCCTAAACAGAAAACTAGAGAGAAAAGGAAGGATTGAAAGAATTTGTTTGCTATGGTATTTTTTCTTGGAAGTTAGATGGCAGAGGGCCTCACAAAGAATACTTCCAATTCCAAACTACCAGCACTCCTGAGAGCTGACCTTGTACCTCTCTTTTCTGTATATGTTACACATTATCCAGTGACTCCTAAGATAAATAGTTCCTTCTTTGCAGTCAGTTATAGTAATGCCCTCAAGTTTCTGGAGCTCATCTGCATGTTTTAAATACTGCCATCTATTCCTTTACTGTATTTTATGCTTTAAACACGAATGTGGCATTTTCTGCAGTTTTCTCAAGTGCCATTGCACTTGAGAAAGCAAATTATCATTGTAACAGTTTTAAACAGGTTTATACCTGTCTTATGTATGGATTAGGGCTGATACCTTATCAATGTCCTTGGGTTTTCTTTCTTTACTGTAACCTTTTGTCAAGCTTTCCTCTCATTTTAAAAATAAGCAGCCTTCTATTGTGAGTGTAGCTTTAGGAATGTGTCTACAGAAAATACAAGCAGTAGTTGCACAATAGCTTTAATCAAAACAAAAAGTCCTGCAATTTATTTTACTACACCCACCTACATTCCCTTCTCCCCAAAAGAACAAAAAAATCCACACATGGAGCTGTTGCTCTGGGTCACGTAGGGGAGCGTAAGAAGTGCCTCTTTCCTTTTATGTCCCTGATAACAGGACCGAGCACGGCGGGAGCCCCTGCACAGACGCGTTGTAGCGCCTGCCAGGCTCCCAGCGCAGAGCATCATCCCGGGGCAGGGAGGGGACCCGGCAGGGCCGTGCCGCTCCCCCGGCAGGGACGGGCACGGAGCAGCCGGGGACCCCCGAGGGGTGCCGCAGGGTGGCACTTGCAGCGGGAGGATCCAAGGGTTTGCAGCTGTCTCCCGGCAGGGCACGCTGGTGCGCGTTGCCTGCTTTGGAAGTGGAAGCTGTTGCTGAAGGACAATGGTCCGCGGGAGCCCAGCAGTCAGGGTGATCCCAGCCAGGGTGATCCCAGGGACTCCCAGCGAGGCCCATCTCCACCCTGCAGCTGCAGGGCACCCAAACGGAGCGCCACGTGGCAGCCTGTCTCTTCCAGGGTCCCAGCTCTGTCACTGCCAGAGAGCATTAAGCACAGGATTACCTGGCAACCTAAATCTGCTTAGCAACCATTTACATATTGGCCCAAGATAATGCCGAGAAGCTCTAATGCAGTGCTATAGATGTGCCTATACGTGACATCGTTTTGTTCCACTGGAGCTGGCTGGGCAACCCTCCTCCTCTTCTCAGGGGCCAGAAGGACCTCATCTGACCCATCCAAGAGAGGTTACAAGAGATATGCATAGGGAAATAGACATATTCCAGTCTTGATTGTAGATCACACCAAATTGTCCTCCATGGACCCTCATGCTGCAGGAAGGGCAGCAGACAATGCCTGCACTGCTCTCTTGGGGAGCTGCCCAGGCTGTCCTCGTCAGGGCACAGGACAGGTGAACAGCAGCCATAGCTCAGGCCTGGCAAGTGTTTCAGAGCATGCCAGGTGTCCCTGTATTGCTGGTGTATCCACCAGCACACCGCCTCAGGAGCACTATATTTAGCTTTTCTGGCAAGGTCTTTCTAGTGTTTGTCTTTCCACCTGCTATGCAAATACCATAACCCATATGATATAGGCTGATATCTGTTCTTGTCCACCACCCATGTGGATGGTTTTGGACAGGTTTTTGTGTTGCCACAGTTTACTTCTTCAGAAAGGGAAACAGAATGTTGGAGAATTAACTGAGAATCACACAGAAGGAGATGCTGGTACACAGTGGTACCAGTAATGCACCTCCTTTTTGTGCTATGAGTACTGAGCACAAACACAAGAAAGTCGTATTTTGATTCCACACTGAAGTGTGTTGGTGTTATCTTTGTGCTCTTGGGTGATTTTATCACCAACAATTGGTAGAGTGCCCTAGTTTCAAGACTTCAAAGGGCGTCTACGTATTCCTGTGCAAAGGCATAGTATGAGCTCTGGAGCAAGAGTACACCTACTTTTTGTCTGTCATCCCAATCCAGAAGGGGATGGGTATTGAATTTAAACATACAACCTAATATATGCCAGCTATATGCAGAGTACAGTGACTCAGGAGCAAGTAGCAAGTTTAGAAAATTGTAAATGGGCAATATACATCTGGTGGTTCAGTATGCCCAGGACAACACAGCAGCATTCAGAAAACATCCACACTGTGCTATAGCCATGAATGCAATTCTTTTCCCAGGTACTAACCACATGAGAAGGTCCCACACATGTTAAAATCATTCTGCTACACTCCAGAACATCACTGATGATATTTTTGCACAAGGTTTCAGAGAAAAAGATAAAATGGACAATAAGGTCTCTTCTGTAGTATGGAAAAAACCTGAACACAAGTGGCAACACACTGTAAATTGCACAGTGGTTCCTCATGCTGCACACATGCAAAGCATCTCCCTTTTCTCTTTGAGACAAACAGGGCTAAACTGATACAGAAGAGGAAAGTTAGAACAAGGAACTGTCCAGAAAAAAGTTCTTATAGATGTGTAAGGTGCACAGATGCAAAACAAACAACAAATACATTAAAAAATTACTCTCTCCTCATTGCAGTACCTTCTCATTGACAAGCACAAATCCCACATAATTCTCTCAAATGTTGTTGGAAAATATTGTGGCTAAGTCAAGTTTTAGCAGTGGAAATAGTTCACATATTATAAAATAGATGACTTTCAATAACTTAAACTTCAGACAGGCATTGAAAATATGATCTATATGTTCATAGGTATGCAGTTGGGAAACTACATATTCATAGTTGATGAAATCAGTGTAATTTTGTAAATTCCATCTCAAGTAATGAGAGGGAAAAAAGCTTATGAGAGCATAGTCCATTTTCTATCATTTTCTACTACCATAAAACCTAGTTTTCAAATTGGCTTTTTGTGCTTGCAATTAGCAAGAATATGCCATTTGTCTAGACAACAGAGTAGCTGAATATGATGTTTCTGGCATTATGAGAGTAGACTAAGAAATCACATGACTATTTGTAAATTCCTTCCTAGCATGTAATATTTTAATACACCACCAAAATTCTTAGGTTGGACTGCACCAATTAAACCTTGTTCTTGACTATGATTCCTGCTCATGGAAATGTGTTTTCTAGAAGTAATTAAAATGCATTTCACTTGAGGGAAGTGACTTTTTCTGTTTCCTATCCTTTCTCTCACTTATTTTCTCCCATCAATATAATTCCTGCTGTGTGTTAAATTTCAGTTTTGGTGGAGAAAATCTGAATTTTTTAGAGACATTTCATTACTGTACTGTGTGTTGGATCATGGGCAAGAGAGACTTCAGAAAGGATGGTTTGAATTCTGAGGAAGCATACATAGAACTAAAAGTTTCTACCTTTTTTTTTTGGTTGGTTGGCTGACTGCTTGAGGTTTTTCAACTTGTTTGTTTTATTTTCTTATTAGAAAGTATACTTCAGCTTTAAAATAAAAAGAAAAAAAAGAAACTAAAACCCCAACAAAAAATTTAAATGTCAAGGTGTAAATAACAATTCTGGTATTCACCAGCTTACATCAGACTGCAAGTGATCAGGTCTTCTGCACATCTGCAATCACTCTTTTAAAGCTATTGCCTCCCAGCTGAGACATATTAGCTGACCCTGGCCATGTGCCTAATGTTTTGAAAATTCTCAGTAAAACAATTGCTAACCACTTTCATTTCTACAGCCTACTAGTATTACAGATGAAGAAACAGAAAAACAGTTTCTAATAATGGATAAATATTGGATTTAGGCAATATAAACTGAAAATTGCTGGTGACTTGAAGTAGATATGTACTTGCAATAAACTCCTGCAGTTTATAGCTCTGGCATGAATGTAAACTACAGCAATAACAAGAGTTGCTTTTGAGTATCTCGTATTGATTTCAAGTAAGAAATATTCCATAGTTTTCCCTTCGGAATTCACAGCACAAAGGGTATCTCAGACATTATGAAGAAACCTTCAGGTCCCTGGCTTTCTCATGAATTATATTTTTGTGTGTTCAAAATGGCTATTTAAATAGTAAAAAGTCCCTTTCCTGTCTTCTGCATTTTGTCCTTTGCTACTTATTTCAGAAATAGCCACCTTTTTCAAAGAATTGCCAGCTTGTTCTCCAGGGAAATTGGTGGTTCACATGGTAAGACACGCAAAGTTTTGGCAGAAGAGACATTTATATCCACTATATTCATGGTTACAAAACAGCATCAGATGTCAGATTCAAGACTTTGCTCTCCAATGCTCTTGAAATCAGTGAGACTTAAAGAATAAACCACTTCTGAATTCTCAGGGGTTTTTTTGTTTTATATTGGCAAAATTTTACTAAAAAGCAGTAATTTCTTCTTCATTCTATTTTAAACAAAAGACAACACGGGCTTTTGAATTCTTTATAACAAAACTCCTAAGTCTGCACAGCGCCTCTGTTACTGAGATCTACATGATAAGGAGATCATCTGAAATACAGCTGGCAACCAGCACTGTTTCTCAAGTACTGAAAGTTCCTAGGCAGTATGTTTGATGAAAAACACATTGCATGTTCATTTATCCTCTATGTCCATTGAAAATGTGAAATATAAACAACTCTACTACAGACCAGCTCAAAAACCCTATATCTGGTTTACATCCTTCAGTCACCACAAGGACACTTCATTAGCTAATCCATTGTGAAACTGATTTTTAACAAAATAAAAGCAAATTCAATTTGTTAAGTTTAACCAGATCACATGTAATACCCTTCCAGTAAGTCTACCACCACAGTTCTAGCTGCCTTGTGTTATTATTTTCTGGTGACAGATAGGCTGCTACAAATACTTCTACCATAATTAATCTGCTCCAAGGGAAAAAAAAAGAAAAGAAAAAAGGGTTGAAAGTAAACTTCTAAATTACTTGGTGCTGCACCTTACAGTGTGAATTCGTCCTTGGGGTTTTGAGGTCTATGAATGTAAGACAAATAAGACAAAACAATTTCCCATGCAGTTACAGGGAAGAAGCAGTGTTTGATATGTCTGTGATGCCAGATAATAATCATCAATAGTAATGTAACAGTTTTGGCACTAGTCTGCTTGTCTTTAACTCTGTCTGTTGGCTACATCTACTATTTTCATTCTATTTATACAGAATTCCATATTACTTACTTAAATGAGAGAATAATCAATCAAGTTCTCTCAGAGAAAATCAAATGAAGAAGAGAGTCCCTTCATAGATGAAGTTTTTTCCATGTCTTGTCTCTCACATTATCTCATTAGCTGAATTCTGCAGAATGGTAAGGAAATTAAAAGAATTTCTACTAGAGTTCAACAGAAAGCTCAAAACATGGAGTTTTCCAGTCAGTTTTAAGCAGCATCTTTGGGTGCTTCAAGTAACCCCTAGGGCTTGGAAAGTTTGTCAATTTGTAGTTAGGTACAGCAAAAGAAACTTCCTTAGCTCTGTGGTCTTATCTTTGCACAAGATTTTGTAAGGGAGCACAAGGGCAGTAGGACAGAAAAGAATTGTCAGTGAAAAGCCCCAAATATCTGCAGAGAAACCACCTGTTTCTAGGTAGGGCTAATTCAAAACGTAGCAAAATATATTAATCCTACTTTTTTCTCTAGAGTTTAGAGACCTTTGAGATTGAAGGGATAATCCAGTCTGGATGTAAAGAATTGGATGTAATCCTCTCCACATGGTGCACACATTTTCTATCAAAGATCTGCATCTGATCACTCCTCTCTGTTAGAGTTGTATAAAATGTAATTGCAGATCAGAATACACAAAAACTAATCCAAAACTAGTTAGTCCCATTTCCAGAGACTGCTTGTGCATTTTCTACAGGGCCTACTGTTCCTTGGAGCAAAGACTAGAATCCCCAAGTGGTAAATTGGTTGCCAGGCTGAGGAGTAACAGCCAAAGAAGAGCTGAGGTGGGCAAACACCTCTGGAGATTCTCCAGTCCAACCTCCTAGCTCAGAGCAGGCTCAGCTAGACAAGGTTTCCCGCAGTCATGCCCAGCTAAGTGTTGAGAATATCCAAGGATGGAGACTGCACAGCGTCTCTGGGGAGCCTGTGCCAGTACCCAGTCACCCTGATTCAATTTGTGCACTTCACCTCTTGTCCTGTCACTAAATACCACTGAGAGGAGTCTGCCTCCATCTGCTGCATGAGTTTAACTTCAAGTATCCACGCTCAAGGATAAGATACCTCCAGGCCTTCTCTTCCTGAGGGTGAACAGTTCCAGCCCTCTCAGCTTCTCCTCATGCAGCAAATGCTACAATCCCTTAAGCATCTTTGTAAAAGTTTGCTTGCCTTGTATTTCCATGTGTTTCTAATCCTGGGAAGTTCAGCACTGGGCCCAGCACTCCACATAAGTCTCATCAAGGCTGAGCAGAGAGGCAGTTCTGGCCATGCTGATGGACAAGCTGGACATAAGCCAGCAAAGTGTTCTTACAGCACAAAAGGGCAAAAGTCTCCTTTGCAAAGCTGATTTCCAGCTTGATCCCAGCCTGTACTGGTGCATGGGGTTATTCCTCCCCGGGGACAGGACTTGGCATTTTGGCTTTTTAACTTGATGAGATTCCTGTTTGCCAACATCTCCAGCCCATCAAGACCCCTCTAAAGGGCAGCACAACCCCTGGTTCTCTACCACCTGCAGATCACATTCCTTCTTTTCTTTTTCTCCAACCTACCACCTTAAATTAATTCCTATAGAGTTCCAAAGAGCATTGAGGAGTGTCATGCCTCAGAGCTGCCAGTAAGTGTGATGTAAGCACAGTCCTTTGGGGGTAGGAAACAGGGATCTCAAGCTCTTCCTGATAAAAGCAACAAGACAATATCCCCAGCAACGTTCTTCACACATTAGATATCTTGCCTAAGAATAGGGATCTGTGTTTTTCCCTCAACCATCTCTGGAAAGGCAGTGATCTTTCTGTCAGAGGATAGTTCACAAATGAGGCAATTTTGAAGCATGTCTTGGCTGGCCCCTAGAAAATTCTTAATTTATAGGTCTTGAATCCTCGAGAGATAACATTCTGAACTGCTCAGACTGTAACAGAAGCTGAATTTGAGGAGCTTATGAACCAAATGGAGTTATTTAACAAGTTTATGTAACTCTAAAAATTATTCAACTTAACCCTGACTTTGTCCTTTCCATCCAGCCTTACAGAGTGCCAAGAGTGCACAATATTCACTGTCAAACCACTACTGCTGCTAGAGATGAGAAAAGAATGAGATGAGATAAATATTGCACAGTTATTTTATTCTAACACTCCCAGCCAGTTCACATCTCTGCAAATTAGTACAACTTATGCTGTACAAAACCCACTAGAGCTACAGATTTATATGTTGAAAGTTTAAACAATTAAGCATTTTTGAAAAATAAAAATAAAAAGTTAAAACTCTACTTACTACCATCTTCATTTCTGCCAAAGCTATGTCAATATATGAAGTACCCAAACATTGTATAAGCTTGTTTGAAAATCTGAAATTCAAAGAATGATGTTTTATATTCATATGTTAACAGTTTACTTGCTACCAATAAATTCCTTCAGCTTCCTGCACTGCACAGATCTGACTGTACTTTCCATGCTTTTGTTAATGCCAAAATGTGCCCATCAGATAAAGTTTTATTTGGATAGAACTTCTTGTCTTTACAAAGCTGTTCATAAGTCTGGAACACAGGCTTTAAAATGCCAAGTTTGTAAGATGTCTCTTTATCTGAGTGAATGTGTCCTCAGTTAAAGCAATAGCCCCTTACACTTCAGAGATTGCCTTAGGAGAAACCAGGAGGAAATTAAAGGTAAATGTGGGTGAACTACAATAAAAAACTGAATATATTTCAAAGGTGATCTTAGTGCATTTATTTAAATAAAAAATATTATAAATCACAAATCCTTTAATTAAAACAGTTTTCAGAGCCCCTTAAAGAATCACTATAGGAAGCAGTTAACCCTGAATCTCAATTGCTTATTTCTTGCTATCAAAAAATTATCAGTATTTATAGTTTTAAATGTAGAAACTTGCACAATACTTCCTCTGTAGAAAATGAAAGTTAAATCTTTGGAAGTTCACAAATACATTCTCTTGTGCTGTTTCACTTACTTTTGCTACTTTGATCACATTCTTTGTCAAATGTTTTTGAGGCAATTACAGCTAGCTGGCATTCACAAAAGTGCTACATGATAGAACAGAGGGTATTCAGTAGGCTTATTGCAGCAGCATTTGTTCCTATTGACTTTTTTCCAAAATGTTCAAAATTTGTTTTCTCAAGAGAAAGCTTTTATTTGTCTTAAGACTCATACTTTGCTGTGGTACAATGAAAGGCAATCTTTTGTGCTGTAAACAGCTATGGAATGGTGAATTACTTCTATTCACCCAAGAAATGCTGTTTCAATAGTATTTAATCCCATGTTAATGTTTAATGTGAAGTTCTTAAAATGTATTTCCTTAAGAAGTGTAACTCCTATCTTTCTCACTAACACAAGTTAGTGGGTTTAAAATACAATAAGCTCATTGGTTTGCAACCATGGATTTTTTTTAGATATTGTTTCTTGACATCTTTTAGTTGTAAACAATAAAACAGAGGTTGATGATATGGCAGCTCTAGGGAAAATAGTATCTTTTTTCTAAATTTTATATTTTTTTCAGATATATATTGCTCATAAAATCACAGAAAATAACATTTCATATCATATATAATAAATTATTTGAAAATACTAACACTTCTAGTGGTGTTACTTCCTCTACTTTATATACTTTATATTGCATGATATATTGCATATATTATATATATTTGCCCTGAGAATACATTTATGGTCTGAAGAAAATCTAGAGGCAATGAAAGTGATAGTAAATGCATTTTTATGAATACTTTATAATTCATACTAATCCCTTATTTATTATGTGGGCCAGATCCAAGATAGCAAAAATGAAAATTAGTAGGTATTTTTCTGGCAGGAAAATTTACTCCATTATTATGCACAGGATATTACAACAAAGAAGGGCTGTTCCTTTTTTGGGCTCTCCCAGTGGATTGACAAGACATTTGGCTGTCATCCTTAAAATTTTTGGATATAAAAAACCAGGCTTTGCAGTAAATATTTACATTTGGTTGTGGTTTTTTGCACTGTGCGAGGACCAAATGAGAAAAAGGCTTGAAACCTTCAAAAGCTGTTGATGTAATATCTATCTCTTCTCATTTTATAGCATTGCTGTCTTTTAAATGCATTTTTACTTCTCATTTGGGAATTCCTAGCAAGATCAGATTTTAGCATAATGGAAGAGAAAATTTGGAAGCTGCTGTGGAAAACAGGTTACTAGGGTTACTAACTGTGAACCTGTTTTTTACCCAAGATCTTGTAGAGGTTCAGAAGCATAGGGTATTATATTTTGTAAATAAATAATATTGACTCCCTGAATAGATCTGGTTTTAAAGGTTTGATTATTTAAAACAGTAGCAGGTCCAACACCTTGAAGAGCAAAAGTCTCAGGACAAGGGCAGTGGCTTTGCCTGGAGTGCCCAGCTCAGGGCACTGCTACTTCACTTCCACAGATGTCAAATTTCCACCAGCTACAGCAGTTCAGGGGAGTTGTAGGCATACAGGAAAGAGATGTTCACTCAGTATCCCAACCTGGTTTTCAGGCTACTGTGCAAAAAACGGCTGTGCAATAGCTCTCAGTGTTGTAAATCCTCTGAAGAACAATAATCTTAGCAAATTTAGTGAACTGCAATAAACCAACTTCATCTTATGGCAGTGTTAATACTTGATAGAAGCCCAGAGCACTGTAACAATCAAAGTAGGAAAATCTGATCTCCTCTCTAGAGTGACTTATCTGGCAATTCTCAGAGAACCTGACCTAATTTGAGTTACTCTTCTTGCACCTGTGCTAATGTGATGAGAGCACTTAGAAATTATTCCCGAAAAATCCTCATGGGGAAAGGGGGCTTGTGTCTGTATCCCGCCTCATATACCCCAGCTGGCAGCTCTGCAAACTGAGCTGCCTGAGCTGAAACTCAAATGACTCCTCATTTTAAAGACAATTGCGATTTAAACCATGCTTCTGTAATAGCCTGAAATACTCCTTATAAATGAGTAAATGAGATGACTGTTTATAAATAAGAGTGCATATTGATAGTGGCAATATTTTCCTTCTCTCTGAAAGATTTATGATAATAATTCCAAAATAGTTCATCCTCATAAAATACATAAGAAGAGTTTTGTTGAGAATAATTGTTTTACATTATTATTAAAATAACTAGAGCTTGCCTGGTCTCTGCCTCAATTCAGAGCTCTGCTATAGGAGTTTATCAATCAAAATAACAGCTAAGTTATCCCAACTGGCTGTTACTCAACTTAGTTATTTTAGCACAGCTGATGTCACAGGAAGGGATTTATAAAAAATTATTATTTCTTTTATACTAGCCTGCTTGCTAAGATATCCTTTAATGGACTGGATTTATATTTATGAAGCTGAAATAAAACACTGACTTTTTC
This sequence comes from Passer domesticus, assembly GCF_036417665.1. NCBI lineage: Eukaryota > Metazoa > Chordata > Aves > Passeriformes > Passeridae > Passer > Passer domesticus. The sequence goes on along the minus strand of NC_087474.1, from coordinate 19,200,120 downwards.
AAAAGTTTTTCCTAGACCTGGCCCATTGTGATGTGATTGTACATGACAAAACTACTGATGTGGGTATGATGTTTACAAGTCTCTCGGGGGAGTTTTGTTGCTCAGAAGTAACACTGGTGCAACACTATTTTTGGAAGTGTTGTCATATGGATTGCTTTTACTAGCAGCATTCTTGTGCATGAGGCTGCTGCTCTTAGATGTGTGTTCACAACAGTATTGTTAATCTGAGAAGCTTCAATGAGTGCTACAACCAATATATGCTTAAAATAACCCTGATACAAGAGCTGCTGTAAAATTCTGATAATAAAGTCACCAGGTAGAAATGCACTGATAATTCCCATTGCAATCAGAATAAATACCAAAGTATTTGGAATGGAATTACATGGACTAATAGGGAACAACCTTGAGCAATAGAGGTACTGTTGCTTTGATGAAAAGGGTAGGAGACATCAGAGAGCAGATTTTGCACTTTTAGCCCCAAGAAAGTCATAAGATTTATTAGGCAACCAATTATTTCCATTCGATATGGTGGCTTCAATAGCTATTGAATCAAACAGTATTTTGACACTACAGATATTTGGTTGATTGGCTCTTAATATGCCAGACTGGTAGATATGTACAAGCAGTCAAAAGATAAATTCCAAACTCTGAAATGCAGAATCATAGTTTATCTCTATCAATGAACTTATGTTTTGATTCTGTCCTGCTTAAAGCTAAACATTTTTCTGTGGTATCTTTCAGCATAATGTAGCTTTTTGACATTTTGACTTTTTTCTAAGTGGGATGTACTAGGTTTTTCTCTTAAACTTCATGAAAAGCTACTGAGGAGCCATAGAAACAAAGGTATTTTGGCATATACATACTTACTAGAGTGAAATGGAATAGATTATATAAGCCAACATTCTACAGTCCTTCCAAACTGAGACTAATTACCAGATGTTCAAGAAACTTTATCATTAGTACTATCAGTCCTGATGTCCTTGCTTTGTGGTATATGTGGTTTTTGCCTTTCTGATACTGTATATTATTTCCTGTAGGGCTTAAAATGCTGCGGTTATATGGCTCTTTGTGTGAACTGGTTTTACTGCACACATTTTTAGGCTGGTTTCTCTTGATTATGATGCAACCTGAGAAGTGCCAGCACAGCAACCTAACCTGTCTGTGCTCCAAATGCATGGAAATTAGTGTTAAGAGAAGTTTTGTGTGGGACTGAGTCACAGAATCCAGAGAACAGCCAAACGTCACTTCCCATTCATGACATTCTGCTGTGCTTGTCTCAGGGCATTTTAGTCTCACAGTTTACATGTGTGAAGTCATATCCACGTGGAGAAATCTTCAGTTAAATTACCTTCCCTCTAAGACAATAAGGAAAATGAACAGCAGAAGGGTTAGAGACTCTGACAGCCCTACATTTAGCTGGCCTGTGAGGTTCAGCACATATCCCACTGTAGCCAAGGCTGAAGCCATAAATCAAAGGCAGTTTTACAGCAGCTGGCCAGCCCAGAGGCAGCACGCTTCCAGCAGGACAGAGTGCAGTGAGTGCCAGCCACCTGAGCACTACCAGCTTGTTCAGGTGGAATGTGCAGCCCTGGCTGCATCCCAACACTCTCCTGTTTTCCCTGCCAGCTGCCTTCAGCCTTAGTACAGACTTCTGACTGCCAGGGATGTGCTGGGACACAGCTTCACACTCTGTGTTAAGCCATGGAATCACAGAGCCGCTGTTGTTCCACACCAAGCTTTCATCTGTCCTTGGCTTCAGAAATCTCTGTGGACCAGCAGGAGTTTTTTAAAAAATATTTGAAGCAGGGGAGAAGGTGATGAAACAATTTGGATTTCCAATCTTCAGTGATTTGGTTTCAGCAAAGCTACTGACTGACAAATATTTAACAATACATATGTTTTGTGCTAGAAATGCAAAGATGTAATCTATCTGCAGATGTCTTTGTTCACAGTATTAACATCTTGAGGTATTTTTCTGGAGAGCCAGGGAAGTTGAAATAGAGATTATAAAAATTTCTCTTGACAAAGCAGGTTCTTGTTAATCTAAGATCCTGCAGAGAACTGTAATTTCCTACTGACAAAGATAATATTCAGGCATCACGTGGCCTGTGTCATCTAACAAACAGTGAAGGGTGCTGATTTTACTTCTGCAGCAGGTAGATTTTTTCTGTATTGTACAACCTGAGGCTTCACACCTGAGACCTTACACTGCTGCTCTGATACTAGTGAAATGAGATAATTTATGGTAGAGTCCACAGCATGTCTATGTTAACAACATGATTTTCCTTTTTCTAGTCTGAATGGCTAAGTAAAGATCAAAACTGCTTGAAAAATATTTTATATTCTATGGAAAACAATTCTTTTTCAAATACCTTTCTGTCTGTGCTTTCACTTTTCAAAATTTGCAGGTTTTTAATATTTTTATTTTAGTGGAAATTTTAATTTGTCTCTTTCTTTCTTTTGTCTTTCTTTCTTTTCCTTTTTTTTCCCAAACTTGGCCTTGGATCCCAGACAAAGGAACTTGTGCTATGGGTTACAAGTGGGGTTTGCTATATACACCTTTGCAAATGCAACTGGTCAGTCAAGTCTTGTCCTCCTTTTTCGTACAAACGCTAAACACACTTAGAAAGTAACTGCATTGAATTATTCCAAACAAGTTTGATTCTACTTGTCTGGGAGAAAAAAATGGTACTAACAAACAATTATAAGATACTAAGCCTTGAATGCCTTCATTTTGGTTTGGAGTAGGAGGATGTTTAGTTTTGTACTAAACTGATGCTACACACTTGTTGCAAATGGCTCCCAGTCTGATCATCAACTTTGAATGCTACTTCTAACTCTCTGAGCTCTGAAAATATAATCAAAATATATTTTCATATTATATCTAAGTTTATTCTTCAGTGCTTTCCCTACTGAAGTATATGTTTAGAAAGGAAGATGTGGAAGTGTTAGTGAATGCTGAATGTTCCATTTCACTGGTAGGTTGCAATATAACATTTTACCTCCAAGACATTTTTGTACAGATTTTTTTCTGTTAAATAAATTATTTTTAAAACACTTTGCATTTATAGTTTTTGTACTTGTATGTTACATTTACAGCCAGTCTACCTTTTTAATATTTATGTTGCTTATCATTAAAAAAAAGTTGTATGCACAGACCTACTGAGCAAACAGTAACTACTGTTACACTGAGAGAGTGTTTGTTTCTGTTTTTAAGGATATTTTGGTTTGTAATCTGATATCTGTTTAATTACCCAAAAGCTAAAAAAAGGTCATCTTTAGGATGTCTCAGATTAGGTTTGCCAGTTGTGTTTTCAATACTTTTTGTCATGTTTTTCTGTTTGGATTGACTTTGCTTTGTTTGATTCGATAAGTTTGGAGTTTCTCTAAAAGATGATGTGTAGTAAAATCTCTGAAATTTTAGTTACTTCTAAAATGTAAGGGCTGATCTAAAAATAGGATTACTCTCATCAAATGGGATCTGAATTGAGGTTCAGAAGCAGTAAAGAGCAAACCTGAGAAACCTCCTGGGGTGCCAAGTGATCTTAAAGGCGCTCAACTTGATGGATTTGTGTTTCTCTATCAAGTTGCACCTGGGACCAAAGAGCAGGTAACTTTTTCCCCTAAGAAACTCCTTATCCTTATAGGTAAGGATTCATATATCTTCAATATATATCTGTCAGGAAGTTCCTGTAACCATCCCAGGCAGAGGATGCAGCATCCTTGAAAGCATTCAAAGTCAGATTGGACAGGGCTCCAGGCAGCCTGATATATTGAGGATATCTCTGCTCATTGCAGGGAGTTGACCAGATGAGCTTTAAATGTCTCTTCCAACTCAAACTGGTCATTAATTCTGTGATTCTATGGTCACAAATGGTCTCTGTTCTGAACACACCTTTTGATAGGACAAGGAATAAATATTAATTTTTAGTCAGATGGTTGAGTATCCAAGAACTTTGAAATATGCTGAGATTTTATTCCTGTTGTTAAAGAATATTTTAATTTATCCAATGCCTATTTTGGTTAAAAAGTCAGTACAGTTTCACCGTTTCACCTTGGAAGCACTGAACTATTCTGTACTTCTTTTTCTTGACTTGCAAGTTATAATTTCACTGGCTAATTATACTATTATTTCTAATCAGTGTTATATTTTAAAATGTTAAAAAAAAAGAAAAAGCATTCAAATTATAGTGCAAGCCATTTGGCAAAATTACTAATTCTGCAAGACATTCAGAATAATGAAAGTATTAAATGTACTGGAACACATATTTGTGCAAGAAAGACACCTATCTTAGAGTTGTTGTTTTCCCTTTCTAATTGAGGCATGGTAGCAAATGCAAAACTGATGAATTTTCTTACACAGAATGCAGCTATGCACATGGAGATTATATATAGACACTATAGTAGATTGTGGTAAATGAACTTTCATTGCAGTGGCAAACAGCAACATGAATGCTAATTAAAAGAGTTTACAGGCTTGTTGCACAACAGCATATGTGCAATCCTAGAAAAGCAGAGCAGACACTCAGCCACGTGGTGATCTCTACTGCAGTGGGAAGGAGCCCTTATGAGCAGCACCTAATCTCTTTATGAACTCTCGAGTAAGGAGGATATAACAAGTTTCTTTCTTCTACATGATCTTCATGTCGATACTTTGGTATCTACTTTGTTTTCATTACTAATTGATAAAAAGACATGCAAAAGCCTTTATTATAACTTTAACCTTGTTTATTTAGGGGAAAAAAATACAAAAAGAAAAAAAACCACTTACTCTGGCAATAATTTCTAAAAGTAAAAGCTCTTTTAGTTTAATGCTAATAGCTGAACGAACACTGAAAACAAACTATGTTTCTCCCAGAAGGAACTACATGGCAAATGAAGCTGGAATTGCTGAGTGGGTGACCACATTCAGCTGGCCCCTTTGCTGCCCTAGAACATTGCTGCTTCAGCAATGGCTGCTGTTTAGAGAACTATTACACTGAACTTACAAGTGAGAATCAAACATTAGTCTTGTTTTAAACTGGTATATTGGATTTGAAACAGCAGGAGTTCAGGAGTTGATTCTTAAACAATAGTTTGGCTACAAACAGCTGAAGTTTTGGTTCTGACTATCTCACTATGTTTACTGTCATTGTTTCCTTCATGATGAGTGACATATAGAGCAAAACTAAATAAAACAGTTTATTTTTTGTAAAAGCATGCAACAGAGATTTTTCTCCAAGAAGCAACCTCACAGCAACCCAACATGAAGAGCCCAGAGTTTCACACTGGTCAATAATATTTATGACATTTGCCATGCTACTTATGTAAGGAGCCATTCACCTACATGTTATTCTGTTGTTGAGGAATTTACTTTAATACACAGTATTTTCTTTTTTTCATGTGTTTTATCTATTCTAAATGTTTTGTGTCAGCCTGTAGAAATGAAATCATGGGGTTTTGCTATTTTTTGAAGAGTAGATGAGCATTCAGAAGGTATAAGCACATTAGCTACAGTAAATATTGAATTACTGTTTCTAAAGTGCTAGAAAAAAACTTGCATGAAGTAAGAATTGTGTTTGTGTTTATAAGCCATGATGAAATATGTCCAATGCAGGAGAAATCATGTTTGGGATTCTGGCATCCAGTCAAAAACTGTACAAAGTGTAGAGCACTTTGTAACTCATGAAGGGTTCTATGAAACTAAAGAAGCTATGTTCATTAATGATTTTCAGGACTCCTTTTGGTACCCTGATGTACAGCTCATTCACAAATCTTGGAAAACTAGGGCTTAAGGAATAGCTGAAGAGGAATAGTTTTCTTTTTTGATGCTTCTCTCTTCAGGTGTATGTGAAAACTAGCAGGACTTCCTGAGCTTTGAGTGAATAAAACGATGCACACTGATTATACCAGAAAAAAAAAAAAAAGGAAACAAAGCAACAGCATGAAATTTATTTGAATATTCTCCAAACAAAGGCTGTAAAATCTCATCTGGAATATATTTTGTTCTCAGGAAAAATTCTTTATGGCTAATTACCAAAGACCATGTTTTGCTTCTTTTCTTGAGGAGGAAATTTTTTAAGGCTTTGCTCATTATCACCCTTTGAAATGTATTTTTCTTCCTGTTGTGCTAGAATACACCCCATGTATCTTTTCAGAATGAAGTCTCTGGCTAACAGGATGTTTCTTTAGTATTTGTTGCCATGGAGCTGCCTCTGCCTATTGAATTCACCTGGGCAGACTTCAGATGGCTCACCAGAGCTGATGCAGCCTGCCACTAACACATGTCTTCAGTGACCACAGGGTTTCACAGGTGCCATAAGGAAAAGCAGTTCTGATCCCTCAAAACAATCCCTTAATGTCCTATTAAGGGATTGTTTTAAGTAATACAAAAAAGTTTGGGTTTTTATGGATGCCTTGTGAGGTCACTGATGGCCTCAAATGCCCTCCTTGAAAGAGCAATGCTTCCTCCCTTTCTTCCTTTGCTGCCTTTTTCAGAAATAAGCATTCAGGCAACTAACCCAAGAGTGAACAGGGATGTGTTTCACCATGGCTTTCACCGTGGCTTTCAGCAGCAGCTCCTGCACTCCCCGCTGGAGTAGAGCAGAGTGGTTTGATTTCTAAAGTCCTGGGTGGCACAGGCTTGGACACCAATACATTAGCTCTTGCTTTTAATAGATATGTGATTTTAGAAGTTGATCCTTTTCTATTATAAGTGTAATTCCATAATGAAAAATATATTAAGAAAATATATGTTTATTTCAAGCTATTCCTCCTACAAAATAGACCAGAGCAAATTTGAAGAGAAATTAATTTTTTTAGTGTGCAATGATATAAGGAAACCATACAGATTTGAGAAACATGTTACAGGAAGTATTTGAGGATGTATTTAAAAATACATGGTTTCAAAATAATGTAAAAGTATATGTTTATTTTCGAAATGTATAGTACATTTGATTGATACTTGCAACTGTTTTCTTCTTTGCATAGCTGGGATCAGAATGTTGCTTTAGGCTTTTGGCATTTTTTTTCTAGAGAAGATGGGATGACAATGTTACAATAGAAAATTATTATGTCTATACTAACTTGGTTTTAGGTTTTTGAAGGACACTTCAAGGATAGTTATCTCAATAAAATTCAGGGCAGCATGGAGTCAGAGAAGATGGCGGAGCCTTATGCACCATTTCATGTTTTAGGGGCACAAAGGTTACCCTTAAAAATTTTCTCTGGAAATAGATAAGTTGGTTTTGATGGCAATTAATTGACTGTGGCAATTATAGCACTTACATCACAGTAGTAATGTGACTGCTGATATTTTATTCCTCAGAATCATTTTTCTTATAAAACTTGAAGGGTACTTTATTAAAAACCATTTTCTTACAAAATGAGAACTTCAATTTTGGTAATGATTGGGTCACAGTTGAGTAAAAGAGGCTTAGCGATATGTGAGAAAAAGGAGGAACAAACAAAAGCATGAAGACTTGTCTTTCCTTGCCTCCTTTTGTTGCATAAACTCAAAGTACTTACCAAAAATTACTTTTCGGAAATCAAATCAGCATTATTCTGCAGTAATGCTCTCAAAACTAAGCCTTTGCAGTTTGATGTTTATAGCCAGGCTGCCTTAAGGGTTGGTGTGCTGCCAGGAAGGAATTTTTCAGCCCTGCTCCAAGTTGTGTATCCCTATCCCGGCTGTCTCCCCTTCCCCTTTCACCCTGGCAGTCGCACTACTCAGTCTTCATGGTAGGATGGCTCAGGGAGATAAAGCAGCAGATTTACCCCATGGAAAGGTAATTAATTTTCTGCTACATTTTACCTTTAGTTCTTGAGTGGAGTCTCGAGTGCTCCAAAAGCCAAGCAGTGTGCCATGGAGGATCAGATTAGAGCAGCCAAGGCAAGGAGGGAGGGAAATGACATCTGGCAAATGCTCACTTTTAAAACTGACTAGATGGCAACATGGAGTGGTGCCATCATCGATTTGCACTTCAAATCTGTACATGTATAAATTGGCAAAGAATTTCAATACTCTCAGACGTATGAACTCTGCCAGCAGCCTTGGTAACGATGAGTTAACTGTCAACCACATCGGTGGTTTTGCAATCTGCACGCTGACTAGAGGTTGTCACTGTCTTCTCTTACACAATTTATTCTGAATGAAGTTTTGCCTCAGTGCCACAAATAAATGATTGTTGGGTTGAAAAAAACCCCACCAACAAACTACCCAAAAGCATAGAAGCCCAAACTGAGCACAGGGATCATTGAAGGGTGGAGGAAAGGCCATCCTCAAGGAGCTATGGAGAGCTTGGATGCTGTCCTTGGACACAGGCCACACACGATCTGTTAAAATCTATCTTTCATGTCAGTAACTCACATGGGCTGAGCATATTTGTGGGTGAGAATGCTATAAAACCTTTTTGTGTTCTTGTGATTCAAGTATTTAATAAGAGAAAAATGATACTATAAATAGGAACACCATAGTTGGTAAGGACTGGGGATACAAAAGGAGATATGCAGTCTCAGTTATGACAGGAGAGCAAAGAAAAAGCAAAGAAAATATCAACTGAAACCAGCAACTTCTGCAGAAGTGCTTAATCAAACATGAACTTTGTATACAACCCATCGACAGCGAATTTGCTCTCGCAAAGTGAACAGCTTGCGAGCCTTTTTTGGTCACGTTCTGCAAAGGGCTGAAAATATGTGCTTAGTAGGTGTTGTGGCTTTTTCAAGTATTGTGAGCCTTTCTGTGCATTAAAAGCATTTTTGCCAGTGTTTATATATTGCTCCTGTCTTCCATCATGTGGAAACCTTCCTCCTTCCATTCCTGCCTTCTCCTGAACACATTGTAACAGGATCAATCAAGGCTTTCTTTGGTGCCTGGCACTCATATCCAAGAATAAAGCATAATAAACGGGAGCTGGGAGAATGGATCAGTTCATTAAATCCAGTGGTGTTGTGCTCTGATACAGACTGATAACAGATTCAAAAGTGAGCCTGTCTGGAGTGCTTTTGTTCAGACTTGTGTGAAAGATAAAGTACTAAAGTAAGAGGAATCCCTTTAATTTGCACTTGATACAGGCAGCTTCCACTTTATCACTGAAAAAGATGATCTATGCCTGTTTTGAGATATTAAAACCAGGTAATCAAGCAATTTTTTTTTTAATTCACAATATTGAATTTCTAGCTACAATTCATTTCAGGCAGGAGGTGGCACAGACTAATAGATGGCCAACACTTCTTTTTAACTGAAAGTCCTAAAGAAATTCTCTATATCAGGGCTTTAAACATATGCTCAGTTAGAAGCATTTTATATAGTTTCATAAGAATAATTGTAAGCTCACTGGTTTGTATTTGTGCAAGTTTTTAATGAAGTCCCTTGGGTCTAAGTTATTAGCTTTTAGCTGCACTTGCACAAATATCAGCCAACCCTCCTTGGCCTATTTTTTGCACATTTAAGTGATAGTTATAGGCTAAACCAAACATGTACTTGCCATACATGGGTACAAAGGTTAGGACATGGTGCTGACACCACATTCTTATACTGGTGGTAAAGAACAATTAAACATGCAAACTAATATAGCCCTCCTTGCTTTAAAAGAACATCTAAACTCTCATGCAAAAAACCCAGCTATTTTTGGCACCCAAATCAGGTTATCTTGTCAGCCTAAGCTTTTGGGGTTGTTTTTTTAAACAACAACAACAAAAAAGCCCTATGAACAAAACAGCTTGTGTTGTCTTCTGGTTTTCTAACATTTACATGTTTATAAAAATCCACATAAGCATGCACAACACCTCTTTGTTGCAGATAAAAGTGTAAATAAATGCAGCAGTGTGGTTTTCTGCTGAGAAGAGGTTAGGCATACCAGGTTGCTTTTCCCCTTGAGAAAGAGCAAGCAATTTAGAATCTCTGCACATTGTTTTTACACACTGACCCTTCTCCTGGAGCAGAGGCGGCCAAAAACAGCATGCAGAGGGATGACTGCATGCATATGTGTTCAGCTGAAGGATTTTCACTGCACATTTCAAGGTTAGAGAACTTGGATTAACTGCTGAACAAAAGGAGTGAAACAGAATAAAATACAATTATTTTTCTATGCTAATCTTCTAGCCACTCATTACATCAAGGCAGTGAATGATAATTGCTGCTAAAGAACTGTTATGTAGAATATTTTTCCTCAAAAAGAAAAACCAAATAAACTTACTGAAAATTCAGGTGTTATTTGTGTGTGTGTGTGGGGGGAAACCTTCTTTTCTGAGTCTTTGCTTTCTGCAGATCCTATATGGGTGTACATAAACAAGCAAAATAATGACCATTATATTTTTACTGCAGAAAGAAAAAAAAAAGGACAAACTAATAATGAAAGATATGACTGAGCACACAAAAAAAGAACTTCAAGCTCTAATTTATAAGAGAGTAGAAATATTCTTTCAATCCAGGTTCACAATTTATGGCTTTAGAAACTGTAATGTTTCAACAATGATCACTACTACTCTTACAGGAGGATGGTATACTTAAAAAATGCTCTTATTTATACACTCTTTGCAAAGTGAAAATCCAGAAGGTAATATGAAGGGCCACTGTTACATGATTAAGTGACTTCCACTCCCTTCTCTGTGTGAGAGAGAACAGGCAATCCCTGACAGATGCCTGAAAATCTACCAAGTAGATGTACTGAATCATGGTCGATCGTCAGGCGCCTGTCCTAGAGCACGCCTTGAAACAGAAGGATCAATTGTTCCAAAGCCACAAAGGTGTTGGAAATTCAAACACAACATCTTTCAGTAATAATATGCCGCCCAGCAATCATTAACACAAGTTCTGTGTTTAGGTTTCCCAGCAAAGTCCTTGATAATGATGATGGTCACAAAAAGTAATTCCATCTAAACAACCTAATTTGTGTCAGAGAAATAACTACTTCAAAGCCTCTACTAGATGATGAAGTATGCATTTTTTTACACCCAATATCTAAAAAGAAAATATATTTTTCATTATAACCACCTGAAGAACATCTGGAAGCAGCCCAGGCTCCAGCATCTTTTCAGTTTCAAGATTGTTGAACATGTTTATTGAGTTATTTGAAGGAAAGTTAAGCAATGAACCCCACATTTTTCACTTTAAATTAAGGTTGTGTTTTGTCTTGGACAACACCTTAAAATTCTAAAAAATAATTTTGAAATGTCGTCTTCAAAAATAAATACGAAAGTTTTTGGACCAGTAAAGGTTCTTCAAACCTCAGAGCTCTTCCTCTTTCAGAGGCAGTTAATTCCTTCACAAAAAAAAAAAAAAAAAAGGCAGTTCCTGTAAAATTTTCACTATTCATATGAGAAAATCCATAGGGGTAAGCTAATTCAGAAAGGAACCTTATTAGCTATTATGAAAAAGGAAATAAATCAACCATGCAATCTGGACAAAGCTTGAAAGTACTTCTTGAAATTGATCTGGCTTTTGTTTGCTGGCTTTTCCTGAAAGTGACTTTTATTGCTTCTAGTAATGGTTGTGATTTTAAGTGTGTGCCATTAGGCCAGTCAGTTTCTAGACTTAGTTTTCACTGTTTGCAATCAGCTGGTAAGAGATTTCACAAACCATCACAAAGTGATTCTGAAAACTTCAGTTTCCCTCATGCTGCATGGGGCACAGCTAGGTCCCATCCAGTGAAAGAAAGGTATCAGCCATTGTGGGCTTCTCAGGGTTAGAGAGTTCGGTCTCTATCGGGACCAAAACGATCTGTCATTCACAAGAAATAAAAGATCATCTCAGGGGTGGAGGGTGATTTTGCCGGATCAGGTTTCAAACAGGTGTTTCAAGCGCCTCCTGTGGGGCACCTGATAGCACGACTGAGATTGTGCAGACACAGGTTATATAAAATTTGACAGCGGGCTTCATCTTTCTCATCCCTTGTTGATATGTGCACAGGAACCTCAGAGCACAGGCAAAACCCCTATCAACACGAGAGACCCATGGACCCTTGTCCCAGCGCCGCTTTGCTCGCTAAAACCGCAGGTCTCAGCCGGGGCGCGCCGAGGCAGGCACTGCCTGCGGCCGGGCTCCAGGCGCCCGGCAGCGCTGAAGGGCAAAGCAGGGCCTGGCCGCCCCCTGCACCCCGCTCCACAGCCCCGAGAGCCCCAGCTCTGCTGCTGGCCGCTCGGCCGCCCTCGGGCTGGGCGGGCGCGGATCCGGATCCCCATCCCGATCCCGATCCCGATCCCGATCCCGATCCCGGTGCCGCCCCCGCCCGGCGCTGCCGGAGGGAGATGCTCGCTGTCACTTTCCCTCTTCCCCACGCACCGCCCCCTGCCCTCCCCCGCGCCCGCCGCCGGCGCTGCCCCGTCCCCGGCGCCGAGCGCTCCCCGCCGGCGGCAGGCAGGGCAGGGCAGGGCGGAGCACAGCACACCACAGCACAGCAGAGCAGAGCACAGCAGAGCAAAGCAGAGCGGAGCGGAGCCGGGCTGGGCAGGGCAGGGCCGCCCGCCCGCTCCTCGGCATGGCCGGGCGCTGAGCGGCGCCCGCCGCCCCGGCTCGGCTCGGCTCGGCTCGGCTCGGCTCAGCTCAGCTCAGCACGGCTCTGTCCCGCCGAGAGGCTCGGCGCCCAGCCACCCGCTGTCCTCGCCAATGGTCCAGAGCGACATGTCCAAATCGCCTCCCAGCCCGGCGCAGGAGGTGCAGATGGAGCTGCTGGACAACCCCCTGCCCGCGGCCGCGGCAGCGCAGGTACCGCGGGCTCGGCCGGGGCTGCGGGCAGGGGGGCGCGGGGCCGCCGGGGCTGCCCGTCCTTCAACTTCGGTCACCGCCGTCAGAAAAGTTTGACAGCTCCCCTAAGACGCCCGAAATCCCTGTCTGCGCCCCCACCCTCAAATGCCGTTTAATTAACATGCACGGGATGCTCTGTGCCGTAGAAGTCAAAAGAACCTTGCGGTTATTTGGAGGATGAATATGTAAGAATACGTTGCCATTAAGCTGATGTTCCGCACATGTATTACTCGCAGGGTACGGCTGTTTTCCCCTGCTCCAGTAACCTGTTGTATCTGTACCTGATGCTTAGCACGCACGGCTGAAGCCTCCCTCGTCTGCTCCACGGGCTGGTGGCAGTCTGTAGGTGAGGGAAGGCGATTCATGCCAGTTGCTCAGCAAGAATTTTGGGGAGGCTGAAGGTGTTGAACATGCCGAAGATTTAAGCTGCTCGATTTTCATGCAGAAGGTGGTTGTACAGTCGTCTCAGAAATTTTAAGAACTCAGTTCAATGTTCGGGTGGATGGGTGATGAGAAGGAGGCAGGGTAAGGCATACTTAGAAAAGATTTCATATTTTGAAAGGTTGTTTCTGGTTCATGTATGAATGTTACTTAATATCTTGAAGTTTGCAATAGTTGGCTACAAAGACTTCAGAGTGCTGGTTTTGACCCCAGTAAAAGGGTGGTAAAATCCGATTGTGTGCATTTCAGATTACAGACATGCATGATCTTGTTAGGACAGAGGTTTTTCCTTTTGGGGTGCAGTTTTTACTGTTGCTGCCAAAGCTGTCTCTGCTTTGTTTGAGAAGGTGGACTAGCTCCATCCTAGAAGTGCTTGGTTGACAGGGAAAAATGCTGTCAGTCTGTCAACAGTCTTGGTGACTGATCTTTACTTACTCAGGCCCTGTGACAGCAGAACAAAATCCAGGCACTGAAGCAGAGACTAGGTTAAACTAAAAAAGAGAAAGTGTCTCTTTGGATGTCAAAGCCTCCAAGCACAGAACAGACATTTCAGTAGGGCCATATGCTTTGCCAGCTTCTCCAGAAACACTGGCAATGGAGCTAATTTCTGACCTACAAATCCCCCACTTTTTACATCTTTTCAGCCCTAAGCACAGATTCAGCAACTGTCAAATCATATGGTACATCTCTGTTGTGGACAAATATCAAATACTGATCATAAAATTGATTTCGCAATCCTGCTTTTTACTAGGGTTAAGAACCTCTCTTTAGAGAGGAAGAATAGTTTCCTAAAACCCATGTTATTTATGTTTCAGGTTATGCATTTATATCCTGTCTTATAAAACAGGTTTCTGAACATTCACAGCCAAAAAGATTCACTTTTTAAGGCAGTGAAAATGCACCTTTTGGTTCAGGGATGTTTTTCAGTTTTTGGAATCAAAGTCATTAGGCAGAACAGGAATCATCTTCTCAATATGTACTTGTTTTAGTCATATATAAACCTTTGGTAGAGAGGAAATAAGGTCATGGAAACAAAAGAACCCTTTATCTGAATAATATTGCAGGTTAATTCCTTAGCAAGCACTGCCTTTAGAGACAATTATTTTCACTTGGATTTTTGTTCCATGAACATTTAAAAAAGCCCAGTGTTGTAAAATCTTACTGCTTTAGAGCACACTCACAGTGAGAAGGAGAGGCTTAATGAGGACATGGGAATCATCAAGTAGATTGCCTACAGGTACTTCAGTTATTTGTACCACTGTCTCTTTCTCTAAGGTAGTTGAATATCATTCCTAGAAACATTTCTACCAAATAATCTGTCAGGAAAGAAAAAGATCCCCAACCAACATGTGAGTTTATGGCATGATGTCACTCCTAAAATTGTTCACTCTGAAGTGCTTCTTCTGGGAATTATGATTTAAAGAAATATTACTGAAGAGCCTTTGTAGAGTTGTACCAAGTCATAACAATTCTCTTATCCAAGAATTTTACTTTTGTAAAGCTGAGATTTATTTTAACCTATGTTAACATCATGACCAATATTTTGGATTGTGCCTGTCCATCCATTTTGGCCAAACTTGTCACCATGGGCAGAGGAGTGAAATGTAGTTAACAGTCTAGAAATAGTTCACTTAAAAGGCAGTTAAATATGTGAAATATTCCTAGATAACATCTGTGTAAAATCTATTTCTTATTTTCATAATGCATTTTCCTAACAAGATCTGCAAACAAAAAATCTCTTTGGATGTTGATCATGACAGTTATACTGTATTTTTCCAGGGAAGTTCTTTGCAACTTGGACAAGATATTTGTGGGTTTTTTTCTGTATTACCTAGAATTCTGTGGCTTTTAGGTCCATATGACTGTAAAAATATAGTTCTATTTATAGTTTGGTGTGATCTTAGATGAATCTTTGTCTTAGATGGAGTTGCAGTAGAGTTTTAGATGTCCAGTTTTATTCAGAAAAATCTGCATGCTGACAGTTACACTGTGGACTTATTCACTATGTCCAGGTGTATGTCAGTGCAAAGTGGAGGTTTTAGGTATGGCCCTTTTGTAATGAAATGAGCAATAGGTTTTTTGAAAGAAAAGAAGCAAACTGTTCAAATGTATCAGTGTGTGGTGATCAGTTTTTTGGTGTATTTTTTGTATTTAAATCAACTCCCGTCTTATCTGTACTTCCTTATTTAATGAATCCCCTTGTTTTTTAGGAAACTGAATTAGTAGAATATTCATTTTAATAATTTTAATTAACCCAGGTACTATTATGATTTGTTTATAATATAACATAGCACATTAATGCCTTTCATCACTACTCCTAGCCTCTCTTCTTTTTTCCCCATGCTCCCATGTAATTTTCTTATGATCCTTCTTCAAAGTCTCTCAGTCCTCAAAAATCATTAGATTCAATTTCTGTTGCTGTTTTCTCATCACAAAGCTTCCTGTGCTGTGCATTAGGGACAGTCATAGCAAATCAGATGAGTAAATTACACGAAGACATTTCAAAGAAAACATAATGAAACCTTCTATCAAGCAACTACAGACTACCTTGTGGAGGGATGAATCTTACACTGGATGAATTCTTCCCTATTCCTCATTACTATTTTCCTCCTGTTCTTCTTTTTGCCTGCTTATTCATCATCTGTCAGTGCACGTCCTAACAACCTGACACATTTTATGTGGAAACAATTCTCTTCTCAATTGTTTTCTTCAGCTCTTTCACCTGCATTTAGATTTCCTCCGCTACATGGTACTGCTAAATGCTTCTGCCTTCCAAGTCTCAAGGCTTCATCATCCCTGGAGTGCTTGGCTTGTTTTTCAGGTTGCATTGCAGGAGGTAAAATGCATGAGTCTGGGGGACAGGCTTGTTCAGTTTTCCTTCTGTATCAACTATGATTGATGTTAAGGTGAATTTCAGGGTCATGTGCATGTGGTGACTCCAGAAAATCAGCTTAGTTACAGGCCCTTACACTGGCTGTTGTCCTTCCTGGATCTCCAGCTACCTTCTCAGTTGTATAGCACCATCCCTTCACTGCCTGTCTTGTGGTAATGAGGAATGAAACAATATCCAGAGATTTATTCTCAGCAGATTAATCACACTGCCCTCTGCTGCTTTCAGCTGAGTTGATTTATCCCAGTTCATACCATGTTTACCTGTTCTTCAAACAAACATTTTGCAGCCGTGTATTTCCCAGTACTGACTTGCAAGAATACTTTGTAAGCCATAAACAAACAAAATTTATATCCCTTTGCTTACTTAAATAATAACCATACCCATTTGTTATAGAGGTGTGGAAGGTTTTAGTCTCTTCTGGCAGCATCCCTAGAGGCCAGATGCAATGTGGCAGCACGTCAGTGGAGGATATACAAATGAAGAAGAGATAAAATCCAATTCCATTCATTGGACTTCCTCATGGCCCTCAGCAAGAGGTAGTTTTTTCTGTCCTGAAGTGGTAATCTTCCTTCAGTGTTATATTCCTTACTGACAAAAATAAATTTTAATAGTCCTTCACTGCAGAAAGCCCTTCAGGTTTCAGCTATTATTTTTCTGATAATTCTCTGCTCTTTGGGTATTTTTTGCATTATCCTGTACTCAAGCAATAAAAGGTGATTTTTCATGCTCATCTCTTCCAGAGATATTTTCCATTTGGGTATTACACATTATCAGCATAGATGGGATGTAATAGTTGTTCTTTACATTATCCTAGAGTGTAAAATCTCTGAAACAGTTCAGCAGTTTCAGTTCTAACTTATTTATCAGATAACTATCTTCTAGAGGCAATCTCTGGTTTTGTCTTGTTTTGTCTCTATGGATGAAAAGTTCCTGTGTCATTACAAGGCTGGCTTCTCTGGAGTCTCAGTTACTTTTCTTCTGCTATTTTTCTCATGTCTTTACTGTACTGCGATAGAAGAGTTTAAAAATCAAGGAACCAAAATTGCCTTCCCTGCTTTCCAAGGGGTTGCCTTCGTCTCTGTCCTCAGGGTAGCAAACCCTTAGCAGAGGGAAACTGTCTCATAGTTGGCTGTTGGTCCCTGCAGGCATCCTTCTGTCACAGATCTCTTTCTTCTTGCTTGTGCAAGTGAAATACAGAAATCCGTGGAGAGCAGGTGGGGAGGTGCAGGCACGTGGCCTGCAGCTGTAGTTGCCAGTTTTAAAAAGCTGCAGGAGGCACAGTGGGGTTTGGGCAGGAGCTTCAGCACCTTCTGCTGCTGTGTGCTCCTGTTTTGCTGAGGGGGGAGCTGACATCTTCATCACTGGTATTGCAAGTAGATGTGCAGCAGGTTTGCACCGAGGTGGGTTTCCAAGCCACTGGGGATGAGGAGAGCCTGCCAAATTCCCAGCTTCTTGTCTGGCAGGTGGAGACTGCCAGATGACCTGGTCTGAGGCCAGGGTGGGAGCACTGGGAGATGGCTTACAAGTGTAGGAACTGGCAAGAATAGGGCTGTTTCTAGATGCAGTGCTGGCAAGGCTTTATCACAGGCCAGCAGAAAAGAGCATCTAAGACTTAACCATTACAGATTGCTCAGCAGAAATTGGTTTTCTTTTATTTTAATGGTGAAAAAGAAGCATCTGTCAAATACTTATTTATGCATTATATTTGCAAGTTTTGAAAAGTGATTTGTGGAGGTTTAGGGGGTTTTGTATGTTTGTTTGTTTAGATGAATTTTTGTTTGGTGTAGGTGTAGGTTTTTTAAAATGACTGTGAAATGGACTTTGCAGACTATCTCTGTAGCTTGCATGAACTTGATGGTTGTATTGGAGATCCTCAGTTTGATAGGATTCCTGAGGGGAAGTCTTGTCTTTCCTGAGTTTTGTCCTGGTAGCAAAAGTTTGAAGAAATCCAGGTTTTGAGACCTAAGCTGGGGATTCTTTTCTGCTGTGGGGATAATGAGTCTGTGCTGCTCAGGCTGCAGCTATGTCACAGAGCAGGGTGCCTGCCACAGGGCTGTGCTGATGTGGACCACACAGAGTGACTCGAACCCCTGCTCCTGAGGTGGAGGCAAGCCAGGATATGTTTCTGTATCCTACCTTGCCCTCTTGCCCTCATTCCTGTCATGGAAGGGAGCTGTGGATTAGTGGGGAACACATGACCAAGGTCTAAGTACATCTTCCAGCCCTCAGCTGTATGGTCAGGAAACTCACCTCTACTCCTTTATGAAATTAGTATGATTTGTGGTGCAAAAATCAGAAATAGTCACGTCTTTTTCTGTTGAGTGAGAGTGTGGGGACTGCAGCTATGCAGCTGATGCTGGAAATTTTAATTTCTGAGTGGTGGTAAGCCTGGCCAGTGGCCAGAAAGGGCCCAGGGGGTCAGACCTGCAGAAGCATTTGTTTCCTTGTTGTAAGGAATTGCTTAAAGAGGCAGTGGCTGTCCTTTTAAGGAAAGGATGGAGCTGGATGCATATTCTAGAACATGCACATCTTTAAATATGTTTAAGCTTTTGCATGGGAAGGAAAAATACTTGCTCCATATTTTCATTTCTGACCTTCTAGCAATTTCCTAATCCTTCAGGGGGGGATCACTTTTTTACCTTTTTAGGTGTTTTGATTTTTGTAGTTGGTCCCTTGTTCATCTGAGATGATGTAAGATTCAATGTAGCTCTGAAATTTTGTTTTCTGGTTTTGTTTCCTCCAATTTATTTCTTCCATCTTTGTTTAAGGACCTAACTACTGCCTTAATCATCTGTACTCTTCTTTCATGAGACCAGATTTTAAGGGTTTACCTCTGCCACCTGCCACCAGTCTCAATGGCTGGTGCTGGTTTACCTATGATAAATAGTTAAGCTTCAGACTCATCCTTTGTATAGTCCTCACCACTGCTTTGCTATGAGATGCCATTAGAGTGGTTACTGGTGAAGGGCATTTTAAGATCCCACAGAAGATCAGTGCCCTGGTTGTAGATAGCTGGTAATTTTAAATGTTTTATATTTCCTCTTCCAGATGATAGTATTTTGCCTACAGGGATAAACGATGCCTTCTGCTTGTCATGTGTGTTGCAGGATTAAATGTTAGGTGTTTTATGTGTTGAGACAGAACCTCATCAAAATTAAAGTTTTACTGAGCAGCATTGATCTCATCTGTTTACAATAACAAGTAATTGTACATAAAACTGTTAATTATCAGGAAACTGCAGTGTATGCCTTTAGTACTTGATAAGATTCCCATATTTTACTTGATTACATGGGTTGAATAACAGTTGCACAATCAGAGTTTCTAATCAGAGTTGAAAAGCAGAGTCTTATTTTCTTTGTTAAGTCTTGGTTGATGAAATGTTTTTTTCAAAACTACTTTGGTTTTGGTTTGGTTTTTGGTAAGGTTTCATGTTGTTTTTCAGGTATTTTATGAAGCTTTAGAACATAAATGTGTGTGTTTTATTTCCCCTCTTTGAAAACAGCCAATTTTAAAGGAATTTCACACCTCTGACTAATAAATGAAGCTACACTTTTGAACTTGTAAACACATGTATACATAACTTTATGTTTGAATAAGATGCTCTGCTAAAATCCAGCAACAATGTTACTGTCAGCAAACTTTTTTTACGAACAAGCTTGTTCACAGGGCTGGAGTCAGTGGTAAGCAGATAAGCAGGGACAAATGATGATGTGCCAGCCCTGCCTGCTGGGTTTGGAGGCTGCCACCATTGGGCACTGTGTGCTGGGGTGCTGAGGTGTTTGTGCTCCAGTGCTTGTTGTGTTAGGTACAGCTGCCATACAGGTTAGGAACGACTGCCCCATGTTGCTGCTTTTTGCTGGCCAATGTCCTCATGTTGTGATTCAGCCCTTTATTTTTAGCTGCCTAATCACAGCCAAGCGCTGCACAGAACACAGATAGGGGAATGCATTTTAACATGAAAATCACAGTAATATATTGGGCAAAAATGGTCTCTTTTTTTTTTCCCTGAAAATTGAAAGTAACTGAGAGCTCATTACATATTTATTTATTTATTTGCAAAGGCTTTGTTCTCGCATTAAGATCTTTTGGAAAAAAAATACACATGAAGAAGCAAAACATAATGGTCATGACAGGGTGAGTATTCAAGCTTCTCCACATGGCAGAGATAATTAAGAATTTTTAATAATATATAAGATTATTTTGATTATGGAAGGCTAATCTCATCTTCACAAGAAAGTTTCAGGCATTTCTTACTGTGGGAATGAGCTTGAATGGCATGGAAAGTAAATGTAGTCCCCAATTAGCATCCTTTAAAACAATGAAAAGAGTCGTCAAATCCCAGTTTTCCCACATACAAAAATTGTCCCCCATTCTTCTGAGTGAAAACTGCTCTGTGCAAAGAAGCAGGTGTAAAACTGACTCTGCCTACAGTCTGCAGCCACAGCCTGCCACCATGTCAACAGGTTTTTTATGTTTAAAGTTAGTATGTAGCTCATGTTTCTGAGGAGTTTTCACTTTAGAATAGCAGAACGAAAATATGCATGTTGCTGTGCACAAAAAAAACCCCTCAAACTGAAAAATCAAGGTGAGTTTTAGTCTGAGCTGCATTTCTGTGATGCTGCCAGAAATAAATGCTTTTAGTCATTGCTGCACAGATATAAGGCATGCTTCTCTATCTGTGCTTGTAAGATATTCTTTTTGTTTTATCCTCATCACTCTAGACTCAGTCCCTCTTTTGCCTCATAATTTTTTGTGTGTTAGCAAACCAAGCACTATGATACTTTAAATAAAAGAAATATTGTAGAAACTGGAGACAAATACAAAATGTGTGACTGTGAGAGAGAATATGTGTACATGTTTTTAATTATCTCCTTGGGAATTACACAATATTGTACTGTACATTATTAATGAAATTGCCTAGATAGTGTGGTCTTCATGTAGGTGCTTTATATTCTTGATCTCCTTTGTGAATGTTGGAAATTATATTTTTTGTAAGTGTATGTGTATTTCTATATTCTTCCACAAAAATTGTAGGAAAGGAATTCAGAATATTTGTGTGTAACCCTAGACAATTAACTGAATGGGAACCATTCAGAACAGGTAAATTTTGATTTAAAGATGTTGTTATATTTGAAGAATACTGCTGTCAGAGATATTTTTATGTATTTTAGGTACTTTGATATCATATTACGTGGAGTATTATTAATTGTATTGTACTGGGTAGAAAAAGATGGTTCTGGCAGAACTGTCTATTATAACTGGAAAATATTTTTAATAATTTGCTTGTAACAGTGGTTCCAATCTACTTATTACTCTTATTGATCTAGGAAGACTATTTCTTTACCAGCAATTTCTTCAGTTATAAAAGTGTCCTTTTAGAAATGCAACCATGTAGAACTATTCCTGACTGAAATTTAATTTAATATTTTGAGACCTGTGGGTTACAGTCCTAGACTCATCAGAAAGTCCTATTTTCACCCCCATAATCTTCAACATGCTGATTTTTGTATAGTTCTGCCCTAACCAGCATGCTTAGAACAAATTTGGGTGCCTTTCAGAAATTTCTTACAAGGCTGTTTTGCAGTTTTGAAAAAAACATTTGAGCTTGGCAAAATGTCTTTCCCATTAATCTGTTTTTTGGGGGATACAACACTGCTTTTGTTGTAGGTCATTGTTAGGTTAGTGAGATAACAGAAACTGTTTTTGCTGAGGGTGTCCGGCCCACAGAACTGCTGTTCCTGGAGTCATCCTTCCTAAAAGATTGGTGCTTTAGATTCCATCAAGTGCTCCAAGCTCACCCAGAACCAACACAGTTACAGTTTGAGATTGTTCTCTAGGATCTGGTGGAGGAAAGGTACCTGGATTTGTCAAATGATGTGAAGTTAGTAGTGGCTATCTGTAGTCCTCCTGAGTCTTAGACTGCAAAATATTTAAAAATATTTAATTTACTGCTAAGAACAGCACTCACATTTTGAAGACACGCTATTAAAAATCTGAAACACTATTTAAGTGTTTCAACCTGCACTGGAGCCCTCTCTTCCCTACCATGAGAGCTAATAAGCTCAGGCCCAAAGCTCTGAAGGTTGCACAGCCCAGAGGTGGTGTCATGGCAGAGTTTACAGTCTATACAGTTTGCACTCATACAGAAATAAGTGGTTGCAAATAACATAGTTTTGAATCATTTATTTTTTTTTCCTTGTAATTTAATGTAAAAATATTTATTGATGACCCATTTTTAATGCACAAAACAAATTACTTTTTGTGGACACATGCATGCATTTGCTTTGTTTCTAAACCATTATTTTCTGTGTTTCTGAACCATAAAGTTTTGTTTCAGCCAACCATAGCTTTCTCCTCATGTTTCTTTAAATTCTTAGTAGATAAAAGTAGATTAAAGATGCCTTGCTTTTTAGTAGTATATTACTCCTTTCCCAGTTACACATATAGTTCTTTTTATTGTTATACTGCTTTTACTTTCTCGAACTTATTGTAAAAAATTGTTATTGTAAAATCTCCCTCAGTTGTAAGATTGTATCAACAAGTTGTTTGTCACTTCTTGCTGTTTAATGTTCCCTCAGCTGACTTGGCTCACAGCTGTGATGTACTGGAGTCTGCTCCAGTACCTCCTCTCCTGCCATGTTTATTTAAACTAGCTGCACAACACTGTACTTTTTAATCACTGTGACTTAGGTAAATAATGCTACATCTATGTGAGTCTATAAATATGTTTCTGAACCAAATGTGGAAAAAACCCAACAACGGCAAAACTTTTAGGGCTCAATTGACCAAGCCTGGTGAGCAGTTGCACACACATCCCATCAGCTACTTACTGAATATTTGCTTATTGATAGACACAAAGCTGATAATCTGAATCCCTGCTAGTCTAGGAGACACTGGAAGCTTTCTGTGCAACACAAACCAATGCTGTAATGTTGTTTCTCTAATCTGCTTTTTTTTTTCTTTTTTTTTTTTTTTTAACAGTCCTATGGTAAAGGGGCAAGAAGAAAAAACCGATTTAAAGGCTCAGATGGGAGTACATCTTCTGACACTACCTCCAACAGTTTTGTACGCCAGGTATGGGTTTTCCATTTCTGAAAGATTGGATGGCTTGCTGGTGTAAATGTTCAAAATATAATTTTTAATTTATTTTCTGTAAGTTGTCAAATCAGACTGATGCTGTAGTCTGAGAAATACCAGAAGTCTCTTCTGGCACAATGAAAAATATTTGGTTGCTATTGTTTTGATCTTGGCGTAAAAATACTTTTTCTTTTCTCATTCCTTTCCATGTATAGTAGTTACCCTTATTTTTGTTACTCTAATGCTATCAGGTGATTAAAGCTGGAGGAGGAGACAAGAGTCTGATAAAAGTGCCTAAAGTGGCAACATTTGGAAGAAAGAATCAAAACCCTACCAATCCTTAGGGTTTTCCTGCTTAAAATAGTGCTGCATGAAGCAGTGTTAACCTAGATGCTTTCCTCCCACATCCCAGTGTTATTTTAAGGCATGGTTTGGAGGGGAAATCCTTGGCAGCATTTGTCCCCGTTGCACTGATGCTGGAAGGAGCCTGTAGAAGATGGGGTGGTGGTGTAGGCTTCTGTGCCCTGGTGTCTGTGTGTCTGCTTCCAAGGGAGAGATCCTGGTGGAACCCATGGGGATCCCAGATCAGTGTGGGTGCTCCCAGCTCATTCTGGCCAACAGAGGGTGGCTGGAAGTGTATCCAGAGCCCAGGGTGGCTCTGATGCTACTGAGACTGTGCTTCTGAGGAAGGAGGATGCGTGTCAATGGAAGTGTGGCTGACAGCTGGGAGAGCAGAAATGGCACCGAGAGCACCACAGTGGCTGAGCCTGTGCAGTCTGAAGCACAGCTGTTCATGCCCAGCTGATTCAAACCATGGTATTTTCAGTGCACACTTGGCCATCTTTTTCAGGAAGGTTCTGGAATTTGGGAACGTTCATAACAGAGTTTTGGGGCTTTTTTTACCATAAGCAGGCATCACACCTCCTTCTTTGCTGGCTTGTCCTGCATGTCCCTTCATCCCAAATTATTTAATGACTCCATTGTTGTTGTATTGATTGTATCAATACGCATCTTCTGTTTATAAAATTCTTTGACTTTGTCCTGCTGTGATTGTGTTGGTACGTTTTGTGGTAGGCTGTGGATTTGATAGAGTCAGGCCCTTATTACATTTCGTTATCTGTTGGACATAGGCATGAAATATTAATTCATCATGAGACTTTTCAGTGACAGTATATTATATCAAGGTGGAAACCCTGGATCCAGTAAATTACTTGTTTGGGACATTTTGTCCTGTCTTAAAATACTGTGAGTCTAAGTAGTGTTTGAGAGTAGCAACAGGATCTCTCAGTTCCAAGGAATCTTTGTAAGGAATTCTTTGTTGCTGTTTTCCTTAGCTCCTTGTGGATGTTCAATTCAGCCTGGAACATTTTTAGCAGAGAATGAGTGTTTATTTTACACCAGCTGCACATGCTTCTTTGCCTTTCTTGTTTACCTAAATGAAATCTGAAGTTGGTCTCAAGTATCTCCTCTTGTTTGTCTTGTGATGGTGAGGAGCAGGGCAAAGAGGATCCATAAGAAGGGGGATCATCAAACCAAGTAGTGATATTGAGGTGAGCTCCTCTAGTCATTGGTTGTCTCTACAGAGTGTGAGGCATGATTTATCAAAGTACCAGACCTACCATAGGAAGCTGGTTTGGTGAGCTGTAGACTAAGTGTGTCTATATCTCTCTGAGGGCTTTAAAGAGAGTGTGACTTCAAGTAAAGATTTTTACAGAAGAGATTTATATATTTCCATGAAATAAAATGTAGCAGTTACTCAAGTGATGTAATACAAATGATTGAAAGGTGAGTAGCTTCTTTGAAAAATTAGAAATGTTATAGATTGCTGAAGCAAAACTCAGCTTTGTAACTGTATTGTCACTGAAGATAATGAAGGGATGTTAATGGATAAATTAATTAATGAATACATTTGACAATTAATGAATTAATTTCATGTTACATTAAATTGTCCAGAGTAAATTTTTTAAAAATTGCCACAAAACACTCCTACCAAGTAATGTAGAGGCAGAGCTGTTCAAGTTGTAGCAGATGCATGAAAGAAATAAATGCTTCTTCACAGTTGCTGCTGAGATGTTTATCAGAGCTTGGATTCCATGTTCAACAGGCTTTCCTGCTCTGATTCCTCTCCTGGGACAGCTTGGTTTCTCTTGCACTAAGGAAGAGCTGCCACCAGCATGACCAGGGTGCCCAGTGTTCCAGATATTAAACAGAATGGGGGCAGAGTTCTCTGCTGGCTCAGCTGCTGTGCCCTTCCCAGAAACTCTCTTGGTATATATATTGTTTATCTTCAGGTATCTTGCAGGATATTTTATATGGTATAAATGAACATAATTGTTTTGCAATAGCCATTTATTTGCAGAAAAATATAAATCCATTAATTTTGTCATTTTCCGATATGGATAATAATTGCAGAGAAACAGGGAAAACAAATGAATTTAAACCCTTTAGAGTCAATGATGTACTGTTCATTTCCTGTTATTTTATTTTAGTGCTGTATTGAAACCAAGAAATAAGCCCTTGCTTAAAAATGAATTTGTGTGGTTGTTTAATGGTGGTTTTGATCTAGACATAGGATACACACAACCTGTTTGTTTCAGCAGTGCTTATGATGCCTATAGCTGCCTTTTGTTTCTTCAACCTCATTTCCCTCCATCAGCTCCCACTTCCTTTCCCATTTATTTCTTAACTTCTCCTGCCACTTTTATGTACATCTCTACAAGTACTCCCCTCTGCACTGAAGGAGAAGTCCTGGGGTTGTCCTGAACCTTTATCACGAGGATGTGTCTGCATTCCTCACAAGGAAGAAGAAGTGTTTGGAAGGTGCTTTTGTGGGATATTTGGCTGGCCTGTCCCTAAGCTAGGGGAGCTGTGAGAGGTGTGCAGGTTCTTGTCATAAGCTTCAATAGAAAGTGGCAGATCCTAACACAGAAATATATTGTTGCTGGATAAAAGAAGACAAATACATCTAGTCCTAAGGAAATGTTATGCACATGGAAGGCAATTGAGGTATTTGGCAAGAGCAAGGATATAGGATTCAGTCTTTTGAATTCACAGAGCTTCTGGGCATTTAAGGAGTGCTGCAGGAGGGAGGGAGAGACTTCATGTTTATTGCTAACATTGATGAACTTTGTTGTCTGGGTTTTAATATTTCCTTAAGGACATATGTCTCTCTTGCTCCAATATATACACCTGGCAGATTTCCTGCTATGCATACCACATGTTACAGTAATAAAAGTAATGCCAACTTTGTACTTTTTCCTTCAAATGCAAGTAATGTTCAAATTGCTTGAAAACTCCTGCTGCTGTATACGAATAATGAAATGTGGTCTGCAGAGCCCTGTGTGCAATGATCTTTTCCATTTAAATCTGTTTTGTGGAGTGCTGAAATAGAGCAGAGCAATCTATCCAGTATTGTTTCTGATTGTGTAAAAGAAGACTTAAACTGGAGCAAGAGCATCTGTATATAATATACAAATTAAGCCCCCATTCTTTTCAGTCCAGTTAGAGCTCCTTTGTGCTGTGAATTGTATGTATTGATACAGATTTTTATTATAATTTTTACTTGTGACACTATAATATGTATGAGATTTTAGAGGAGTGTTTGGATCATGTTCTATTTGTTTGTTACCAAAAAAAATTGTTTGTTTAGTTTTGTCTCCAGTTTGTTATTGATGATATTTGAGCTTAAAAAATAACAACAATTTGGCCTTCTTTTTATTTGCTAGCAACAACTGCTTGTCTTTTTAATAGCAGGAGAGAGAAATTTTTTCCTCTGTTTTCTTGTGAAGTTGTATTGGCAATTAAGCTGTGTATTTGGAAAGCAGAAGCATCAGTGCACACCAATCAGCTCCTAACTGAATGTAATAATGTCTTTAGGGAACCAAAGGACATTGTGTTATATAGTTTTCATCATCTTTTTTGAGCTTTGGAGTGATAAGCAGCTTGTTCTTAGGGTTAGTTATGAAAGACTGAATTGGATTTGAGCTCTAGTTGTTGCCATTTTGACTGATGCTTGGTAATGATTTTGTTCCCAAGGGTTTTTTTCAAAATACAGAGCAGACAACATGTTTTGCACACAACACTATGGCACCTCCCAGGAACATTATTTTAAGCAAATTGCATGTTCTGATATCATTACATATTTTGTGGTTGTGCTTCTGGACCCGTCTTTGTCAAGGTTTTATTTTAAATCATAATGATTAATCAGAGAGGCAGGCTAAGTTGTTGGGATTTTTTATGTATTACAAAGGCAGATTAGATTGTGAAATAGGCTGTTGTCTATGGACTGGCTTACAGAAATATTTAAGGTTTTACAAATCTGTTTTTTTTCCTTTAAATGTTGGCTTGATGCCTGTTATACTGTGTTCACTCAAAAACACAGCTATAAATAATTATGTAGGGAATTCATTATTCTTCTGCTTTCCTCTAAGGACTTTTGCCTAGCTGTGTAATTACCTATTGAATTTTATGAATGGTAAAACTAAGATTTGCTCTAAAAACCAATTTGAAAATATTGACTTAGTTTTGCTCATAAACATGCCTCTTAATCTTGATTTCACCAGAGAACTGAGCTGTGTCAGAAATGTATTCCTATTCCTCTTGTTTTAATTGCGTTTTTTCTTCCAGATGTAGAGTTTAGCTTTGATTTTTAATTTTTTTTCCTTTTCATGAGGGGAAGAGCTTATGTATTCAGCTCATAGATGCAGCCTGCCAGTGAGGCTATGCATTTACAGGCTGAGCCACAAAGAACTGGTGTAGAGTGGGCAAAGATATTAGCTTTGGTCTTCATGCCCAGTACTAACAAACTTAGGCTGAAAACCTGCCTGTGCTTAACCTGCTAGGACTATTCCTGCTTCTTGAAGACTATATGTGAACAAGATTGTGGCTAGCCAGAAAATCTAAATAAAGAAGTACAAATAGGGCTCACTTGCCTATTAATATATTCTTACATCCTTTGTGGGCCTCAAATTATGAGACGTGTTTTGCTTGTAGAGAGAAAAAGGAGCTTTGCAGACTTACCATTAGATTTTTTACCCATAAAAAATTAGGTATGTGAGGCGCTTTTGGAGGTATTGTGCAAATGCTGATTGTAATACATAAAAATATATATCTGCTGCTCAGCTCAATTTTCTCATCTCCTATTTCTGATGCAAATGTCTGGAGTTGTTGTGTTAGATTTTTTTCTGGTGATTTCACTGCAGATTTCACTGAAAGCCACATCAGTGATGCTTGTGGCCTGTGCTTGCTCTTGTGATTGCATTGAAGCCTTACACAAGTGATGATAAATTCTAGAAAGTCTCCTTATTTCAAACACATTAAATAACGCTGTTATTTCATGGGGAATTGATGCGATTGTGGTGCCCTATGTTTTGCACCATAAATTGTAAGTTATTGAAAGAAATGCATTGCACTTGGATAAAGCAAATTTGCGATGAGGGCATAGGGAGTATGATGTCTGTGCTGCTCTGTTCTTCTGGTGGTAGTGGGAGCACCCAAGCTTTCCTCTGAAGGCCAGTGTGTGACTTCAAACCCTGGGCAGGCAGTGCAGTTTCAGGGTGACCTGCTGTTTGTACTGAGCAATGTGAATCAGCTCTTAGTCAAATCCACTGAGACTACCTCTAGGAGTGGTACTGGCATGGGAAAGCAACTGTTTTTTATGCACTTCTTGTTGTATGAAGTAAACCAAGTTCACAGCAGGGTGAAGAACTTAGAGCAGTGCAGGTATTCATAAGAATATGTCAGTTCAGTTGTTGATGTAGAGTTTCATTTATGGCTCATAAATAAATAAGTAAATTGTTCTCAGTTCCTCAGTTGTGGTAAAAAGCAGTTGGATAGGGAGTGGGAGGAGGAAG
Source organism: Passer domesticus (assembly GCF_036417665.1). Taxonomy (NCBI): domain Eukaryota; kingdom Metazoa; phylum Chordata; class Aves; order Passeriformes; family Passeridae; genus Passer; species Passer domesticus. The sequence continues at coordinate 19,171,136 of NC_087474.1, read as the reverse complement.
GACAGCTTTTAGAGGAGGCCTGGGTTGGGAGCATGGGGCTGGAGGAAGGGAGGGGGGAGAAAGAGACTTTCCCTTCGGATGGCACTTGTGGAGCTTCAGACATGGGGAAAAATAATCATATTAGGCTCATTGAGGTATAGATTTCCTTGGCTGTAGTAAGAGTTTAAAAAGTCTCCTTTTTTGGCCTGGAGAGAATAGAACAGATGCCCCTATAAAGCATGGGATTTTGGCAGGCATGACTGGAGGGGAGATGGCTGAGAAAAAGCTGTCAGAAAGGAAGTTCATTTGTGGACTTCAATTCTTTCATGGGCCCTTTTTTGCCTCAAATGGTTTCTAAGAATAGAAGTCAAAATGTTGCCATGTGTTTAAAAAAAACTCCACACACCCTCCAACCAAAACAAACAGGCAAAACATCTTAATGCTCTTCTGACATGTCCATTTATGCTTCTTGTAGCAGGGTAAGAGAAAATTACCAAGGGGGGAGCAACTAAATGTAATTATTTGTAAAAACAGAAGGGTAGGAGCTCTCTTTTTAGCCTTGAATGGGTGTACATGTTTGATGTTACTCTGCATGCAGCTGAAGTCAACACATCCTTTTCCAAGGAGCAGTGGAAATTTTGAAGGTGGGGCTCATACCTGATGTCTGCTGAGATCATTGCCAGCATTGCTTTGGAGCTTGCTGAGGTGATGGGTGGGTGTTGAGAGGTGTCTGACAGGTCAGACGTGGCCTGCTGTGAGAGAACAAGGGAGATGAAGCCCTGAAGGGGGGTGGGTGGCATCCCTGGGGGGGCAGCTGCTCAACCTCCTTTGGCATTCCCATTGCTGCTGGCTCTGTGCTTCTCTGGCTCTGTCAGGGAGAGGAGGAATGGGGCTTTCCAGTTGCTCAGTGTCTACCCCTCAATCAAACCATCACTCAATCACCTTTGGCAGCATCAGATCTGTCATTTTGTAGGGGGGCCTTCAAAAGGTGTGACAGGACTTGTGCATGGCTGAGCCTGGGGGTTTCTGCAGGTGGCAGAGCTGCCTCCATGCAGAGGAGGGCGAGGAGGAGGAGGCAGGGGCTCAGTTGTGAGGGATTTTTAAACATTTAGCGAAACTGGTGAAGGATTTTTGGAGACTCTTCTATCATAGTGGATGGCATATGGAATGAGCAGAAAGCCTAAACTGGGCTAGGCTTAAGCCTTTGTCTTTGGCCAAATACCTTTCTAGCTGCTGATTGCTCTCTGACTGTCTCCATCTTTCAGCTTTGCTCTAATCAGAGTGGGCTTGCAAGAGCTGAACCTCTCAAAAGCCTTACAGCTGTGCTGGGAAGGAATCTCCTTGCCTGTACTTGCTGCTCCCTTGTGTGGGATATAGCAGTTTTTCCTTTTTCCATGGAAAAACTACGCAGTTGTAAACAGTTAGGATCAAAATTAGGAATAGGATTGAATGAGAATCAAGTGTTTTGTTTTATTTTGTCCCCTGCTTCTCCCAGAAAATTCAGTGTGGTTTCTAGTTCTTGTGTGCAGCATTGTCTATAAATTTGTGGTGAGATGCAAGGTTTATTATATGCTATCATAGATGTTTTGTAGTTAAGTACAGACATACAAAATATCTGCAATGGAAGAAAGTTTATTGTTCATATATTTCATATATATTCATAGTGTAGAGACTTTAAAAATATTTTATGAAGATAAATGCAGTATTTTTATAACTTTTACTTAGGGGCCTATCTAGTTGGAAATTTTTTAACAAGGCCCTAAAATATGGAGGTTCTTTTTAGAAATAATGTGTTTTAATTCACTGGCAAAATTCAGTTTATAATTACATTTAAGCGCATCATAAACAATCATTTAGTTCCTGAAATGTTTTCTGTAATTTTCAATATTGCATTGATTTTCAGGGTTTGCAGTTACACTGTGTCGTTTTGATTGGGAACAAACACCTAAGACAAGGGAACAGTTTGATCCTCTGTAAAGTAAATGTCATCTTCTGCTCCAAAATGCAGGCAGATTCATAGGAAAATAACTGCTGTTTGGCCAATGTGCAGCAAGCTGCTTCAATTTCTCTCCATCATGAAGATGAGCTGCTCCCATTTGCTGGCAGGGCTCACGGAGAATAGAAAGATCCTTTGCAATTAGCCAGGAGGATTTACTGGATCTTTTGTCTTTCACAATACTCCACCAGTACATTCCTGCTTCAACTCAGGAGTGCTTAGTTTCGTCCCTCACTAAATAGATACACTGCAAAATATATGTGCCATTTCTGTTTAGTTAGTCACAAAATTGCCAGTTTTATGGGCAGTTACAGCAGAGAGCTGTCTTCTCTTGGGCTATGTGTTTAGACAGTATTTCCAGTGCTGATTATATGTTCCTGTATACTTGAATGTTGCTTTTTTGTGTGATCTCACTCAGACTTTGCTGGAGTACTAGGTTCATTGAAAAGGTTTGTGATCCAATATTTTTAAAATTGATTGTAAATCTTCTCAGGAATTTAAATTTTTCTTTTTATTTGGCTATCAAATAGTTGAGTGACATCCATGTGAGCACAGCTTAGTGAATGTTGCTTCCACTGGTTCGCAGTACCATGATGGTCACATGATATTTTAGTTCCTGAATATTACTGGCCTGAAAAAGAATAAGACCTTAAGTGAATCTGGGTGTATAAAAACACTTCTTTAAAATGTGGTATTGTAGAATATATAAATTCTTTTTCCTCTGCCAAAGGAAATAAGTAATTAATAACACTCTTGTGACATGCAGTATTAATTCTAAGCACCACATAAACCTGTAGTCCCCTAGGTGTTAAATGGTTTTAATCAGATGGTTTACAAATAGGATAATCAGGTCTTGGATAGGAAAGAGAAGTAATTCCTGCAAGGAGGCGGGGAGCTGAAGGAGAGCAGGATGGATGAAGTGCAAAAGGCGTGAGAAAGATGACGTGAAAAAGGAGAAATATAATTATACATGCCTTTGATATTCTTCCTCCTATTGTCTCCACTGGTGTTTCCAAGTTTTCAGGTTTTTTGCAGATTGAACCTGGAGAGTCTGTTCCAGGATGAAAGCTAGCCCTCTCTTTTATGCCAAATTACCTTTAATTGCTATTTCTTTTATATAGAAATATAGATTTAAACCATGGTTGTTCAGGTAGCTCTCAAAAGTGTCCTTATCAGATCCTTCTTTTGCAGGGACTGAGCTGAAGGCAGGCATCATTGCTCCTGTAGAAACAGTGAAGCATAGCTAGTTGGGTTTATTTTTCCTACAAATGGAGGAAAGTATAGCATATGTTCAGTAATCTCCTCTTGCTGCTTTTCTAAAAATGTGTTATTTTATGTGCAGTTCTCTGAAAAATCAATCACTTTGTCCAGCTTCTTTGACCTTATTTATTTTTTAGGAATCCTTTTGAAAACTGTAATGTGTCAATGAAATATTTGTTTATAATAAGGAAAGATTAAAGACTATTTCAGCCTCATCCTTGAAATAATTGCTGAGAAAATTGCCAGAGATAGTAATAGAGTTTAATCAGGAATTGGTTGGTTTTAACATCTCTTTCCAAGATTAACTACAATTTATCCATCATCTGCCATTTAAACTGAAATGGGGAAAGGATGCTTTCCTAAGCCACTTGTATTGTTAAATAAAATGTTGAAATAATATGTTAAAGTAAAATTTCCCATACTTAGGAGAAATTGTGTTTGCTCAAACTCCATAAACAGTTTGAAGATATCAAAGGTTAAAATATGCAAAATCTTCATGTTCCTGTTATTATCTGGGAAAAGTGAACAGTATTAAATTGCTATTACAGATATTGCAAAGAAATGGAAGTACATCAATAGATTTAAACAATTATGTTGTTACTATATGTTGAAATCTGAATGTAGAAAATTAATCAACGCTTTACACAATAAATAAGTGTGATGATAAAGTATGGTGCTGAGATAAAGCCTTGGAAGGAGATGACACATCCAAGTAAAAGAGAGACAGCATCATTTTGAGGCCCAAGAAGCAGTGATTCATTGGAGATAGTCTGGAAGAATTGGCAGTGTGCCATGTTGGGTTTTTTTATGGAAATAACTTAACTCTGGAAGGTTGAAGATTTTTTTTCTAGTCTTACTGATTAACTGCTCATAAACAAGAGCTACTTAGAATGATACTTGAATTTTTTGCACAGTTCTCAGCCTCCATATGATATTTATTTATTTTAGAAAGATTCCTGGCTGTTTGAAGCACATAGGAATATCACATTTTGTCTTTCTTGCAAATTTTTCCTACTCAGAGTTCAACTCACAACTTACTTAATTTGGTCCTATAATGTGCCTAAAAGTCAATGTGGCAAAATTCTGTTTAGCACAGCATTTGGGATTTAATCTGGTATTCCTTCCATGAGAAATCTGCTCTCTACTGTGGCAAAGTTCATTACATCAGCCCAGAGCTCAGTCCTTGCACTCAGAAAATCCTTTGGTCTCCTATGACCTGTGATGTCAACTCTCTGTTAACTTACACCCTGTATTTTCTCTTAAAGCAGGGTCAGCTGAACCTAGGGTATTTCCAGCATGCATCAAGTGTATATCATTTGGAGAATGTCCTATTGGTTCTTAAAATTTTGGAAGGATAAATGGAGCCCAAAACCACTGGAAAATGTGTATTTTTGAAACTACGTCTCCTGCTTGTAACTTTCACTATGGTTGGTTGATTGTTGATGTGGCAAAGCATTTGTGGATTGCTTACATTTAGCATGGAATTACTAATAGCCAGGGGAAATTAAGAGATGAAATAATAATGAAAATCACTGTTCCAGTGTTTGCTTCATTAAATAAAAGACAGAAAGTTCATCCATGGGAACAAGCATAGATGTTACGATTTTGGGAGATGTGTGCATCATTTGTCCTTTTATCAACACTGCAGAACAAAAGCCCTAGCCCCAGTTCTGAAGGGATTCTTTGCTGATGGTTCCCTTGGGGTTGAAATGAATCTTCTTGTACTGTGCTTCTGACTAAAGACTGCAGCATATTGGTCAGAAGGTGGCATTGATCTTTTCTGTTTTTCTAATTTTTGTGCTGTAAAGTACTAACCTGTTTAGACTTGCCAGTGCTAATAGTTCTGCAGGCTGTTTGCAAGTAAAGACAGACCTTGGCCAGATGAAATTATTATCTCTGCTGTTTCCATGACAGTTTTAATTTTCCCCCATTGGAAAATCTGTATTCAGCTTAAAATACTGGATCAATTTACGCAGCCAAAGAGTCCTTGATTTAGACATCAAATTACCTCCTCTTATTGCCTGAATATTTGGTAGATGGACTTGGGGGAAATCCTATTCCTAGGCTGTAAAAAAACAGAAAGTTTCTAGGCAGACTTTCTTGGCACCATACATAAGATTTTATTTTTCACTTTAGGAAAGTTCACTGTATTTATAAGACTGGCATTATTCATGTTTTTTCAGAACACATGCTTGAAGTCAAGCAGCTGCAACTAACAGTTAATCTGGCAAACATTTACCTCTGCTTGCTCTGAGTACCACTCAGGGATTTTTCTCTGCTAGCCCTTTATAAGGGTTTTTGAAAGGTCTTACAAATGTGGTATTGCCAGCTGTGGAACAGGACCTTAACTTGGTCTTATTTGTACTAATGGACTTCCCTTTCAAGTTTAACTGTGTATGCATAACTGTTTAACTGTGTATACATAACTAAATTTTTCTGTGAAAGTGGTATTTTAGTGGTCATTCAAGAGTTGGAAATACAGTTTCCATTACATTTCCAGGAAGACAGGATCTGCCTGAAAATACATAATCAGTTTTATTACGTAAGTTATCCCCAAAACAGAACACTCTGAAAATGTGAAATGTGTGTAAACCCCATCTCTGCCAACTTGGGAAAGTGCTTTTCATTGTTTTGCACTTGTTTGGCAGGGATATTGTCAGCCACGGGGGCAAGGAGGCACCCTGAGACAAGAGGGTGAGCTGCTGGAGAGTCATTTGCCAGTGGTGCAGCTCCCAAAATGTGTTTGTGCTGCTTTGCTGGGCCAGGGAGGCTGCACAGGCTGCTCAGCTGGTGGCAAGGGGGGGTTTGGGTGCTTTGTCCCAGCAGGTGTCCCTCTCCAGCCCCAGGTGGTGTTGCTTGAGTGCTGCTTTGGGTCAAGTGCTGCATGCTGCTTCAGAGGACTGTAGGAACGGTCCTGTGGGTTTTTATTATGCACAGGACAGCCCCTGGCTGAAGAGTGTGGTTGAAGTCCTTATCATGCCAAAAGCCATCAGACTTGGATGCCGTAGTCCCTCTGGTTTTGCCCACACTTTGGGTACCCCTGGGTTGGGATCATGTGCACCATGGCAAGCAAAGGTGCACGTGAACATCATTGCCTTTTTCCTCACTCTGTATTTCCCTGAAAGGGAAGCAGTTTGCAAGGAGGCCCAGCCTGCTCTGTGTTCCAGAAGTTTCTGAGTTTGGGCAATGGCTGGACCATTTTCTCCCTGTGACTGCTGGGCATTTCTCCCACACACTGACACTTGTCTTGCTAGCATGGGTGTCCCCAGCTGCTAACAGGAGACTTCAAATCCTGTTTCAAAGGAAAGTTTTGACAAAGAATATACTGGAAATTGTGATGTCAGCAGGTGTTAAGTATGAGATAGGTCAGAAAGCAGACAGAAATGGAAGTGAAGGTCATGTGTCAGTGCAGAGAAGAATTCCCAGCCTTTGTAAGCAGAAAACCCAGAATACCAGATTTTAAAAAAGGAAATTTTCCCACTGTGGCTACAAACATTTTACAGGGCCCATTTGCTGTATAGGATATTCTAGGGATTTCAGAATAGAACCAATTTATCAGATTGCTAGCAGTCTGTTGTTTGTTAGGTCTCTAGGCACCATAAATGAGGGTGACTGAACCATTTGGCTAAATGTTGTTTCCTCCTTATATGGTATATCATTGCCATTTAAGAGAGTATCTATTAATTACTATCCACTTATGCAAACTTGTGTTTTTTTCATGAGAAGATATGGTACAATTTGAACTATTCTATTTTAGAATATTTTTTCCTTGATTTTATCCTGATTTTCTTACGAGAAAAGGAGAACCTGGTGCATAGTCTCTGTTGCTTAGCTCATTTTTCTTGCCTCCAGTGGATGCTGTTGGCATTAGGCAGGGAGGAAAGTACTTTTTGAGCTCATCTGAGCTAGCAGCATTCTTGGATGTGCTTGATGGTTAGACAGACCATCTCTTCCAGAAGTTGATTTGTGTTGCCTAAATTAGTCTTGTGTTCTGGAATACTCTCCAGAAGAAGGAATTGTAGTCCCACTGAGTGCAGGGGGAGCATCAGGGAACTGGCTTTCTCATTTAGCTGCCTGTGGTTGGTTGCTGTAAATAGTCTCTTTTGCTCATACCTGTGTCTGACGCTCAGACTTTCTTCTTGGCTGATGTTTCTGGAGCTGTTTAGCACTAATAGCACCTGTTCAGCTATTGAACACAGATTCAGCACACATTGCTATAGTGTTTTCTGTGTCTATACATCTTATTTCAATGGAAACCTTTTGCATCTGTTCTAATCA